>NW_028120797.1:0-634063 GCF_965178545.1 Coloeus monedula | reverse complement strand
CATGGACTGGCACCTGGTAGTTCCAGGACACTTGCTGCTGGGATGCTTTTCTCCAGGAAAATGTTGGACACAGCCTGGCTCCAATTTTTACTTCCAGCCCTTTCCTGCCCATCTGCATCCTCAGCCACAAGCAGGTTCTGCAGATCGACGTGGCTCTGGGGGAGCAGCGACTCCTGTCTGGGGGCAAAGAAAACAAAGACAACTTGTAAGAGGAGAACCTGGAGCTCCTCGTCAGAAGAGAAAGGACTATTCAATCAAGGCAGGGCCGATGCAGGAAACTTTCTAAAATGGAACAAGCAGCAGAAGCACAGGAGTTTTGCAGAAGAAATTCCCCTCCCAGCACTTGGCTTAGGGAAAAAGCCTGATGTTGCTAGGAGAGACTTGAGTTCAGGTCTAGTATTGGGTAGCAGACATCTGAACATTTAGACTATTGGCTTGCCAGGCTCACGCTATTCCAACCTGAGAGTGAAACTATTCTACAAGCTAGAGATGCTTGGAAGAAATGTTTCTGCTCACCGCACGACTGGGGACCGTGCATCATTCCTACCTTGCACCTGTCCAAAGGCCTTCCTCCGTCTGCACTCCGGCAGCTCTCACCGAGGCTCGCGCAGGGATGGAGGCTCTTGCCACAAGGAGCCCAAGTGTGGAGATCTTCCTCATCCTGCTCCTCCACTGCTGACATCAGGGAATTCCCTGGAGCTGCCAACACCTGCCTTTGCTGCTCGAGGATCTTCTCTAGCACCGTGCCAAAGGCCTTCTCCTATGGCAGCGCTGCAGCATCGTGCGAGTCACGGACTGGAACTGGCACCTCCAGGAAAGTTCTGCTGGGAAACACCCGTCAGCCATTCCCTGACTGCAATGAGCTGGCCTCCTATTCCTCTGCAAGGCTCTTCCTGGCCACGTGCATCCTCAGCAATGAGCCGGTTCTGCTGAGAGCCGCCGCTCGGAGGGAGCAGCGAGTCCTGTCCAAAGGGCTTCCTCCGTTTCCAGTCCTGCAGCTCTCACGGAGGCACCAGGTACGGTCATGTCTCCTGCCAGGAGTATCCGACCTGTAGAATTCATCCTCATCCTTCTTCTCCATTGCTGAGGGCTCTAAGTGCCCTGCAGATGGGAACATCCGCCTTTGCTGCTGGAGGTTTTTGTCCAGCCCCACACCAAAAGTCTTCTCCTCTCATACTGCCACATCGTTCTTGGAACCTTGGTTGGGAACTGGTGGCTCCAGGACAATCGCTGCTCTGCCTCTGGCTTGTGGGAGTTCCTTACTGGAGGCCTCCTCTTTTCTCTATCCTGCTGAAACAAGAAAGGCTTCATAACTTGACTGCTCTATGCCAGCTATGAGTACATCATCTCTTCTGGAACTCTTTTACAGTGGACACAGAGTTTGTTGAAGCTCATTCTCACAACTCTTATCGTGACTATGCCTGATAACTCTTACAACTCTTATTAGTTCCTAACCTGGATTGCACATCGTCTCTGTCCAGATTAGAATTTTAAAATATACAGTACAATTCTCCAGATCCTCTAGCTACAAGATGGAACCACACATCTTTGTCCTTTTTTATTTTTGCAAAAACATTGGCAATTGTTTCTGTCTTATATTTTCCCTTTGGAACTCATCTGTTTCCTGTTTTCACTTCCTCTGCTCAGAAGACCTTTCCTTTGGTTTATTCTTGTACTGATTCTCCAATCTTTCCAGGCTACTTTATCGAGATGTAGCTGGTGCAACAGACACTTCCTAGATAGTTTTTGTTGTTTTGATTTGTACTACAGGAAGATGATAAAATACGTATTTTACATTACCTTGGATGGCAAAAATTTTTTGCATTTTTAATGGAAAATACATTTTTAAAGTTTGGATAGCATAATTTAAAAAAAATAGCTTTATTACCTGCCCAGTAGCCATAACATAGATCTGTATCCATCATCTAAAAGTAAAGCCAGCCTTTGATTTGATACACACATTGAGACTTTATCCTGTAGGAAATCAAGCAGAAAAAATATGCTATTACAGTTTTATCTTCAACTGCACATCACTTCTGACCTTGAGTGAAGGCTCTGCATTATGGAATAGAACCAACTGAGGCAGTGCAGCTCTCGGTTAACACATGATCAGAACCTTAGACTGCTAAGGAAGAGCAGGAAATAGTTTGGCTGCCACCACGAGGCAACAGCACATTGTCCTGTTGACATTCTCACGGTCAGAGTGAAACTGGAACCGAGCAATCCCATTCCTTTGCAACCACCCTTATGCTGCAGAGATGGAGCCCTGAGCTCAGCAATGCCATTTGTGACAGAGCTTTCCCAGGTGGGAAGGCATCCTCCCTTCCCAGAGGTATTGCAAGTTCCCCTCTCCCCACTCCATTCCATCCGGAAATGGAATGCTGACAATCCATAAAGGTCACACACTACAACACTGCCATGGATTCTTTTCCTTAGGCAGATCTAAGGCAGTCTGGGAGTCGCTCAGCCTCTTGTACCCTCCTCAAGGGAGCATTTGTAACTTTTTTTCCTACAATAATCCAACCAAACAACTTGGTTACTGCTCCAAGTAATTACCAGCAGCTTTGGCTCTGTTTTCCCATTCGATTTTATTTAACCCAATATTTTGCAAATACTGACACTTCTATATTTGAAATTCCCAGCATATTACAGAGATTTCATAGGTGATCTTCAAACTTCAGAGGTGACATTGACCACAGAGTAGCAATAAATAGGAAATATCAGGACAAAAATTAATCCAATACATACCCCCAACAATCCTCCAATTTTTTAAAATTTTTTTTCTTATTCTGGAAGAAACAAATTTAACAGCACTGCCATGCATGCAACAAAGTGACCCAGGCATGAAGATGAGCAAGCTGTTGGTCCTTCACATTCCAGTTTTCAAGGGTGACATTAGTGGGACACTGCTTGGAGCACTGCAATGATATCAAAGTAATCCCTTAAACTTCCTGCTAACTGGAAATTTCTTTTAAGTGCACAGATAATATAGGGCTCATTACTTACACATACAGGCAGAAGGAAAAAACAAGTTTCATCACATTCTCATAAACCTCTGGAAATAAAGTCCTGTAAACTTAACTGCCTTTCTCAGTTTGAAAAATTGCTACTGCTCTAACATTACCTGTACTGGACCTGGTCAATTGGATGCTTTTGCCCAGACTCCTTGCTCCATATATGTCATTTACACCACAGGGAACAAGACAGAATCCTATCCAAGCAAAACTTCAGTGGGAATGGAGAATGACTTACTCGGCAACACCTGATTCTCTCTGTGCAACATGCACTACAGCTTTCTTTCGGTCTGATCAAACACTTCTTATGCTAAAGATCATCATCCTATAGTCCGAACTACGCACTGACTTCCCGGCTCGCTGTGCCTCATCGCCCCACCCTGATCCATTCTCTGCACATTGACTGAGCCTGACCGTACCCTCTGCAACCACCACCTCCCTGGGCAACCTGTGCCAACGCCTGACCACCCCAACAGCAAAAAAAAAAAAAAAATTAATATGCAATCCGAATCCCCACTGTCCCATTTGAAGGCCACTCCCTCTAGTAGCCCGTAGGCTTCTTTTCAGATGCGATGTGAGGGGAAGGCGGCTCGCCGCTCCCCTTTGCCCACACGGCTGGCTCCCTTCCAGGCCCGATCCCACCCACGGCAAGGAAGGCACGCACCCACCCACACTCCCGGGGCCATTCCTTCACCGGGGCACCGTCAGTCCCCCGCCGGGGCTCGGTCACTCCCTCGCCGGGGGTCACTCCTCCAGCACAGCCCGCTCCCCGCGCCCGCCCCCCGCCGCCGCCGCTCCCGCTCTGCCGCCCCCACGGCCCCTCAGCGCCCCCGGCCCCTCCGGGCCCCGCCCCCGCCCCTGGCCCCGGCCAATCCCCGCCCAGCCCCGCCCGTCCCGCGGCTCCCCATTGGTGGCGCGCGCTCCGCCCCCTGTCCCGCTGCGCGCGCGGAGCGCTCGGCCGTGCCCTGGGCAGCGGCGGCCGCGGGGCCCGCGCGGAGCGGCCGTTCCTCCGTGGCTGCGCCGCCAGCACGGCCGGCAACGCGGGCGCTCAGAAGGCGCTTCGGCCACCGGGCAGGAGGGATCACCGCAGAAACCCAAACGTTCTGCAAGAGCGGGAATTGGTGTCCAAGGACATAGTTTACACCTGCACTTGGCTCGCAACATCCCCCTGCAGCGCTACGGGCTGGTTACTTTAGGCGGCCACAGAGCCCTTAAAGGGAACTGGGCCGCCTTGACTTGTTAGCAAAGCGGCCACAGAGTCCCTAAATCAGACTGGGCTGCCTGGAGTTGTTACTAAACTCCCCCCATTGCACTGACCGTTCTGTGCAATTTCCAATGGCCCCGCAGAAAAAGACCTGGGGGTGGTGGCCAAGAGCTGCTGAACACGAGCCCAGGTGTGCCCAGGTGGCCAAGAAGGACATTGGCATCCTGGCCTGGGTCAGCAACAGTGCGGCCAGCAGGACCAGGGCAGTGACTGTCCGTCCCCCTGTTTTGAGCACCGCTGAGGCCCCACCTCGAATCGTGGGGTCAGTTTTGGGTCCCTCACTGCAAGGAAGACTTTGAGGTGCTGGAGCGTGTCCAGAGAAGGGAATTGAGCTGGGGCAGGCTCTGGAGAGTCTGAGGAGAAGCGGCTGAGGGAGATGGGGGGGCTCAGCCTGGAGAAAAGGAGGCTCGGGGAGGACCTTCCCTCTCTCTCCAACTCCCTGGAAGGACACCGGCTTGGGTGGGGATTCCTAACCATAAGGTATCTATCCCATGATCTTTTGCGCCAAAAAGATTGTCACCGTATCTTTAGGATTTGGCAGCCGGGAAACCTTGGGGAGGATGGAGAGCTTTGCTTTAGGGCACGCGTTTTTAAAGGCTGCCCAGGCAGTCGCACATCGTGCAAAAGGTGTACGCTCTGCGCGAGACTTACGGGCATCCTGGAATTCAGTGACTGCGGTGTAAAACTGCCTGCTTCCCTTCCGCCGGCGGATCGGGGCAGTCGCTTGCGTGGTTGCTGCGGGAGCTTTTGTGCATTCGGCTTCGGGACTTTGCTAGGCTGCAATTCGGCAATGTGATCGAATGTGCCTGCTTTCCCTGCCTGCTTGCCGCTCGGGAATGCACAGACGGTGCACGGTGTGCCGCCTGGAGCCGGGGCTGTGTCCGCCGTCCCCTGAGTGCCCGGGGAATCGCTCCCTTTGCTCCGTTGTGTCCGAGCCGCCGCCGCCCCCGCCCCGCTGAGGGGCCAAGCGTGCAGCGGAGCGCCCCCTGCCGGCCGCGAGTGCCCCCGGCCCCGCCCCGCGCCCGCCGCAGCCGCCAGCGGCCCCTGCAGGGCGTGGCCGTAACTGCAGCAAAGGGCAAACCCGGCCCTGGGCGGGGGAGCCTCCTGGGCGTGTGCTGCGGTTTGTTCTGTGCATATTCTGTACTAAAGAACTGCTACTCCTTTCCTGCATTTTTTCAGTCCCATAATTTTCGAAGTTATAATGATTTGGAGAGAGCGGTCTTCTTGCCATTCCAGGAAGGTTCCCACTTCCTTAGCAGACATTTAACTTTTAAAACAGGACACTTTGTTAAAAAAAACCAAACCAGGGAACATTTCATGATCTCATGTACTACATGATTTCACGTCTAAAGAAACTGGGCTGTCTGCCCTTTTCTTCTCAGCCAATGCATTCCTCTGTCTTCAAGTACAAAAGCAACAAAGTGATTATAGGTAACAGTGGCAGAATACGCTGTGTTACTGTCACAGGGCCTCCCGGCTTACTTCACCAGCTCCTGTCTGTTGTTTGCTGCTGCCCAGTGAAGAAGAGTCACATTTTCTTTTTCTGGTTGGCGAACAGCATATCCTGCTTCTACCAGTTCTTTGCATCACTCTGCCATTCCATACCTTAAATGAGACAACACCAATTTACTTACCATTTGTTAAATAGCCTCCAGTTTGGAGACAGTCGCATCCTAAAGAAAAAATACATCTCAATAAGCATCACCCAGCAGTTCCTACTTGAGCAGATTCCACACTGCATTCAATGGAAACCTTGTAAAAAGAGTGGGGCTGTGCCTTGAGGAGTAGAAACTTCTACTTAACAAATCTGTCTGAAATGCTTTTGGTTTATTTACAATAGTAGCTGTAAGTCATGTTTCTTCTTCCACTTCAGGCAGAAAATGAAACTGAAGATGTTTCCTCTGTAAAAAAGGAAGCTTTGTAACAATGGACCTCCCGCTCCCGGAGGAAACGTGCCACGGCCCTTGGAGAATTGGCAGTCACCGCTCACAGGCCATCGGAAAAGGGATAATTGTAACCCCCAGCTCAGCCTCCAGACCAGGGCTGACACACAGGACTCTCGCCATCCCCTCACGGTGGGATCCTAGCTGGAAGCATCACAGCTTGGGTCAGGACTTTGGGTAGAGACTTGGAGAGCCATTCAGGGCACAAGAGGGTTGGCAGCCCTCAGAAAAGAAAAGAAAAATGAAAGAGCAGGCGCTCTTTATGAAAAAACCCTTTTTTTTACCGACCCCTGTTTCGGTAGGTCACGGCAGTAGACAGAAGGTAGCACAGATTTGCAGCTGGCACCCGGGCCTGTTCCTGTAACGAGACTGGTTACTGCACTTTCCATCTCCATCAGTTGTTTTTAGGGTAGAGGAAGATATTTGGGAGGGGCACAATGGGCCCAACACCATGGGAGCAAGTCCAGGATGTCAACAGCTTTCAGTTGTGCATGAGCAGGAAAGCTAAGAGACAAAGTCAGGCTTTTTTCTCATCCTGAAGGAGGAGAAGGGAAAATTCAGAGCTGACAAAAATATACCGTATTGGGGTGCACAAGTGCAGGGAGAACCCTCCCTTGCTGGCCAGGAGGTGCTACGAGCATTCAGTGATTCTTTGTTGGCATAGCAAAGTCTCCAGAAGGGAGCTGGGGAGAAATACCACTCCTTCCCCCCAGTGTTCCAAAGCTCTGGGCTACACGGTGCAACAAAGTTACCAAGAATCGCTCCCTTACATAACACAACTCCCGAATGTGAGACGGGGTTAGAGGCTGGTAACACCAGGGGGGTTCCCTTGGAGTCCCTAGGGATCACTTTCTCTGCCGCTCCTTCCTCTGCAGCGGGGGTCCCCTCACGCTCTTTCCCTGCCCCAGCGTGGGAGGCTGAGCCTGCTGGAGGCGTCCATCTGTCCCAGAGACATTTTTGGCATCTGCGCATCCCTGCACAGCTCCTGTAGACGCTGCTGTCCCCTGAATCCAGGCAGACTGGGCTGCATTTGCCTGCTGCCAGTGTGAGGGGAAGAAAGAGCAAGAGTTCATTAGGGCTTGACCTGAAATGACATTTTGGTGCTTCTGCTTTTTGTCACAGCTTTGGAACCTGAGCAGCATCTCTGTCCCTGCCACCCACTGGCCCTTGGAATGCACACATGAGCCTACGTATCACTTCTGGTGAACCCAAGTGGCCGTGTCAGTTTGAAAGGGCAGCTGTTGTTTCACTGGTGCATTTCTTGGCTGGTTACAGCCCCTCCTACCTGTACTACAGCCTGTGCTTGAAGACACAAAACTGCCATGACGCCTTGAGGAAAGGCATCAAAAGCTTGACAAAGGCTGAAGGGAACACTCTGATTACCCCTTTTCCCAAGAGGGTTCTTTAGCTGAAGTTGCTAACCAGGACCAGACTTGACACCGCGGCATGGGCTTGTGGTTGTTTTCTTTCTCGAGCCCTCAGTCCTGCGTGGGACTCGGTAACCGGGTGCTGCAGAGGCTCCGGCAAGGCATCAAAGACGCCTGCCTTGCACCCAAGGGTGGCGCAAGATCTCCTCCAGCGCTGGCCTGTCCGCGGGGTGCTTGGACAAACACCAGCGGATCAGATGTTGGCACTCTGGGGAGAGAAACCAGAAAGCGCCGGTCACTTGCAGAAGGCTCCTGCCCAGCTGTTCCCAGTGCCCACAAGGCCCGGGCCGTGCTGCATGTGCTCAGAGCTGTGCCGGCCTCCCGGCTGACTCTGCCCTTTGCGGGACAGTGGCACGGCAGGACACGCGCCACCTCCTTCAGCCAAGCGGGCCACACCAACCCTGTTGTCACGGGCCGCCTCCTGCGGCCAGCCCTTGAGGGCAGATGGGCCTCCCGCGGAGCTGCGTGAGGGCCACGCTGGGCTGCGCGGTGCCATCTGCCAAAGCCTGCCTTCTTGAGGCCGGACACCAACCTGGAGAGACCTGCTGCCAGAAGAAGAGCTGCCCCGACACGATGTCACGGTCCTCCTGGAAGGGCATGTTCCCGCAGACCATGACGTACAGCAGCACGCCCAGGGACCAGATGGTTGCCGAATGGCCGTGGTAGCAGCCAAGGCAGATCCACTCGGGTGGGCTGTACATGTGTGTTCCTAGGGGACACAGGCAGCGCTGTCCAGGCGCAGGCTGCTGGCTTCCAGAAGCAGGGGCTGCACCGGTGGCCACAACTTCCCCCCGAGGCCACCGGGCGTCCCCCAGCCAATTGGCCAAAGCCAGGAAACCATTCTGCAAGGCAAACAAGGCCAGCGGAGCAGCCCAAGCCCTTGCAGGCCTGCCAAGCCAAGTGGCCGGGGCCTGGCTTCGGCAGCCCCCCTCTGTGGGCAGGGCTGGCAGCCGGCTCCTGGGGCACAGCATCTGGCCCGTGCCAAAGGGCAGCCGGCAGCCGGCTGAATGCCGCACCCCGCAGCCCAGGAGGGAATGGGGCTGTGCAGTGCCTGGCACTGGGAGCAGGGCCCGGCCTGTGGGCTCACCGGCAAATCGCGTGAAGGCCTGCTCCTGGAGGAAGGTGCCGCAACCGAAGTCGATGAGCTTCAGGTCGCCGCTCTCCGGGTCCACGAGGAGATTCTCTGGCTTGATGTCCCGGTGCAGGACGCCGCAGGCGGTGCAGTGCCGCACGGCCTCCAGCACCTGGCAGAAAAGCCAGCGCGCCATCTCCTCGCACAGGAACCCCTGCTCCAGCAGGAAGGCCAGGAGATCCTGCGATGGCTCCGGACGCTCCATCACCAGCAGGAAGCTGTCAGGCAGCTCAAACCAGTCGAGGAGCTGGATGATGTTGTGGCAGCCAGAGCCCACCTTCTCCATGAGCACGATCTCCATGGGAACACGGGTGCCGTCGGGCTGTGAGGAGGAGACAGTGCCTCCAGCAGGCCTGATGCTGCCCTGTGCCTCCGCTGCCCCGCGCCTGGGATGCCCCAGTGCCCCCTTGGGCAGCCTCCCTGGTGCTTGGGCTTCCTCCCGCCCAGGGGATGCTTGGGGGGTGCCCCCCTGCCCGGCCCCACCACCGGTGTTCGGCATCCCCGGGCCCGCCGTGCTCCGGCTCGCACGCTGAGCCCACGCCCGCTCCCCCCGCCCTGCGCCGCCTCCCGCCCTCGGGGCCCGGCCTTATCCCTGCCCGCCGCGCCCCGCTCTGTCGCGGGGGCCCCGCTCACTCACCAGCTCGTACCACTGCAGGACGCTCTCCCGGGCCACGCGTTTGATGGCCACCTGCAAGCCCACGAGAGACGGGGCTGAGCTCAAGCCCTGCCCCGCCCCGCCCCTGGCCCTCCTCCCGCGCCCCGCAGTCCCGGCCACCTACCGGGCTCCCGTCCGAGAGGTGGATGCCCGAGAAAACGGTGCCGAAGCCACCGCTGCCCAGCTGCGGGCCCAGCTGGTACAGCTCCTGCAGCTTCTTCTTTTGCCCTGCGACCGAGACCGAGCCATCAGCCTTGCGCCCAGGGCCCCCCCGGCCAAGTGCCCGCGAGTGAAGCGGGCCGAGCCACCGCGGGCCACGTTGCTCTGACCTGCTTCCTGCTGCGCGCCGGGCAGCGGCCACCGCCTTGCAGCCGTCGGGCTGGCGAGCGGCAGAGCTGGGGCAGGGGAGCGCGCAGAGGCGGCTGCAGGAGCCGGAGGGCAGCGGGGCAGGGCGGCACCGTCGCTGTCCCCGGCGTCGTGGGCTGGACTCTGCTGTTGAGGACTGCCGGGGCTACAGCCCGAGGACTCGCACAGGGGGGTGTCAGGAGCAGCTGCAAACCAGGGAGGGGTTTTTTGAAGCCGTGGCCTCAGAAGCACTGGAAACAGCCAGAGACTCTGCTGCTCTCAAGCGCCCTGGCCTGGCCTGGGGATGCCCCTCAAGAGCCCCGAGGGAGCCTCAGACTGCTCCTCAGAAGATCTCACCTGCTACCAGAAAGGCCTTCCTGGTAGTCGGTGGCCGTCTCGGAGCAGCTTCCTGGAGATGGAGAAACCTCCTGGGTCTCTTGAGGGTCGTCTCCGCCACCAGGCACGGGCTGTTGCCAGCTGGCACAGCCGGCACAGCATCCTGGGAGCTGTGGGCTGGCAACTGCTGGCTCCAGCTCACTTGCTGCTCCGCCACCTGCTCCTGAGAAGGCTCCCCTGGATCGGGCTGGGCTCCCACTTGGACTTCTGGGCTTTCCCTGGCCACATCAGTTGTCAGGGTTGCGCCCGTGCTGTTGAAGTCCGTGAGTCCAAGGGAGCTGGGAGACCTGTCCACAGGCTCTGCACCTTCTGCAGGCCGACAGGTCTCACTGAGTGTCTGCGGGGGATAGAGGCTGTCAGAGATAGCCGAGGCTCGTGGCAGGATGGAGGATCTCTGACAACCTAAGCTTCTTGCCTGGATGGCGGGTCCCTCGTGGTGTGCCATCCTTGCAAGGGCTGAGGCTCTCCCAGGGATGGAGAATCTTGCTGGGAGCAGCCTCTTGAAGGGATGGAGGCTCCTGGAGGAGCTGGATGAGCCACAGCAGGGCAGGTGGCCTCGCTTCAGCAGCTCCTCCAGTTCTTTCCACAACGCCTGACACATCCCAGAGTAGAGCGGCACCCATGTCCCATTGCGAGCCCAGAGCAGCAGCATCAGTTCCTGCAGCTCCTGGGCCACTGCCACGCAGGGGCCGCAGCTGCAGGGGCTGTCCAGGGGGCTCGCGGGAGCACGTGGCCGCTTGCAAGGGGTCGCCTGAGGCCTGGAGGACCTGGGAGCCACAGGGGCTCCTCGCTTCCTCCGTGAGCCTCTGGGCTGCACCCCGGGCCGCTTGCGCCTCTTCAATGTCCGTGCCTGCCGCCTCCGTGGTTGCCAGTGGCCAACGGCCCACCAGACAGCCACAGTGGCCAGCAGCAGGACAAGCACAATCACCAGGACGCCGCCGTCACACATGGCTCTGGCACGTCCCATCGCGACTGCACTGGCAGCTGCAGGTGCTGGCCTGTGTTACGTAGCGACTGCGTGGTGATGTCACAGTGCCGTGGGCCAGGACAGCCGTGTGACATCCCAGCCCTGCCTCTCGCCAGCGCTCAGCCCCTTTGTGCCGTCACAGCCCTTTGCCCACCTCAGGGATCAGCAGAACCAGCTCATCTCTGGAGATGCACATGGCCAGAAAAAGCCTGGCAGTAAGAACAGGAGCTCAGCCTGCTGCAGGGAATCATTCCCTGCAGCAAGTGGCACATCAGGAAGAGTGCTGCTGCCACCAGTGTCAAGCCCATGGCTCCCAGGACACTGCAGCGGTACCAACTGGAAACACCCACTACTCTGTGCCTGAGAAGATCTTCCAGAGACAAAGGGAGTTGAAGTTCCTGTGTCTCTGGAGAGCTCTCCTTGAACTGGCTGTCGAAGGCAGGAAGAGTTTTCTGTAACAACTCACTGACTTCTGCGTTGCCTCTTTTCTAAATAAGTCAGGATTTCCCAAGGAGCGCTCATGGTCCTCCCAGTGCTCTGGTTTTGACAGGCATAGGGTTCCTTTTTTCCCAATTGCTGGCACACGCTGGGTTCAGATTCACAATGGGAATGCTGTGGATCAAACGGGTGGTTTGGTTTCTGCTGAGCAGGGCTTGCCCTCTTCAAGGACTTTGCAGTGTCCCTTGGTACAGTGCATGTTTTCCACTGGGAAGGGAGGGAGGAGTGTTGAAGACAGAGGCAAAGAATGCATTAAACACCTGTGCTGTGTCCCTGTCCCTGTTTGTGAGGTGACCATCCACATCCTGGAAGGGGGACAATGTTATTTCTACAATGTTTTTTTCCACTAATATATTTAAAAACACTCTTTTTATTGTGCCCCACATTTCTTCCTCTCCAGCTGAGCTTTCACTGCACCAAAGTTCTCCCTACAGTGGCAAGAGACATCTCTGTGGAAGGAATGAGAAGGAGGTGTCTTTACAAACTATCTGTAGGCCTGATGGTAGATAAAGCCAGATGATAGGTGAAAGAAGCAAAGCGAGGAACCACAAATTCCATAGGAATTCCACTAATTGACACAGACTGTTACTCACTCAAGACTCTGCTAATCCCTGGATTTAGAGAAAAAGAACAGAGACACAAGGAAAAGAATGAGGGTGGGGGGTACACATTAGAAAGGGGGTTTGTATTAAGCCATTCGGGAAGTCTGTACCTCTCAAGTACCTCAGCCAGTGGGGAAGGAGAGAGGGAAATGCAGCTGGGAAATTAGGAGAAAAAGGAAGCTGCGTCCTCTAACAATTTGAGAGATCCCATGGGAAATGCCCATGACTTCTCCCTTTATTCGAATAAAATAACAGGACTGCTCTGTCTCTTGTTTGGACATAAACTTGTGGTGTTTGTGGATTAATTTTCCTGACATCTGTATTCTTCTGCTGACCTTGCTTCCACTGGGCACACAGCTTTCTTTTCCATCCTCTTTCCCAGAGAAGATGCCTTCTGCCTCGTCTGCTTGGCTTCCGACATTTGGGAATCGCCTGCTCCTGCGCCCTTAGGAGGTGATGTTTCAAAATTGACCAGCACTGATGGACCCCAGCACCTGCAAAAACATTGTCCCTGGAGACCCTGCTTACCAGTTCCCTGAGCAGTCTGAAGTCTGCTCTCCTCATGCCCCGAGCTGAGGTTTTGCTGGCCCTTTTCCTCTTGTCAGAGGTTGGAAACTCAATTTATCTGTGGTTGCTGTGGCCAAGACGGCCGCCAGTCCCCACTTGGCTCAGGGCACGTGGGACTCAGACGGCGGCCTGGCTCCAGGGGGGCTGAGCTGGAGAGTCCTGGGCTGTGGGGGGCTCCCCCCTTACCTGGGAGGAGGCTCCCTGGGGAGGAAGAAGGGTCTGGCATGAGCCACAAGGCCCCTGGCCAAGGGACGGTAGCGGGGGATATGTCCGTAGCAGATGCTGTCTGGCAGGAGCTGTGGCAAGGAGTGGGTGTGGGGCTGGGGCTGTCACAGAGCTCAGAGAGGGTGTTCCCGCAGCCCAGCAGGCAGAAAGCCCCTGGCTCACAGCAGGAGCCAAGTTCCAGGTCACCAGGAACAGCCCCCTCCCTCACCAGTGCTCCCAGCCTCCCACAAAGGTTGCTTATGCTCATGGGTGCTGCCAAGGTTCCCTATGGGAACAGGGCTGGACACCCTAAAAAGAGGGGTCAACACCCCAGGGGCAAAGCCAGCGCAGGGGGGAATGAGTGGGATGAGTGTGACAGGACCACCTCTACCCCTCCCATCCCGCACCAGGGAGCAGGGACCTTCCTGGGACAGCTCCAGGAGGATATTCAGGACCGTCCTTTCCTGGGACAGGGGTGCCAAGGAGATCCAGGAGGGATCAGTGTCCAGCTCTGTGTCCTGGGACACCCTGCACCCTGTTCCCCACAGCCCTGATTTTCAGGAAGGAGCCACAGGAGCCTCCTGGCCATTGATGGATTTTTGTAGCTACAAAAATGTTGTTAGTGAGGATCTTCTTGTTATTTTTCTAAGTCCGTGAGAGACTTTTCTCTCTCACAGAAGAGGTAGCAGGGAATGTAAACAACCAAGCCACCTGCAACCTTGGAAAGTCTTGTTTATGGTATAGTAGAAAATATTTTGATAATGGATGTTTTAGGATTTTGGCCAATCACCCCCAAGGGGTGGCTGGTCCTTTGTCCAATTAGACTATGGAGAAAAAAGTCTATAAAAGAGTTTGTAAAATAATTAAATAAATCAATCTTGCTGTGCAATTCCTGCCTGCTGGATCTTCTCCTCCTCCTCCTCCCTATGGCTGCGGGACACGGTGATATACCGTAGGAACCAGGCCTGCGGTAATAAAAGAGTTTTACTTCTTTTTAATAATCGGTCTAGTGGGCCAAATTTTCACTTTTTAAGAACCTACCAACACATGGGATGGAGCTGCATGAAAACCAATGAAATGTAAAGTGTCACCATAACTGCTTGCATTGTCAGTTTGTTAAAGTTTGTCATTTAAGAATTTATACATATTTGAAATCATACAAATATGTTCTAACCTTCCCAGTTCTGCCTCAGAAGACTTCAAAATTATTATCATTCAGCTAATTTTTTTAATTTACTATTTAGTGAATTAAAGAATCTTGACAAAACACAAGCAAATGCTACATAAGAAATGATTAAATCCCCCTTCCTAAACCAGGAGGGCTTTTTGCAGCCATAGACTGCAAATAGGCCATGAATAAAATACAGAAAAGCCTTCTACCAGCTCTCAAACTAAAGTGCTGCTCAATCTCATGCCATATGTCTTAAGAAGGTATTTTAGCTTTGCCTCACTCCACCTATTTATAGCACATTCTGCAATCTCAGACGAGAGTGCAGAATGTGATGAAGGCAATTCAGTCACTAAAATTCAAAGAAAAAAAAAAGGCTACTTGGATTAATGAAACTAATTTTGAAAGAGAATTAATTTCTTTTTAATCCCACCAACAGTAAAGCCCCAGTTTCTAGTTTGTGTCAAGATTACATTACAACAGCGCTATAATTGGTCTCCTAGAAAACAGAGCATAGCCCTGATGGAAAGATATGTTTGCATGAGAACATTTTGTATGGAAATGTTTTGTGTGTTGATTTGTATCCTAAAAACTAATCCTTCATAATGTCTAAAATTATCCAGCAGAGTAAAAATATTAATGGAACAAAAACTGTCTAAAGAAGCTACAACCAAAGAAGCCTCCCCGAAGTTACCTGACTAAGACTTGAAAGTTTAAGTTAAACCACTAAGATTAGAGAAAGGGAAAACCCATTCCTTAATCATCTCAGGCCTAGGAAAACAAACAAACAAACAAACAAGGCTGAAAGAGGAGAACTACCCATAGATAATGAAATAACAGATCAAGTGATCCCATTAGTAGGAGATGTTGAAATTCCAAAGAAATCAAAACAGGCTTCCCCACTGATTATTGAACGCCTGGAAGGGGCACAGCCAGTGTCAGTTAAGCGATATCCTCTAAAGCATGGAGCACCAGTAGAAATAAAACCAATAATTGCTACATTTATTGATCAAGAGTTGTTAAGAGAGTATAGGTCTCCGTACAATACCCCAATTCTACCAATACAAAAGCCAAATGGAAATTATCAATTAGTTCAAGACCTGAGAGCGATAAATACAGTATCAAGAACACTGCATCCTGTAGTAGCCAATACTTGCACTTTACTTACAAAATTACAAAGTGGCTGGGTGTGGTTTTCAGCTCTAGATTTAAAAGATGCTTTCTTTTGTCTGCCATTTGTTGAAAGCAGTCAGGAGATTTATGCCTTTGAATGGGAAAACCCCAAAACAGGGAAAAAAGCCAGCTTACATGGACCCTATTGCCACAAGGATTCCAAAAATAGCCTCACAAGAATTGGAGATCATTAGCTAAAGAACTGGAAGCCTGGAACACCGCCACTCTGGGAAGGTACACTTCTGCAGTACATTGATGACCTACTAATAACAACAAGAACCCATGAAGACTGCAAGGAATGAGCTGTAAGTCTTTTAAATGTTCTGGGACTAAGCGGATATAGGCTCTCCCCTGAAAAGGCTCAGCTAGTCCTCCGAAAAGTGAAATATGAACTGGCAGGAGGAGAGAGAGCCTTGGAAAATAACAAGAAAGAGACCATTTGTCAGATGCCCCAGACAACTACAAGAAAAGAAAACAAAACTAAGAACTTCTCTGGGAATGACAAGACAGTGTAAGTTACGGATCTACAGCTATGGACTAATTGTGAAACTCTCCTAAAAGAAACGGAGGGCACCCACCTATGCTGGACACCAGAGACTAATAATGCACTTGTAACTCTGAAACGTGAGTTAATGCAAGCTCCGGCATTGGGCATACTGGATGCCATTAAACCTTTTCTGTTGTTTTCACATGAAAGGCAAGGACCAGTGTTGGGACTTCTGGCACAGAAGCTAGGACCGTACAAAAGGCCGGTGGCTTATTTCTCCAAGCAGCTGGACGTGGTCAGCCAAAGATAGCCCACCTGCCTGTGTGCAGTGGCAGCTGGGACCCTGAACATAGAGGAAGCCCTCAAGTTCACAACGGGCCAGCAGATAACCATTTTTGTCTCACATACAGTGTCAGCAGGGCTCACGCAGAAAGGAAATCACTGGTTAACCCCATCTCGCTTTCTCAAACACCAAGCTGTCCTAACAGAATCGGAGGACGTGACCATCCAAGTAACTAACATCTTCAATCCAGCAGCTTACTTCCAGGGCAAGGCCGCTGAGGAGCCTGTACAGCATGACTGCATTGAAACCATGGAGGCGGTTTACTCTAGCCACCCAGACTTGAAGGACTCTCCACTAGAAAATGCAGACAACTGGTTCACTGATGAAAGCACCTATGTCAAGAATGGTAAGCGGTTTGCTGGCTATGCAATTACAAGCACAGACGCTGTCCTTGAAGCAAATCTGCTACCTGTGCGGGCATCAGCTCATAAGGCTGAAATAATAGCCCTAACTGGAGCCTCAGTAGCAGCTGAAGGAAAACCTATCAACATTTGGACTGATTCAAAGTATGCTTTTGCAGTAGTACGCGCTCCCAGGGCTGTTTGGAAAGAAAGAAGTTTATTGACCTCACAGAAGAAACAAATCAAGCATGCTACTGAAATTTTACACTTGCTGGAAGCACTGTCAAAACCTTCAAAAGTAGCTATAATGCACTGTAAAAGACACTCCCAAGGTAACACCATCCCTGAACTGACAAATGCTACGGCAGACAAAACAGCAAAGGCAGTGGCTAGTAAGGTTCAAGTTCAAGCCCTAGCTTGAATCCCTTCTAGCATCCTTAGGAATAAAAAAACCCCACCATACAACACTGATGATTTAAATTGGATACAGGAAGAAATGGGACAAGTAAGAACAGACGGGCGGGCTAAAATCAAAGATCTCATCGTCATACCCAGAAAACCGTTAAAATTATTTATCCAAAGCAAACATTCTAAAACACATTAGGGAGTTGACGCCTTCCATAACCACTTAGAAGACCAAGTAATAGCACTGAAATTAAAGGAGACAAAGGAGGAAAAACAACCCTAATACCACTGCTAGGCTAAGCACAGAGACTATCCCTAAAAGAGTTTGACCGAGAGATGTGTGGCAAATTGCCTTCTCGGAATTCCCTAGAAAAGGGACATACAAGTACCTCTTAGTCCTCACAGATACTTCTTCAGGTTGGCCAGAAGCTTTCCCTTGTAGAACAAACGAGGCTAGAGAAATTGTTAAAGCTTTAGTACAAGAAATTCTTCCACAATTTGGGGAAACAAATTCTGATAGGAGATCACACTTTGTAGCCCAGGTAGTGCAAGGAGTGAGTCATCTACGAAGTATACAGTGGCAACTACATACACCATATAGGCCACAAGCAAGTAGACAAGCAAAAAGGATGAATCACTTAATAAAGCAACAATGAGCCAAAATTTGTCAAAAAACTAATTTCTATTGGTATCAGGCTCTGCCCATGGCTTTGCTAAGCATTTACGTCCACAATTACAATCAATACGCGCTACAGCTCTTCATTGTCAACCACCACCACCTGATAAACCCTTCCATAATATGAATCCAAAAGACTGGGTTTATATTAAGTCTCCTTCCGGAAATCCACTCCAGGAAAAATGGGAAGGACCTTACAATTTGGGACAAAACGCAAACCTTGCATCAGATTACCTTAGGTAACGCTTCTTGCAAGTTTATAGAGATAGAAGATAAACTCACAGCATGCTTACCCAACTTATCCTGGCTTAAACAATTGTTTGTAACAGTTACTTGTCTTGTGATGTTCTTATTTACTGACTGTATTAGTAGATACTGTTATATGATATTAGGTACTTAGTATCTCAATGCGTATACACAATGGCAAAAGCACAAACTTAGAAACGAGAAGGGTACTTTCATTCAAGACATGCAAGGTTTGTAAAGAATTACAAACGATCAAGGAAAAGGGGGGATTGAGAAGGGGGATGATCCATAGTTAACTCATGGAAGCACGAAGAAACTAGTAAGAGACAGCAAATGTTAATCACAAAACCTAAGCAGCAGGATTCGCCTGAATCTTGTCAAGATAAGAGGAACAGGATCTTTTGAAAACCAGCACAGAGATCGCTGAATCATCCAGCGAAGAACTGCGCATGCGCCAGAAAGAAAGGTAAAAAGTGCATTGTGACAAAGACTACTGATTTTCATCAGAAAGACCCCCGAGGAAGAAGAGGAACCTTCCTCAGTGCAACCACCTGGGTACACAGCGCACGCGTCTGCTAATGATATTAATGACTTCTGAGAAGTAATATCTAGAACCACTCCTATCCCAAAGAAAGTGATGAATATTCAAAAATTTTACACATAATGCTGGACTGCATGGAGTGCTCTGCGCGTGTGTGTTAGGAGGAGCGATCCCCCACGCACCCAGCGCCAAATAAAGCAAATACCCGCTTCTCTGACTCTGTCTCTGAAGCATGTCCAGGCCTGGTTTTGGGCAATTCAAAAGAGGTGAATACACATTACAACTACCCCTGAAGTTGCTGCGTAGGCAGATTGAAGAGGAAAGGATTTCATCTTCATCACTCTCCTTCTTTCTTGTTTTGACAGAATTAAGAACTTGTAAAAAATCTGATATCACTGATGCTCACCACTCCTCCAATTAGACTACGCTCACTTACACTGTGCTGAGGACAACAAAGTCCAGAGCTTTGGATATCTCCCGCTTCTGCCCTAGGAATTGCTTCCAGTGCTGTACCTTTGCTCCAGCTGCGAAACCAAACCAGCAGAACCAAGGAAGTTCTCTCTGAATGAACCAAGAATTCTCACACAGTGCTAAGCCTAGCCCATTTCTCTTGAAGGCTACAACGGCAGTCATGGCAGTGAACACTGCTCTTCACTGGGCCATTCCTCTGAAAAAAAACATGCACCACCTCTCAACCTAAACTGTTAAGCCTCCTGGTGATGCTGACTGACAAAGAGTCCAACCGCAGTTAGATTCCAACAGCTACTTCCAATGACCTGTCAACAGAGCTTTGCAGACTTGCAATGGTCCAACAAACTAAAGGAGCTATGTTTTATGGTTGCTTTTCAAACATCATTGACTTATGTCCCTTTGCCGGGTTAAGTGAAGGTGGCCCGTCCACCTTGATCAAAGTCAGCAGAATTTTGGCCCAATCTGCTGTTATGCAACACATCATGACACGATCTCTAGGTGTTGGTGCAAAATTCCCACTGAAGTGCATGTCGTTACATGACTTAAGGCTACCTACTCGCAGAGTGTCCACTCCACTGCCACACCCATTTTCTGGCCACCTTTAAATGACTGAGCACTCTTACTTTTTCAAACATTTCTCAGGAGAACGGGACCCCCATCTTCTCCTTTCTGAAGTTTAGGAACCTAATTTAAAAGTAGTACTAGCAGTACCAGATTATCCAAAATCCATTTGCGCCATCAACAAACTCCGAGTAAGCGCTGAGAATTAGTTTCAAGATTTTACATATTTTTACAGTGGGCTTTTTGCTTGCTTGTTTGTTTTTAAAGCAGATGGAGTAGTCCGCTGTTTCCCTGAGGATACCAGGGGTGCGAAGCAGGCAGGCAGAGCCCTGGCGTGGGTGGCACAGGGGACCCCAGGCGCTGACGGCTGCCACCGGCGTGTGCCAGGTCGGGACCGGCAGGCAGGGCTGCACCCCGCGTCTGCCACAACACCTGCAGCTTCTGCAGCCTGAAACACAGCTGGCTCAGGAGTTTCAATCAAGAGCCAAAAGATCTTGCTGGTCAATTTGGGGCAGAGAAAGGTCATCACTTCTAGCATGGCATAAGCCTGCCACTACATTTCTGTCAAGGACAATCACCTTGTTGCAGTGAAACTCCTGGGTAAAATACTGAAGCGCTTTCAGATTCATATTATCCGACATTTCGGTGACCTTCTTTTATACCTGCATTGCTTCATACTGCTGGTTGTGGGCACAAGTTCTTTGTACACTATCCTGGAAATTAAAAAGATCAGAAACAACACCCACCCCTCCCCCACCACCACCCCTTCCCCAGCCACAACCCTAACAAAACCAACCTCCAGAATGTTCAGGAGTTCAAATGAGAACAAGCATAGATGGGGCATAAAAAGATGGATCCTCCTTAGACATTTGTGCATGCAGTGCCCTGCAATCCACTAAGTTCTACTTCTCGTACACCAAATACCTGTCTTCGGAACTCCTTGTTCTCCATTCAAACCCTTCTGGGAGGGTAATCGAGGAGATACTCTTACATATTTTTAGCACATCTTGCACTAGGCAATTAAATCCAGTGCGCAGCATTACCTGACCAACTGAGGCGGTGACAAGGTCAATTAAGACCTGTTCATATCTTCATTTGGAGCTCTTCCAACTGCTTGAAAAGTGAAGCCTTGGACATTGAAGGTTCAGACTAAGGAAAATCCAAAACGTGGACAGCATCTCCCTTCTGCTGGAAGCCTTCAAGTTCACCACTGCAGTCTGCAGCCTACACAGATCATCTGAGGATTGTAAAAGTTCTCAGAGGAAGAACAAGAACAAGGCTAATGCATGCACACAAACGCTGATCAAAAGCACTTGATGCTCTTGGACAAAAAGATGTAACCTTCACTTTTGGAAAGACAAGGTGACTATGGTTGTCTCCACAGTACTCGTAGGAAAAAATCCCTGAAGTTTTGTAAAACCTCTTTTCAGGGCTTTGTTAACTTCATTTTTGTTAAGAATTGGGGAACGCAGAGAGACCTGTCACTTTTTTGCAGAATGCCATAGAAACTGCTACACTCACCTCAACAACAGTCCAAATAACCTTCTCTGCAAATACTGACCATATGCAGTTCTGGTTGATACAAACCCCCATTACCTAAGAAAAGGAACAACTCGGCAAGCAGTTTGCAAAGATGAACAACTTAGCACGACTGCGGCTGATGACATGCCCTGACTTTTTTTACCTTCAGCTGTGGGTGCCGTACCTTCCTACCCTCACACATGCCACTCAAAGCTGCTTGCGTGGAGCTCTCGCACCACCTATGCCAGCAACTGTGCCCAGCCGCCACCCTTCTTCAGCACCATCGCACCTACCACAAGGTAGCTGAATCAGAGGGAAAAGGAGGTCGCCAATGGAGGGAAGTTGTTCCCCCTGACAGCTAAGCTCCAACTTTGGTGTCCCTTGTGTCCTCCCCAGGATAGGCAGGAAAACGCCTCGGCGGAGCGCAGCGCTGGGCGGGAGCGGCCGGCAGAGCACCGAGCGCGCTCCCCACTCCCTCCCGCCCGCGCCGCTGCGGAGACCCCGGCTTCGCCGGAATCGGCCACGTGCTGCACGGAGGGCAGCGCGGCAAAGGCGGTCGCCCCTCGTTACCCTAGGAAGGCCGGCCTCGGATCCCCGCTCTCTCCACCGGCACGGGCAGTGCCAGCAGACTGTCGCTGCGGCCGCCGCTGGCCGAAAGCCTCGCCGCGCACCGCCCGGCCGGCCCCGCCGCTCCGCGGGGTCACACGGCACCTGCCGTGGGCGGCAGCCGAGCGACAGCAAGCAGAAGCGCTCACCGCCGCGCCACTCGCCGCCCCGCCCGGGCGCTCCTCTCCTCGCGCTACCACCATGGCGCCGGCCCGCCCCGCCTTCCCCGTCGCCTGCGGCGCAACGCGGGTGCTCCGAGCCACGCAGCACGCGTGCGGCCGGGCCCTGCCGAGCCGCAGGCGGAGCCGGGGCACGGCCCGCGCGGGAGAGCTTCCGGCGAGGCTGGGCGGGCGGCGAGCGCGGCCGAGCGTGAACGCGCCAGGCGGGGTCGGCCGGCGGCGCGATGGGGAGCTAGATGGAGGCGGCAGCACCGCGCGGCATAAAAGAGCTGATCGTCCCGCAGCCGCCCGCTCCTCAGCCCCTCGGCTGCTGTCGAGAAGGGCCCCGGCCCTGGCCGCGCCGGTGGCGAGGTGGCTCCGCAGACCTCAGGCAGCCCTGGCGGGGCAGGGGAGCACTGCGAGCAGCCCCGGCGCCGCGCAGCCGTCTGTAACGCGCGGTGGGAGCCGCCGGCAACTATTTGACACCTCCCGGGGGGCTGGGAAGGAGCACGGAGACCACGCAGCAGGTCGCTGCCGTTAGGGAAAATTAATCCACCATGCCTGAGGTTGATGTCCGAAAAGGAGACAGAGGAGTCCTGCAACATTCTTCGACTACAGGGAGAGTCCATGGGGCTTTTCCCATGGGGTCTGTCAAACGGTTGCGGGATGCAGCCCCCTTTTGATGTCAAGTTCCCAGCCACAGCACCCTCTTCCTTTTCCCCACTGGCTGAGGTATTCGGGAGATACAGACTTCCAGAACTGCCTACTCTATGTCCCCCTCTAATATGCACCCCCCTTTTGGCATCGAAAAGGAAGAAAAAAACCATTTCTAATGCTATTAAGTCTTTGCTGCCTTGCTCTAGGTTCAGGAATTTAACATGGCCTTGATTAATCAACAGTCTCTGATGATTAGTAACAGTTCTAGAGAACTAATCGTTTCTTCTGTTACTTCACTCCCCATAAGTTCCTAGCCTTGTCTACAGGCCGATTCACACGGTCTGTTTGTAAAGACTCATCCATCTCATTCCTTTTAATCCCTCTTTTTTTATTTAATCTGTATTTGTCTTTACAAACCTTAATTACCATTGATTTAATTTTTTCTTCTTGAGTCTCCTGGGCTTTTGCTATTATTTGCAGTGACATCCTTTTCTGTCCTTTTGTAGTCATTTCTGGATCAGGTAGGCATGGCTGCTAGCAGCATCCCCTTGACCACCTGCTGAAAGAGCTGCACCCAGCATGGTGTCATGCATGGTCAAAAGATTAGAGTTGCTATAGCATAGAAGAGGAGAAATGGTATTCATTTAGCCCATAGCTGGCCAGTTAACCATGAAAACTTGTCCCATTACCATCTTTTCAACACTTGGACAGGTCCATGAGCTGAGGTTATTTCCTCTGTTATTTGTTTGACCACTTTTCCGCTGTCATCTGCTTGCAAACAGCAGCTTGAGTCATTTAATTTCCCACAAACTCCTCCTTCTTCTGCTAACAGATAATCTAATACCATCCAATGTTGAAATACCACTTTCCTCATTGAAGTGGGTTGCTCAGCAAGACGGTCAAGAGCTGTGGCTGGCTGGTTGGTAATTACTTCCGAGACAGCTTGTAACCTAATTATCTCATTCCAATGATGAATGGGTTCCCAGGCATCTGGGATTAATTCCTTAGGTTTCCAAGTGGCTGGTCCATCATGTTGCGTAACTTGTTCTGGTGGCCATTCATCTTTTCCCCGTTTTGGGGTGCTCCCTGCAGCCAAGGCTGCATCAGCTGACTGCTTTTCTCTAATTAAATCATCACAGATTTTGGTTCCTAAGCGATTTCCCTGAATTTGTAGTAGCAAAAAGAACAATGGTCTAAGATATACACCATATCCCTGACCAGTTTGGAGGTAACCTGAGTTAAGCATGTTGGCCACAAATCCAATCATGTCCTTTCAAAGCCCGTGTTCCATTAGCAAAGGGGCCTTCCTACCCTTGGTCATCAACTGGTAGGTCAAAATACCGCGGGTTTCCCTGGCCTAACGGTCCTCCAACAATAGCTGCCCCACCATAAGGGTCACAGCATTTGCATTTCCAAGCTCCCACACAGGGTTCCCATCTACATTTACATCTGCAAGTTGCTTGCTTGGATTTGGAGCAGAACTCACTAAAAGGCTTTGAGTTCCAATCCGCTGTTGCCATTCCCACTGATAATCACAAACAACATGTCTTCTACTTGTGGGATTTTTGTGGGGACAGCTTAAAAATAGGTGGTCAAAAAAACCCCTTGTCCCTCCGCATTGCTTTACAGGCTTCCAAATGTTTTTGGTAAGAACACCTTACGCAGCTACCATTAGTGAGCTGAACAGCTCTTTGATTGCAATTGTCTTGATATTTGGAACAATTGTAAGGAGGGCAATTGTGGGTCCAAACCCAATTGTTTAAAGCCAGAGGGAAAGTCAATTGACAAACTCCTTTTCCTACATAGACCCGCCCTGTCCTGTTTAGGCAGTAAGTGCCTGTTGGAGAAGAATGAAGTGGCCATGGACTTCCTTCTTTGGCCCAAAATCCCATCCCATTGTGGCCCTCACATTGACCCACCATTTAGGTTCAGCTGGGCTAGCCAACCATGGCCACTCTTCAGATCCTCCTGGCCCTCCACAGAGCCAGCAATTGCTAAGGTGAAAAACTTTTGCTACTTCTTCTGCTAAGGCTGCAAATTGATTCTCCCACTCCTGGCCTAAACTTAGCTGACCATATAAAAGTAGAGTTATTAAGGAAAATGTTTTAATAGTGTGATCTAATTAGCTAGTCTAATTTTCCCGTTGTCTTCTGCAGCACCTGTGGCAATTGAAGACACAGAAACCACTTAACATAAAAGAATCCAGCAAGTATTAGCACCCCAGTGAGTGGAGATTCTAGAGGAGGGATACCCATAGAGACTATTTCAGCAGGTGGTCTGTGGGTAGGCACGCAGGGCTTCCTCTGATGTCGAAGCACTGGCTACTGCTCCGGCCCACTCCTGCAGAGTGTCAGTCACAGCCTCCCGGCCTTCTCCTCCAGCTGAGATGTGCAAATCTCTGAGGCTTCAGAGACCTTGACCCGAGAGTGACGGGTCCACCTGTGTCCAGCTGTCTTCATGGCTGTTTCTGTCGTCAGTGACACTTGGAATGGGCCACGCCATTTCACCGCCACTGGCGCTTCTTTCTGCTCCTTAACTAGGACTCAATCTCCTGGTTGGATGTTACAAGCAGCAAAGTCCAAAGGTGGGGCTTGTGCCAGCTGAGCTTCCTGTTGAAGGGGTTTCACAAGAAGCAGTATCCTGGCCACAGATGGTTTTAAATATACATCACTTACCTCTACTCCCCCACTAGGTTGAGACTTAGCCGGGTAATTCATAACAACGACGGAAAGGGGGAGAACGGAATCTCTCTTCTGGCTCGGGCTCTCATTCTCGCCAAAGCCAATGTCCAAAGCCATTGGCATCTTGGTTTCTATTACCAGCTTCAAAAGGTGTTTATTTCTCTATTCATTGTTTTCTACCCGAGCTGAGCTCTGGGGGTGCCAGGGCCTATGGAGGTTCCATTGTGTTCCTAAAGAAGCCAAAACCCCTTGAAGGATCTTTCCTGTCAAATGAGTTTCCCTATCTGAGTCTATTGCTTCTACAATGCTGTATCTTGGAATGATTTGTTCCAAAAATGCCTTAATACCTGATGCTGTCGTTGCTGAAGCAGTTGGAAATGCTTCTGGCCACCTTGCTAGCTGACATACCATTACCAGAAGACATGAAGCCTTCCCACTTGGGGCATCTCAGGAAAATCCACCTGGCATCTTTGGAAGGGACCTGCAGCCCAAGGCCTCCCTCCCCTGGCAAGTTCCTTTGTAACTTGGCTGTTTGCTTTAGCACAGATCAAGCAACCTTCAACAGCTCGTTTTGCCAGTCTAAAAAGACCCCCAGCAACATCCAGCATGAGGAAGGCTTCTGCCAATCCTCAGGAGGTGCAAGGACTCTCTTCACGGAGTTCTTTTACTATTGGTAGGGCCAAAGCTTCTGGTATCTCTTGTTTGCCATCCCTTGTAAACCAAGTATTGCCTTTTTTCTCTGCCACACGGCTTTTAACTGTATCTCGAAGTCCTCTGGGAGAAAAGACAGCTTCCCGGCCAGTGATGGAGTCACTGGGAGCAAAGGGGGCATCTTGGAGAGTTCTGGCAGAAGTGTTGCTTTCTGACTTTCTTCATCCACCAAAAAGGAGACAGAGGAGGCCTGTAACATTCTTCAACTACAGGGAGAGGCCATGGGGCTTTTGCCATGGAGTCTCTCAACTGATTGCGGGACGCAGCCCCCTTTTGATGCGAAGTTCCTGGCAACAGCACCCTCGGAGGTACTCGGGAAATACAGACTTCCGGAACTGCCTACTCTGTGCCCCCCTCTAATATGCACCCCCCTCTTGGTATGGAAAAGGAAGAAAACGAAACTATTCCTAATGCTATTAAGTCTTTGCTGCCTTGCTCTAGGTTCAGCAATTTAACACGGCCTTGGCTGAGCAACAGTCTCTGTCGATTAGTAACAGTTTCTAGAACTTTCTTCTGTTACGCCCCTACCAGTAAATTCCTAGCCTTGTCTAAGGACAGATTCACACGGTCTCTTTGTAAAGACACATCTATGTTACTCCTTTCACTCCCACACCTTCTTGGCTCCCCCCGGCACAGCACCTGGCACAAAACCCCCCTATGCACATACACACACACCTGCACTTACCCTGCACTCCGCTGCACACACACACACCCACCTCCCGCACACTAACACCCCCCTCCACATCCCTGCCATGCTACTTGCAGTTGCCCCGCCCCTGCCATCCCGGCCGGCTGGCAGCACCCACTCCTCACATGCCTTGCATTTCCTTGCTGCCCCCTCTGTAGCCTTCCCTCAACCTGCCTTTTCTCCCCTGCCTTGCATTGACTTGCTCACCCATCCCCCACCTGACTTCCTTTCACATTCGTCTAGCTCTGGCCTCACCTTTCCTTTTCCTTCTAGGACCCTCATTGCCTTGCCTCGCCTCACCTCGCCAAGCCACCACTTGCCTTGCCCTGCCCTTGAAGCCCTCCCTTGCCTTGCATGACCTTGCTCACCCCTCCACCACCTGGAATTCAAGACCCCTTTTCAATGCCATTTCATGGCCTTGCCCTGCCCTTTCTGCTCCTCCTAGGAATCTCAAAGCTCTCAAGCATCTCCCGTGTTTCAGGATCACAGGAGAGGAAGACCAGGGGAGGACGCGTGTTGCCACACTCATCTCTATGGGCAGCCTTGGTCTGGGAGCAATCCTTGCATGTCTTGAATCTTGGAAGGGCAATTCACATTTTGCCCTTGAGCTCGGGGACCAGAATGGGAGTTCTTTTGCCTACAAAGGAAAGCAGGTAGCTCAAGTCTTTGAGGTGCAGAGGAGACATGACCCACGCGGGATCGGGGCCACACAAAGCACTTGGTCCTGGCCACTTTTGTGTACCAGCAGTCCTTGAATGTGCTTCTCACCTGCCTTGCCTGGCCTTGCCTTGGCAACACAACACTTTCCTTGTCTTGCCCTGCTAGCCCTCTGGAGCCCCCTGGAGCCTTGCATTCCTTTGCATGGCCATGCCCCGCCCTTGACCTGCCTACCGCTTTCCTCCAAGGCCTTGACTCGCCAAGCACTTCCTGTTTCTGCCTGGCCTTCCCATCAGTGGACTTTCCTTCCTACGGCCAGCCTTGCCTCTAACGTCTGGGCCTTCTCTTGCCTACCACTCCATTTGCTTTCCCCTCACTGCTCTGGCCTTGCTTACCTCTCCCTTGACTTGCCCACAATTGCCTGCACTTGCTTTGCAACGCCTTGCCTGCATGGAAGGCGAGGGCAAGAGTGGTAGGCAGGGCAAAGCAAAGCCAGCAAGTGGTAAGTAGTGCGAGGCAAGGCAGACATAGGCAAAGGAAGCAGAGCAAGGGTAGCTTAAGAAGAACTAGACAAGGTACTGAAGGCAAGGCAAGGCCAAGAGACTCGGAGTGCCTTTCCTTGCGAAGGCAAGGACATAAGTGCCAGTGTTGCTGGAGCAGATGTTAAGGTAGCACGGGGAGGAATAGAAAGTGCTGAGAACAGCGTGTGTGCTGCTAGTTTGAGGGGTGCAGTTGAAGCTGCAGGCAGCAAGATCTTCCTCAGCCCGCACTGTTTTGAGCTCTGTTTTTGCCAGATGGTTTCAAGTTGGTGGGCAGAATCTGCGAGAGGGCAAAGATTGGTTTGGGCCAAAGAGGTTTGTCTGCCTCTTGGAGTGCGGTATAAAGAAGAGTCCGCTCTTGGAAGGGGAAGATGAGGGAAATCGTTTTGTCCTGATGTGCTGTTGGTTTGAGTGCAGGGACGTTTGCAACTTGCCTCTGCCCTTGGGGTGCTTTCGAGCAGCGCCAGGCGCTTGGCCTTCTTTTGCAAGTCGTCAGCGCCATCGTGTGCTTGTTTCGAGGAGCGCTGACAGTGCCGGGGAAAAAGCCAAGCGCTTCGCTGGCGCCGCCCCGGTCGTGTGCGAGCAGTTGCTGGAAGAGCTCCGCTGTGCATCCTGCCTCTTGGAGACACAAAAGAATGTGATCCTGCGCGTAGCGGGGAAGCAAGAGGAATCTTTTCATTGTTGGCTGTGCAGTTTCTAAGCGGCAAAAGTCAAGGCAGCTGCAGCACGGCCTCTTTCTTTCAGAACCTTTTCTGTGCCATCATGAACATGCTCAACATGCAACTCGCACCCACTGAACTGCATCAAATGTCCTGGAGAGACGCACTTTCCTTCAAGCTCTAGCTACCATCCTACCCTCCACCTCTCGCCGATCCCAAAGCCCTTCCAAACATGCAGCAGCTGCACGCAGAGAACAAGTGCTAGAAGAAGGCGTTGGCCTTCAGAGTCCCTCTGAAGTCTGTAAACTAGGCGAAACATTGCAGTCACCAGCACTTTCCTTCGCAACTATCTACAGAGCGTCATCACATTCTCTCAGAGTGGCTAAGTCCACCCTTGCAGCACAGCAGCGTTTCCAGCCACAGTTCGGACTGAGAGATGGGCCAGGTGAGAAAGCATTTGTTGACTATCCCTCGTCTCCGGAAGACTTGCTACTCGCAGCGCAATCACGTCCACACACCTTCAGTGTGGCCAAGTTCAAGCCAGCTAGAGCTCACAGAGACGGGAAAGTCAGGAGAGAAGCCGTTCCAAAAGTACCGTGTACTTAGGGCAGCATTCAAACTGTGCACAGCACTCTACAGCACTGTAGACCGTGGCTTCTCTGACAAGACGTGCCATCCCGTTGTTGGCTCTCGCAGCTCGCTTGCTAGCTGCTCTCCTGAAGAAAAGAACTAGGAGGAAAAGCCAATGCTGGGCTGCACCTTCCCCTTGCCTCACGTAAAGCCACTTCAACTCCCCGCTGCACTCTCTACTTCCCCTCTCCTTGCCATCGACCACTGGGTTTTCTGCATCTCGGAGCCCAAAGGTAAGCGCCAGTGTTCCCAGGGATGCTTGGAAGAGGGAGAAGTAGTAGCACAAGTAGCTGCCGTTGAACTTCCTCCTTCTCAATGCTAACGTGAAGTCGGCAGGCAGGCGAGCGCCAGCCACGCTCCTTTCTCAGTTTGTACGCTGCGGACACGAGCCCGATGCTCGGCGCCTTCGTTCGGCCTCTTTAGTAGCCATGTGGCGCTTTCATTCTGCCGGAGTCGAAGCGCCGTCTACTTGTGGCACAAAGAGCACGGTGCCGGCAGCCAAATGCTCCAGCCGACTGCTTCTGCCGACACACGCCTGGGCTATGCACTTTCCCTCTCAGCGCCATACAGCAGCACATTCGCTCTAAATGTAAAGGGAAAGATTCTCGGCTACGTCTGGCACAGAGAACAGCTTTAGTTCAACGGGCTTACCCAGAGCATGCCCCCGGACGCGTGGGAACTTGTATTTGCACCACATTCCAGTGGCAGTCCTCTTTCCTTTACAGGCTGCACAGCGCCGGCAGATGGCCGTGCGCTCTGCACCTGCCTTCTCACTTCCAAGTAGCACCGCGCACATTAGAGCCTTGCAGGGAGAGCCTTGCAGGGAGAGAAGACGCGGATAGGCGTCTCGCACAGAAGAACGTGGCAGGGCGAAAAGGTGTTCTTCTTTTGTCTTCCTCGTCGCCCAGAGTGTGCTGCTGTGTTGAAAGTCTTGGCCAGCGAAAAGCTACTCCAGCAAGTATTTCTCTCCTGATGCATTGCACTGAGCAAGAGCTGAGGAAAATCCTTGCACAGCACACTGTGGATGCGTGCAGTACACACGCTGAAGAGCGGCACGGCTAAAAGTCATCGCTGGGCTTCAGTTCTGTCCAGAGCGCAGAAGGAGAAGAACGAAGCAGCTGAGCACCGGCTGCATGTACTCAGTGGAGCGAATTTCAAATGACCAGCCAAGAGCTGCTTCACAAGCAGATTCAGCTGAGAATGCTCTGGCTGCTTCACAAAGGAAGGTGCTGTGTTGCACTCCTGGACACTACCTGGTCAGAAGCAGGTTCTTACACCTTCAATGCTGCAGAGTCCATGCAGCTGGAGCACCCCCAGAAGGACGCGTCCAGCTAGAAGGCGTTCTTCAAGTACCCCCCTCTTCCAAGTAGCCTTGAAACTGAGCACAACACACTGCGGCTCGGCAGCTTCCTTCTCAGATAGACGTGCCGTCACACTATGCACTCTCGCAGCTCCGTTGCCCACTTGCAGCAGCTGCTCCCAAAGAAAAAGGCTCTAGAAGTAAAAGCCACTGCTGGGCTGCCCTTTCCCCTTGCCTCACGTGAAGCACCAGAAACTGTCCGCTGCACTCTCTATTTCCTTTCTCCGCCGTATGGCGAAGCATAAACCTAACCGCAATTGTTTCCAGGGGAAAGCTGCAAGAGAAATAGGTGGCAGCACAAGTAGCTGCAAGTTGGACATTAAGTTTCCGACTGCTAACGTGAATCCGAAAACAAGCACTCGAGGCAGCCACGCTTCCTCTTGCAGCCTGTGCGATGCACACACCAGCTCGGTGCTCTGCCTTCATTCTTACGCCCTATGTAACAGGTCGCGCTTTCGTTTTGCTGGAGACGACCCGTCGTCTACTTCTCGCCCAGAGAGCACGGTGCCGGCAGCCAAATGCTGCAGGCTGCTGCTTCTGCCGAAACACGCCTGGGCTATGCAATTTCTCTCTAGCGCTGAAGTAACACCACATTCTCTTTGCTTTGTAGCCAGCATCTTTACGGAAAGCTTCTCGGCTACGTCTGGCACAGAGAACAGCTTTATTTTAACCGGCTTGGCCGGAGCTTGCCCCCGACGCGTGGCAACTTGTATTTGCACCACATTCCAGTCGCAGTCCTCTTTCCTTTACAGGCTTCACAGCGCCGTCAGATCGCGGTGCTCTCTGCACCTGCCTTCTCACTTCCAAGTAGCACTGCGCACATTAGAGCCTTGCAGGGAGAGAAGACGCGGCTAGGCGTCTCGCACAGAAGAACGTGGCAGGGCGAAAAGATGTTCTTCCTTTCTCCTTCTTCTTGCCCGAATTGTGCTGCTGTGTTGAAAGTCTTGGCCAGCGAAAAGCTACTCCAGCAAGTGTTTCTCTCCTGACGCATTGCGCTGAGCGAGAGCTACGCGGACAGTGTGGACCCTGTGAAACAGCAAGAAAATGACTGTACATCGAGCTGAGGAAAATCCGTGCACAGCGCCCTGTGGCCGCGTGCAGTGTTCGCGCTGAAGAGCGGCAAAGCACAAAGGCATCGCTGGGCTTCAGTTCTGTCCAGAGCGCAGAAGGAGAAGAACGAAGCAGCTGAGCACCGGCTGCATGTACTCAGTGGAGCGAATTTCAAATGACCAGCCAAGAGCTGCTTCACAAGCAGATTCAGCTGAGAATGCTCTGGCTGCTTCACAAAGGAAGGTGCTGTGTTGCACTCCTGGACACTACCTGGCCAGAAGCAGGTTCTTACACCTTCAATGCTGCAGAGTCCATGCAGCTGGAGCACCCCCAGAAGGACGCGTCCAGCTAGAAGGCGTTCTTCAAGTACCCCCCTCTTCCAAGTAGCCTTGAAACTGAGCACAACACACTGCGGCTCGGCAGCTTTCTTCTCTCACACTATTCACTCTCGCAGCTCCGTTGCCCACTTGCAGCAGCTGCTCCCAAAGAAAAAGGCTCTAGAAGTAAAAGCAACTGCTGGGCTGCCCTTTCCCCTTGCCTCACGTCAAGCACCTGAAACTGTCCGATGCACTCTCTATTTCCATTCTCCGTCGCATCTACCACTGTAATGTCTGCATCTCGAAGCATAAACCCCGGCACAATTCTTTCCTGGGAAAGCTGGAAGAGAAATAGGTAGCAGCACATGTAGCTGCAAGTTGAACTTTCTGTTTTCAACTGCTAATTCGAATCTGAAAACAAGCGAGTGGCAGCCACGCTTCCTTTTGCAGCCTGTGCTATGCACACACCAGCTCCGTGCTTCTGCCTTCATTCTTATGCTCTTCGTACCATTTCGTTCTTTTCATTCTGCCGGAGTCGAACCGTCGTCATCTTGTCGCACAGAGGGCACGCCGGCAGAGAAACGCTCCAGGTTGCTGTCTCTTCCGAAACACACCTGGGCTGTGCACTTTCCTTCGCTGCCCTTGGTAGCACCACATTCTCTTTGCTTTGTAGCCTGAATGTAAAGGGAAAGAGTCTCAGCTACGTCTGGCACCGAGAACAGCTCTAGTTCAACGGGCTTACCCGGCGCTTACCCCGACCCGTGGGAACTTGTATTTGCACCACATTCCAGGGGTAGTCTTTCTTTCCTTTACAGCCTGCACAGCGCCGGCAGATGGCAGTGCTTCTCTGCACCTGCCTTCTCACTTCCAAGTAGCACCGCGCACATTCGAGCCTTGCAGGGAGCAAAGACGTGGATAGATGTGTGGCAGAGAAAATCGTGCAAAGACGAAAAGATGGTCTTCTTTTGTCCTCCTCGTCGCCCAGATTGTGCTGCTCTGCTGAAAGCGTGCGTTTTATTACCCCTTCTCGCAGTAAGACTATGTGCTGCGTTGCAACTGTTGGCCAGCGGAAGGCTAATGCAGCAAGTGCTTCTCTCCTGACACATTTCTCTGAGCGAGAGCTTGTGCGGCCAGTTGGGCTCTGCGAAGCAGAAAGGCTGTACTTGCACGTAGCGCTGAGGAAAATCCGTGCACTGCGCACTGTGGATGCGTGCAGTACACACACTGAAGAGAGCCAAAGCTGAATGCTTCAGTTCTGTCCAGCGCCGGTAAGGGAGAAGAACGCAGCCCCAGGCCACTGGGCTGGTGTGTGCGATGACTAGGAGCTTTGCCGCTCTTCTGCGTGTATACTGCACGCATCCACAGTGCGCAGTGCACGGATTTTCCTCAGCTCTCGCTCAGCAAAATGCATCAGGAGGGAAGCACATGATGGATTAGCCTTGCACTGGCCAACAGTTCCAACGCAGCACCACAGTCTTCTTGCGAGAAGGGGTAATAAAACACATGGATTGTCCCGGAACAGTTCTCTGGGCGAGCCGTAGCCGAGAAGCTTTCCCTTAAGATAAAGACCACAACGCAGACAGAATGTTGTGCTACCTAGCGCTAGAGAGAAATTGCATAGCCCAGGCGTGTTTCGGCAGAAGCAGCAGCCTGCAGCATTTGGCTGCCGGCACCGCGCTCTCTGCGCGAGAAGTAGACGACGGTTCGTCTCCAGCAAAACGAAAGCGCGACCTGCTACGACGAGCGTAAGAACGAAGGCAGAGCACCGAGCTGGTGTGTGCATCGCACAGGCTGCAAGAGGAAGCGTGCCTGCCTCGAGTGCTTGTTTTCGGATTCATGTTAGCAGTCGGAAACTTGCAGCTACTTGTGCTGCTACCTATTTCTCTTCCAGCTTTCCCAGGAAAGAATTGTGCCGGGGTTTATGCTTCGAGATGCAGACATTACAGTGGTAGATGCGACGGAGAAAGGAAATAGAGAGTGCAGCGGACAGTTTCTGGTGCTTGACGTGAGGCAAGGGGAAAGGGCAGTCCAGCAGTGGCTTTTACTTCTAGAGCCTTTTTCTTTGGCAGCAGCTGCTGCAAGTGAGCAACGGAGCTGCGAGAGTGAATAGAGAGACGGCACGTCTATCTGAGAAGGAAGCTGCCGAGCCGCAGTGTGTTGTGCTCAGTTTCAAGGCTACTTGGAAGAGGGGGGTACTTGAGGAACGCCTTCTAGCTGGACGCGTCTTTCTGGGGGTGCTCCAGCTGCATGGACTCTGCAGCATTGAAGGTGTAAGAAACTGCTTCTTGCCAGGTAATGTCCAGGAGTGCAACACAGCACCTTCCTTTGTGAAGCAGCCAGAGCATTCTCAGCTGAATCTGCTTGTGAAGCAGCTCTTGGCTAAACATGTGAAATTCGCTCCACTATGTACGTGCAGCCGGTGCCCAGCTGCTTCGTTCTTCTCCTGCGGTCTGGACAGAACTGAAGCCCAGCGATGACTTTTAGCCGTGCCGCTCTTCAGCGTGTGTACTGCACGCATCCACAGTGTGCTGTGCAAGGATTTTCCTCAGCTCTCGCTCAGTGCAATGCATCAGGAGAGAAATACTTGCTGGATTAGCTTTTCGCTGGCCAAGACATTCAACACAGCAGCACACTCTGGGCGAAGAGGAAGACAAAAGAAGAACACCTTTTCGCCCTGCCACGTTCTTCTGGGCGAGACGCCTAGCCGCGTCTTCTCTCCCTGCAAGGCTCTAATGTGCGCGGTGCTACTTGGAAGTGAGAAGGCAGGTGCAGAGCGCACGGCCATCTGCCGGCGCTGTGCAGCCTGTAAAGGAAAGAGGACTGCCACTGGAATGTGGTGCAAATACAAGTTCCCACGCGTCCGGGGGCATGCTCTGGGTAAGCCCGTTGAACTAAAGCTGTTCTCTGTGCCAGACGTAGCCGAGAATCTTTCCCTTTACATTTAGAGCGAATGTGCTGCTGTATGGCGCTGAGAGGGAAAGTGCATAGCCCAGGCGTGTGTCGGCAGAAGCAGTCGGCTGGAGCATTTGGCTGCCGGCACCGTGCTCTTTGTGCCACAAGTAGACGGCGCTTCGACTCCGGCAGAATGAAAGCGCCACATGGCTACTAAAGAGGCCGAACGAAGGCGCCGAGCACCGGGCTCGTGTCCGCAGCGTACAAACTGAGAAAGGAGCGTGGCTGGCGCTCGCCTGCCTGCCGACTTCACGTTAACATTGAGAAGGAGGAAGTTCAACGGCAGCTACTTGTGCTACTACTTCTCCCTCTTCCAAGCATCCCTGGGAACACTGGCGCTTACCTTTGGGCTCCGAGATGCAGAAAACCCAGTGGTCGATGGCAAGGAGAGGGGAAGTAGAGAGTGCAGCGGGGAGTTGAAGTGGCTTTACGTGAGGCAAGGGGAAGGTGCAGCCCAGCATTGGCTTTTCCTCCTAGTTCTTTTCTTCAGGAGAGCAGCTAGCAAGCGAGCTGCGAGAGCCAACAATGGGATGGCACGTCTTGTCAGAGAAGCCACGGTCTACAGTGCTGTAGAGTGCTGTGCACAGTTTGAATGCTGCCCTAAGTACACGGTACTTTTGGAACGGCTTCTCTCCTGACTTTCCCGTCTCTGTGAGCTCTAGCTGGCTTGAACTTGGCCACACTGAAGGTGTGTGGACGTGATTGCGCTGCGAGTAGCAAGTCTTCCGGAGACGAGGGATAGTCAACAAATGCTTTCTCACCTGGCCCATCTCTCAGTCCGAACTGTGGCTGGAAACGCTGCTGTGCTGCAAGGGTGGACTTAGCCACTCTGAGAGAATGTGATGACGCTCTGTAGATAGTTGCGAAGGAAAGTGCTGGTGACTGCAATGTTTCGCCTAGTTTACAGACTTTAGAGGGACTCTGAAGGCCAACGCCTTCTTCTAGCACTTGTTCTCTGCGTGCAGCTGCTGCATGTTTGGAAGGGCTTTGGGATCGGCGAGAGGTGGAGGGTAAGATGGTAGCTAGAGCTTGAAGGAAAGTGCGTCTCTCCAGGACATTTGATGCACTTCAGTGGGTGCGAGTTGCATGTTGAGCATGTTCATGATGGCACAGAAAAGGTTCTGAAAGAAAGAGGCCGTGCTGCAGCTGCCTTGACTTTTGCCGCTTAGTAACTGCACAGCCAACAATGAAAAGATTCCTCTTGCTTCCCCGCTACGCGCAGGATCACATTCTTTTGTGTCTCCAAGAGGCAGGATGCACAGCGCAGCTCTTCCAGCAACTGCTCGCACACGACTTGGGGCGGCGCCAGCGAAGCGCTTGGCTTTTTCCCCGGCACTGTCAGCGCTCCTCGAAACAAGCACACGATGGCGCTGACGACTTGCAAAAGAAGGCCAAGCGCCTGGCGCTGCTCGAAACCACCCCAAGGGCAGAGGCAAGTTGCAAACGTCCCTGCACTCAAATCAACTGCACCTCAGGACAAAAAGATTTCCCTCATCTTCCCCTTCCAAGAGCGGACTCTTCTTTCTACCGCACTCCAAGAGGCAGACAAACCTCTTTGGCCCAAACCAATCTTTGCCCTCTCGCAGATTCTGCCCACCAACTTGAAACCATCTGGCAAAAACAGAGCTCAAAACAGTGCGGGCTGAGGAAGATCTTGCTGCCTGCAACTTCAACTGCACCCCTCAAACTAGCAGCACACACGCTGTTCTCAGCACTTTCCTTCTCAGCTCTCGGTACCATCCTAAGCCTTCCCTCTCCCAGAGTCAGGATCCCAAGACAACGGCCCCACGGACTGCTCACACACTAAAGGCACCAGGACAAAAGGCTCACAAGCTTGGCCTTTGCATTCCCACGGACAGCTCAACAGCTCTAAGCCAGAGAGAGCTCTGCCTCTTGGGAAAAGCCTTTAAAATCCCTAAGAGCACCTGATGTGCACATCCAAACCTGCTTTCCTTGCCAAAGAGAGCAACTACAAGCCCATCTCCAAAGAAACGGCATCCCCTCCTCCAAAATACAACACATCCATCCACTGATCCACCTCCAGTATAGAATAGATCCAACAATTGCCCCTACACGCCCAGGGGCCAGAAGAGAAATGTCTTGCTGGACTATTCCTCCCCATGCTACCTTAACATCTGCTCCAGCAACACTGGAACTTATGTCCTTGCCTTCGCAAGGAAAGGCACTCCGAGTCTCTTGGCCTTGCCTTGCCTTCAGTACCTTGTCCAGTTCTTCTTAAGCTACCCTTGCTCTGCTTCCTTTGCCTCTGCTGCCTTGCCTTGCACTACCTACAACTTGCTGGCTTTGCTTTGCCCTGCCTACCACTCTTGCCCTCGCCTTCCATGCAGGCAAGGCGCTGCAAAGCAAGTGCAGGCAATTGTGGGCAAGTCAAGGGAGAGGTAAGCAAGGCCAGAGCAGTGAGGGGAAAGCAAATGGAGTGGTAGGCAAGAGAAGGCCCAGACGTTAGAGGCAAGGCTGGCCGTAGGAAGGGAAGTCCACTGATGGGAAGGCCAGGCAGAAACAAGAAGGGCTCAGCAATCCAAGGCCCTGGAGGAAAGCAGTAGGCAGGTCAAGGGTGGGGCATGGACGTGCAAAGGAATGCAAGGCTCCAGAGAGCTAGCAGGGCAAGGCAAGGAAACTGTTGTGTTGCCAAGGCAAGGCAAGGATAGGCAAGGCAGGTGAGAAGTACATTCGAGGACTGCTGGTACACAAAAGCGGCCAGGACCAAGTGCTCTGTGTGGCCTTGCTTGGCGAGGCGAGGCAGGGCAATGAGGGTCCTAGAAGGAAAAGGAAAGGTGAGTCCAGACCTAGACGAATGTGAAAGGAAGTCAGGTGGGGGATGGGTGAGCAAGTCAATGCAAGGCAGGGGAGAAAAGGCAGGTTGAGGGAAGGCTACAGAGAGGGCAGCAAGGAAATGCAAGGCATGGGGAAGCATGTGAGGAGTGGGTGCTGCCAGCCGGCTGGGATGGCAGGGGCAGGGCAACTGCAAGTAGCATGGCAGGGATGTGGAGGAGGGTGTTAGTGTGCGGGAGGTGGGGGTGTGTGTGTGCAGCGGAGTGCAGGGTAAGTGCAGGTGTGTGTGCATGTGCATAGGGGGGTTTTGTGCCAGGTGCTGTGCCGGGGGGAGCCATCCCACCGCCAAGAAGGTGTGGGAGTGAAAGGAGTAACATAGATGTGTCTTTACAAAGAGACCGTGTGAATCTGTCCTTAGACAAGGCTAGGAATTTACTGGTAGGGGAGTAACAGAAGAAAGTCTTAGTTCTAGAAACTGTTACTAATCGACAGAGACTGTTGCTCAGCCAAGGCCGTGTTAAATTGCTGAACCTAGAGCAAGGCAGCAAAGACTTAATAGCATTAGGAATAGTTTCGTTTTCTTCCTTTTCCATACCAAGAGGGGGGTGCATATTAGAGGGGAGCCTAGAGTAGGCAGTTCCGGAAGTCTGTAATTCCCGAGTACCTCCGAGGGTGCTGTTGCCAGGAACTTCGCATCAAAAGGGGGCTGCGTCCCGCAATCAGTTGAGAGACTCCATGGCAAAAGCCCCATGGCCTCTCCCTGTAGTTGAAGAATGTTACAGGCCTCCTCTGTCTCCTTTTTGGTGGATGAAGAAAGTCAGAAAGCAACACTTCTGCCAGAACTCTCCAAGATGCCCCCTTTGCTCCCAGTGACTCCATCACTGGCCCGGAAGCTGTCTTTTCTCCCAGAGGAGTTCGAGATACAGTTAAAAGCCGTGTGGCAGAGAAAAAAGGCAATAATTGGTTTACAAGGGATGGCAAACAAGAGATACCAGAAGCTTTGGCCCTACCAATATTAAAAGAACTCCGTGAAGAGAGTCCTTGCACCTCCTGAGGATTGGCAGAAGCCTTCCTCATGCTGGATGTTGCTGGGGGTCTTTTTAGACTGGCAAAACGAGCTGTTGAAGGTTGCTTGATCTGTGCTAAAGCAAACAGCCAAGTTACAAAGGAACTTGCCAGGGGAGGGAGGCCTTGGGCTGCAGGTCCCTTCCAAAGATGCCAGGTGGATTTTCCTGAGATGCCCCAAGTGGGAAGGCTTCATGTCTTCTGGTAATGGTATGTCAGCTAGCAAGGTGGCCAGAAGCATTTCCAACTGCTTCAGCAACGACAGCATCAGGTATTAAGGCATTTTTGGAACAAATCATTCCAAGATACAGCATTGTAGAAGCAATAGACTCAGATAGGGAAACTCATTTGACAGGAAAGATCCTTCAAGGGGTTTTGGCTTCTTTAGGAACACAATGGCACCTCCATAGGCCCTGGCACCCCCAGAGCTCGGCTCGGGTAGAAAACAATGAATAGAGAAATAAACACCTTTTGAAGCTGGTAATAGAAACCAAGATGCCAATGGCTTTGGACATTGGCTTTGGCGAGAATGAGAGCCCGAGCCAGAAGAGAGATTCCGTTCTCCCCCTTTCCGTCGTTGTTATGAATTACCCGGCTAAGTCTCAACCTAGTGGGGGAGTAGAGGTAAGTGATGTATATTTAAAACCATCTGTGGCCAGGATACTGCTTCTTGTGAAACCCCTTCAACAGGAAGCTCAGCTGGCACAAGCCCCACCTTTGGACTTTGCTGCTTGTAACATCCAACCAGGAGATTGAGTCCTAGTTAAGGAGCAGAAAGAAGCGCCAGTGGTTCTGAAATGGCGTGGCCCATTCCAAGTGTCACTGACGACAGAAACAGCCATGAAGACAGCTGGACACAGGTGGACCCGTCACTCTCGGGTCAAGGTCTCTGAAGCCTCAGAGATTTGCACATCTCAGCTGGAGGAGAAGGCCGGGAGGCTGTGACTGACACTCTGCAGGAGTGGGCCAGAGCAGTAGCCAGTGCTTCGACATCAGAGGAAGCCCTGCGTGCCTACCCACAGACCACCTGCTGAAATAGTCTCTATGCGCATCCCTCCTCTAGAATCTCCACTCACTGGGGCGCTAATACTTGCTGGATTCTTTTATTTTAAGTGGTTTCTGTGTCTTCAATTGCCACAGGTGCTGCAGAAGACAACGGGAAAATTAGACTAGCTAATTAGATCACACTATTAAAACATTTTCCTTAATAACTCTACTTTTATATGGTCAGCTAAGTTTAGGCCAGGAGTGGGAGAATCAATTTGCAGCCTTAGCAGAAGAAGTAGCAAAAGTTTTTCACCTTAGCAATTGCTGGCTCTGTGGAGGGCCTGGAGGATCTGAAGAGTGCCTATGGTTGGCTAGCCCAGCTGAACCTAAGTGGTGGCTCAGCACCTAACATGAGGTCCATACTAGGACGGGATTTGGGGCCAAAGAAGGAAGCCCATGGCTATAGGAGAAGGTTTCACGAAGGATGTCTGGACTTCAGGTGGCTCTCTTGAAAGCTGTTTATTGCATAGGCGAAGTTCCAGCATTTCAGGGAGTGGCTATCCAGAGCCAGCCCTACAGCTGCCAGCTCCAGCTGTAGGCATACCTGAAGCCGCTTGCTGTTCAAGTTACAGAGCATTCTATACTTTTCTTTGCAGAGTATCTTAGCACGTAACAACCAATAAGCACCATACACAACACCTTGACATTGGCCTATAGCCTATCATAGCTACTACCATCACCATATTATAGTCATTATTATCCAATCACAAGAGTAAGTTACAATTTAAGCTTCCAGTGGAAAATTCTTAGACCTTTCTTCTTCTTGCTACATCAACATTTCTTGTTTGCCTGCCATATCTTTCTTTTTGGGAAAGACACCTTTTCTATTCACTTATGCTCTTCTTGAGACTTACTTACTTGGTGAAAAACATGTCTTTGTTTGTAATCACATACCTTTGTCCTGCTCCTAAAAATCTCCTTCCAACTCATCTCCAACCTTTGCCTTCTCAGTTACTCAGCGATCACTGTTTCAGCAAAACATCTTTTCTTCTATATCAAAACTTGCTTTCATTTCTACCTCATCCCCAGCTTCTACATTCTCAGACCTTTCGGCCAAGCCTACATACCTGTGAAACTTGCTTACCAAACTTTCATCCTCCCCAACACATGGCCACTTCATTCTTCTCCAACAGGCACTTACTGCCTAAACAGGACAGGGCGGGTCTATGTAGGAAAAGGCGTTTGTCAATTGACTTTCCCTCTGGCTTTAAACAATTGGGTTTGGACCCACAATTGCCCTCCTTACAAGTGTTCCAAATATCAAGACAATTGCAATCAAAGAGCTGTTCAGCTCACTAATGGTAGCTGCGTAAGGTGTTCTTACCAAAAACATTTGGAAGCCTGTAAAGCAATGGGGAGGGACAAGGGGGTTTTTTGACCACCTATTTTTAAGCTGTCCCCACAAAAATCCCACAAGTAGAAGACATGTTGTTTGTGATTATCAGTGGGAATGGCAACAGCGGATTGGAACTCAAAGCCTTTTAGTGAGTTCTGCTCCAAATCCAAGCAAGCAACTTGCAGATGTAAATGTAGATGGGAACCCTGTGTGGGAGCTTGGAAATGCAAATGCTGTGACCCTTCTGGTGGGGCAGCTATTGTTGGAGGACCGTTAGGCCAGGGAAACCCACGGTATTTTGACCTACCAATTGATGACCAAGGATAGGAAGGCCCCTTTGCTAATGGAACACGGGCTTTGAAAGGACATGATTGGATTTGTGGCCAACATGCTTAGCTCAGGTTACCTCCAAACTGGTCAGGGATATGGTGTATATCTTAGACCATTGTTCTTTTTGCTACTACAAATTCAGGGAAATCGCTTAGGAATCCAAATCTGTGATGATTTAATTAGAGAAAAGCAGTCAGCCGATGCAGCCTTGGCTGCAGGGAGCACCCCAAAACGGGGAAAAGATGAATGGCCACCAGAACAAGTTACGCAACATGATGGACCAGCCACTTGGCAACCTAAGGAATTAATCCCAGATGCCTGGGAACCCATTCATCATTTGAATGAGATAATTAGGTTACAAGCTGTCTCAGAAATAATTACCAACCAGCCAGCCACAGCTCTTGACCGTCTTGCTGAGCAACCCACTTCAATGAGGAAAGTGGTATTTTCAACATTGGATGGTATTAGATTATCTGTTAGCAGAAGAAGGAGGAGTTTGTGGGAAATTAAATGACTCGAGCTGCTGTTTGCAAGCAGATGACAGCGGAAAAGTGGTCAAACAAATAACAGAGGAAATAACCTCAGCTCATGGACCTGTCCAAGTGTTGAAAGGATGGTAATGGGACATGTTTTCCTGGCTAACTGGCCAGCTATGGGCTAAATTGTTACAGCAGGGATTACTGTAACACGCCTATATCAAACCAGGAATCCCGTGGAAAAGAAGTAGATATGGACAGATTGGTGGTCGATGTTTCAGAGGTCTTTATTTCTTCAGCCACATGGCCGGGGCTCTGCTCAGGAACTCCCCCAGTCACGGGACCCGAGGGTCCTTGGCCACACCGGGGAACACAAACCAACCAAGGGGGAATGAAGCTGACCAGGGGCAGGGAAACCCCGTGTCTCGCCCCCAGGGCCCATCGCCCAGGGCTCCATGGCAGGGGGGGAGACCCCAACACTAAATGAATACCATTTCTCCTCTTCTATGCTATAGCAACTCTAATCTTTTGACCATACGTGACACCATGCTGGGTGCAGCTCTTTCAGCAGGTAGCAGCCATGCATACCTGATCCAGAAACGACTACAAAAGGACAGAAGAGGATGTCACTGCAAATAATAGCAAAAGCCCAGAAGACTCAAGAAGAAAAAATTAAATCAATGGTAATTAAGGTTTGTAAAGACAAATACAGATTAAATAAAAAAAGGAGGGATTAAAAGGAATGAGATGGATGAGTCTTTACAAACAGACCGTGTGAATCGGCCTGTAGACAAGGCTAGGAACTTATGGGGAGTGAAGTAACAGAAGAAACGATTAGTTCTCTAGAACTGTTACTAATCATCAGAGACTGTTGATTAATCAAGGCCGTGTTAAATTCCTGAACCTAGAGCAAGGCAACAAAGACTTAATAGCATTAGAAATGGGTTTTTTTCTTCCTTTTCGATGCCAAAAGGAGGGTGCATATTAGAGGGGGACATAGAGTAGGCAGTTCTGGAAGTCTGTATCTCCCGAATACCTCAGCCAGTGGGGAAAAGGAAGAGGGTGCTGTGGCTGGGAACTTGACATCAAAAGGGGGCTGCATCCCGCAACCGTTTGACAGACCCCATGGGAAAAGCCCCATGGACTCTCCCTGTAGTCGAAGAATGTTGCAGGACTCCTCTGTCTCCTTTTCGGACATCAACCTCAGGCATGGTGGATTAATTTTCCCTAACGGCAGCGACCTGCTGCGTGGTCTCCGTGCTCCTCCCCAGCCCCCCGGGAGGTGTCAAATAGTTGCCGGCGGCTCCCACCGCGCGTTACAGACGGCTGCGCGGCGCCGGGGCTGCTCGCAGTGCTCCCCTGCCCCGCCAGGGCTGGCCGCGGGCTGCGGAGCCACCTCGCCACCGGCGCGGCCAGGGCCGGGGCCCTTCTCGACAGCAGCCGAGGGGCTGAGGAGCGGGCGGCTGCGGGACGATCAGCTCTTTTATGCCGCGCGGTGCTGCCGCCTCCATCTAGCTCCCCATCGCGCCGCCGGCCGACCCCGCCTGGCGCGTTCACGCTCGGCCGCGCTCGCCGCCCGCCCAGCCTCGCCGGAAGCTCTCCCGCGCGGGCCGTGCCCCGGCTCCGCCTGCGGCTCGGCAGGGCCCGGCCGCACGCGTGCTGCGTGGCTCGGAGCACCCGCGTTGCGCCGCAGGCGACGGGGAAGGCGGGGCGGGCCGGCGCCATGGTGGTAGCGCGAGGAGAGGAGCGCCCGGGCGGGGCGGCGAGTGGCGCGGCGGTGAGCGCTTCTGCTTGCTGTCGCTCGGCTGCCGCCCACGGCAGGTGCCGTGTGACCCCGCGGAGCGGCGGGGCCGGCCGGGCGGTGCGCGGCGAGGCTTTCGGCCAGCGGCGGCCGCAGCGACAGTCTGCTGGCACTGCCCGTGCCGGTGGAGAGAGCGGGGATCCGAGGCCGGCCTTCCTAGGGTAACGAGGGGCGACCGCCTTTGCCGCGCTGCCCTCCGTGCAGCACGTGGCCGATTCCGGCGAAGCCGGGGTCTCCGCAGCGGCGCGGGCGGGAGGGAGTGGGGAGCGCGCTCGGTGCTCTGCCGGCCGCTCCCGCCCAGCGCTGCGCTCCGCCGAGGCGTTTTCCTGCCTATCCTGGGGAGGACACAAGGGACACCAAAGTTGGAGCTTAGCTGTCAGGGGGAACAACTTCCCTCCATTGGCGACCTCCTTTTCCCTCTGATTCAGCTACCTTGTGGTAGGTGCGATGGTGCTGAAGAAGGGTGGCGGCTGGGCACAGTTGCTGGCATAGGTGGTGCGAGAGCTCCACGCAAGCAGCTTTGAGTGGCATGTGTGAGGGTAGGAAGGTACGGCACCCACAGCTGAAGGTAAAAAAAGTCAGGGCATGTCATCAGCCGCAGTCGTGCTAAGTTGTTCATCTTTGCAAACTGCTTGCCGAGTTGTTCCTTTTCTTAGGTAATGGGGGTTTGTATCAACCAGAACTGCATATGGTCAGTATTTGCAGAGAAGGTTATTTGGACTGTTGTTGAGGTGAGTGTAGCAGTTTCTATGGCATTCTGCAAAAAAGTGACAGGTCTCTCTGCGTTCCCCAATTCTTAACAAAAATGAAGTTAACAAAGCCCTGAAAAGAGGTTTTACAAAACTTCAGGGATTTTTTCCTACGAGTACTGTGGAGACAACCATAGTCACCTTGTCTTTCCAAAAGTGAAGGTTACATCTTTTTGTCCAAGAGCATCAAGTGCTTTTGATCAGCGTTTGTGTGCATGCATTAGCCTTGTTCTTGTTCTTCCTCTGAGAACTTTTACAATCCTCAGATGATCTGTGTAGGCTGCAGCCTGCAGTGGTGAACTTGAAGGCTTCCAGCAGAAGGGAGATGCTGTCCACGTTTTGGATTTTCCTTAGTCTGAACTGATGATCTGTCATTTGCATGTTTGTTTAGCTGTGCTTAGAATAATGAGCAGAAACATTGATAAGTTGGTGTATAGAATAAAGACAATTACCAATTTCCTCCCTTTGTGGGAGCCCATCCAAAAGTCACGCAAGAAGAAACTTAGAGGTCACTAAAGTAATTAGAATTGTTAAAACTCAGAAAGGCATAAAGGTCAGAGTGAGGAAGATGAGTTACTTCATCTTCCTTAGGACCACTGACCCAATTCAAGACCACCGACTCCATTCAGATCACACGCTACGCATGCTTAATGACATGTAAGCTCATTTCCATACAAAGCGGAGAATGGGAGGTGTCAACACCATGAATACGCATTTTGTATTTTGGATATTCATAATACGTGGAAATAAAAGGTATCATGTTTGCTTGTATCAGGGCCTGCGACTTAGGGAGCTATCCCACGCAAAAATAAAACATACACTTTCTAACTCTAAACTGTTAAGAGTTTTTGTCCATCTCAGTTGGATATCGATATTAGATCGATATTCATATTTTGGTAAATCATAGTTAGCATAGGAGAAAGGCATGCTTGGTATGTACCTGGGATAGTTAGGGCTAGCTTTTAGTTCTGCAATGTTATTACGAAACATAGATACGGTCTTGGCCAGTTGCCCCTCGTTTCGAAAAAGGCCTATAAAGGGACTTTCTGAAATAACTGAGATGAGATCTCCCCACGGAAAGAAGACAAATCTATTGGCAGCAGAGCACGAGGACTTCATCTCATCTGTTGGTAGCCATTGCCCCCCCTTTCTTCCTCTCTACTCTTTTACTTTGTTTTTCTTTATCTCTCTCTCTCTTTCTCTCCTCTATCACATTACCATGTTGTGGGTACTTAAAAAAGGTGAAAAGGTGATTAAAACTGAAATCCCTTGTGTCCTTTTGCACTCGGAGATCTGTAAACAAACCATCACGACCCTCACTTCTATTAGCAGATCGTGACATTAAACTGGCATCACGGACAGGATTTCTGACAGACAGAAGGGGTTGCAAGGTTGTGTGTAGTCTCTAATAGGGGAAGGACGTTTCACTGCAGCCGCACCTAGCCCGACACCCCGCAAAGGGTGAGCGGTGTCTAGAAAGCAAGGGGGGCGACTCGAATTTCCCGCAAACTGCACACACCTAGGTGAAAAGCACCCCATACTCAACTGAGGGCTCTGTCTTCAGATTTTTCACAAAAAGATCTCTTAGTGTAAAAGGGGGAACTGTTTTGGTGGGCGTGTGTGAATTTGGACTGCTTGGTGTAGGGAAGAGACAACCGTAAGTAACTTAAGGAGTACCTCCCAGGCAGATTTTGGTCTCTTCACCCACCCAGGGAAGCGAAGGGCGACACGGCGAAGCTGTTTGTGTGGCAATGTGTAATTAGGTTTTACCTCCCTGTAGTGGTTTTGATCCCTTTATAAAATGACTGAAAACCCTAGTGCAAATCATAAAGCTGCATTTTATGCTCTGCTAGCAAAACATAATGCCCGGCCCTCTCCGGGAGGGGAAGAATGGGCTCAAAATAACTGGTTTAATTTGGAGAGTGTGACCGATAGAATATGTTCATTCCAACATGAGACAAAGTTTAAATTTGGCCGAAATAAAACCATAATCTGCTCCTAAATCTGTTTCAGGAGCATGCCTTACAGCAGCTATAGATCACTGCTTTAAGCGATGTAGTGAAGAGAAAGCAATCACAGATTCCCTTCAAAACCTAGTGGAAATTTTACGGGAACAATCAGATGAAGAAAGGAATGAAAATCATTTGCTGCGGGCTGCTTTGAGGGAGGAATATTTTAAGAATTCAAAGAATGCTGACTCACCAAAAGAGAAAGAGGAAAAGAAAACTCCTCACATTAACCAAATATACCCCCAGGAAGAACTAGTGCTAGTGAAAAATTGTGGGGAAAACTGCTGCCCTCCTATGGGACCTCTAATTAAAACAGAATATAATTATATCAATGATGAAGATTTTGAACCGCATATCACCACTAAACAAATACCATACACTGCTCCTGAGTTGGCGAAGTTAAAAAAGGAGTACGGGCGGCTTCCCCACGAAGCTGAGACGGAATATGTCTTCCGAGTGTCTCTCACCGGAGGAGACCAAATTCAATTCACTGAACAGGAGGCCAGTGGATATTGGGGACATGGAGTTCTCTTAACAACAGGAGACAAATGTAACACATGGTCGCTGACTCAGCGCGCAGCTTTCTGGGCCGGGGGACTCAATCCTTTAGAAAGGGGAGACCCTTTCACTACAGTTGGTACCCCTGATCAACTTCTAGAAAGCGTCCACAAAGCCGCCTGTCTGCAAATGATCCATGAAAGGAAATTAACTCCTGGATATGAATCCCCCACGCAATTACCTGTGAAACCTGAACTGATGACCCCTTTAATTCGAGGCCTTCCAGAATCACTCCAATCTACAGCAGCTGTCCTTCAAAAAACCATAGCTGCTGCAGGTCCTGTAGAGAGGTTGGACAGATTCCTTGGAAACCCGAGCGACCAAACTGCATCTACCGATCCTGGGTTTACTCCATATTCAACCCCCTCTAAGCCGCCAGGTTCACAATCAAATTCACCTGCCGGTGATTGCAAAGTTTGGACATGGAGTGAGGTTGAAGAAGATCTGATTAATTACAGTAGGAAATATGGACCGATAAAAATCCCAGAGGAAAAATCAGAAAAAACAAAAGGTGTCAGGTACATTAGGGCTCCTCATAGTGAAAACCCAAAGAATGTAACCAGAGATCCCTAACCGTCAGCATTGGTGCTTATTAGGTATCAAAAAGGGGGTCCCCAGAAATGCGATGGATGGCTTAGCCCTTGATCAGTTGAGTAAGGTAGTGTCTAACTGGCACTGCCAAAAGCCCCTTCTACCGAATCCGTCACTTCAACCCAGTGCACCCCTCCTCCCTCAGAATCTGGGCAGTGAGTCAAAGCCACTTCTCCCTCAAAGTCCGGCCAATGAGCCAGAACAGATTCTTCCTCAAAACCAGGGAAACTAGACCCTCTGTTTCTTGTCAGTGGGCAAAGAAACGGAGCATAGGTATACCTGAGAATGCTCACTAAAAATAAAACGGGAGATATAACGATCACAGCTATTACAAGTCCTAAACGGGCACCTGTAACTTTTCTGATTGACACTGGGGCACAAATTTCTGCGCTGACAAAGAAAGATGCCCAGAGGTGTGGAATTGTTCCAACAAAGAACCGATATTGTGTTTTAAGTGCCTTGGGCACAACAACAGAATCTATGAATGGGGCCTTAGTCAAGCTCCCTTTGCCTGGAGAGGAAAACCAACTCTCCATCCATGGGGTGATTGGAGATATTCCAACCAATTTATTAGGGCTGAATGCCCTTGCTAGGAGGCAGTGGGAGGACTCAGAGGGTCTTCTGTGGTCTTTTGGCACACCACATTTTAACATCAGACTGCTCCAAGCTGCAGCCTCCCTACCATTCAGCAAAGTAACTAATGTGAAACAATACCTCCTTCCCCTGGGTGCCAAAGAGGGTATCAAGCCAGTGATACAGGAGCTACGACAACAAGGAGTAATACTTCATACCCATTCTCCTTTCAATTCTCCGGTGTGGCCAGTGCAAAATCCTAATGGGAAGTGGAGGCTGACAATAGATTTTCGTAGGCTAAATGCTAACACAGACCCTCTTACAGCAGCAGTCCCAAATCTAGCAGAATTCATAACATTGATTCAAGAAAAGGCTCATTCAATCATGCCACCTATAGATGTCAAAGACATGTTTTTTACGACACCTTTACAGCCAGAAGATATGGACCGTTTTGCTTTCGCATGGCAAGGACAGCAACACACTTTCACTAGGCTTCGCCAAGGGTACAAACATTCTCCTACCCTGGCTCATCACGCTTTAGCCCAAGAGTTCGAAAAAGTACCCAAAGCGGACAATCTAGCTGTTCATCAACACACTGATGAGACCCTTGTGGGAGGAGATGAAATAGAAGAAGTGAGAGATACCCAACAGAAAATAACCTCCCACTTAGAAAGCCTTGATTTGCAAATTCCCTCAGAAAAAACCCAAACCCCTTCACATGAAGTGAAATTGTTGGGAATTTGGTGGAAAGGAGGTATGACACGTATCCCACCTGATACCCTAACCTCTTCAGATCAGATTAAAATGCCTGAATCCAAAAAAGATCTCCAACATGCTTTAGGATGTGTATTAGTGCTCCGGAGAAAACACATCCCAGATTTTCCATAATTGCCAGACCTCTTTACAACTTGTTAAGAAAAGGGACAAAATGGGAATGGAGTGCTTCCCAAGAAGAAGCACTGCAATTGTTGGTTTTTGAAGCAACAGCCTCACCAAGCCCTGGGCCCTATTCATCCCACAGATGCTTTTCAGGTCTCCTCAGGGTTGTCAGTACACATATGGCAGCGGGGTCCTGAGGGTCCGACGAAGCCTCTTGGTTTTTACTCCCGTGGCTTTAAAGATGCTGAAAAAAGGTACACTACCTGGGAGAAAGGATTGTTTGTGGTTAGCTTAGCTCTCCTAGAAGCGGAGAAGATTGCACAACAACAACCAATTGTTTTGAGAGGCCCTTTCAAAGTTATTAAGGCTGTCTCTACTGGCACCACCCCCACCTGACGGGGTGGCCCAGAGGACCTCAGTAAGGAAGTGGTATGCTCAGATTGAACATGATTGTAGCGTCTTCTCAAGAACTGAAGGAGCTGTAAAAAATCTGGCAATCCAAGAAACTGAAAACTTGGGTAGCAGCCAGGACAAACCTGCCTCAGTCATTAGAGTAGCCCCTCCTTTTTCCCCCAAACGGTCAGCAAATTCTTGGCTTACGGATGCTTCTGCCAAGCGAGAAGGAAAGGTGTGGAAACATAAGGCTGTAGCCCTCCACACTTCCTCAGGTGAAGGAATTATCACAGAGGGGGAAGGCAGTGCCCAAGTTGGCAAGCTGATAGCTGTTTGGAGTGTTTTCCAACGTGAGGCACAGAATACTTCTCCTGTCTGTATCTACACCGATTATTCCTATGCTGTGTTTAAGGGATGGACTGAGTGGCTTCCTTTTTGGCAGCAAAAGGATTGTGAAGTTAACAGAATCCCAGTATGGCAAAAGGAAAAGTAGCAAGAAATTCTCAGTATTGCAAGTCCAGGGAATTTTGCCGTGGAGTGGGTAGCCTCTCACCAGACAGATGGAAATCCAGCAGGAGAGTGGAACACTAGAGCTGACGAATTAGCAAGACTAAGTCCTGTGAAAAAAGATCAAATTACAGAGGACTGGGAGCACTTCTTAGAATGGTTGCATGTAAAAAGACAACGCACAGGTGCAAAAGATTTGTACAAAGAAGCCCTTGCTCGCGGTTGGTCTGTTACCAGAGAAATGTGTAAAACATGCATGTCAGCCTGTGAACAACATCGCAGACGGCTAGAAAGACACCCTTTGGAAGATGACCCTCTGCATTTAAGAAAGGGTAAAGGTTTATGGGAAGCGTGGCAGGTAGATTATATCGGCCCCTTTAAAAAGTCAGGAGGTAAACACTTTGGACTGGTAGGAGTAGAGATGATATCTGGGTTAGTCCAGGCCAACGCTTTTAAAAGAGCTACAGGAGATCATACTGTTCAAGCATTGCAGGCATGGTTTGGAACTTTCCCAAAACCACAAGAAATTCAATCTGATCACGGGTCTCACTTTACTGCCAAAGTTGTACAGGACTGGGCAAAAGGTGAAGGGATTAAACGGACTTTTCACACTCCTTACTACCCTCAAGCTAACGGCATTGTAGAAAGGACCAATGGTCTCTTGAAAGGACTTTTGAAACCACAGGAGGGAAATTGGGATGTTCGGCTATGGGAAGCTGTGAAAGGTGTGAATGATAGATGGGGGGTAAACGGGTGTCCCAAAATCACTGTCTTTTTCCCAACAGCTCCAAGCATAATTCTCTCACTGCAGGGACCAAATGATCCTAAGAATCCTGCACACTACCCTGGACAACCTGTTTCGGTAGATCTCCCTACCGTAGGAGAAGTACCACTAGTGCTAAAACGCCCTCTGAATAAATATGCATGGCTAGCCTCTGATGCCCTAGGGAGAGAGCATCGGATACATACACGCTGCATAATTCCATCATTCTAATTTTCTGCCTTTTGGTGGCAGACTCTGTTGTGTTCACTTTTCACAGAAGAACTCCGAGGGACATGAAGAAGAGCACATAAACCATGATAAGACTAGTGATACTTTTCTGCATCCTACCACAACACCAGGGCCAAAAACCAGCTGAGTGGCCATGGTCTGAAGCTACCATTAGGTACACTAGTGCTCTAGGATCCTATCCCAGAGATGGTTGCCCGAACCTAGCCACTGTAGCACTGCACGACTCTGAGGTATACCGTCCAAGTGAATGGGGATGGGACTTGAAGGATTGGACTAGAATCCTAAAAGGAACAAGAGGTGAACAAATTAAGGTAGGATGCAGAAAAGTAGAAGGATCTCTTTACCAGAAAGCTTCCACCATTGCAATCGCTGGAAATTTTCTAAAACCAGATGGGAAAAGTGATCTGCACCCCAACATTACGGCCAAACTCTGCCCTACAACGGAGTGGGTGTGTGACAAACAAACCCCCTTCATCCTGTGTGGTTGTCAGAAGAATGTCGGTAACTACACCTTAGGCCCCAGTACCAACAATGTTGAAATCACAAAGCTTCACAGAAACAAACTAACTGACTGCTGGTATAACTTTCCTCTAACCAAACCAACCTATGCAACATGCAATTGGCAAAATAACCCGGCAGATCAGCCAAGTCTGACAGGTTTAACTTATAAATTCAAAATAAACGCCGCAGCAAAGCCCATACTGAGTGCAGTAATCACATACCACGGTATAAGTACTCCCCTTGTGTTAGATGACAAGAATAAAGTTTTTCCACCCTTTATGGTAACCCGAGGTGACGATGTTACAATACGATGTGGATTAATTGCTGAATTGTTTACCGAACCTATACACAGTTATAGCATTGGACCTCATGGCCGTGTTTTGTTTGGTGAAATTCAAAATCAAGATTGTTGGCTAAACCTTAATTGCTGTACAATTTCCCCATAAAGTCACGTGTGGTAAAAACAATACAAAATACTGGGGGGAACTCAAAGTCGATGTTGCAATACCTACCACCCAACCACCGGTCATGCTAAGCCCGAGAATTTTTGAAATTGGACCACGTATAATCACAAAAACAGGCCAACAACAACTATTGCTCAATCTGGCATGGTCCCTTAAACAAGTCAAGTTGCTGATGCAAAACAATGTCTCAGAAATTCAGCCAGCTTGTTCACCTTTTCTGCAGACTTCCTTCAAGGGGCAGACAACCGGGTTGCAAAAGCGGAACCCTTCTAAGAAACGGATGCAAAGAGACATAACCGGCGTTGTGGGAACAGGATTGGGAATCTTAAATAGTATCGATTCAGAAGTGCTAATGAATAAATTGGCTGCCACAACTACAGATTTGACTAAAATACAACAAGCCATCAGCGGTTGTTATCAAACATATTACCAAATTGAGAAAAGGTAAATGTGAATGACCACAAATTGATAATTGGCATGCTCCGTGCTACACAAAACAACATCTCTTTGGCTCTCAGCTGCGTCCAGGCTCAATTGTGGATGCAGTCCGTTGCTGCCTCAATTGTAAGAGAAGGCAAAGAAGGCACTTTTCCTACTGAAATTCGGAACATAATCTGGGACGGTGCCACTGATTTTGAAAGAGAATTCCAATCCTGGTGGAATTTAGTGAATTTTACCTACAATCCCATCACAAACACAGCCACAGCCTTTGTACTAACCATACGTAATGCTTCAGTGCATTGGATAGTCCCTATCATTGCATTAGGGCTGAACCATGATGCAGCTATTCTCTACCCTTTCCAGCACAGAGAATGGGCCCGTCAAACTGGGAAGAAGTGGCAAACTGTTAATTTGGACACTTGTATTGTCCGAGAACAACAAGGGTTTATCTGTGAAAGCAGTGCAATTAGACCTCAAGACATTTGTTTGGACACAGAACAAAATAGCTGTCCTTTTGAAATTCATCCTAACAAGATTCCTGAAACACTGCTTGTGTATATAGGCAATGGATGTGCATGCTTAAGAACTGCATGTGATAAGGTATTTCTAGAAAATTTAGTTGTAGATACTAAAACTCATTCAAATTCTTGTGTTTGTAACTTGACTAAAAGCACAGGATGTGATTTCTCTTATTTAGCCCCACTTACTTCTTATTGTATTTTACAGTCCAATTACACAGTGATCCACCAATTATTGCCTACCCCCACTGGGATGAACCTTACTTAGGTAAAGCACTTGTTGCTTCACCAGGATTTCATTGGAATTTTGGAAAAGATCAAGAAAAACAGACAGAAAACCTTGGTAACTGTTGATCACAATGGGAAAGAAACACATTGTTTTCTAGACAGAGGAAAGAAAGATGCTGGACACAGCTGGTGGGATACTCCTTTTGGGTGCTCACCTACTGCTACAGGTGTCCTGAACAAATTGTGTCATCCCATCCTTGTTCTCTTGATTTTAGTTTTGATTGGGTTTGTTTTATCAGCAATCTTACACATCATGAATTGCAGAATGATGAAACGGTTGACATCTGTAATAGATGTGCACAATTTGGACACTATCCCATCCACTGTGGACACCCCTAAGGTTATTGACACAAGATGAACTACATGAGTATTAAAATAAGGTAAGACATGATTAAAAATTACATGTGTATTTTGATTAAAAATTACTTATTCCTTCTTTTTCCTTTTCTTTCTCTTTTCTTATTTTCTCTACCCTTTTCTGGGATATGCTACCAACATTAACGAGTCCTGAAGACTTCGCAACAACACTACGAAATCGTGCTGATGGAGCTCTCCTGATGACAATCGTGAGTCATGGGGTGGTGTAAGAGACGGTCTGAAGATCCCTCATCTGCCTCACGATCATCGCCGAGAACAGAGGCTAAACACAGGAGTTCCGACCTGCCTAAGGTGGGATGTCTGCCAACTGTTGCCTGCAGGTGTGCTCGCTGGGAACTGGTACGCATTCCTGAGGAAATTTGTGCAGGTCACAGTGGACTGCGCCGTTCTTGCTGCCCAGGCGGGAAGGACTGCGCTGAAGCGGAAAGGAATGACCTGTCCTCTACACCTGTCCTGTACCTGTTTCCCAAAGCAACGGGCCTCATAACAACGGCTGTAGATTTGCCCCACCTCTTGGGGAAAAGGGCGAGATGTGGGGATACAGCTAGAAAGCAGAAGCGAGAGCACTGCTAAACTCATGCCAGAAGTAGACGCGCTAACGCTGCTAGGCCGCAAACCATAGCAGGCAGTATAGTTAGCATAGGAGAAAGGCATGCTTGCTATGTACCTGGGATAGTTAGGGCTAGCTTTTAGTTTTGCAATGTTATTACGAAACACAGATATGGTCTTGGCCAGTTGCCCCTCGTTTCAAAAAAGGCCTATAAAGGGACTTTCTGAAATAACTGAGATGAGATCTCCCCACGGAAAGAAGACAAATCTATTGGCAGCAGAGCACGAGGACTTCATCTCATCCGTTGGTAGCCATTACCCCCCCTTTCTTCCTCTCTACTCTTTTACTTTGTTTTTCTTTATCTCTCTCTCTCTTTCTCTCCTCTATCGCATTACCGTGTTGTGGGTACTTAACAAAGGTGCACTGTTTTGATTAAAACTGAAATCCCTTGTGTCCTTTTGCGCTCGGAGATCTGTAAACAAACCATCACGACCCTTACTTGTATTAACGGATCGTGACAAATGTCCAAAAGAAAAAATCACTGGAACAAAAAGAGCAAACTGATCCAAGGTGAACTGATCCACGGTGAAAAACAGAAGCCTACGAAAATCTGGGGGGAAAAAAAAAGGCAACTCACATGCCCGATTCACAGATGCAACTCCTGCAAAACTTTTGAAGGCCGTCTCACTCCCTCTGCTGAACAATCAACTGGAGGAAATCCCACTCCAAATCTGTGGGAAACAACAAAAGTGGTGCAACAAGCACTTCATAGAATAAAAACTAAAACTCCACCTGAATAAATTAATGCAATTAACATTGCATTAATTTCACCTGGCTTTTTTTTTTTTTTTTTTTTTTTTTGAGGAAATCTGTTTCTTTTCTCTTTTCTAAGAATGTCAAACATCCCTGCATTGACGATAAAGAAAGCAGTTTGAGGGCAGAGAAAGTGCAAGCAGCAGAATCACATCTAAATGTGATAACCATTTACTCACGTGGACGCTGTCCCTTTGTGTTAGCCCCAAGGAGTTTTACTTCTTTTTAATAATCGGTCTAGTGGGCCAAATTTTCACTTTTTAAGAACCTACCAACACATGGGATGGAGCTGCATGAAAACCAATGAAATGTAAAGTGTCACCATAATTGCTTGCATTGACAGTTTGTTAACGTTTGTCATTTAAGAATTTATACATATTTGAAATCATACAAATATGTTCTAACCTTCCCAGTTCTGCCTCAGAAGACTTCAAAATTATTACCATTCAGCTAATTTTTTAAATTTACTATTTAGTGAATTAAAGAATCTTGACAAAACACAAGCAAATGCTAGAGAAGAAATGATTAAATCCCCCTTCCAGGGGACCCCAGGCGCTGACGGCTGCCACCGGCGTGCGCCAGGTCGGGACCGGCAGGCAGGGCTGCACCCCGCGTCTGCCACAACACCTGCAGCTTCTGCAGCCTGAAACACAGCTGGCTCAGGGGTTTCAATCAAGAGCCAAAAGATCTTGCTGGTCAATTTGGGGCAGAGAAAGGTCATCACTTCTAGCATGGCATAAGCCTGCCACTACATTTCTGTCAAGGACAATCACCTTGTTGCAGTGAAACTCCTGGGTAAAATACTGAAGCGCTTTCAGATTCATATTATCCGACATTTCGGTGACCTTCTTTTATACCTGCATTGCTTCATACTGCTGGTTGTGGGCACAAGTTCTTTGTACACTATCCTGGAAATTAAAAAGATCAGAAACAACACCCACCCCTCCCCCACCACCACCCCTTCCCCAGCCACAACCCTAACAAAACCAACCTCCAGAATGTTCAGGAGTTCAAATGAGAACAAGCATAGATGGGGCATAAAAAGATGGATCCTCCTTAGACATTTGTGCATGCAGTGCCCTGCAATCCACTAAGTTCTACTTCTCGTACACCAAATACCTGTCTTCGGAACTCCTTGTTCTCCATTCAAACCCTTCTGGGAGGGTAATCGAGGAGATACTCTTACATATTCTTAGCACATCTTGCACTAGGCAATTAAATCCAGTGCGCAGCATTACCTGACGAACTGAGGCGGTGACAAGGTCAATTAAGACCTGTTCATATCTTCATTTGGAGCTCTTCCAACTGCTTGAAAAGTGAAGCCTTGGACATTGAAGGTTCAGACTAAGGAAAATCCAAAACGTGGACAGCATCTCCCTTCTGCTGGAAGCCTTCAAGTTCACCACTGCAGGCTGCAGCCTACACAGATCATCTGAGGATTGTAAAAGTTCTCAGAGGAAGAACAAGAACAAGGCTAATGCATGCACACAAACGCTGATCAAAAGCACTTGATGCTCTTGGACAAAAAGATGTAACCTTCACTTTTGGAAAGACAAGGTGACTATGGTTGTCTCCACAGTACTCGTAGGAAAAAATCCCTGAAGTTTTGTAAAACCTCTTTTCAGGGCTTTGTTAACTTCATTTTTGTTAAGAATTGGGGAACGCAGAGAGACCTGTCACTTTTTTGCAGAATGCCATAGAAACTGCTACACTCACCTCAACAACAGTCCAAATAACCTTCTCTGCAAATACTGACCATATGCAGTTCTGGTTGATACAAACCCCCATTACCTAAGAAAAGGAACAACTCGGCAAGCAGTTTGCAAAGATGAACAACTTAGCACGATTGCGGCTGATGACATGCCCTGACTTTTTTTACCTTCAGCTGTGGGTGCCGTACCTTCCTACCCTCACACATGCCACTCCAAGCTGCTTGCGTGGAGCTCTCGCACCACCTATGCCAGCAACTGTGCCAAGCCGCCACCCTTCTTCAGCACCATCGCACCTACCACAAGGTAGCTGAATCAGAGGGAAAAGGAGGTCGCCAATGGAGGGAAGTTGTTCCCCCTGACAGCTAAGCTCCGACTCCGGGGTCCCTTATGTCCTCCCCAGGACAGGCAGGAAAACGCCTCGGCGGAGCGCAGCGCTGGGCGGGAGCGGCCGGCAGAGCACCGAGCACGCTCCCCACTCCCTCCCGCCCGCGCCGCTGCGGAGACCCCGGCTTCGCCGGAATCGGCCACGTGCTGCACGGAGGGCAGCGCGGCAAAGGCGGTCGCCCCTCGTTACCCTAGGAAGGCCGGCCTCGGATCCCCGCTCTCTCCACCGGCACGGGCAGTGCCAGCAGACTGTCGCTGCGGCCGCCGCTGGCCGAAAGCCTCGCCGCGCACCGCCCGGCCGGCCCCGCCGCTCCGCGGGGTCACACGGCACCTGCCGTGGGCGGCAGCCGAGCGACAGCAAGCAGAAGCGCTCACCGCCGCGCCACTCGCCGCCCCGCCCGGGCGCTCCTCTCCTCGCGCTACCACCATGGCGCCGGCCCGCCCCGCCTTCCCCGTCGCCTGCGGCGCAACGCGGGTGCTCCGAGCCACGCAGCACGCGTGCGGCCGGGCCCTGCCGAGCCGCAGGCGGAGCCGGGGCACGGCCCGCGCGGGAGAGCTTCCGGCGAGGCTGGGCGGGCGGCGAGCGCGGCCGAGCGTGAACGCGCCAGGCGGGCTCGGCCGGCGGCGCGATGGGGAGCTAGATGGAGGCGGCAGCACCGCGCGGCATAAAAGAGCTGATCGTCCCGCAGCCGCCCGCTCCGCAGCCCCTCGGCTGCTGTCGAGAAGGGCCCCGGCCCTGGCCGCGCCGGTGGCGAGATGGCTCCGCAGACCTCAGGCAGCCCTGGCGGGGCAGGGGAGCACTGCGAGCAGCCCCGGCGCCGCGCAGCCGTCTGTAACGCGCGGTGGGAGCCGCCGGCAACTATTTTGCACCTCCCGGGGGGCTGGGGAGGAGCACGGAGAGCACGCAGCAGGTCGCTGCCGTTGGGGAAAATTAATCCACCATGCCTGAGGTTGATGTCCGAAAAGGAGACAGAGGAGTCCTGCAACATTCTTCGACTACAGGGAGAGTCCATGGGGCTTTTCCCATGGGGTCTGTCAAACGGTTGTGGGACGCAGCCCCCTTTTGATGTCAAGTTCCCAGCCACAGCACCCTCTTCCTTTTCCCCACTGGCTGAGGTATTCGGGAGATACAGACTTCCAGAACTGCCTACTCTATGTCCCCCTCTAATATACACCCCCCTTTTGGCATCGAAAAGGAAGAAAAAAAACCATTTCTAATGCTATTAAGTCTTTGTTGCCTTGCTCTAGGTTCAGGAATTTAACACGGCCTTGATTAATCAACAGTCTCTGATGATTAGTAACAGTTCTAGAGAACTAATCGTTTCTTCTGTTACTTCACTCCCCATAAGTTCCTAGCCTTGTCTACAGGCCAATTCACACGGTCTGTTTGTAATGACTCATCCATCTCATTCCTTTTAATCCCTCCTTTTTTTATTTAATCTGTAGTTGTCTTTACAAACCTTAATTACCATTGATTTAATTTTTTCTTCTTGAGTCTTCTGGGCTTTTGCTATTATTTGCAGTGACATCCTTCTCTGTCCTTTTGTAGTCATTTCTGGATCAGGTAGGCATGGCTGCTAGCAGCATCCCCTTGACCACCTGCTGAAAGAGCTGCACCCAGCATGGTGTCACGCATGGTCAAAAGATTAGAGTTGCTATAGCATAGAAGAGGAGAAATGGTATTCATTTAGCCCATAGCTGGCCAGTTAACCATGAAAACATGTCCCATTACCATCTTTTCAACACTTGGACAGGTCCATGAGCTGAGGTTATTTCCTCTGTTATTTGACCACTTTTCCGCTGTCATCTGCTTGCAAACAGCAGCTCGAGTCATTTAATTTCCCACAAACTCCTCCTTCTTCTGCTAACAGATAATCTAATACCATCCAATGTTGAAAATGCCACTTTCCTCATTGAAGTGGGTTGCTCAGCAAGACGGTCAAGAGCTGTGGCTGGCTGGTTGGTAATTATTTCTGAGACAGCTTGTAACCTAATTATCTCATTCAAATGATAAATGGGTTGCCAGGCATCTGGGATGAATTCCTTAGGTTTCCAAGTGGCTGGTCCATCATGTTGCGTAACTTGTTCTGGTGGCCATTCATCTTTTCCCCGTTTTGGGGTGCTCCCTGCAGCCAAGGCTGCATCAGCTGACTGCTTTTCTCTAATTAAATCATCACAGATTTGGATTCCTAAGCGATTTCCCTGAATTTGTAGTAGCAAAAAGAACAATGGTCTAAGATATACACCATATCCCTGACCAGTTTGGAGGTAACCTGAGCTAAGCATGTTGGCCACAAATCCAATCATGTCCTTTCAAAGCCCGTGTTCCATTAGCAAAGGGGCCTTCCTACCCTTGGTCATCAATTGGTAGGTCAAAATACTGTGGGTTTCCCTGGCCTAACGGTCCTCCAACAATAGCTGCCCCACCATAAGGGTCACAGCATTTGCATTTCCAAGCTCCCACACAGGGTTCCCATCTACATTTACATCTGCAAGTTGCTTGCTTGGATTTGGAGCAGAACTCACTAAAAGGCTTTGAGTTCCAATCCGCTGTTGCCATTCCCACTGATAATCACAAACAACATGTCTTCTACTTGTGGAATTTTTGTGGGGACAGCTTAAAAATAGGTGGTCAAAAAACCCCCTTGTCCCTCCCCATTGCTTTACAGGCTTCCAAATGTTTTTGGTAAGTGTGGTAAGAACATCTTACGCAGCTACCATTAGTGAGCTGAACAGCTCTTTGATTGCAATTGTCTTAATATTTGGAACAATTGTAAGGAGGGCAATTGTGGGTCCAAACCCAATTGTTTAAAGCCAGAGGGAAAGTCAATTGACAAACGCCTTTTCCTACATAGACCCACCCTGTCCTGTTTAGGCAATAAGTGCCTGTTGGAGAAGAATGAAGTGGCCATGGACTTCCTTCTTTGGCCCCAAATCCCATCCTATTGTGGCCCTCACATTGACCCACCATTTAGGTTCAGCTGGGCTAGCCAACCATGGCCACTCTTCAGATCCTCCTGGCCCTCCACAGAGCCAGCAATTGCTAAGGTGAAAAACTTTTGCTACTTCTTCTGCTAAGGCTGCAAATTGATTCTCCCACTCCTGGCCTAAACTTAGCTGACCATATAAAAGTAGAGTTATTAAGGAAAATGTTTTAATAGTGTGATCTAATTAGCTAGTCTAATTTTCCCATTGTCTTCTGCAGCACCTGTGGCAATTGAAGACACAGAAACTAGTTAACGTGAAACAATGGCTGCAAGTATTAGCGCCCCAGTGAGTGGAGATTCTAGAGGAGGGATACCCATAGAGACTATTTCAGCAGGTGGTCTGTGGGTAGGCACGCAGGGCTTCCTCTGATGTCGAAGCACTGGCTACTGCTCCGGCCCACTCCTGCAGAGTGTCAGTCACAGCCTCCCGGCCTTCTCCTCCAGCTGAGATGTGCAAATCTCTGAGGCTTCAGAGACCTTGACCCGAGAGTGACGGGTCCACCTGTGTCCAGCTGTCTTCATGGCTGTTTCTGTCGTCAGTGACACTTGGAATGGGCCACGCCATTTCAGAACCACTGGCGCTTCTTTCTGCTCCTTAACTAGGACTCAATCTCCTGGTTGGATGTTACAAGCAGCAAAGTCCAAAGGTGGGGCTTGTGCCAGCTGAGCTTCCTGTTGAAGGGGTTTCACAAGAAGCAGTATCCTGGCCACAGATGGTTTTAAATATACATCACTTACCTCTACTCCCCCACTAGGTTGAGACTTAGCCGGGTAATTCATAACAACGACGGAAAGGGGGAGAACGGAATCTCTCTTCTGGCTCGGGCTCTCATTCTCGCCAAAGCCAATGTCCAAAGCCCTAGCCATGGCATCTTGGTTTCTATTACCAGCTTCAAAAGGTGTTTATTTCTCTATTCATTGTTTTCTACCCGAGCTGAGCTCTGGGGGTGCCAGGGCCTATGGAGGTTCCATTGTGTTCCTAAAGAAGCCAAAACCCCTTGAAGGATCTTTCCTGTCAAATGAGTTCCCCTATCTGAGTCTATTGCTTCTACAATGCTGTATCTTGGAATGATTTGTTCCAAAAATGCCTTAATACCTGATCCTGTCGTTGCTGAAGCAGTTGGAAATGCTTCTGGCCACCTTGCTAGCTGACATACCATTACCAGAAGAGATGAAGCCTTCCCACTTGGGGCATCTCAGGAAAATCCACCTGGCATCTTTGGAAGGGACCTGCAGCCCAAGGCCTCCCTCCCCTGGCAAGTTCCTTTGTAACTTGGCTGTTTGCTTTAGCACAGATCAAGCAACCTTCAACAGCTCGTTCTGCCAGTCTAAAAAGACCCCCAGCACCATACAGCATGAGGAAGGCTTCTGCCAATCCTCAGGAGGTGCAAGGACTCTCTTCACGGAGTTCTTTTAATATTGGTAGGGCCAAAGCTTCTGGTATCTCTTGTTTGCCATCCCTTGTAAACCAATTATTGCCTTTTTTCTCTGCCACACGGCTTTTAACTGTATCTCGAACTCCTCTGGGAGAAAAGACAGCTTCCGGGCCAGTGATGGAGTCACTGGGAGCAAAGGCATCTTGGAGAGTTCTGGCAGAAGTGTTGCTTTCTGACTTTCTTCATCCACCAAAAAGAAGACAGAGGAGGCCTGTAACATTCTTCAACTACAGGGAGAGGCCATGGGGCTTTTGCCATGGAGTCTCTCAACTGATTGCGGGACGCAGCCCCCTTTTGATGCGAAGTTCCTGGCAACAGCACCCTCGGAGGTACTCGGGAATTACAGACTTCCGGAACTGCCTACTCTAGGCTCCCCTCTAATATGCACCCCCCTCTTGGTATGGAAAAGGAAGAAAACGAAACTATTCCTAATGCTATTAAGTCTTTGCTGCCTTGCTCTAGGTTCAGCAATTTAACACGGCCTTGGCTGAGCAACAGTCTCTGTCGATTAGTAACAGTTTCTAGAACTAAGACTTTCTTCTGTTATGCCCCTACCAGTAAATTCCTAGCCTTGTCTAAGGACAGATTCACACGGTCTCTTTGTTAAGACACATCTATGTTACTTCTTTCACTCCCACACCTTCTTGGCGGTGGGATGGCTCCCCCCGGCACAGCACCTGGCACAAAACCCCCCTATGCACATGCACACACACCTGCACTTACCCTGCACTCCGCTGCACACACACACCCCCACCTCCCGCACACTAACACCCCCCTCCACATCCCCGCCATGCTACTTGCAGTGGCCCCGCCCCTGCCATCCCGGCCGGCTGGCAGCACTCACTCCTCACATGCTTCCCCATGCCTTGCGTTTCCTTGCTGCCCCCTCTGTAGCCTTCCCTCAACCTGCCTTTTCTCCCCTGCCTTGCATTGACTTGCTCACCCATCCCCCACCTGACTTCCTTTCACATTCGTCTAGCTCTGGCCTCACCTTTCCTTTTCCTTCGGGGACCCTCATTGCCTTGCCTCGCCTCGCCTCGCCAAGCCACCACTTGCCTTGCCCTGCCCTTGAAGCCCTCCCTTGCCTTGCATGACCTTGCTCACCCCTCCCCCACCTGGAATTCAAGACCCCTTTTCAATGCCATTTCATGGCCTTGCCCTGCCCTTTCTGCTCCTCCTAGGAATCTCAAAGCTCTCAAGCATCTCCCGTGTTTCAGGATCACAGGAGAGGAAGACCAGGGGAGGACGCGTGTTGCCACACTCATCTCTATGGGCAGCCTTGGTCTGGGAGCAATCCTTGCATGTCTTGAATCTTGCAAGGGCAATTCACATTTTGCCCTTGAGCTCGGGGACCAGAATGAGAGTTCTTTTGCCTACAAAGGAAAGCAGGTAGCTCAAGTCTTTGAGGTGCAGAGGAGACATGACCCACGCGGGATCGAGGCCACACAAAGCACTTGGTCCTGGCCACTTTTGTGTACCAGCAGTCCTTGAATGTGCTTCTCACCTGCCTTGCCTGGCCTTGCCTTAGCAACACAACACTTTCCTTGTCTTGCCCTGCTAGCCCTCTGGAGCCCTCTGGAGCCTTGCATTCCTTTGCATGGCCATGCCCCGCCCTTGACCTGCCTACCGCTTTCCTCCAAGGCCTTGACTTGCCAAGCACTTCCTGTTTCTGCCTGGCCTTCCCATCAGTGGAATTTCCTTCCTACGGCCAGCCTTGCCTCTAACGTCTGGGCCTTCTCTTGCCTACCACTCCATTTGCTTTCCCCTCACTGCTCTGGCCTTGCTTACCTCTCCCTTGACTTGCCCACAATTGCCTGCACTTGCTTTGCAACGCCTTGCCTGCATGGAAGGCGAGGGCAAGAGTGGTAGGCAGGGCAAAGCAAAGCCAGCAAGTGGTAAGTAGTGCGAGGCAAGGCAGCAGAGGCAAAGGAAGCAGAGCAAGGGTAGCTTAAGAAGAACTAGACAAGGTACTGAAGGCAAGGCAAGGCCAAGAGACTCGGAGTGCCTTTCCTTGCGAAGGCAAGGACATAAGTGCCAGTGTTGCTGGAGCAGATGTTAAGGTAGCACGGGGAGGAATAGAAAGTGCTGAGAACAGCGTGTGTGCTGCTAGTTTGAGGGGTGCAGTTGAAGTTGCAGGCAGCAAGATCTTCCTCAGCCCGCACTGTTTTGAGCTCTGTTTTTGCCAGATGGTTTCAAGTTGGTGGGCAGAATCTGCGAGAGGGCAAAGATTGGTTTGGGCCAAAGAGGTTTGTCTGCCTCTTGGAGTGCGGTATAAAGAAGAGTCCGCTCTTGGAAGGGGAAGATGAGGGAAATCTTTTTGTCCTGAGGTGCAGTTGATTTGAGTGCAGGGACGTTTGCAACTTGCCTCTGCCCTTGGGGTGCTTTCGAGCAGCGCCAGGCGCTTGGCCTTCTTTTGCAAGTCGTCAGCGCCATCGTGTGCTTGTTTCGAGGAGCGCTGACAGTGCCGGGGAAAAAGCCAAGCGCTTCGCTGGCGCCGCCCCGGTCGTGTGCGAGCAGTTGCTGCAAGAGCTCCGCTGTGCATCCTGCCTCTTGGAGACACAAAAGAATGTGATCCTGCGCGTAGCGGGGAAGCAAGAGGAATCTTTTCATTGTTGGCTGTGCAGTTACTAAGCGGCAAAAGTCAAGGCAGCTGCAGCACGGCCTCTTTCTTTCAGAACCTTTTCTGTGCCATCATGAACATGCTCAACATGCAACTCGCACCCACTGAAGTGCATCAAATGTCCTGGAGAGACGCACTTTCCTTCAAGCTCTAGCTACCATCTTACCCTCCACCTCTCGCCGATCCCAAAGCCCTTCCAAACATGCAGCAGCTGCACGCAGAGAACAAGTGCTAGAAGAAGGCGTTGGCCTTCAGAGTCCCTCTGAAGTCTGTAAACTAGGCGAAACATTGCAGTCACCAGCACTTTCCTTCGCAACTATCTACAGAGCGTCATCACATTCTCTCAGAGTGGCTAAGTCCACCCTTGCAGCACAGCAGCGTTTCCGGCCACAGTTCGGACTGAGAGATGGGCCAGGTGAGAAAGCATTTGTTGACTATCCCTCGTCTCCGGAAGACTTGCTACTCGCAACGCAATCACGTCCACACACCTTCAGTGTGGCCAAGTTCAAGCCAGCTAGAGCTCACAGAGACGGGAAAGTCAGGAGAGAAGCCGTTCCAAAAGTACCGTGTACTTAGGGCAGCATTCAAACTGTGCACAGCACTCTACAGCACTGTAGACCGTGGCTTCTCTGACAAGACGTGCCATCCCATTGTTGGCTCTCGCAGCTCGCTTGCTAGCTGCTCTCCTGAAGAAAAGAACTAGGAGGAAAAGCCAATGCTGGGCTGCACCTTCCCCTTGCCTCACGTAAAGCCACTTCAACTCCCCGCTGCACTCTCTACTTCCCCTCTCCTTGCCATCGACCACTGGGTTTTCTGCATCTCGGAGCCCAAAGGTAAGCGCCAGTGTTCCCAGGGATGCTTGGAAGAGGGAGAAGTAGTAGCACAAGTAGCTGCCGTTGAACTTCCTCCTTCTCAATGCTAACGTGAAGTCGGCAGGCAGGCGAGCGCCAGCCACGCTCCTTTCTCAGTTTGTACGCTGCGGACACGAGCCCGATGCTCGGCGCCTTCGTTCGGCCTCTTTAGTAGCCATGTAGCGCTTTCATTCTGCCGGAGTCGAAGCGTCGTCAACTTGTGGCACAAAGAGCACGGTGCCGGCAGCCAAATGCTCCAGCCGACTGCTTCTGCCGACACACGCTTGGGCTATGCACTTTCCCTCTCAGCGCCATACAGCAGCACATTCGCTCTAAATGTAAAGGGAAAGATTCTCGGCTACGTCTGGCACAGAGAACAGCTTTAGTTCAACGGGCTTACCCAGAGCATGCCCCCGGACGCGTGGAAACCTGTATTTGCACCACATTCCAGTCGCAGTCCTCTTTCCTTTACAGGCTGCACAGCGCCGGCAGATGGCCGTGCGCTCTGCACCTGCCTTCTCACTTCCAAGTAGCACCGCGCACATTAGAGCCTTGCAGGGAGAGAAGACGCGGCTAGGCGTCTCGCCCAGAAGAACGTGGCAGGGCGAAAAGGTGTTCTTCTTTTATCTTCCTCGTCGCCCAGAGTGTGCTGCTGTGTTGAAAGTCTTGGCCAGCGAAAAGCTACTCCAGCAAGTGTTTCTCTCCTGACGCATTGCGCTGAGCGAGAGCTGAGGATTATCTTTGCACAGCACCCTGTGGATGCGTGCAGTACACACGCTGAAGAGCGGCACGGCTAAAAGTCATCGCTGGGCTTCAGTTCTGTCCAGAGCGCAGAAGGCGAAGAACGAAGCAGCTGGGCACCGGCTGCATGTACTCAGTGGAGCGAATTTCAAATGACCAGCCAAGAGCTGCTTCACAAGCAGATTCAGCTGAGAATGCTCTGGCTGCTTCACAAAGGAAGGTGCTGTGTTGCACTCCTGGACACTACCTGGTCAGAAGCAGGTTCTTACACCTTCAATGCTGCAGAGTCCATGCAGCTGGAGCACCCCCAGAAGGACGCGTCCAGCTAGAAGGCGTTCTTCAAGTACCCCCCTCTTCCAAGTAGCCTTGAAACTGAGCACAACACACTGCGGCTCGGCAGCTTCCTTCTCAGATAGACGTGCCATCACACTATGCACTCTCGCAGCTCCGTTGCCCACTTGCAGCAGCTGCTCGCAAAGAAAAAGGCTCCAGAAGAAAAAGCAACTGCTGGGCTGCCCTTTCCCCTTGCCTCACGTCAAGCACCAGAAACTGTCCGCTGGCTGCACTATTTCCTTTCTCCGCCGTATGGCGAAACATTAACGTAATCGCAGTTCTTTCCAGGGAAAGCTGCAAGAGAAATAGGTAGCAGAACAAGTAGCTGCAAGTTGGACATTAAGTTTCCGACTGCTAACGTGAATCCGAAAACAAGCGAGTGACAGGCACGCTTCCTCTTGCAGCCTGTGCGATGCACACACCAGCTCGGTGCTCTGCCTTCATTCTTACGCCCTTCGTAGCTGGTCGCGCTTTCGTTTTGCTGGAGACGAACCGTCGTCTATTTCTCGCGCAGAGAGCACGGTGCCGGCAGCCGAATGCTGCAGGCTGCTGCTTCTGCCGAAACACACCTGGGCTATGCAATTTCTCTCTAGCGCTGAAGTAGTACCACATTCTCTTTGCTTTGTAGCCAGCATCTTTGCGGAAAGCTTCTCGGCTACGTCTGGCACAGAGAACAGCTTTATTTTAACCGCCTTAGCCGGAGCTTGCCCCCGACGCGTGGCAACTTGTATTTGCACCACATTTCTGTGGCAGTCCTCTTTCCTTTACAGGCTGCACAGCGCCGGCAGATGGCCGTGCGCTCTGCACCTGCCTTCTCACTTCCAAGTAGCACCGCGCACATTAGAGCCTTGCAGGGAGAGAAGACGCGGCTAGGCGTCTCGCCCAGAAGAACGTGGCAGGGCGAAAAGATGCTCTTCCTTTCTCCTTCTTCTTGCCCGAATTGTGCTGCTGTGTTGAAAGTCTTGGCCAGCGAAAAGCTATTCCAGCAAGTGTTTCTCTCCTGACGCATTGCGCTGAGCGAGAGCTACGCGGACAGTGTGGACCCTGTGAAACAGCAAGAAAATGATTGCACGTCGAGCTGAGGAAAATCCGTGCACAGCGCACTGTGGCCGCGTGCAGTGTTCGCGCTGAAGAGCGGCACGGCTAAAAGTCATCGCTGGGCTTCAGTTCTGTCCAGACAGCAGAAGGCGAAGAACGAAGCAGCTGGGCACCGGCTGCACGTACATAGTGGAGCGAATTTCACATGTCCAGCCAAGAGCTGCTTCACAAGCAGATTCAGCTGAGAATGCTCTGGCTGCTTCACAAAGGAAGGTGCTGTGTTGCACTCCTGGACACTACCTGGCCAGAAGCAGGTTCTTACACCTTCAATGCTGCAGAGTCCATGCAGCTGGAGCACCCCCAGAAGGACGCGTCCAGCTAGAAGGCGTTCTTCAAGTACCCCCCTCTTCCAAGTAGCCTTGAAACTGAGCACAACACACTGCGGCTCGGCAGCTTCCTTCTCAGATAGACGTGCCGTCACACTATGCACTCTCGCAGCTCCGTTGCTCACTTGCAGCAGCTGCTCGCAAAGAAAAAGGCTCCAGAAGAAAAAGCAACTGCTGGGCTGCCCTTTCCCCTTGCCTCACGTCAAGCACCAGAAACTGTCCGCTGCACTCTCTATTTCCTTTCTCCGTCGCATCTACCACGGTTATCTCTGCATCTCGAAGAATAAACCCCGGCACAATTCTTTCCAGGGCAAAGCTGGAAGAGAAATAGGTAGCAGCACAAGTAGCTGCAAGTTGAACTTTAAGTTTCGAGCTGCTAACGTGAATCCGAAAACAAGCACTCGAGGCAGCCACGCTTCCTCTTGCAGCCTGTGCGATGCACACACCACCTCGCTGCTCTGCTTTCATTCATACGCCCTTCGTAGCAGGTCGCGCTTTCGTTTTGCTGGAGACGAACCGTCGTCTACTTCTCGCGCAGAGAGCACGGTGCCGGCAGCCAAATGCTGCAGGCTGCTGCTTCTGCCGAAACACGCCTGGGCTATGCAATTTCTCTCTAGCGCTGAAGTAGCACCACATACTGTTTGCTTTGTAGCCAGCAGCTTTACGGAAAGATTCTCGGCTACGTCTGGCACAGAGAACAGCTTTATTTTAACCGGCTTAGCCGGAGCTTGCCCCCGACGCGTGGCAACTTGTATTTGCACCACATTCCAGTCGCAGTCCTCTTTCCTTTACAGGCTGCACAACGCCGGCAGATGGCAGTGCTTCTCTGCACCTGCCTTCTCACTTCCAAGTAGCACCGCGCACATTAGAGCCTTGCAGGGAGAGAAGACGCGGCTAGGCGTCTCGCCCAGAAGAACGTGGCAGGGCGAAAAGGTGTTCTTCTTTTGTCTTCCTCGTCGCCCAGAGTGTGCTGCTGTGTTGAAAGTCTTGGCCAGCGAAAAGCTACTCCAGCAAGTGTTTCTCTCCTGATGCATTGCGCTGAGCGAGAGCTGAGGAAAATCCTTGCACAGCACACTGTGGATGCGTGCAGTACACACGCTGAAGAGCGGCACGGCTAAAAGTCATCGCTGGGCTTCAGTTCTGTCCAGAGCACAGAAGGCGAAGAACGAAGCAGCTGGGCACCGGCTGCATGTACTCAGTGGAGCGAATTTCAAATGACCAGCCAAGAGCTGCTTCACAAGCAGATTCAGCTGAGAATGCTCTGGCTGCTTCACAAAGGAAGGTGCTGTGTTGCACTCCTGGACACTACCCGGCCAGAAGCAGGTTCTTACACCTTCAATGCTGCAGAGTCCATGCAGCTGGAGCACCCCAAGAAGGACGCGTCCAGCTGGAAGGCGTTCTTCAAGTACCCCCCTCTTCCAAGTAGCCTTGAAACTGAGCACAACACACTGCGGCTCGGCAGCTTCCTTCTCAGATAGACGTGCCGTCACATTATGCACTCTCGCAGCTCCGTTGCCCACTTGCAGCAGCTGCTCGCAAAGAAAAAGGCTCCAGAAGGAAAAGCCACTGCTGGGCTGCCCTTTCCCCTTGCCTCACGTCAAGCACCAGAAACTGTCCGCTGCACTCTCTATTTCCTTTCTCCGCCGTATGGCGAAGCATAAACCTAACCGCAATTGTTTCCAGGGGAAAGCTGCAAGAGAAATAGGTGGCAGCACAAGTAGCTGCAAGTTGAACTTTAAGTTTCCGACTGCTAACATGAATCCGAAAACAAGCACTCGAGGCAGCCACGCTTCCTCTTGCAGCCTGTGCGATGCACACACCAGCTCGGTGCTCTGCCTTCATTCATACGCCCTTCGTAGCAGGTCGCGCTTTCGTTTTGCTGGAGACGAACCGTCGTCTACTTCTCGCGCAGAGAGCACGGTGCCGGCAGCCAAATGCTGCAGGCTGCTGCTTCTGCCGAAACACGCCTGGGCTATGCAATTTCTCTCTAGCGCTGAAGTAGCACCACATTCTCTTTGCTTTGTAGCCAGCATCTTTACGAAAAGCTTCTCGGCTACGTCTGGCACAGAGAACAGCTTTATTTTAACCGGCTTAGCCGGAGCTTGCCCCCGACGCGTGGCAACTTGTATTTGCACCACATTCCAGTCGCAGTCCTCTTTCCTTTACAGGCTGCACAACGCCGGCAGATGGCAGTGCTTCTCTGCACCTGCCTTCTCACTTCCAAGTAGCACCGCGCACATTAGAGCCTTGCAGGGAGAGAAGACGCGGCTAGGCGTCTCGCCCAGAAGAACGTGGCAGGGCGAAAAGATATTCTTCCTTTCTCTTTCTTCTTGCCCGAATTGTGCTGCTGTGTTGAATGTCTTGGCCAGCGAAAAGCTACTCCAGCAAGTGTTTCTCTCCTGACGCATTTCGCTGAGCGAGAGCTACGCGGACAGTGTGGACCCTGTGAAACAGCAAGAAAATGACTGTACGACGAGCTGAGGAAAATCCGTGCACAGCGCCCTGTGGCCGCGTGCAGTGTTCGCGCTGAAGAGCGGCAAAGCTCAAAGGCATCGCTGGGCTTCAGTTCTTTCCAGAGCACAGAAGGAGAAGAACGAAGCAGCTGAGCACCGGCTGCATGTACTCAGTGGAGCGAATTTCAAATGACCAGCCAAGAGCTGCTTCACAAGCAGATTCAGCTGAGAATGCTCTGGCTGCTTCACAAAGGAAGGTGCTGTGTTGCACTCCTGGACACTACCTGGCCAGAAGCAGGTTCTTACACCTTCAATGCTGCAGAGTCCATGCAGCTGGAGCACCCCCAGAAGGACGCGTCCAGCTAGAAGGCGTTCTTCAAGTACCCCCCTCTTCCAAGTAGCCTTGAAACTGAGCACAACACACTGCGGCTCGGCAGCTTCCTTCTCAGATAGACGTGCCGTCACACTGTTCACTCTCGCAGCTCCGTTGCCCACTTGCAGCAGCTGCTCGCAAAGAAAAAGGCTCCAGAAGGAAAAGCCACTGCTGGACTGCCCTTTCCCCTTGCCTCACGTCAAGCACCAGAAACTGTCCGCTGCACTCTCTATTTCCTTTCTCCGTCGCATCTACCACTGTAATGTCTGCATCTCGAAGCATAAACCTAACCGCAATTGTTTCCAGGGGAAAGCTGGAAGAGAAATAGGTAGCAGCACATGTAGCTGCAAGTTGAACTTTCTGTTTTCAACTGCTAATTCGAATCTGAAAACAAGCGAGTGGCAGCCACGCTTCCTCTTGCAGCCTGTGTTATGCACACACCAGCTCCGTGCTTCTGCCTTCATTCTTATGCTCTTCGTACCATTTCGTTCTTTTCATTCTGCCGGCGTCGAACCGTCGTCATCTTGTCGCAGAGATGGCACGCCGGCAGAGAAACCCTCCAGAGAAACGCTCCAGGTTGCTGTCTCTTCCGAAACACACCTGGGCTGTGCACTTTCTTTCGCTGCCCTTGGTAGCACCACATTCTCTTTGCTTTGTAGCCTGAATGTAAAGGGAAAGAGTCTCAGCTACGTCTGGCACCGAGAACAGCTCTAGTTCAACGGGCTTACCCGGCGCTTACCCCGACCCGTGGGAACTTGTATTTGCACCACATTCCAGGGGTAGTCTTTCTTTCCTTTACAGCCTGCACAGCGCCGGCAGATGGCAGTGCTTCTCTGCACCTGCCTTCTCACTTCCAAGTAGCACCGCGCACATTCGAGCCTTGCAGGGAGCAAAGACGTGGATAGATGTGTGGCAGAGAAAATCGTGCAAAGACGAAAAGATGGTCTTCTTTTGTCCTCCTCGTCGCCCAGATTGTGCTGCTCTGCTGAAAGCGTGCGTTTTATTACCCCTTCTCGCAGTAAGACTATGTGCTGCGTTGCAACTGTTGGCCAGCGGAAGGCTAATGCAGCAAGTGCTTCTCTCCTGACACATTTCTCTGAGCGAGAGCTTGTGCGGACAGTTGGGCTCTGCGAAGCAGAAAGGCTGTACTTGCACGTAGCGCTGAGGAAAATCCGTGCACTGCGCACTGTGGATGCGTGCAGTACACACACTGAAGAGAGCCAAAGCTGAATGCTTCAGTTCTGTCCAGCGCCGGTAAGGGAGAAGAACGCAGCCCCAGGCCACTGGGCTGGTGTGTGCGATGACTAGGAGCTTTGCCGCTCTTCTGCGTGTATACTGCACGCATCCACAGTGCGCAGTGCACGGATTTTCCTCAGCTCTCGCTCAGCAAAATGCATCAGGAGGGAAGCACATGATGGATTAGCCTTTCACTGGCCAACAGTTCCAACGCAGCACCACAGTCTTCTTGCGAGAAGGGGTAATAAAACACATGTATTGTCCCGGAACAGTTCTCTGGGCGAGCCGTAGCCGAGAAGCTTTCCGCAAAGATAAAGACCACAACGCAGACAGAATGTTGTGCTACCTAGCGCTAGAGAGAAATTGCATAGCCCAGGCGTGTTTCGGCAGAAGCAGCAGCCTGCAGCATTCGGCTGCCGGCACCGTGCTCTCTGCGCGAGAAGTAGACGACGGTTCGTCTCCCGCAAAACGAAAGCGCGACCTGCTACGACGAGCGTAAGAACGAAGGCAGAGCACCGAGCTGGTGTGTGCATCGCACAGGCTGCAAGAGGAAGCGTGCCTGCCACTCGCTTGTTTTCGGATTCATGTTAGCAGTCGGAAACTTGCAGCTACGTGTGCCGCTACCTATTTCTCTTCCAGCTTTCCCAGGAAAGAATTGTGCCGGGGTTTATGCTTCGAGATGCAGACATTACAGTGGTAGATGCGACGGAGAAAGGAAATAGAGAGTGCAGCGGACAGTTTCTGGTGCTTGACGTGAGGCAAGGGGAAAGGGCAGTCCAGCAGTGGCTTTTACTTCTGGAGCCTTTTTCTTTGCGAGCAGCTGCTGCAAGTGGGCAACGGAGCTGCGAGAGTGCATAGTGTGACGGCACGTCTATCTGAGAAGGAAGCTGCCGAGCCGCAGTGTGTTGTGCTCAGTTTCAAGGCTACTTGGAAGAGGGGGGTACTTGAAGAACGCCTTCTAGCTGGACGCGTCCTTCTGGGGGTGCTCCAGCTGCATGGACTCTGCAGCATTGAAGGTGTAAGAACCTGCTTCTGGCCAGGTAGTGTCCAGGAGTGCAACACAGCACCTTCCTTTGTGAAGCAGCCAGAGCATTCTCAGCTGAATCTGCTTGTGAAGCAGCTCTTGGCTGGACATGTGAAATTCGCTCCACTATGTACGTGCAGCCGGTGCCCAGCTGCTTCGTTCTTCGCCTTCTGCTGTCTGGACAGAACTGAAGCCCAGCGATGACTTTTAGCCGTGCCGCTCTTCAGCGTGTGTACTGCACGCATCCACAGTGTGCTGTGCAAGGATTTTCCTCAGCTCTTGCTCAGTGCAATGCATCAGGAGAGAAATACTTGCTGGTGTAGCTTTTCGCTGGCCAAGACTTTCAACACAGCAGCACACTCTGGGCGACGAGGAAGACAAAAGAAGAACACCTTTTCGCCCTGCCACGTTCTTCTGGGCGAGACGCCTAGCCGCGTCTTCTCTCCCTGCAAGGCTCTAATGTGCGCGGTGCTACTTGGAAGTGAGAAGGCAGGTGCAGAGCGCACGGCCATCTGCCGGCGCTGTGCAGCCTGTAAAGGAAAGAGGACTGCGACTGCAATGTGGTGCAAATACAAGTTCCCACGCGTCCGGGGCATGCTCTGGGTAAGCCCGTTGAACTAAAGCTGTTCTCTGTGCCAGACGTAGCCGAGAATCTTTCCCTTTACATTTAGAGCGAATGTGCTGCTGTATGTCGCTGAGAGGCAAAGTGCATAGCCCAAGCGTGTGTCGGCAGAAGCAGTCGGCTGGAGCATTTGGCTGCCGGCACCGTGCTCTGTGCCACAAGTAGACGACGCTTCGACTCCGGCAGAATGAAAGCGCCACATGGCTACTAAAGAGGCCGAACGAAGGCGCCGAGCACCGGGCTCGTGTCCGCAGCGTCCAAACTGAGAAAGGAGCGTGGCTGGCGCTCGCCTGCCTGCCGACTTCACGTTAGCATTGAGAAGGAGGAAGTTCAACGGCAGCTACTTGTGCTACTACTTCTCCCTCTTCCAAGCATCCCTGGGAACACTGGCGCTTACCTTTGGGCTCCGAGATGCAGAAAACACAGTGGTCGATGGCAAGGAGAGGGGAAGTAGAGAGTGCAGCGGGGAGTTGAAGTGGCTTTACGTGAGGCAAGGGGAAGGTGCAGCCCAGCATTGGCTTTTCCTCCTAGTTCTTTTCTTCAGGAGAGCAGCTAGCAAGCGAGCTGCGAGAGCCAACAACGGGATGGCACGTCTTGTCAGAGAAGCCACGGTCTACAGTGCTGTAGAGTGCTGTGCACAGTTTGAATGCTGCCCTAAGTACACGGTACTTTTGGAACGGCTTCTCTCCTGACTTTCCCGTCTCTGTGAGCTCTAGCTGGCTTGAACTTGGCCACACTGAAGGTGTGTGCACGTGATTGCGCTGCGAGTATCAAGTCTTCCAGAGACGAGGGATAGTCAACAAATGCTTTCTCACCTGACCCATCTCTCAGTCCGAACTGTGGCTGGAAACGCTGCTGTGCTGCAAGGGTGGACTTAGCCACTCTGAGAGAATGTGATGACGCTCTGTAGATAGTTGCGAAGGAAAGTGCTGGTCACTGCAATGTTTCGCCTAGTTTACAGACTTTAGAGGGACTCTGAAGGCCAACGCCTTCTTCTAGCACTTGTTCTCTGCGTGCAGCTGCTGCATGTTCGGAAGGGCTTTGGGATCGGCGAGAGGTGGAGGGTAGGATGGTAGCTAGAGCTTGAAGGAAAGTGCGTCTCTCCAGGACCTTTGATGCAGTTCAGTGGGTGCGAGTTGCATGTTGAGCATGATGGCACAGAAAAGGTTCTGAAAGAAAGAGGCCGTGCTGCAGCTGCCTTGACTTTTGCCGCTTAGAAACTGCACAGCCAACAATGAAAAGATTCCTCTTGCTTCCCCGCTACGTGCAGGATCACATTCTTTTGTGTCTCCAAGAGGCAGGATGCACAGCGGAGCTCTTGCAGCAACTGCTCGCACACGACCGGGGCGGCGCCAGCGAAGCGCTTGGCTTTTTCCCCGGCACTGTCAGCGCTCCTCGAAACAAGCACACGATGGCGCTGACGACTTGCAAAAGAAGGCCAAGCGCCTGGCGCTGCTCGAAAGCACCCCAAGGGCAGAGGCAAGTTGCAAACGTCCCTGCACTCAAATCAACAGCACATCAGGACAAAAAGATTTCCCTCATCTTCCCCTTCCAAGAGCGGACTCTTCTTTCTACCGCACTCCAAGAGGCAGACAAACCTCTTTGGCCCAAACCAATCTTTGCCCTCTCGCAGATTCTGCCCACCAACTTGAAACCATCTGGCAAAAACAGAGCTCAAAACAGTGCGGGCTGAGGAAGATCTTGCTGCCTGCAACTTCAACTGCACCCCTCAAACTAGCAGCACACACGCTGTTCTCAGCACTTTCCTTCTCAGCTCTCGGTACCATCCTAAGCCTTCCCTCTCCCAGAGTCAGGATCCCAAGACAACGGCCCCACGGACTGCTCACACACTAAAGGCACCAGGACAAAAGGCTCACAAGCTTGGCCTTTGCATTCCCACGGACAGCTCAACAGCTCTAAGCCAGAGAGAGCTCTGCCTCTTGGGAAAAGCCTTTAAAATCCCTAAGAGCACCTGATGTGCACATCCAAACCTGCTTTCCTTGCCAAAGAGAGCAACTACAAGCCCATCTCCAAAGAAACGGCATCCCCTCCTCCAAAATACAACACATCCATCCACTGATCCACCTCCAGTATAGAATAGATCCAACAATTGCCCCTACAGGCCCAGGGGCCAGAAGAGAAATGTCTTGCTGGACTATTCCTCCCCATGCTACCTTAACATCTGCTCCAGCAACACTGGCACTATGTCCTTGCCTTGGCAAGGAAAGGCACTCCGAGTCTCTTGGCCTTGCCTTGCCTTCAGTACCTTGTCCAGTTCTTCTTAAGTTACCCTTGCTCTGCTTCCTTTGCCTCTGCTGCCTTGCCTTGCACTACCTACAACTTGCTGGCTTTGCTTTGCCCTGCCTACCACTCTTGCCCTCGCCTTCCATGCAGGCAAGGCGCTGCAAAGCAAGTGCAGGCAATTGTGGGCAAGTCAAGGGAGAGGTAAGCAAGGCCAGAGCAGTGAGGGGAAAGCAAATGGAGTGGTAGGCAAGAGAAGGCCCAGACGTTAGAGGCAAGGCTGGCCGTAGGAAGGGAAGTCCACTGATGGGAAGGCCAGGCAGAAACAAGAAGGGCTCAGCAATCCAAGGCCCTGGAGGAAAGCAGTAGGCAGGTCAAGGGTGGGGCATGGACGTGCAAAGGAATGCAAGGCTCCAGAGAGCTAGCAGGGCAAGGCAAGGAAACTGTTGTGTTGCCAAGGCAAGGCAAGGATAGGCAAGGCAGGTGAGAAGTACATTCGAGGACTGCTGGTACACAAAAGCGGCCAGGACCAAGTGCTCTGTGTGGCCTTGCTTGGCGAGGCGAGGCAGGGCAATGAGGGTCCTAGAAGGAAAAGGAAAGGTGAGTCCAGACCTAGACGAATGTGAAAGGAAGTCAGGTGGGGGATGGGTGAGCAAGTCAATGCAAGGCAGGGGAGAAAAGGCAGGTTGAGGGAAGGCTACAGAGAGGGCAGCAAGGAAATGCAAGGCATGGGGAAGCATGTGAGGAGTGGGTGCTGCCAGCCGGCTGGGATGGCAGGGGCAGGGCAACTGCAAGTAGCATGGCGGGGATGTGGAGGGGGGTGTTAGTGTGCGGGAGGTGGGGGTGTGTGTGTGCAGCGGAGTGCAGGGTAAGTGCAGGTGTGTGTGCATGTGCATAGGGGGGTTTTGTGCCAGGTGCTGTGCCGGGGGGAGCCATCCCACTGCCAAGAAGGTGTGGGAGTGAAAGGAGTAACATAGATGTGTCTTTACAAAGAGACCGTGTGAATCTGTCCTTAGACAAGGCTAGGAATTTACTGGTAGGGGCGTAACAGAAGAAAGTCTTAGTTCTAGAAACTGTTACTAATCGACAGAGACTGTTGCTCAGCCAAGGCCGTGTTAAATTGCTGAACCTAGAGCAAGGCAGCAAAGACTTAATAGCATTAGGAATAGTTTCGTTTTCTTCCTTTTCCATACCAAGAGGGGGGTGCATATTAGAGGGGAGCCTAGAGTAGGCAGTTCCGGAAGTCTGTAATTCCCGAGTACCTCCGAGGGTGCTGTTGCCAGGAACTTCGCATCAAAAGGGGGCTGCGTCCCGCAATCAGTTGAGAGACTCCATGGCAAAAGCCCCATGGCCTCTCCCTGTAGTTGAAGAATGTTACAGGCCTCCTCTGTCTCCTTTTTGGTGGATGAAGAAAGTCAGAAAGCAACACTTCTGCCAGAACTCTCCAAGATGCCCCCTTTGCTCCCAGTGACTCCATCACTGGCCGGGAAGCTGTCTTTTCTCCCAGAGGAATTCGAGATACAGTTAAAAGCCGTGTGGCAGAGAAAAAAGGCAATACTTGGTTTACAAGGGATGGCAAACAAGAGATACCAGAAGCTTTGGCCCTACCAATCTTAAAAGAACTCCGTGAAGAGAGTCCTTGCACCTCCTGAGGATTGGCAGAAGCCTTCCTCATGCTGGATGTTGCTGGGGGTCTTTTTAGACTGGCAAAACGAGCTGTTGAAGGTTGCTTGATCTGTGCTAAAGCAAACAGCCAAGTTACAAAGGAACTTGCCAGGGGAGGGAGGCCTTGGGCTGCAGGTCCCTTCCAAAGATGCCAGGTGGATTTTCCTGAGATGCCCCAAGTGGGAAGGCTTCATGTCTTCTGGTAATGGTATGTCAGCTAGCAAGGTGGCCAGAAGCATTTCCAACTGCTTCAGCAACGACAGCATCAGGTATTAAGGCATTTTTGGAACAAATCATTCCAAGATACAGCATTGTAGAAGCAATAGACTCAGATAGGGAAACTCATTTGACAGGAAAGATCCTTCAAGGGGTTTTGGCTTCTTTAGGAACACAATGGCACCTCCATAGGCCCTGGCACCCCCAGAGCTCGGCTCGGGTAGAAAACAATGAATAGAGAAATAAACACCTTTTGAAGCTGGTAATAGAAACCAAGATGCCAATGGCTTTGGACATTGGCTTTGGCGAGAATGAGAGCCCGAGCCAGAAGAGAGATTCCGTTCTCCCCCTTTCCGTCGTTGTTATGAATTACCCGGCTAAGTCTCAACCTAGTGGGGGAGTAGAGGTAAGTGATGTATATTTAAAACCATCTGTGGCCAGGATACTGCTTCTTGTGAAACCCCTTCAACAGGAAGCTCAGCTGGCACAAGCCCCACCTTTGGACTTTGCTGCTTGTAACATCCAACCAGGAGATTGAGTCCTAGTTAAGGAGCAGAAAGAAGCGCCAGTGGTTCTGAAATGGCGTGGCCCATTCCAAGTGTCACTGACGACAGAAACAGCCATGAAGACAGCTGGACACAGGTGGACCCGTCACTCTCGGGTCAAGGTCTCTGAAGCCTCAGAGATTTGCACATCTCAGCTGGAGGAGAAGGCCGGGAGGCTGTGACTGACACTCTGCAGGAGTGGGCCAGAGCAGTAGCCAGTGCTTCAACATCAGAGGAAGCCCTGCGTGCCTACCCACAGACCACCTGCTGAAATAGTCTCTATGCGCATCCCTCCTCTAGAATCTCCACTCACTGGGGCGCTAATACTTGCTGGATTCTTTTATTTTAAGTGGTTTCTGTGTCTTCAATTGCCACAGGTGCTGCAGAAGACAACGGGAAAATTAGACTAGCTAATTAGATCACACTATTAAAACATTTTCCTTAATAACTCTACTTTTATATGGTCAGCTAAGTTTAGGCCAGGAGTGGGAGAATCAATTTGCAGCCTTAGCAGAAGAAGTAGCAAAAGTTTTTCACCTTAGCAATTGCTGGCTCTGTGGAGGGCCTGGAGGATCTGAAGAGTGCCTATGGTTGGCTAGCCCAGCTGAACCTAAGTGGTGGCTCAGCACCTAACATGAGGTCCATACTAGGACGGGATTTGGGGCCAAAGAAGGAAGCCCATGGCTATAGGAGAAGGTTTCACGAAGGATGTCTGGACTTCAGGTGGCTCTCTTGAAAGCTGTTTATTGCATAGGCGAAGTTCCAGCATTTCAGGGAGTGGCTATCCAGAGCCAGCCCTACAGCTGCCAGCTCCAGCTGTAGGCATACCTGAAGCCGCTTGCTGTTCAAGTTACAGAGCATTCTATACTTTTCTTTGCAGAGTATCTTAGCACGTAACAACCAATAAGCACCATACACAACACCTTGACATTGGCCTATAGCCTATCATAGCTACTACCATCACCATATTATAGTCATTATTATCCAATCACAAGAGTAAGTTACAATTTAAGCTTCCAGTGGAAAATTCTTAGACCTTTCTTCTTCTTGCTACATCAACATTTCTTGTTTGCCTGCCATATCTTTCTTTTTGGGAAAGACACCTTTTCTATTCACTTATGCTCTTCTTGAGACTTACTTACTTGGTGAAAAACATGTCTTTGTTTGTAATCACATACCTTTGTCCTGCTCCTAAAAATCTCCTTCCAACTCATCTCCAACCTTTGCCTTCTCAGTTACTCAGCGATCACTGTTTCAGCAAAACATCTTTTCTTCTATATCAAAACTTGCTTTCATTTCTACCTCATCCCCAGCTTCTACATTCTCAGACCTTTCGGCCAAGCCTACATACCTGTGAAACTTGCTTACCAAACTTTCATCCTCCCCAACACATGGCCACTTCATTCTTCTCCAACAGGCACTTACTGCCTAAACAGGACAGGGTGGGTCTATGTAGGAAAAGGCGTTTGTCAATTGACTTTCCCTCTGGCTTTAAACAATTGGGTTTGGACCCACAATTGCCCTCCTTACAAGTGTTCCAAATATCAAGACAATTGCAATCAAAGAGCTGTTCAGCTCACTAATGGTAGCTGCGTAAGGTGTTCTTACCAAAAACATTTGGAAGCCTGTAAAGCAATGGGGAGGGACAAGGGGGTTTTTTGACCACCTATTTTTAAGCTGTCCCCACAAAAATCCCACAAGTAGAAGACATGTTGTTTGTGATTATCAGTGGGAATGGCAACAGCGGATTGGAACTCAAAGCCTTTTAGTGAGTTCTGCTCCAAATCCAAGCAAGCAACTTGCAGATGTAAATGTAGATGGGAACCCTGTGTGGGAGCTTGGAAATGCAAATGCTGTGACCCTTCTGGTGGGGCAGCTATTGTTGGAGGACCGTTAGGCCAGGGAAACCCACGGTATTTTGACCTACCAATTGATGACCAAGGATAGGAAGGCCCCTTTGCTAATGGAACACGGGCTTTGAAAGGACATGATTGGATTTGTGGCCAACATGCTTAGCTCAGGTTACCTCCAAACTGGTCAGGGATATGGTGTATATCTTAGACCATTGTTCTTTTTGCTACTACAAATTCAGGGAAATCGCTTAGGAATCCAAATCTGTGATGATTTAATTAGAGAAAAGCAGTCAGCCGATGCAGCCTTGGCTGCAGGGAGCACCCCAAAACGGGGAAAAGATGAATGGCCACCAGAACAAGTTACGCAACATGATGGACCAGCCACTTGGCAACCTAAGGAATTAATCCCAGATGCCTGGGAACCCATTCATCATTTGAATGAGATAATTAGGTTACAAGCTGTCTCAGAAATAATTACCAACCAGCCAGCCACAGCTCTTGACCGTCTTGCTGAGCAACCCACTTCAATGAGGAAAGTGGTATTTTCAACATTGGATGGTATTAGATTATCTGTTAGCAGAAGAAGGAGGAGTTTGTGGGAAATTAAATGACTCAAGCTGCTGTTTGCAAGCAGATGACAGCGGAAAAGTGGTCAAACAAATAACAGAGGAAATAACCTCAGCTCATGGACCTGTCCAAGTGTTGAAAGGATGGTAATGGGACATGTTTTCCTGGCTAACTGGCCAGCTATGGGCTAAATTGTTACAGCAGGGATTACTGTAACACGCCTATATCAAACCAGGAATCCCGTGGAAAAGAAGTAGATATGGACAGATTGGTGGTCGATGTTTCAGAGGTCTTTATTTCTTCAGCCACATGGCCGGGGCTCTGCTCAGGAACTCCCCCAGTCACGGGACCCGAGGGTCCTTGGCCACACCGGGGAACACAAACCAACCAAGGGGGAATGAAGCTGACCAGGGGCAGGGAAACCCCGTGTCTCGCCCCCAGGGCCCATCGCCCAGGGCTCCATGGCAGGGGGGGAGACCCCAACACTAAATGAATACCATTTCTCCTCTTCTATGCTATAGCAACTCTAATCTTTTGACCATACGTGACACCATGCTGGGTGCAGCTCTTTCAGCAGGTAGCAGCCATGCATACCTGATCCAGAAACGACTACAAAAGGACAGAAGAGGATGTCACTGCAAATAATAGCAAAAGCCCAGAAGACTCAAGAAGAAAAAATTAAATCAATGGTAATTAAGGTTTGTAAAGACAAATACAGATTAAATAAAAAAAGGAGGGATTAAAAGGAATGAGATGGATGAGTCTTTACAAACAGACCGTGTGAATCGGCCTGTAGACAAGGCTAGGAACTTATGGGGAGTGAAGTAACAGAAGAAACGATTAGTTCTCTAGAACTGTTACTAATCATCAGAGACTGTTGATTAATCAAGGCCGTGTTAAATTCCTGAACCTAGAGCAAGGCAACAAAGACTTAATAGCATTAGAAATGGGTTTTTTTCTTCCTTTTCGATGCCAAAAGGAGGGTGCATATTAGAGGGGGACATAGAGTAGGCAGTTCTGGAAGTCTGTATCTCCCGAATACCTCAGCCAGTGGGGAAAAGGAAGAGGGTGCTGTGGCTGGGAACTTGACATCAAAAGGGGGCTGCATCCCGCAACCGTTTGACAGACCCCATGGGAAAAGCCCCATGGACTCTCCCTGTAGTCGAAGAATGTTGCAGGACTCCTCTGTCTCCTTTTCGGACATCAACCTCAGGCATGGTGGATTAATTTTCCCTAACGGCAGCGACCTGCTGCGTGGTCTCCGTGCTCCTCCCCAGCCCCCCGGGAGGTGTCAAATAGTTGCCGGCGGCTCCCACCGCGCGTTACAGACGGCTGCGCGGCGCCGGGGCTGCTCGCAGTGCTCCCCTGCCCCGCCAGGGCTGGCCGCGGGCTGCGGAGCCACCTCGCCACCGGCGCGGCCAGGGCCGGGGCCCTTCTCGACAGCAGCCGAGGGGCTGAGGAGCGGGCGGCTGCGGGACGATCAGCTCTTTTATGCCGCGCGGTGCTGCCGCCTCCATCTAGCTCCCCATCGCGCCGCCGGCCGACCCCGCCTGGCGCGTTCACGCTCGGCCGCGCTCGCCGCCCGCCCAGCCTCGCCGGAAGCTCTCCCGCGCGGGCCGTGCCCCGGCTCCGCCTGCGGCTCGGCAGGGCCCGGCCGCACGCGTGCTGCGTGGCTCGGAGCACCCGCGTTGCGCCGCAGGCGACGGGGAAGGCGGGGCGGGCCGGCGCCATGGTGGTAGCGCGAGGAGAGGAGCGCCCGGGCGGGGCGGCGAGTGGCGCGGCGGTGAGCGCTTCTGCTTGCTGTCGCTCGGCTGCCGCCCACGGCAGGTGCCGTGTGACCCCGCGGAGCGGCGGGGCCGGCCGGGCGGTGCGCGGCGAGGCTTTCGGCCAGCGGCGGCCGCAGCGACAGTCTGCTGGCACTGCCCGTGCCGGTGGAGAGAGCGGGGATCCGAGGCCGGCCTTCCTAGGGTAACGAGGGGCGACCGCCTTTGCCGCGCTGCCCTCCGTGCAGCACGTGGCCGATTCCGGCGAAGCCGGGGTCTCCGCAGCGGCGCGGGCGGGAGGGAGTGGGGAGCGCGCTCGGTGCTCTGCCGGCCGCTCCCGCCCAGCGCTGCGCTCCGCCGAGGCGTTTTCCTGCCTATCCTGGGGAGGACACAAGGGACACCAAAGCTGGAGCTTAGCTGTCAGGGGGAACAACTTCCCTCCATTGGCGACCTCCTTTTCCCTCTGATTCAGCTACCTTGTGGTAGGTGCGATGGTGCTGAAGAAGGGTGGCGGCTGGGCACAGTTGCTGGCATAGGTGGTGCGAGAGCTCCACGCAAGCAGCTTTGAGTGGCATGTGTGAGGGTAGGAAGGTACGGCACCCACAGCTGAAGGTAAAAAAAGTCAGGGCATGTCATCAGCCGCAGTCGTGCTAAGTTGTTCATCTTTGCAAACTGCTTGCCGAGTTGTTCCTTTTCTTAGGTAATGGGGGTTTGTATCAACCAGAACTGCATATGGTCAGTATTTGCAGAGAAGGTTATTTGGACTGTTGTTGAGGTGAGTGTAGCAGTTTCTATGGCATTCTGCAAAAAAGTGACAGGTCTCTCTGCGTTCCCCAATTCTTAACAAAAATGAAGTTAACAAAGCCCTGAAAAGAGGTTTTACAAAACTTCAGGGATTTTTTCCTACGAGTACTGTGGAGACAACCATAGTCACCTTGTCTTTCCAAAAGTGAAGGTTACATCTTTTTGTCCAAGAGCATCAAGTGCTTTTGATCAGCGTTTGTGTGCATGCATTAGCCTTGTTCTTGTTCTTCCTCTGAGAACTTTTACAATCCTCAGATGATCTGTGTAGGCTGCAGCCTGCAGTGGTGAACTTGAAGGCTTCCAGCAGAAGGGAGATGCTGTCCACGTTTTGGATTTTCCTTAGTCTGAACTGATGATCTGTCATTTGCATGTTTGTTTAGCTGTGCTTAGAATAATGAGCAGAAACATTGATAAGTTGGTGTATAGAATAAAGACAATTACCAATTTCCTCCCTTTGTGGGAGCCCATCCAAAAGTCACGCAAGAAGAAACTTAGAGGTCACTAAAGTAATTAGAATTGTTAAAACTCAGAAAGGCATAAAGGTCAGAGTGAGGAAGATGAGTTACTTCATCTTCCTTAGGACCACTGACCCAATTCAAGACCACCGACTCCATTCAGATCACACGCTACGCATGCTTAATGACATGTAAGCTCATTTCCATACAAAGCGGAGAATGGGAGGTGTCAACACCATGAATACGCATTTTGTATTTTGGATATTCATAATACGTGGAAATAAAAGGTATCATGTTTGCTTGTATCAGGGCCTGCGACTTAGGGAGCTATCCCACGCAAAAATAAAACATACACTTTCTAACTCTAAACTGTTAAGAGTTTTTGTCCATCTCAGTTGGATATCGATATTAGATCGATATTCATATTTTGGTAAATCATAGTTAGCATAGGAGAAAGGCATGCTTGGTATGTACCTGTGATAGTTAGGGCTAGCTTTTAGTTCTGCAATGTTATTACGAAACATCGATACGGTCTTGGCCAGTTGCCCCTCGTTTCGAAAAAGGGCTATAAAGGGACTTTCTGAAATAACTGAGATGAGATCTCCCCACGGAAAGAAGACAAATCTATTGGCAGCAGAGCACGAGGACTTCGTCTCATCTGTTGGTAGCCATTGCCCCCCCTTTCTTCCTCTCTACTCTTTTACTTTGTTTTTCTTTCTCTCTCTCTCTCTCTTTCTCTCCTCTATCACATTACCATGTTGTGGGTACTTAACAAAGGTGAAAAGGTGATTAAAACTGAAATCCCTTGTGTCCTTTTGCACTCGGAGACCTGTAAACAAACCATCACGACCCTCACTTCTATTAGCAGATCGTGACATTAAACTGGCATCACGGACAGGATTTCTGACAGACAGAAGGGGTTGCAAGGTTGTGTGTAGTCTCTAATAGGGGAAGGACGTTTCACTCCAGCCGCACCTAGCCCGACACCCCGCAAAGGGTGAGCGGTGTCTAGAAAGCAAGGGGGGCGACTCGAATTTCCCGCAAACTGCACACACCTAGGTGAAAAGCACCCCATACTCAACTGAGGGCTCTGTCTTCAGATTTTTCACAAAAAGATCTCTTAGTGTAAAAGGGGGAACTGTTTTGGTGGGCGTGTGTGAATTTGGACTGCTTGGTGTAGGGAAGAGACAACCGTAAGTAACTTAAGGAGTACCTCCCAGGCAGATTTTGGTCTCTTCACCCACCCAGGGAAGCGAAGGGCGACACGGCGAAGCTGTTTGTGTGGCAATGTGTAATTAGGTTTTACCTCCCTGTAGTGGTTTTGATCCCTTTATAAAATGACTGAAAACCCTAGTGCAAATCATAAAGCTGCATTTTATGCTCTGCTAGCAAAACATAATGCCCGGCCCTCTCCGGGAGGGGAAGAATGGGCTCAAAATAACTGGTTTAATTTGGAGAGTGTGACCGATAGAATATGTTCATTCCAACATGAGACAAAGTTTAAATTTGGCCGAAATAAAACCATAATCTGCTCCTAAATCTGTTTCAGGAGCATGCCTTACAGCAGCTATAGATCACTGCTTTAAGCGATGTAGTGAAGAGAAAGCAATCACAGATTCCCTTCAAAACCTAGTGGAAATTTTACGGGAACAATCAGATGAAGAAAGGAATGAAAATCATTTGCTGCGGGCTGCTTTGAGGGAGGAATATTTTAAGAATTCAAAGAATGCTGACTCACCAAAAGAGAAAGAGGAAAAGAAAACTCCTCACATTAACCAAATATACCCCCAGGAAGAACTAGTGCTAGTGAAAAATTGTGGGGAAAACTGCTGCCCTCCTATGGGACCTCTAATTAAAACAGAATATAATTATATCAATGATGAAGATTTTGAACCGCATATCACCACTAAACAAATACCATACACTGCTACTGAGTTGGCGAAGTTAAAAAAGGAGTACGGGCGGCTTCCCCACGAAGCTGAGACGGAATATGTCTTCTGAGTGTCTCTCACCGGAGGAGACCAAATTCAATTCACTGAACAGGAGGCCAGTGGATATTGGGGACATGGAGTTCTCTTAACAACAGGAGACAAACGTAACACATGGTCGCTGACTCAGCGCGCAGCTTTCTGGGCCGGGGGACTCAATCCTTTAGAAAGGGGAGACCCTTTCGCTACAGTTGGTACCCCTGATCAACTTCTAGAAAGCGTCCACAAAGCCGCCTGTCTGCAAATGATCCATGAAAGGAAATTAACTCCTGGATATGAATCCCCCACGCAATTACCTGTGAAACCTGAACTGATGACCCCTTTAATTCGAGGCCTTCCAGAATCACTCCAATCTACAGCAGCTGTCCTTCAAAACACCATAGCTGCTGCAGGTCCTGTAGAGAGGTTGGACAGATTCCTTGGAAACCCGAGCGACCAAACTGCATCTACCGATCCTGGGTTTACTCCATATTCAGCCCCCTCTCAGCCGCCAGGTTCACAATCAAATTCACCTGCCGGTGATTGCAAAGTTTGGACATGGAGTGAGGTTGAAGAAGATCTGATTAATTACAGTAGGAAATATGGACCGATAAAAATCCCAGAGGAAAAATCAGAAAAAACAAAAGGTGTCAGGTACATTAGGGCTCCTCATAGTGAAAAACCAAAGAATGTAACCAGAGATCCCTAACCGTCAGCATTGGTGCTTATTAGGTATCAAAAAGGGGGTCCCCAGAAATGCGATGGATGGCTTAGCCCTTGATCAGTTGAGTAAGGTAGTGTCTAACTGGCACTGCCAAAAGCCCCTTCTACCGAATCCGTCACTTCAACCCAGTGCACCCCTCCTCCCTCAGAATCTGGGCAGTGAGTCAAAGCCACTTCTCCCTCAAAGTCCGGCCAATGAGCCAGAACAGATTCTTCCTCAAAACCAGGGAAACTAGACCCTCTGTTTCTTGTCAGTGGGCAAAGAAACGGAGCATAGGTATACCTGAGAATGCTCACTAAAAATAAAACGGGAGATATAACGATCACAGCTATTACAAGTCCTAAACGGGCACCTGTAACTTTTCTGATTGACACTGGGGCACAAATTTCTGCGCTGACAAAGAAAGATGCCCAGAGGTGTGGAATTGTTCCAACAAAGAACCGATATTGTGTTTTAAGTGCCTTGGGCACAACAACAGAATCTATGAATGGGGCCTTAGTCAAGCTCCCTTTGCCTGGAGAGGAAAACCAACTCTCCATCCATGGGGTGATTGGAGATATTCCAACCAATTTATTAGGGCTGAATGCCCTTGCTAGGAGGCAGTGGGAGGACTCAGAGGGTCTTCTGTGGTCTTTTGGCACACCACATTTTAACATCAGACTGCTCCAAGCTGCAGCCTCCCTACCATTCAGCAAAGTGACTAATGTGAAACAATACCTCCTTCCCCTGGGTGCCAAAGAGGGTATCAAGCCAGTGATACAGGAGCTACGACAACAAGGAGTAATACTTCATACCCATTCTCCTTTCAATTCTCCGGTGTGGCCAGTGCAAAATCCTAATGGGAAGTGGAGGCTGACAATAGATTTTCGTAGGCTAAATGCTAACACAGACCCTCTTACAGCAGCAGTCCCAAATCTAGCAGAATTCATAACATTGATTCAAGAAAAGGCTCATTCAATCATGCCACCTGTAGATGTCAAAGACATGTTTTTTACGACACCTTTACAGCCAGAAGATATGGACCGTTTTGCTTTCACATGGCAAGGACAGCAACACACTTTCACTAGGCTTCGCCAAGGGTACAAACATTCTCCTACCCTGGCTCATCACGCTTTAGCCCAAGAGTTCGAAAAAGTACCCAAAGCGGACAATCTAGCTGTTCATCAACACACTGATGAGACCCTTGTGGGAGGAGATGAAATAGAAGAAGTGAGAGATACCCAACAGAAAATAACCTCCCACTTAGAAAGCCTTGATTTGCAAATTCCCTCAGAAAAAACCCAAACCCCTTCACATGAAGTGAAATTGTTGGGAATTTGGTGGAAAGGAGGTATGACACGTATCCCACCTGATACCCTAACCTCTTCAGATCAGATTAAAATGCCTGAATCCAAAAAAGATCTCCAACGTGCTTTAGGATGTGTATTAGTGCTCCGGAGAAAACACATCCCAGATTTTCCATAATTGCCAGACCTCTTTACAACTTGTTAAGAAAAGGGACAAAATGGGAATGGAGTGCTTCCCAAGAAGAAGCACTGCAATTGTTGGTTTTTGAAGCAACAGCCTCACCAAGCCCTGGGCCCTATTCATCCCACAGATGCTTTTCCGGTCTCCTCAGGGTTGTCAGTACACATATGGCAGCGGGGTCCTGAGGGTCCGACGAAGCCTGTTGGTTTTTACTCCCGTGGCTTTAAAGATGCTGAAAAAAGGTACACTACCTGGGAGAAAGGATTGTTTGTGGTTAGCTTAGCTCTCCTAGAAGCGGAGAAGATTGCACAACAACAACCAATTGTTTTGAGAGGCCCTTTCAAAGTTATTAAGGCTGTCTCTACTGGCACCACCCCCACCTGACGGGGTGGCCCAGAGGACCTCAGTAAGGAAGTGGTATGCTCAGATTGAACATGATTGTAGCGTCTTCTCAAGAACTGAAGGAGCTGTAAAAAATCTGGCAATCCAAGAAACTGAAAACTTGGGTAGCAGCCAGGACAAACCTGCCTCAGTCATTAGAGTAGCCCCTCCTTTTTCCCCCAAACGGTCAGCAAATTCTTGGCTTACGGATGCTTCTGCCAAGCGAGAAGGAAAGGTGTGGAAACATAAGGCTGTAGCCCTCCACACTTCCTCAGGTGAGGGAATTATCACAGAGGGGGAAGGCAGTGCCCAAGTTGGCAAGCTGATAGCTGTTTGGAGTGTTTTCCAACGTGAGGCACAGAATACTTCTCCTGTCTGTATCTACACCGATTATTCCTATGCTGTGTTTAAGGGATGGACTGAGTGGCTTCCTTTTTGGCAGCAAAAGGATTGTGAAGTTAACAGAATCCCAGTATGGCAAAAGGAAAAGTAGCAAGAAATTCTAAGTATTGCAAGTCCAGGGAATTTTGCCGTGGAGTGGGTAGCCTCTCACCAGACAGATGGAAATCCAGCAGGAGAGTGGAACACTAGAGCTGACGAATTAGCAAGACTAAGTCCTGTGAAAAAAGATCAAATTACAGAGGACTGGGAGCACTTCTTAGAATGGTTGCATGTAAAAAGACAACGCACAGGTGCAAAAGATTTGTACAAAGAAGCCCTTGCTCGCGGTTGGTCTGTTACCAGAGAAATGTGTAAAACATGCATGTCAGCCTGTGAACAACGTCGCAGACGGCTAGAAAGACACCCTTTGGAAGATGACCCTCTGCATTTAAGAAAGGGTAAAGGCTTACGGGAAGCGTGGCAGGTAGATTATATCGGCCCCTTTAAAAAGTCAGGAGGTAAACACTTTGGGCTGGTAGGAGTAGAGATGATATCTGGGTTAGTCCAGGCCAATGCTTTTAAAAGAGCTACAGGAGATCATACTGTTCAAGCATTGCAGGCATGGTTTGGAACTTTCCCAAAACCACAAGAAATTCAATCTGATCACGGGTCTCACTTTACTGCCAAAGTTGTACAGGACTGGGCAAAAGGTGAAGGGATTAAACGGACTTTTCACACTCCTTACTACCCTGAAGCTAACGGCATTGTAGAAAGGACCAATGGTCTCTTGAAAGGACTTTTGAAACCACAGGAGGGAAATTGGGATGTTCGGCTATGGGAAGCTGTGAAAGGTGTGAATGATAGATGGGGGGTAAACGGGTGTCCCAAAATCACTGTCTTTTTCCCAACAGTTCCAAGCATAATTCTCTCACTGCAGGGACCAAATGATCCTAAGAATCCTGCACACTACCCTGGACAACCTGTTTCGGTAGATCTCCCTACCGTAGGAGAAGTACCACTAGTGCTAAAACGCCCTCTGAATAAATATGCATGGCTAGCCTCTGATGCCCTAGGGAGAGAGCATCGGATACATACACGCTGCATAATTCCATCATTCTAATTTTCTGCCTTTTGGTGGCAGACTCTGTTGTGTTCACTTTTCACAGAAGAACTCCGAGGGACATGAAGAAGAGCACATAAACCATGATAAGACTAGTGATACTTTTCTGCATCCTACCACAACACCAGGGCCAAAAACCAGCTGAGTGGCCATGGTCTGAAGCTACCATTAGGTACACTAGTGCTCTAGGATCCTATCCCAGAGATCATTGCCCAAACCTAGCCACTGTAGCACTGCAAGACTCTGAGGTATACCGTCCAAGTGAATGGGGATGGGACTTGAAGGATTGGACTAGAATCCTAAAAGGAACAAGAGGTGAACAAATTAAGGTAGGATGCAGAAAAGTAGAAGGATCTCTTTACCAGAAAGCTTCCACCATTGCAATCGCTGGAAATTTTCTAAAACCAGATGGGAAAAGTGATTTGCACCCCAACATTACGGCCAAACTCTGCCCTACAACGGAGTGGGTGTGTGACAAACAAACCCCCTTCATCCTGTGTGGTTGTCAGAAGAATGTCGGTAACTACACCTTAGGCCCCAGTACCAACAATGTGGAAATCACAAAGCTTCGCAGAAACAAACTAACTGACTGCTGCTATATATATACTTTCCTCTAACCAAACCAACCTATGCAACATGCAATTGGCAAAATAACCCGGCAGATCAGCCAAGTCTGACAGGTTTAACTTATAAATTCAAAATAAACGCCGCAGCAAAGCCCATACTGAGTGCAGTAATCACATACCACGGTATAAGTACCCCCCTTGTGTTAGATGACAAGAATAAAGTTTTTCCACCCTTTATGGTAACCCGAGGTGACGATGTTACAATACGATGTGGATTAATTGCTGAATTTTTTACCGAACCTGTACACAGTTATAGCATTGGACCTCATGGCCGTGTTTTGTTTGGTGAAATTCAAAATCAAGATTGTTGGCTAAACCTTAATTGCTGTACAATTTCCCCATAAAGTCACGTGTGGTAAAAACAATACAAAATACTGGGGGGAACTCAAAGTCGATGTTGCAATACCTACCACCCAACCACCGGTCATGCTAAGCCCGAGAATTTTTGAAATTGGACCACGTATAATCACAAAAACAGGCCAACAACAACTATTGCTCAATCCGGCATGGTCCCTTAAACAAGTCAAGTTGCTGGTGCAAAACAATGTCTCAGAAATTCAGCCAGCTTGTTCACCTTTTCTGCAGACTTCCTTCAAGGGGCAGACAACCGGGTTGCAAAAGCGGAACCCTTCTAAGAAACGGACGCAAAGAGACATAACCGGCGTTGTGGGAACAGGATTGGGTATCTTAAATAGTATTGATTCAGAAGTGCTAATGAATAAATTGGCTGCCACAACTACAGATTTGACTAAAATACAACAAGCCATCAGCGGTTGTTATCAAACATATTACCAAATTGAGAAAAGGTAAATGTGAATGACCACAAATTGATAATTGGCATGCTCCGTGCTACGCAAAACAACATTTCTTTGGCTCTCAGCTGCGTCCAGGCTCAATTGTGGATGCAGTCCGTTGCTGCCTCAATTGTAAGAGAAGGCAAAGAAGACACTTTTCATACTGAAATTCGGAACATAATCTGGGACGGTGCCACTGATTTTGAAAGAGAATTCCAATCCTGGTGGAATTTAGTGAATTTTACCTACAATCCCATCACAAACACAGCCACAGCCTTTGTACTAACCATACGTAATGCTTCAGTGCATTGGATAGTCCCTATCATTGCATTAGGGCTGAACCATGATGCAGCTATTCTCTACCCTTTCCAGCACAGAGAATGGGCCCGTCAAACTGGTAAGAAGTGGCAAACTGTTAATTTGGACACTTGTATTGTCCGAGAACAACAAGGGTTTATCTGTGAAAGCAGTGCAATTAGACCTCAAGACATTTGTTTGGACACAGAACAAAATAGCTGTCCTTTTGAAATTCATCCTAACAAGATTCCTGAAACACTGCTTGTGTATATAGGCAATGGATGTGCATGCTTAAGAACTGCATGTGATAAGGTATTTCTAGAAAATTTAGTTGTAGATACTAAAACTCATTCAAATTCTTGTGTTTGTAACTTGACTGAAAGCACAGGATGTGATTTCTCTTATTTAGCCCCACTTACTTCTTATTGTATTTTACAGTCCAATTACACAGTGATCCACCAATTATTGCCTACCCCCACTGGGATGAACCTTACTTAGGTAAAGCACTTGTTGCTTCACCAGGATTTCATTGGAATTTTGGAAAAGATCAAGAAAAACAGACAGAAAACCTTGGTAACTGTTGATCACAATGGGAAAGAAACACATTGTTTTCTAGACAGAGGAAAGAAAGATGCTGGACACAGCTGGTGGGATACTCCTTTTGGGTGCTCACCTACTGCTACAGGTGTCCTGAACAAATTGTGTCATCCCATCCTTGTTCTCTTGATTTTACTTTTGATTGGGTTTGTTTTATCAGCAATCTTACACATCATGAATTGCAGAATGATGAAACGGTTGACATCTGTAATAGATGTGCACAATTTGGACACTATCCCATCCACTGTGGACACCCCTAAGGTTATTGACACAAGATGAACTACATGAGTATTAAAATAAGGTAAGACATGATTAAAAATTACATGTGTATTTTGATTAAAAATTACTTATTCCTTCTTTTTCCTTTTCTTTCTCTTTTCTTATTTTCTCTACCCTTTTCTGGGATATGCTACCAACATTAACGAGTCCTGAAGACTTCGCAACAACACTACGAAATCGTGCTGATGGAGCTCTCCTGATGACAATCGTGAGTCATGGGGTGGTGTAAGAGACGGTCTGAAGATCCCTCATCTGCCTCACGATCATCGCCGAGAACAGAGGCTAAACACAGGAGTTCCGACCTGCCTAAGGTGGGATGTCTGCCAACTGTTGCCTGCAGGTGTGCCCGCTGGGAACTGGTACGCATTCCTGAGGAAATTTGTGCAGGTCACAGTGGACTGCGCCGTTCTTGCTGCCCAGGCGGGAAGGACTGCGCTGAAGCGGAAAGGAATGACCTGTCCTCTACACCTGTCCTGTACCTGTTTCCCAAAGCAACGGGCCTCATAACAACGGCTGTAGATTTGCCCCACCTCTTGGGGAAAAGGGCGAGATGTGGGGATACAGCTAGAAAGCAGAAGCGAGAGCACTGCTAAACTCATGCCAGAAGTAGACGCGCTAACGCTGCTAGGCCGCAAACCATAGCAGGCAGTATAGCTAGCATAGGAGAAAGGCATGCTTGCTATGTACCTGGGATAGTTAGGGCTAGCTTTTAGTTTTGCAATGTTATTACGAAACACAGATATGGTCTTGGCCAGTTGCCCCTCGTTTCAAAAAAGGCCTATAAAGGGACTTTCTGAAATAACTGAGATGAGATCTCCCCACGGAAAGAAGACAAATCTATTGGCAGCAGAGCACGAGGACTTCATCTCATCCGTTGGTAGCCATTACCCCCCCTTTCTTCCTCTCTACTCTTTTACTTTGTTTTTCTTTCTCTCTCTCTCTCTTTCTCTCCTCTATCGCATTACCGTGTTGTGGGTACTTAACAAAGGTGAAAAGGTGATTAAAACTGAAATCCCTTGTGTCCTTTTGCACTCGGAGATCTGTAAACAAACCATCACGACCCTTACTTGTATTAACGGATCGTGACACATGTCCAAAAGAAAAAATCACTGGAACAAAAAGAGCAAACTGATCCAAGGTGAACTGATCCACGGTGAAAAACAGAAGCCTACAAAAATCTGGGGGGAAAAAAAAAGGCAACTCACGTGCCCGATTCACAGATGCAACTCCTGCAAAACTTTTGAAGGCCGTCTCACTCCCTCTGCTGAACAATCAACTGGAGGAAATCCCACTCCAAATCTGTGGGAAACAACAAAAGTGGTGCAACAAGCACTTCATAGAATAAAAACTAAAACTCCACCTGAATAAATTAATGCAATTAACATTGCATTAATTTCACCTGGCTTTTTTTTTTTTTTTTTTTTTTTTTGAGGAAATCTGTTTCTTTTCTCTTTTCTAAGAATGTCAAACATCCCTGCATTGACGATAAAGAAAGCAGTTTGAGGGCAGAGAAAGTGCAAGCAGCAGAATCACATCGAAATGTGATAACCATTTACTCACGTGGACGCTGTCCCTTTGTGTTAGCCCCAAGGAGTTTTACTTCTTTTTAATAATCGGTCTAGTGGGCCAAATTTTCACTTTTTAAGAACCTACCAACACATGGGATGGAGCTGCATGAAAACCAATGAAATGTAAAGTGTCACCATAATTGCTTGCATTGACAGTTTGTTAACGTTTGTCATTTAAGAATTTATACATATTTGAAATCATACAAATATGTTCTAACCTTCCCAGTTCTGCCTCAGAAGACTTCAAAATTATTATCATTCAGCTAATTTTTTAAATTTACTATTTAGTGAATTAAAGAATCTTGACAAAACACAAGCAAATGCTAGAGAAGAAATGATTAAATCCCCCTTCCAGGGGACCCCAGGCGCTGACGGCTGCCACCGGCGTGCGCCAGGTCGGGACCGGCAGGCAGGGCTGCACCCCGCGTCTGCCACAACACCTGCAGCTTCTGCAGCCTGAAACACAGCTGGCTCAGGGGTTTCAATCAAGAGCCAAAAGATCTTGCTGGTCAATTTGGGGCAGAGAAAGGTCATCACTTCTAGCATGGCATAAGCCTGCCACTACATTTCTGTCAAGGACAATCACCTTGTTGCAGTGAAACTCCTGGGTAAAATACTGAAGCGCTTTCAGATTCATATTATCCGACATTTCGGTGACCTTCTTTTATACCTGCATTGCTTCATACTGCTGGTTGTGGGCACAAGTTCTTTGTACACTATCCTGGAAATTAAAAAGATCAGAAACAACACCCACCCCTCCCCCACCACCACCCCTTCCCCAGCCACAACCCTAACAAAACCAACCTCTAGAATGTTCAGGAGTTCAAATGAGAACAAGCATAGATGGGGCATAAAAAGATGGATCCTCCTTAGACATTTGTGCATGCAGTGCCCTGCAATCCACTAAGTTCTACTTCTCGTACACCAAATACCTGTCTTCGGAACTCCTTGTTCTCCATTCAAACCCTTCTGGGAGGGTAATCGAGGAGATACTCTTACATATTTTTAGCACATCTTGCACTAGGCAATTAAATCCAGTGCGCAGCATTACCTGACCAACTGAGGCGGTGACAAGGTCAATTAAGACCTGTTCATATCTTCATTTGGAGCTCTTCCAACTGCTTGAAAAGTGAAGCCTTGGACATTGAAGGTTCAGACTAAGGAAAATCCAAAACGTGGACAGCATCTCCCTTCTGCTGGAAGCCTTCAAGTTCACCACTGCAGTCTGCAGCCTACACAGATCATCTGAGGATTGTAAAAGTTCTCCAAGGAAGAACAAGAACAAGGCTAATGCATGCACACAAACGCTGATCAAAAGCACTTGATGCTCTTGGACAAAAAGATGTAACCTTCACTTTTGGAAAGACAAGGTGACTATGGTTGTCTCCACAGTACTCGTAGGAAAAAATCCCTGAAGTTTTGTAAAACCTCTTTTCAGGGCTTTGTGAACTTCATTTTTGTTAAGAATTGGGGAACACAGAGAGACCTGTCACTTTTTTTGCAGAATGCCATAGAAACTGCTACACTCACTTCAACAACAGTCCAAATAACCTTCTCTGCAAATACTGACCATATGCAGTTCTGGTTGATACAAACCCCCATTACCTAAGAAAAGGAACAACTCGGCAAGCAGTTTGCAAAGATGAACAACTTAGCACGACTGCGGCTGATGACATGCCCTGACTTTTTTTACCTTCAGCTGTGGGTGCCGTACCTTCCTACCCTCACACATGCCACTCAAAGCTGCTTGCGTGGAGCTCTCGCACCACCTATGCCAGCAACTGTGCCCAGCCGCCACCCTTCTTCAGCACCATCGCACCTACCACAAGGTAGCTGAATCAGAGGGAAAAGGAGGTCGCCAATGGAGGGAAGTTGTTCCCCCTGACAGCTAAGCTCCGACTCCGGGGTCCCTTATGTCCTTCCCAGGATAGGCAGGAAAACGCCTCGGCGGAGCGCAGCGCTGGGCGGGAGCGGCCGGCAGAGCACCGAGCGCGCTCCCCACTCCCTCCCGCCCGCGCCGCTGCGGAGACCCCGGCTTCGCCGGAATCGGCCACGTGCTGCACGGAGGGCAGCGCGGCAAAGGCGGTCGCCCCTCGTTACCCTAGGAAGGCCGGCCTCGGATCCCCGCTCTCTCCACCGGCACGGGCAGTGCCAGCAGACTGTCGCTGCGGCCGCCGCTGGCCGAAAGCCTCGCCGCGCACCGCCCGGCCGGCCCCGCCGCTCCGCGGGGTCACACGGCACCTGCCGTGGGCGGCAGCCGAGCGACAGCAAGCAGAAGCGCTCACCGCCGCGCCACTCGCCGCCCCGCCCGGGCGCTCCTCTCCTCGCGCTACCACCATGGCGCCGGCCCGCCCCGCCTTCCCCGTCGCCTGCGGCGCAACGCGGGTGCTCCGAGCCACGCAGCACGCGTGCGGCCGGGCCCTGCCGAGCCGCAGGCGGAGCCGGGGCACGGCCCGCGCGGGAGAGCTTCCGGCGAGGCTGGGCGGGCGGCGAGCGCGGCCGAGCGTGAACGCGCCAGGCGGGGTCGGCCGGCGGCGCGATGGGGAGCTAGATGGAGGCGGCAGCACCGCGCGGCATAAAAGAGCTGATCGTCCCGCAGCCGCCCGCTCCTCAGCCCCTCGGCTGCTGTCGAGAAGGGCCCCGGCCCTGGCCGCGCCGGTGGCGAGGTGGCTCCGCAGCCCGCGGCCAGCCCTGGCGGGGCAGGGGAGCACTGCGAGCAGCCCCGGCGCCGCGCAGCCGTCTGTAACGCGCGGTGGGAGCCGCCGGCAACTATTTGACACCTCCCGGGGGGCTGGGGAGGAGCACGGAGACCACGCAGCAGGTCGCTGCCGTTAGGGAAAATTAATCCACCATGCCTGAGGTTGATGTCCGAAAAGGAGACAGAGGAGTCCTGCAACATTCTTCGACTACAGGGAGAGTCCATGGGGCTTTTCCCATGGGGTCTGTCAAACGGTTGCGGGATGCAGCCCCCTTTTGATGCGAAGTTCCCAGCCACAGCACCCTTTTCCTTTTCCCCACTGGCTGAGGTATTCGGGAGATACAGACTTCCAGAACTGCCTACTCTATGTCCCCCTCTAATATGCACCCCCCTTTTGGCATCGAAAAGGAAGAAAAAAAAACATTTCTAATGCTATTAAGTCTTTGTTGCCTTGCTCTAGGTTCAGGAATTTAACACGGCCTTGATTAATCAACAGTCTCTGATGATTAGTAACAGTTCTAGAGAACTAATACTTTCTTCTGTTACTTCACTCCCCATAAGTTCCTAGCCTTGTCTACAGGCCGATTCACGCGGTCTGTTTGTAAAGACTCATCCATCTCATTCCTTTTAATCCCTCCTTTTTTTATTTAATCTGTAGTTGTCTTTACAAACCTTAATTACCATTGATTTAATTTTTTCTTCTTGAGTCTTCTGGGCTTTTGCTATTATTTGCAGTGACATCCTTTTCTGTCCTTTTCTAGTCATTTCTGGATCAGGTAGGCATGGCTGCTAGCAGCATCCCCTTGACCACCTGCTGAAAGAGCTGCACCCAGCATGGTGTCACGCATGGTCAAAAGATTAGAGTTGCTATAGCATAGAAGAGGAGAAATGGTATTCATTTAGCCCATAGCTGGCCAGTTAACCATGAAAACATGTCCCATTACCATCTTTTCAACACTTGGACAGGTCCATGAGCTGAGGTTATTTCCTCTGTTATTTGACCACTTTTCCGCTGTCATCTGCTTGCAAACAGCAGCTCGAGTCATTTAATTTCCCACAAACTCCTCCTTCTTCTGCTAACAGATAATCTAATACCATCCAATGTTGAAAATACCACTTTCCTCATTGAAGTGGGTTGCTCAGCAAGACGGTCAAGAGCTGTGGCTGGCTGGTTGGTAATTATTTCTGAGACAGCTTGTAACCTAATTATCTCATTCAAATGATAAATGGGTTCCCAGGCATCTGGGATTAATTCCTTAGGTTGCCAAGTGGCTGGTCCATCATGTTGCGTAACTTGTTCTGGTGGCCATTCATCTTTTCCCCGTTTTGGGGTGCTCCCTGCAGCCAAGGCTGCATCGGCTGACTGCTTTTCTCGAATTAAATCATCACAGATTTGGATTCCTAAGCGATTTCCCTGAATTTGTAGTAGCAAAAAGAACAATGGTCTAAGATATACACCATATCCCTGACCAGTTTGGAGGTAACCTGAGCTAAGCATGTTGGCCACAAATCCAATCATGTCCTTTCAAAGCCTGTGTTCCATTAGCAAAGGGGCCTTCCTACCCTTGGTCATCAATTGGTAGGTCAAAATACTGCGGGTTTCCCTGGCCTAACGGTCCTCCAACAATAGCTGCCCCACCATAAGGGTCACAGCATTTGCATTTCCAAGCTCCCACACAGGGTTCCCATCTACATTTACATCTGCAAGTTGCTTGCTTGGATTTGGAGCAGAACTCACTAAAAGGCTTTGAGTTCCAATCCGCTGTTGCCATTCCCACTGATAATCACAAACAACATGTCTTCTACTTGTGGGATTTTTGTGGGGACAGCTTAAAAATAGGTGGTCAAAAAACCCCCTTGTCCCTCCCCATTGCTTTACAGGCTTCCAAATGTTTTTGGTAAGAACACCTTACGCAGCTACCATTAGTGAGCTGAACAGCTCTTTGATTGCAATTGTCTTGATATTTGGAACAATTGTAAGGAGGGCAATTGTGGGTTCAAACCCAATTGTTTAAAGCCAGAGGGAAAGTCAATTGACAAACGCCTTTTCCTACATAGACCCACCCTGTCCTGTTTAGGCAATAAGTGCCTGTTGGAGAAGAATGAAGTGGCCATGGACTTCCTTCTTTGGCCCCAAAGCCCATCCTATTGTGGCCCTCACATTGACCCACCATTTAGGTTCAGCTGGGCTAGCCAACCATGGCCACTCTTCAGATCCTCCTGGCCCTCCACAGAGCCAGCAATTGCTAAGGTGAAAAACTTTTGCTACTTCTTCTGCTAAGGCTGCAAATTGATTCTCCCACTCCTGGCCTAAACTTAGCTGACCATATAAAAGTAGAGTTATTAAGGAAAATGTTTTAATAGTGTGATCTAATTAGCTAGTCTAATTTTCCCATTGTCTTCTGCAGCACCTGTGGCAATTGAAGACACAGAAACCACTTAACGTGAAACAATGGCTGCAAGTATTAGCGCCCCAGTGAGTGGAGATTCTAGAGGAGGGATGTGCATAGAGACTATTTCAGCAGGTGGTCTGTGGGTAGGCACGCAGGGCTTCCTCTGATGTCGAAGCACTGGCTACTGCTCCGGCCCACTCCTGCAGAGTGTCAGTCACAGCCTCCCGGCCTTCTCCTCCAGCTGAGATGTGCAAATCTCTGAGGCTTCAGAGACCTTGACCCGAGAGTGACGGGTCCACCTGTGTCCAGCTGTCTTCATGGCTGTTTCTGTCGTCAGTGACACTTGGAATGGGCCACGCCATTTCAGAACCACTGGCGCTTCTTTCTGCTCCTTAACTAGGACTCAATCTCCTGGTTGGATGTTACAAGCAGCAAAGTCCAAAGGTGGGGCTTGTGCCAGCTGAGCTTCCTGTTGAAGGGGTTTCACAAGAAGCAGTATCCTGGCCACAGATGGTTTTAAATATACATCACTTACCTCTACTCCCCCACTAGGTTGAGACTTAGCCGGGTAATTCATAACAACGACGGAAAGGGGGAGAACGGAATCTCTCTTCTGGCTCGGGCTCTCATTCTCGCCAAAGCCAATGTCCAAAGCCCTAGCCATGGCATCTTGGTTTCTATTACCAGCTTCAAAAGGTGTTTATTTCTCTATTCATTGTTTTCTACCCGAGCCGAGCTCTGGGGGTGCCAGGGCCTATGGAGGTGCCATTGTGTTCCTAAAGAAGCCAAAACCCCTTGAAGGATCTTTCCTGTCAAATGAGTTTCCCTATCTGAGTCTATTGCTTCTACAATGCTGTATCTTGGAATGATTTGTTCCAAAAATGCCTTAATACCTGATGCTGTCGTTGCTGAAGCAGTTGGAAATGCTTCTGGCCACCTTGCTAGCTGACATACCATTACCAGAAGACATGAAGCCTTCCCACTTGGGGCATCTCAGGAAAATCCACCTGGCATCTTTGGAAGGGACCTGCAGCCCAAGGCCTCCCTCCCCTGGCAAGTTCCTTTGTAACTTGGCTGTTTGCTTTAGCACAGATCAAGCAACCTTCAACAGCTCGTTCTGCCAGTCTAAAAAGACCCCCAGCAACATCCAGCATGAGGAAGGCTTCTGCCAATCCTCAGGAGGTGCAAGGACTCTCTTCACGGAGTTCTTTTAAGATTGGTAGGGCCAAAGCTTCTGGTATCTCTTGTTTGCCATCCCTTGTAAACCAAGTATTGCCTTTTTTCTCTGCCACACGGCTTTTAACTGTATCTCGAACTCCTCTGGGAGAAAAGACAGCTTCCCGGCCAGTGATGGAGTCACTGGGAGCAAAGGGGGCATCTTGGAGAGTTCTGGCAGAAGTGTTGCTTTCTGACTTTCTTCATCCACCAAAAAGGAGACAGAGGAGGCCTGTAACATTCTTCAACTACAGGGAGAGGCCATGGGGCTTTTGCCATGGAGTCTCTCAACTGATTGCGGGACGCAGCCCCCTTTTGATGCGAAGTTCCTGGCAACAGCACCCTCGGAGGTACTCGGGAATTACAGACTTCCGGAACTGCCTACTCTAGGCTCCCCTCTAATATGCACCCCCCTCTTGGTATGGAAAAGGAAGAAAACGAAACTATTCCTAATGCTATTAAGTCTTTGCTGCCTTGCTCTAGGTTCAGCAATTTAACACGGCCTTGGCTGAGCAACAGTCTCTGTCGATTAGTAACAGTTTCTAGAACTAAGACTTTCTTCTGTTACGCCCCTACCAGTAAATTCCTAGCCTTGTCTAAGGACGGATTCACACGGTCTCTTTGTTAAGACACATCTATGTTACTTCTTTCACTCCCACACCTTCTTGGCGGTGCGATGGCTCCCCCCGGCACAGCACCTGGCACAAAACCCCCCTATGCACATGCACACACACCTGCACTTACCCTGCACTCCGCTGCACACACACACCCCCACCTCCCGCACACTAACACCCCCCTCCACATCCCCGCCATGCTACTTGCAGTGGCCCCGCCCCTGCCATCCCGGCCGGCTGGCAGCACTCACTCCTCACATGCCTTGCGTTTCCTTGCTGCCCCCTCTGTAGCCTTCCCTCAACCTGCCTTTTCTCCCCTGCCTTGCATTGACTTGCTCACCCATCCCCCCCCACCTGACTTCCTTTCACATTCGTCTAGCTCTGGCCTCACCTTTCCTTTTCCTTCTGGGACCCTCATTGCCTTGCCTCGCCTCGCCTCGCCAAGCCACCACTTGCCTTGCCCTGCCCTTGAAGCCCTCCCTTGCCTTGCATGACCTTGCTCACCCCTCCCCCACCTGGAATTCAAGACCCCTTTTCGATGCCATTTCATGGCCTTGCCCTGCCCTTTCTGCTCCTCCTAGGAATCTCAAAGCTCTCAAGCATCTCCCGTGTTTCAGGATCACAGGAGAGGAAGACCAGGGGAGGACGCGTGTTGCCACACTCATCTCTATGGGCAGCCTTGGTCTGGGAGCAATCCTTGCATGTCTTGAATCTTGCAAGGGCAATTCACATTTTGCCCTTGAGCTCGGGGACCAGAATGAGAGTTCTTTTGCCTACAAAGGAAAGCAGGTAGCTCAAGTCTTTGAGGTGCAGAGGAGACATGACCCACGCGGGATCGAGGCCACACAAAGCACTTGGTCCTGGCCACTTTTGTGTACCAGCAGTCCTTGAATGTGCTTCTCACCTGCCTTGCCTGGCCTTGCCTTGGCAACACAACACTTTCCTTGTCTTGCCCTGCTAGCCCTCTGGAGCCCTCTGGAGCCTTGCATTCCTTTGCATGGCCATGCCCCGCCCTTGACCTGCCTACCGCTTTCCTCCAAGGCCTTGACTTGCCAAGCACTTCCTGTTTCTGCCTGGCCTTCCCATCAGTGGAATTTCCTTCCTACGGCCAGCCTTGCCTCTAACGTCTGGGCCTTCTCTTGCCTACCACTCCATTTGCTTTCCCCTCACTGCTCTGGCCTTGCTTACCTCTCCCTTGACTTGCCCACAATTGCCTGCACTTGCTTTGCAGCGCCTTGCCTGCATGGAAGGCGAGGGCAAGAGTGGTAGGCAGGGCAAAGCAAAGCCAGCAAGTTGTAGGTAGTGCGAGGCAAGGCAGCAGAGGCAAAGGAAGCAGAGCAAGGGTAGCTTAAGAAGAACTAGACAAGGTACTGAAGGCAAGGCAAGGCCAAGAGACTCGGAGTGCCTTTCCTTGCGAAGGCAAGGACATAAGTGCCAGTGTTGCTGGAGCAGATGTTAAGGTAACACGGGGAGGAATAGAAAGTGCTGAGAACAGCGTGTGTGCTGCTAGTTTGAGGGGTGTAGTTGAAGTTGCAGGCAGCAAGATCTTCCTCAGCCCGCACTGTTTTGAGCTCTGTTTTTGCCAGATGGTTTCAAGTTGGTGGGCAGAATCTGCGAGAGGGCAAAGATTGGTTTGGGCCAAAGAGGTTTGTCTGCCTCTTGGAGTGCGGTAGAAAGAAGAGTCCGCTCTTGGAAGGGGAAGATGAGGGAAATCTTTTTGTCCTGAGGTGCTGTTGATTTGAGTGCAGGGACGTTTGCAACTTGCCTCTGCCCTTGGGGTGCTTTCGAGCAGCGCCAGGCGCTTGGCCTTCTTTTGCAAGTCGTCAGCGCCATCGTGTGCTTGTTTCGAGGAGCGCTGACAGTGCCGGGGAAAAAGCCAAGCGCTTCGCTGGCGCCGCCCCGGTCGTGTGCGAGCAGTTGCTGGAAGAGCTCCGCTGTGCATCCTGCCTCTTGGAGACACAAAAGAATGTGATCCTGCACGTAGCGGGGAAGCAAGAGGAATCTTTTCATTGTTGGCTGTGCAGTTTCTAAGCGGCAAAAGTCAAGGCAGCTCCAGCACGGCCTCTTTCTTTCAGAACCTTTTCTGTGCCATCATGCTCAACATGCAACTCGCACCCACTGAACTGAATCAAAGGTCCTGGAGAGACGCACTTTCCTTCAAGCTCTAGCTACCATCTTACCCTCCACCTCTCGCCAATCCCAAAGCCCTTCCAAACATGCAGCAGCTGCACGCAGAGAACAAGTGCTAGAAGAAGGCGTTGGCCTTCAGAGTCCCTCTGAAGTCTGTAAACTAGGCGAAACATTGCAGTGACCAGCACTTTCTTTCGCAACTATCTACAGAGCGTCATCACATTCTCTCAGAGTGGCTAAGTCCACCCTTGCAGCACAGCAGCGTTTCCAGCCACAGTTCGGACTGAGAGATGGGCCAGGTGAGAAAGCATTTGTTGACTATCCCTCGTCTCCGGAAGACTTGATACTCGCAACGCAATCACGTCCACACACCTTCAGTGTGGCCAAGTTCAAGCAGCTAGAGCTCACAGAGACGGGAAAGTCAGGAGAGAAGCCGTTCCAAAAGTACCGTGTACTTAGGGCAGCATTCAAACTGTGCACAGCACTCTACAGCACTGTAGACCGTGGCTTCTCTGACAAGACGTGCCATCCCGTTGTTGGCTCTCGCAGCTCGCTTGCTAGCTGCTCTCCTGAAGAAAAGAACTAGGAGGAAAAGCCAATGCTGGGCTGCACCTTCCCCTTGCCTCACGTAAAGCACCTGAAACTGTCCGCTGGCTGCACTATTTCCTTTCTCCGCCGTATGGCGAAACATTAACGTAATCGCAGTTCTTTCCAGGGAAAGCTGCAAGAGAAATAGGTAGCAGAACAAGTAGCTGCAAGTTGGACATTAAGTTTCCGACTGCTAACGTGAATCCGAAAACAAGCGAGTGACAGGCACGCTTCCTCTTGCAGCCTGTGCGATGCACACACCAGCTCGGTGCTCTGCCTTCATTCTTACGCCCTTCGTAGCTGGTCGCGCTTTCGTTTTGCTGGAGACGAACCGTCGTCTATTTCTCGCGCAGAGAGCACGGTGCCGGCAGCCGAATGCTGCAGGCTGCTGCTTCTGCCGAAACACGCCTGGGCTATGCAATTTCTCTCTAGCGCTGAAGTAGTACCACATTCTCTTTGCTTTGTAGCCAGCATCTTTACGAAAAGCTTCTCGGCTACGTCTGGCACAGAGAACAGCTTTATTTTAACCGGCTTAGCCGGAGCTTGCCCCCGACGCGTGGCAACTTGTATTTGCACCACATTTCTGTGGCAGTCCTCTTTCCTTTACAGGCTGCACAGCTCCGTCAGATGGCCGTGCGCTCTGCACCTGCCTTCTCACTTCCAAGTAGCACCGCGCACATTAGAGCCTTGCAGGGAGAGAAGACGCGGCTAGGCGTCTCGCCCAGAAGAACGTGGCAGGGCGAAAAGATGTTCTTCCTTTCTCCTTCTTCTTGCCCGAATTGTGCTGCTGTGTTGAAAGTCTTGGCCAGCGAAAAGCTACTCCAGCAAGTGTTTCTCTCCTGACGCATTGCGCTGAGCGAGAGCTACGCGGACAGTGTGGACCCTGTGAAACAGCAAGAAAATGATTGCACGTCGAGCTGAGGAAAATCCGTGCACAGCGCACTGTGGCCGCGTGCAGTGTTCGCGCTGAAGAGCGGCACGGCTAAAAGTCATCGCTGGGCTTCAGTTCTGTCCAGACAGCAGAAGGAGAAGAACGAAGCAGCTGGGCACCGGCTGCATGTACTCAGTGGAGCGAATTTCAAATGACCAGCCAAGAGCTGCTTCACAAGCAGATTCAGCTGAGAATGCTCTGGCTGCTTCACAAAGGAAGGTGCTGTGTTGCACTCCTGGACACTACCTGGCCAGAAGCAGGTTCTTACACCTTCAATGCTGCAGAGTCCATGCAGCTGGAGCACCCCCAGAAGGACGCGTCCAGCTAGAAGGCGTTCTTCAAGTACCCCCCTCTTCCAAGTAGCCTTGAAACTGAGCACAACACACTGCGGCTCGGCAGCTTCCTTCTCAGATAGACGTGCCGTCACACTGTTCACTCTCGCAGCTCCGTTGCCCACTTGCAGCAGCTGCTCGCAAAGAAAAAGGCTCCAGAAGAAAAAGCAACTGCTGGACTGCCCTTTCCCCTTGCCTCACGTCAAGCACCAGAAACTGTCCGCTGCACTCTCTATTTCCTTTCTCCGTCGCATCTACCACGGTTATCTCTGCATCTCGAAGAATAAACCCCGGCACAATTCTTTCCAGGGCAAAGCTGGAAGAGAAATAGGTAGCAGCACAAGTAGCTGCAAGTTGAACTTTAAGTTTCGAGCTGCTAACGTGAATCCGAAAACAAGCACTCGAGGCAGCCACGCTTCCTCTTGCAGCCTGTGCGATGCACACACCAGCTCGGTGCTTTGCCTTCATTCATACGCCCTTCGTAGCAGGTCGCGCTTTCGTTTTGCTGGAGACGAACCGTCGTCTACTTCTCGCGCAGAGAGCACGGTGCCGGCAGCCAAATGCTGCAGGCTGCTGCTTCTGCCGAAACACGCCTGGGCTATGCAATTTCTCTCTAGCGCTGAAGTAGCACCACATACTGTTTGCTTTGTAGCCAGCAGCTTTACGGAAAGATTCTCGGCTACGTCTGGCACAGAGAACAGCTTTATTTTAACCGGCTTAGCCGGAGCTTGCCCCCGACGCGTGGCAACTTGTATTTGCACCACATTCCAGTCGCAGTCCTCTTTCCTTTACAGGCTGCACAACGCCGGCAGATGGCAGTGCTTCTCTGCACCTGCCTTCTCACTTCCAAGTAGCACCGCGCACATTCGAGCCTTGCAGGGAGAGAAGACGCGGCTAGGCGTCTCGCCCAGAAGAACGTGGCAGGGCGAAAAAGTGTTCTTCTTTTGTCTTCCTCGTCGCCCAGAGTGTGCTGCTGTGTTGAAAGTCTTGGCCAGCGAAAAGCTACTCCAGCAAGTGTTTCTCTCCTGATGCATTGCGCTGAGCGAGAGCTGAGGAAAATCCTTGCACAGCACCCTGTGGATGCGTGCAGTACACACGCCGAAGAGCGGCACGGCTAAAAGTCATCGCTGGGCTTCAGTTCTGTCCAGACAGCAGAAGGAGAAGAACGAAGCAGCTGGGCACCGGCTGCATGTACTCAGTGGAGCGAATTTCACATGTGCAGCCAAGAGCTGCTTCACAAGCAGATTCAGCTGAGAATGCTCTGGCTGCTTCACAAAGGAAGGCGTTGTGTTGCACTCCTGGACACTACCCGGCCAGAAGCAGGTTCTTACACCTTCAATGCTGCAGAGTCCATGCAGCTGGAGCACCCCAAGAAGGACGCGTCCAGCTGGAAGGCGTTCTTCAAGTACCCCCCTCTTCCAAGTAGCCTTGAAACTGAGCACAACACACTGCGGCTCGGCAGCTTCCTTCTCAGATAGACGTGCCGTCACACTATGCACTCTCGCAGCTCCGTTGCCCACTTGCAGCAGCTGCTCCCAAAGAAAAAGGCTCCAGAAGGAAAAGCCACTGCTGGGCTGCCCTTTCCCCTTGCCTCACGTCAAGCACCAGAAACTGTCCGCTGCACTCTCTATTTCCTTTCTCCGCCGTATGGCGAAGCATAAACCTAACCGCAATTGTTTCCAGGGGAAAGCTGCAAGAGAAATAGGTGGCAGCACAAGTAGCTGCAAGTTGAACTTTAAGTTTCCGACTGCTAACATGAATCCGAAAACAAGCGAGTGGCAGGCACGCTTCCTCTTGCAGCCTGTGCGATGCACACACCAGCTCGGTGCTCTGCCTTCATTCTTACGCCCTTCGTAGCTGGTCGCGCTTTCGTTTTGCTGGAGACGAACCCGGCAGCCAAATGCTGCAGGCTGCTGCTTCTGCCGAAACACGCCTGGGCTATGCAATTTCTCTCTAGCGCTGAAGTAGCACCACATACTGTTTGCTTTGTAGCCAGCAGCTTTACGAAAAGCTTCTCGGCTACGTCTGGCACAGAGAACAGCTTTATTTTAACCGGCTTAGCCGGAGCTTGCCCCCGACGCGTGGCAACTTGTATTTGCACCACATTCCAGTCGCAGTCCTCTTTCCTTTACAGGCTGCACAGCTCCGTCAGATGGCAGTGCTTCTCTGCACCTGCCTTCTCACTTCCAAGTAGCACCGCGCACATTAGAGCCTTGCAGGGAGAGAAGACGCGGCTAGGCGTCTCGCCCAGAAGAACGTGGCAGGGCGAAAAGGTGTTCTTCTTTTGTCTTCCTCGTCGCCCAGAGTGTGCTGCTGTGTTGAAAGTCTTGGCCAGCGAAAAGCTACTCCAGCAAGTGTTTCTCTCCTGATGCATTGCGCTGAGCGAGAGCTGAGGAAAATCCTTGCACAGCACACTGTGGATGCGTGCAGTACACACGCTGAAGAGCGGCACGGCTAAAAGTCATCGCTGGGCTTCAGTTCTGTCCAGAGCACAGAAGGCGAAGAACGAAGCAGCTGGGCACCGGCTGCATGTACTCAGTGGAGCGAATTTCAAATGACCAGCCAAGAGCTGCTTCACAAGCAGATTCAGCTGAGAATGCTCTGGCTGCTTCACAAAGGAAGGTGCTGTGTTGCACTCCTGGACACTACCTGGCCAGAAGCAGTTTCTTACACCTTCAATGCTGCAGAGTCCATGCAGCTGGAGCACCCCAAGAAGGACGCGTCCAGCTGGAAGGCGTTCTTCAAGTACCCCCCTCTTCCAAGTAGCCTTGAAACTGAGCACAACACACTGCGGCTCGGCAGCTTCCTTCTCAGATAGACGTGCCGTCACACTATGCACTCTCGCAGCTCCGTTGCCCACTTGCAGCAGCTGCTCGCAAAGAAAAAGGCTCCAGAAGGAAAAGCCACTGCTGGGCTGCCCTTTCCCCTTGCCTCACGTCAAGCACCAGAAACTGTCCGCTGCACTCTCTATTTCCTTTCTCCGCCGTATGGCGAAGCATAAACCTAACCGCAATTGTTTCCAGGGGAAAGCTGCAAGAGAAATAGGTGGCAGCACAAGTAGCTGCAAGTTGAACTTTAAGTTTCCGACTGCTAACATGAATCCGAAAACAAGCGAGTGGCAGGCACGCTTCCTCTTGCAGCCTGTGCGATGCACACACCAGCTCGGTGCTCTGCCTTCATTCATACGCCCTTCGTAGCAGGTCGCGCTTTCGTTTTGCTGGAGACGAACCGTCGTCTACTTCTCGCGCAGAGAGCACGGTGCCGGCAGCCAAATGCTGCAGGCTGCTGCTTCTGCCGAAACACGCCTGGGCTATGCAATTTCTCTCTAGCGCTGAAGTAGCACCACATTCTCTTTGCTTTGTAGCCAGCATCTTTACGAAAAGCTTCTCGGCTACGTCTGGCACAGAGAACAGCTTTATTTTAACCGGCTTAGCCGGAGCTTGCCCCCGACGCGTGGCAACTTGTATTTGCACCACATTCCAGTCGCAGTCCTCTTTCCTTTACAGGCTGCACAACGCCGGCAGATGGCAGTGCTTCTCTGCACCTGCCTTCTCACTTCCAAGTAGCACCGCGCACATTCGAGCCTTGCAGGGAGAGAAGACGCGGCTAGGCGTCTCGCCCAGAAGAACGTGGCAGGGCGAAAAGATATTCTTCCTTTCTCTTTCTTCTTGCCCGAATTGTGCTGCTGTGTTGAATGTCTTGGCCAGCGAAAAGCTACTCCAGCAAGTGTTTCTCTCCTGACGCATTTCGCTGAGCGAGAGCTACGCGGACAGTGTGGACCCTGTGAAACAGCAAGAAAATGACTGTACGACGAGCTGAGGAAAATCCGTGCACAGCGCCCTGTGGCCGCGTGCAGTGTTCGCGCTGAAGAGCGGCAAAGCTCAAAGGCATCGCTGGGCTTCAGTTCTGTCCAGAGCACAGAAGGAGAAGAACGAAGCAGCTGAGCACCGGCTGCATGTACTCAGTGGAGCGAATTTCACATGTCCAGCCAAGAGCTGCTTCACAAGCAGATTCAGCTGAGAATGCTCTGGCTGCTTCACAAAGGAAGGTGCTGTGTTGCACTCCTGGACACTACCTGGCCAGAAGCAGGTTCTTACACCTTCAATGCTGCAGAGTCCATGCAGCTGGAGCACCCCCAGAAGGACGCGTCCAGCTAGAAGGCGTTCTTCAAGTACCCCCCTCTTCCAAGTAGCCTTGAAACTGAGCACAACACACTGCGGCTCGGCAGCTTCCTTCTCAGATAGACGTGCCGTCACACTGTTCACTCTCGCAGCTCCGTTGCCCACTTGCAGCAGCTGCTCGCAAAGAAAAAGGCTCCAGAAGGAAAAGCCACTGCTGGACTGCCCTTTCCCCTTGCCTCACGTCAAGCACCAGAAACTGTCCGCTGCACTCTCTATTTCCTTTCTCCGTCGCATCTACCACTGTAATGTCTGCATCTCGAAGCATAAACCTAACCGCAATTGTTTCCAGGGGAAAGCTGGAAGAGAAATAGGTAGCAGCACATGTAGCTGCAAGTTGAACTTTCTGTTTTCAACTGCTAATTCGAATCTGAAAACAAGCGAGTGGCAGCCACGCTTCCTCTTGCAGCCTGTGCTATGCACACACCAGCTCCGTGCTTCTGCCTTCATTCTTATGCTCTTCGTACCATTTCGTTCTTTTCCTTCTGCCGGCGTCGAACCGTCGTCATCTTGTCGCAGAGATGGCACGCCGGCAGAGAAACCCTCCAGAGAAACGCTCCAGGTTGCTGTCTCTTCCGAAACACACCTGGGCTGTGCACTTTCCTTCGCTGCCCTTGGTAGCACCACATTCTCTTTGCTTTGTAGCCTGAATGTAAAGGGAAAGAGTCTCAGCTACGTCTGGCACCGAGAACAGCTCTAGTTCAACGCGCTTACCCGGCGCTTACCCCGACCCGTGGGAACTTGTATTTGCACCACATTCCAGGGGTAGTCTTTCTTTCCTTTACAGCCTGCACAGCGCCGGCAGATGGCAGTGCTTCTCTGCACCTGCCTTCTCACTTCCAAGTAGCACCGCGCACATTCGAGCCTTGCAGGAAGCAAAGACGTGGATAGATGTGTGGCAGAGAAAATCGTGCAAAGACGAAAAGATGGTCTTCTTTTGTCTTCCTCGTCGCCCAGATTGTGCTGCTCTGCTGAAAGCGTGCGTTTTATTACCCCTTCTCGCAGTAAGACTATGTGCTGCGTTGCAACTGTTGGCCAGCGGAAGGCTAATGCAGCAAGTGCTTCTCTCCTGACACATTTCTCTGAGCGAGAGCTTGTGCGGACAGTTGGGCTCTGCGAAGCTGTACTTGCACGTAGCGCTGAGGAAAATCCGTGCACTGCGCACTGTGGATGCGTGCAGTACACACACTGAAGAGAGCCAAAGCTGAATGCTTCAGTTCTGTCCAGCGCCGGTAAGGGAGAAGAACGCAGCCCCAGGCCACCGGGCTGGTGTGTGCGATGACTAGGAGCTTTGCCGCTCTTCTGCGTGTATACTGCACGCATCCACAGTGCGCAGTGCACGGATTTTCCTCAGCTCTCGCTCAGCAAAATGCATCAGGAGGGAAGCACATGATGGATTAGCCTTTCACTGGCCAACAGTTCCAACGCAGCACCACAGTCTTCTTGCGAGAAGGGGTAATAAAACACATGTATTGTCCCGGAACAGTTCTCTGGGCGAGCCGTAGCCGAGAAGCTTTCCGCAAAGATAAAGACCACAACGCAGACAGAATGTTGTGCTACCTAGCGCTAGAGAGAAATTGCATAGCCCAGGCGTGTTTCGGCAGAAGCAGCAGCCTGCAGCATTCGGCTGCCGGCACCGTGCTCTCTGCGCGAGAAGTAGACGACGGTTCGTCTCCCGCAAAACGAAAGCGCGACCTGCTACGACGAGCGTAAGAACGAAGGCAGAGCACCGAGCTGGTGTGTGCATCGCACAGGCTGCAAGAGGAAGCGTGGCTGCCACTCGCTTGTTTTCGGATTCATGTTAGCAGTCGGAAACTTGCAGCTACGTGTGCTGCTACCTATTTCTCTTCCAGCTTTCCCAGGAAAGAATTGTGCCGGGGTTTATGCTTCGAGATGCAGACATTACAGTGGTAGATGCGACGGAGAAAGGAAATAGAGAGTGCAGCGGACAGTTTCTGGTGCTTGACGTGAGGCAAGGGGAAAGGGCAGTCCAGCAGTGGCTTTTCCTTCTGGAGCCTTTTTCTTTGCGAGCAGCTGCTGCAAGTGGGCAACGGAGCTGCGAGAGTGAACAGTGTGACGGCACGTCTATCTGAGAAGGAAGCTGCCGAGCCGCAGTGTGTTGTGCTCAGTTTCAAGGCTACTTGGAAGAGGGGGGTACTTGAAGAACGCCTTCCAGCTGGACGCGTCCTTCTTGGGGTGCTCCAGCTGCATGGACTCTGCAGCATTGAAGGTGTAAGAACCTGCTTCTGGCCGGGTAGTGTCCAGGAGTGCAACACAACGCCTTCCTTTGTGAAGCAGCCAGAGCATTCTCAGCTGAATCTGCTTGTGAAGCAGCTCTTGGCTGGACATGTGAAATTCGCTCCACTATGTACGTGCAGCCGGTGCCCAGCTGCTTCGTTCTTCGCCTTCTGTGCTCTGGACAGAACTGAAGCCCAGCGATGACTTTTAGCCGTGCCGCTCTTCAGCGTGTGTACTGCACGCATCCACAGGGTGCTGTGCAAGGATTTTCCTCAGCTCTTGCTCAGTGCAATGCATCAGGAGAGAAATACTTGCTGGAGTAGCTTTTCGCTGGCCAAGACTTTCAACACAGCAGCACACTCTGGGCGACGAGGAAGACAAAAGAAGAACACCTTTTCGCCCTGCCACGTTCTTCTGGGCGAGACGCCTAGCCGCGTCTTCTCTCCCTGCAAGGCTCGAATGTGCGCGGTGCTACTTGGAAGTGAGAAGGCAGGTGCAGAGCGCACGGCCATCTGCCGGCGCTGTGCAGCCTGTAAAGGAAAGAGGACTGCGACTGGAATGTGGTGCAAATACAAGTTCCCACGCGTCCGGGGGCATGCTCTGGGTAAGCCCGTTGAACTAAAGCTGTTCTCTGTGCCAGACGTAGCCGAGAATCTTTCCCTTTACATTTAGAGCGAATGTGCTGCTGTATGGCGCTGAGAGGGAAAGTGCATAGCCCAAGCGTGTGTCGGCAGAAGCAGTCTGCTGGAGTATTTGGCTGCCGGCACCGTGCTCTTTGTGCCACAAGTAGACGACGCTTCGACTCCGGCAGAATGAAAGCGCCACATGGCTACTAAAGAGGCCGAACGAAGGCGCCGAGCACCGGGCTCGTGTCCGCAGCGTACAAACTGAGAAAGGAGCGTGGCTGGCGCTCGCCTGCCTGCCGACTTCACGTTAGCATTGAGAAGGAGGAAGTTCAACGGCAGCTACTTGTGCTACTACTTCTCCCTCTTCCAAGCATCCCTGGGAACACTGGCGCTTACCTTTGGGCTCCGAGATGCAGAAAACCCAGTGGTCGATGCCAAGGAGAGGGGAAGTAGAGAGTGCAGCGGGGAGTTGAAGTGGCTTTACGTGAGGCAAGGGGAAGGTGCAGCCCAGCATTGGCTTTTCCTCCTAGTTCTTTTCTTCAGGAGAGCAGCTAGCAAGCGAGCTGCGAGAGCCAACAACGGGATGGCACGTCTTGTCAGAGAAGCCACGGTCTACAGTGCTGTAGAGTGCTGTGCACAGTTTGAATGCTGCCCTAAGTACACGGTACTTTTGGAACGGCTTCTCTCCTGACTTTCCCGTCTCTGTGAGCTCTAGCTGGCTTGAACTTGGCCACACTGAAGGTGTGTGGACGTGATTGCGCTGCGAGTAGCAAGTCTTCCAGAGACGAGGGATAGTCAACAAATGCTTTCTCACCTGACCCATCTCTCAGTCCGAACTGTGGCTGGAAACGCTGCTGTGCTGCAAGGGTGGACTTAGCCACTCTGAGAGAATGTGATGACGCTCTGTAGATAGTTGCGAAGGAAAGTGCTGGTCACTGCAATGTTTCGCCTAGTTTACAGACTTTAGAGGGACTCTGAATGCCAACGCCTTCTTCTAGCACTTGTTCTCTGCGTGCAGCTGCTGCATGTTCGGAAGGGCTTTGGGATCGGCGAGAGGTGGAGGGTAGGATGGTAGCTAGAGCTTGAAGGAAAGTGCGTCTCTCCAGGACCTTTGATGCAGTTCAGTGGGTGCGAGTTGCATGTTGAGCATGATGGCACAGAAAAGGTTCTGAAAGAAAGAGGCCGTGCTGGAGCTGCCTTGACTTTTGCCGCTTAGAAACTGCACAGCCAACAATGAAAAGATTCCTCTTGCTTCCCCGCTACGTGCAGGATCACATTCTTTTGTGTCTCCAAGAGGCAGGATGCACAGCGGAGCTCTTCCAGCAACTGCTCGCACACGACCGGGGCGGCGCCAGCGAAGCGCTTGGCTTTTTCCCCGGCACTGTCAGCGCTCCTCGAAACAAGCACACGATGGCGCTGACGACTTGCAAAAGAAGGCCAAGCGCCTGGCGCTGCTCGAAAGCACCCCAAGGGCAGAGGCAAGTTGCAAACGTCCCTGCACTCAAATCAACAGCACCTCAGGACAAAAAGATTTCCCTCATCTTCCCCTTCCAAGAGCGGACTCTTCTTTCTACCGCACTCCAAGAGGCAGACAAACCTCTTTGGCCCAAACCAATCTTTGCCCTCTCGCAGATTCTGCCCACCAACTTGAAACCATCTGGCAAAAACAGAGCTCAAAACAGTGCGGGCTGAGGAAGATCTTGCTGCCTGCAACTTCAACTGCACCCCTCAAACTAGCAGCACACACGCTGTTCTCAGCACTTTCCTTCTCAGCTCTCGGTACCATCCTAAGCCTTCCCTCTCCCAGAGTCAGGATCCAAAGACAACGGCCCCACGGACTGCTCACACACTAAAGGCACCAGGACAAAAGGCCTACAAGCTTGGCCTTTGCATTCCCAAGGACAGCTCAACAGCTCTAAGCCAGAGAGAGCTCTGCCTCTTGGGAAAAGCCTTTAAAATCCCTAAGAGCACCTGATGTGCACATCCAAACCTGCTTTCCTTGCCAAAGAGAGCAACTACAAGCCCATCTCCAAAGAAACGGCATCCCCTCCTCCAAAATACAACACATCCATCCACTGATCCACCTCCAGTATTGAATAGATCCAACAAGTGCCCCTACAGGCCCAGGGGCCAGAAGAGAAATGTCTTGCTGGACTATTCCTCCCCATGCTACCTTAACATCTGCTCCAGCAACACTGGCACTATGTCCTTGCCTTCGCAAGGAAAGGCACTCCGAGTCTCTTGGCCTTGCCTTGCCTTCAGTACCTTGTCCAGTTCTTCTTAAGCTACCCTTGCTCTGCTTCCTTTGCCTCTGCTGCCTTGCCTTGCACTACCTACAACTTGCTGGCTTTGCTTTGCCCTGCCTACCACTCTTGCCCTCGCCTTCCATGCAGGCAAGGCGCTGCAAAGCAAGTGCAGGCAATTGTGGGCAAGTCAAGGGAGAGGTAAGCAAGGCCAGAGCAGTGAGGGGAAAGCAAATGGAGTGGTAGGCAAGAGAAGGCCCAGACGTTAGAGGCAAGGCTGGCCGTAGGAAGGGAAGTCCACTGATGGGTAGGCCAGGCAGAAACAAGAAGGGCTCGGTAAGCCAAGGCCCTGGAGGAAAGCAGTAGGCAGGTCAAGGGTGGGGCATGGACGTGCAAAGGAATGCAAGGCTCCAGAGAGCTAGCAGGGCAAGGCAAGGAAACTGTTGTGTTGCCAAGGCAAGGCAAGGATAGGCAAGGCAGGTGAGAAGTACATTCGAGGACTGCTGGTACACAAAAGCGGCCAGGACCAAGTGCTCTGTGTGGCCTTGCTTGGCGAGGCGAGGCAGGGCAATGAGGGTCCTAGAAGGAAAAGGAAAGGTGAGTCCAGAGCTAGACGAATGTGAAAGGAAGTCAGGTGGGGGATGGGTGAGCAAGTCAATGCAAGGCAGGGGAGAAAAGGCAGGTTGAGGGAAGGCTACAGAGAGGGCAGCAAGGAAATGCAAGGCATGGGGAAGCACGTGAGGAGTGAGTGCTGCCAGCCGGCCGGGATGGCAGGGGCGGGGCCACTGCAAGTAGCATGGCGGGGATGTGGAGGGGGGTGTTAGTGTGCGGGAGGTGGGGGTGTGTGTGTGTGTGCAGCGGAGTGCAGGGTAAGTGCAGGTGTGTGTGCATGTGCATAGGGGGGTTTTGTGCCAGGTGCTGTGCCGGGGGGAGCCATCCCACCGCCAAGAAGGTGTGGGAGTGAAAGGAGTAACATAGATGTGTCTTAACAAAGAGACCGTGTGAATCTGTCCTTAGACAAGGCTAGGAATTTACTGGTAGGGGAGTAACAGAAGAAAGTCTTAGTTCTAGAAACTGTTACTAATCGACAGAGACTGTTGCTCAGCCAAGGCCGTGTTAAATTGCTGAACCTAGAGCAAGGCAGCAAAGACTTAATAGCATTAGGAATAGTTTCGTTTTCTTCCTTTTCCATACCAAGAGGGGGGTGCATATTAGAGGGGAGCCTAGAGTAGGCAGTTCCGGAAGTCTGTAATTCCCGAGTACCTCCGAGGGTGCTGTTGCCAGGAACTTCGCATCAAAAGGGGGCTGCGTCCCGCAATCAGTTGAGAGACTCCATGGCAAAAGCCCCATGGCCTCTCCCTGTAGTTGAAGAATGTTACAGGCCTCCTCTGTCTCCTTTTTGGTGGATGAAGAAAGTCAGAAAGCAACACTTCTGCCAGAACTCTCCAAGATGCCCCCTTTGCTCCCAGTGACTCCATCACTGGCCGGGAAGCTGTCTTTTCTCCCAGAGGAATTCGAGATACAGTTAAAAGCCGTGTGGCAGAGAAAAAAGGCAATACTTGGTTTACAAGGGATGGCAAACAAGAGATACCAGAAGCTTTGGCCCTACCAATCTTAAAAGAACTCCGTGAAGAGAGTCCTTGCACCTCCTGAGGATTGGCAGAAGCCTTCCTCATGCTGGATGTTGCTGGGGGTCTTTTTAGACTGGCAGAACGAGCTGTTGAAGGTTGCTTGATCTGTGCTAAAGCAAACAGCCAAGTTACAAAGGAACTTGCCAGGGGAGGGAGGCCTTGGGCTGCAGGTCCCTTCCAAAGATGCCAGGTGGATTTTCCTGAGATGCCCCAAGTGGGAAGGCTTCATGTCTTCTGGTAATGGTATGTCAGCTAGCAAGGTGGCCAGAAGCATTTCCAACTGCTTCAGCAACGACAGCATCAGGTATTAAGGCATTTTTGGAACAAATCATTCCAAGATACAGCATTGTAGAAGCAATAGACTCAGATAGGGAAACTCATTTGACAGGAAAGATCCTTCAAGGGGTTTTGGCTTCTTTAGGAACACAATGGCACCTCCATAGGCCCTGGCACCCCCAGAGCTCGGCTCGGGTAGAAAACAATGAATAGAGAAATAAACACCTTTTGAAGCTGGTAATAGAAACCAAGATGCCATGGCTAGGGCTTTGGACATTGGCTTTGGCGAGAATGAGAGCCCGAGCCAGAAGAGAGATTCCGTTCTCCCCCTTTCCGTCGTTGTTATGAATTACCCGGCTAAGTCTCAACCTAGTGGGGGAGTAGAGGTAAGTGATGTATATTTAAAACCATCTGTGGCCAGGATACTGCTTCTTGTGAAACCCCTTCAACAGGAAGCTCAGCTGGCACAAGCCCCACCTTTGGACTTTGCTGCTTGTAACATCCAACCAGGAGATTGAGTCCTAGTTAAGGAGCAGAAAGAAGCGCCAGTGGTTCTGAAATGGCGTGGCCCATTCCAAGTGTCACTGACGACAGAAACAGCCATGAAGACAGCTGGACACAGGTGGACCCGTCACTCTCGGGTCAAGGTCTCTGAAGCCTCAGAGATTTGCACATCTCAGCTGGAGGAGAAGGCCGGGAGGCTGTGACTGACACTCTGCAGGAGTGGGCCGGAGCAGTAGCCAGTGCTTCGACATCAGAGGAAGCCCTGCGTGCCTACCCACAGACCACCTGCTGAAATAGTCTCTATGCACATCCCTCCTCTAGAATCTCCACTCACTGGGGCGCTAATACTTGCAGCCATTGTTTCACGTTAACTAGTTTCTGTGTCTTCAATTGCCACAGGTGCTGCAGAAGACAATGGGAAAATTAGACTAGCTAATTAGATCACACTATTAAAACATTTTCCTTAATAACTCTACTTTTATATGGTCAGCTAAGTTTAGGCCAGGAGTGGGAGAATCAATTTGCAGCCTTAGCAGAAGAAGTAGCAAAAGTTTTTCACCTTAGCAATTGCTGGCTCTGTGGAGGGCCTGGAGGATCTGAAGAGTGCCTATGGTTGGCTAGCCCAGCTGAACCTAAGTGGTGGCTCAGCACCTAACATGAGGTCCATACTAGGACGGGATTTGGGGCCAAAGAAGGAAGCCCATGGCTATAGGAGAAGGTTTCACGAAGGATGTCTGGACTTCAGGTGGCTCTCTTGAAAACTGTTTATTGCATAGGCGAAGTTACAGCATTTCAGGGAGTGGCTATCCAGAGCCAGCCCTACAGCTGCCAGCTCCAGCTGTAGGCATACCTGAAGCCGCTTGCTGTTCAAGTTACAGAGCATTCTATACTTTTCTTTGCAGAGTATCTTAGCACGTAACAACCAATAAGCACCATACACAATACCTTGACATTGGCCTATAGCCTATCATAGCTACTACCATCACCATATTATAGTCATTATTATCCAATCACAAGAGTAAGTTACAATTTAAGCTTCCAGTGGAAAATTCTTAGACCTTTCTTCTTCTTGCTACATCAACATTTCTTGTTTGCCTGCCATATCTTTCTTTTTGGGAAAGACACCTTTTCTATTCACTTATGCTCTTCTTGAGACTTACTTACTTGGTGAAAAACATGTCTTTGTTTGTAATCACATACCTTTGTCCTGCTCCTAAAAATCTCCTTCCAACTCATCTCCAACCTTTGCCTTCTCAGTTACTCAGCGATCACTGTTTCAGCAAAACATCTTTTCTTCTATATCAAAACTTGCTTTCATTTCTACCTCATCCCCAGCTTCTACATTCTCAGACCTTGCTGCCAAGCCTACATACCTGTGAAACTTTCTTACCAAACTTTCATCCTCCCCAACACATGGCCACTTCATTCTTCTCCAACAGGCACTTACTGCCTAAACAGGACAGGGCGGGTCTATGTAGGAAAAGGCGTTTGTCAATTGACTTTCCCTCTGGCTTTAAACAATTGGGTTTGGACCCACAGTTGCCCTCCTTACAATTGTTCCAAATATCAAGACAATTGCAATCAAAGAGCTGTTCAGCTCACTAATGGTAGCTGCGTAAGGTGTTCTTACCAAAAACATTTGGAAGCCTGTAAAGCAATGGGGAGGGACAAGGGGGTTTTTTGACCACCTATTTTTAAGCTGTCCCCACAAAAATCCCACAAGTAGAAGACATGTTGTTTGTGATTATCAGTGGGAATGGCAACAGCGGATTGGAACTCAAAGCCTTTTAGTGAGTTCTGCTCCAAATCCAAGCAAGCAACTTGCAGATGTAAATGTAGATGGGAACCCTGTGTGGGAGCTTGGAAATGCAAATGCTGTGACCCTTATGGTGGGGCAGCTATTGTTGGAGGACCGTTAGGCCAGGGAAACCCACGGTATTTTGACCTACCAATTGATGACCAAGGATAGGAAGGCCCCTTTGCTAATGGAACACGGGCTTTGAAAGGACATTATTGGATTTGTGGCCAACATGCTTAACTCAGGTTACCTCCAAACTGGTCAGGGATATGGTGTATATCTTCGACCATTGTTCTTTTTGCTACTACAAATTCAGGGAAATCGCTTAGGAATCCAAATCTGTGATGATTTAATTAGAGAAAAGCAGTCAGCCGATGCAGCCTTGGCTGCAGGGAGCACCCCAAAACGGGGAAAAGATGAATGGCCACCAGAACAAGTTACGCAACATGATGGACCAGCCACTTGGCAACCTAAGGAATTAATCCCAGATGCCTGGGAACCCATTCATCATTTGAATGAGATAATTAGGTTACAAGCTGTCTCAGAAATAATTACCAACCAGCCAGCCACAGCTCTTGACCGTCTTGCTGAGCAACCCACTTCAATGAGGAAAGTGGTATTTTCAACATTGGATGGTATTAGATTATCTGTTAGCAGAAGAAGGAGGAGTTTGTGGGAAATTAAATGACTCAAGCTGCTGTTTGCAAGCAGATGACAGCGGAAAAGTGGTCAAACAAATAACAGAGGAAATAACCTCAGCTCATGGACCTGTCCAAGTGTTGAAAGGATGGTAATGGGACATGTTTTCCTGGCTAACTGGCCAGCTATGGGCTAAATTGTTACAGCAGGGATTACTGTAACACGCCTATATCAAACCAGGAATCCCGTGGAAAAGAAGTAGATATGGACAGATTGGTGGTCGATGTTTCAGAGGTCTTTATTTCTTCAGCCACATGGCCGGGGCTCTGCTCAGGAACTCCCCCAGTCACGGGACCCGAGGGTCCTTGGCCACACCGGGGAACACAAACCAACCAAGGGGGAATGAAGCTGACCAGGGGCAGGGAAACCCCGTGTCTCCCCCCCAGGGCCCATCGCCCAGGGCTCCATGGCAGGGGGGGAGACCCCAACACTAAATGAATACCATTTCTCCTCTTCTATGCTATAGCAACTCTAATCTTTTGACCATACGTGACACCATGCTGGGTGCAGCTCTTTCAGCAGGTAGCAGCCATGCCTACCTGATCCAGAAACGACTACAAAAGGACAGAAGAGGATGTCACTGCAAATAATAGCAAAAGCCCAGAAGACTCAAGAAGAAAAAATTAAATCAATGGTAATTAAGGTTTGTAAAGACAAATACAGATCAAATAAATAGAGGAGGGATTAAAAGGAATGAGATGGATGAGTCTTTACAAACAGACCGCGTGAATCGGCCTGTAGACAAGGCTAGGAACTTATGGGGAGTGAAGTAACAGAAGAAAGTATTAGTTCTCTAGAACTGTTACTAATCATCAGAGACTGTTGATTAATCAAGGCCGTGTTAAATTCCTAAACCTAGAGCAAGGCAACAAAGACTTAATAGCATTAGAAATGGGTTTTTTTCTTCCTTTTCGATGCCAAAAGGGGGGTGCATATTAGAGGGGGACATAGAGTAGGCAGTTCTGGAAGTCTGTATCTCCCGAATACCTCAGCCAGTGGGGAAAAGGAAAAGGGTGCTGTGGCCAGGAACTTGACATCAAAAGGGGGCTGCATCCCACAACCGTTTGACAGACCCCATGGGAAAAGCCCCATGGACTCTCCCTGTAGTCGAAGAATGTTGCAGGACTCCTCTGTCTCCTTTTCGGACATCAACCTCAGGCATGGTGGATTAATTTTCCCTAACGGCAGCGACCTGCTGCGTGGTCTCCGTGCTCCTCCCCAGCCCCCCGGGAGGTGTCAAATAGTTGCCGGCGGCTCCCACCGCGCGTTACAGACGGCTGCGCGGCGCCGGGGCTGCTCGCAGTGCTCCCCTGCCCCGCCAGGGCTGGCCGCGGGCTGCGGAGCCATCTCGCCACCGGCGCGGCCAGGGCCGGGGCCCTTCTCGACAGCAGCCGAGGGGCTGAGGAGCGGGCGGCTGCGGGACGATCAGCTCTTTTATGCCGCGCGGTGCTGCCGCCTCCATCTAGCTCCCCATCGCGCCGCCGGCCGAGCCCGCCTGGCGCGTTCACGCTCGGCCGCGCTCGCCGCCCGCCCAGCCTCGCCGGAAGCTCTCCCGCGCGGGCCGTGCCCCGGCTCCGCCTGCGGCTCGGCAGGGCCCGGCCGCACGCGTGCTGCGTGGCTCGGAGCACCCGCGTTGCGCCGCAGGCGACGGGGAAGGCGGGGCGGGCCGGCGCCATGGTGGTAGCGCGAGGAGAGGAGCGCCCGGGCGGGGCGGCGAGTGGCGCGGCGGTGAGCGCTTCTGCTTGCTGTCGCTCGGCTGCCGCCCACGGCAGGTGCCGTGTGACCCCGCGGAGCGGCGGGGCCGGCCGGGCGGTGCGCGGCGAGGCTTTCGGCCAGCGGCGGCCGCAGCGACAGTCTGCTGGCACTGCCCGTGCCGGTGGAGAGAGCGGGGATCCGAGGCCGGCCTTCCTAGGGTAACGAGGGGCGACCGCCTTTGCCGCGCTGCCCTCCGTGCAGCACGTGGCCGATTCCGGCGAAGCCGGGGTCTCCGCAGCGGCGCGGGCGGGAGGGAGTGGGGAGCGCGCTCGGTGCTCTGCCGGCCGCTCCCGCCCAGCGCTGCGCTCCGCCGAGGCGTTTTCCTGCCTATCCTGGGAAGGACATAAGGGACCCCGGAGTTGGAGCTTAGCTGTCAGGGGGAACAACTTCCCTCCATTGGCGACCTCCTTTTCCCTCTGATTCAGCTACCTTGTGGTAGGTGCGATGGTGCTGAAGAAGGGTGGCGGCTGGGCACAGTTGCTGGCATAGGTGGTGCGAGAGCTCCACGCAAGCAGCTTGGAGTGGCATGTGTGAGGGTAGGCAGGTACGGCACCCACAGCTGAAGGTAAAAAAAGTCAGGGCATGTCATCAGCCGCAGTCGTGCTAAGTTGTTCATCTTTGCAAACTGCTTGCCGAGTTGTTCCTTTTCTTAGGTAATGGGGGTTTGTATCAACCAGAACTGCATATGGTCAGTATTTGCAGAGAAGGTTATTTGGACTGTTGTTGAGGTGAGTGTAGCAGTTTCTATGGCATTCTGCAAAAAAGTGACAGGTCTCTCTGCGTTCCCCAATTCTTAACAAAAATGAAGTTAACAAAGCCCTGAAAAGAGGTTTTACAAAACTTCAGGGATTTTTTCCTACGAGTACTGTGGAGACAACCATAGTCACCTTGTCTTTCCAAAAGTGAAGGTTACATCTTTTTGTCCAAGAGCATCAAGTGCTTTTGATCAGCGTTTGTGTGCATGCATTAGCCTTGTTCTTGTTCTTCCTTGGAGAACTTTTACAATACTCAGATGATCTGTGTAGGCTGCAGCCTGCAGTGGTGAACTTGAAGGCTTCCAGCAGAAGGGAGATGCTGTCCACGTTTTGGATTTTCCTTAGTCTGAACTGATGATCTGTCATTTGCATGTTTGTTTAGCTGTGCTTAGAATAATGAGCAGAAACATTGATAAGTTGGTGTATAGAATAAAGACAATTACCAATTTCCTCCCTTTGTGGGAGCCCATCCAAAAGTCACGCAAGAAGAAACTTAGAGGTCACTAAAGTAATTAGAATTGTTAAAACTCAGAAAGGCATAAAGGTCAGAGTGAGGAAGATGAGTTACTTCATCTTCCTTAGGACCACTGACCCAATTCAAGACCACCGACTCCATTCAGATCACACGCTACGCATGCTTAATGACATGTAAGCTCATTTCCATACAAAGCGGAGAATGGGAGGTGTCAACACCATGAATACGCATTTTGTATTTTGGATATTCATAATACGTGGAAATAAAAGGTATCATGTTTGCTTGTATCAGGGCCTGCGACTTAGGGAGCTATCCCACACAAAAATAAAACATACACTTTCTAACTCTAAACTGTTAAGAGTTTTTGTCCATCTCAGTTGGATATCGATATTAGATCGATATTCATATTTTGGTAAATCATAGTTAGCATAGGAGAAAGGCATGCTTGGTATGTACCTGGGATAGTTAGGGCTAGCTTTTAGTTCTGCAATGTTATTACGAAACATCGATACGGTCTTGGCCAGTTGCCCCTCGTTTCGAAAAAGGCCTATAAAGGGACTTTCTGAAATAACTGAGATGAGATCTCCCCACGGAAAGAAGACAAATCTATTGGCAGCAGAGCACGAGGACTTCGTCTCATCTGTTGGTAGCCATTGCCCCCCCTTTCTTCCTCTCTACTCTTTTACTTTGTTTTTCTTTCTCTCTCTCTCTCTCTTTCTCTCCTCTATCACATTACCATGTTGTGGGTACTTAACAAAGGTGAAAAGGTGATTAAAACTGAAATCCCTTGTGTCCTTTTGCACTCGGAGACCTGTAAACAAACCATCACGACCCTCACTTCTATTAGCAGATCGTGACATTAAACTGGCATCACGGACAGGATTTCTGACAGACAGAAGGGGTTGCAAGGTTGTGTGTAGTCTCTAATAGGGGAAGGACGTTTCACTCCAGCCGCACCTAGCCCGACACCCCGCAAAGGGTGAGCGGTGTCTAGAAAGCAAGGGGGGCGACTCGAATTTCCCGCAAACTGCACACACCTAGGTGAAAAGCACCCCATACTCAACTGAGGGCTCTGTCTTCAGATTTTTCACAAAAAGATCTCTTAGTGTAAAAGGGGGAACTGTTTTGGTGGGCGTGTGTGAATTTGGACTGCTTGGTGTAGGGAAGAGACAACCGTAAGTAACTTAAGGAGTATCTCCCAGGCAGATTTTGGTCTCTTCACCCACCCAGGGAAGCGAAGGGCGACACGGCGAAGCTGTTTGTGTGGCAATGTGTAATTAGGTTTTACCTCCCTGTAGTGGTTTTGATCCCTTTATAAAATGACTGAAAACCCTAGTGCAAATCATAAAGCTGCATTTTATGCTCTGCTAGCAAAACATAATGCCCGGCCCTCTCCGGGAGGGGAAGAATGGGCTCAAAATAACTGGTTTAATTTGGAGAGTGTGACCGATAGAATATGTTCATTCCAACATGAGACAAAGTTTAAATTTGGCCGAAATAAAACCATAATCTGCTCCTAAATCTGTTTCAGGAGCATGCCTTACAGCAGCTATAGATCACTGCTTTAAGCGATGTAGTGAAGAGAAAGCAATCACAGATTCCCTTCAAAACCTAGTGGAAATTTTACGGGAACAATCAGATGAAGAAAGGAATGAAAATCATTTGCTGCGGGCTGCTTTGAGGGAGGAATATTTTAAGAATTCAAAGAATGCTGACTCACCAAAAGAGAAAGAGGAAAAGAAAACTCCTCACATTAACCAAATATACCCCCAGGAAGAACTAGTGCTAGTGAAAAATTGTGGGGAAAACTGCTGCCCTCCTATGGGACCTCTAATTAAAACAGAATATAATTATATCAATGATGAAGATTTTGAACCGCATATCACCACTAAACAAATACCATACACTGCTACTGAGTTGGCGAAGTTAAAAAAGGAGTACGGGCGGCTTCCCCACGAAGCTGAGACGGAATATGTCTTCCGAGTGTCTCTCACCGGAGGAGACCAAATTCAATTCACTGAACAGGAGGCCAGTGGATATTGGGGACATGGAGTTCTCTTAACAACAGGAGACAAACGTAACACATGGTCGCTGACTCAGCGCGCAGCTTTCTGGGCCGGGGGACTCAATCCTTTAGAAAGGGGAGACCCTTTCGCTACAGTTGGTACCCCTGATCAACTTCTAGAAAGCGTCCACAAAGCCGCCTGTCTGCAAATGATCCATGAAAGGAAATTAACTCCTGGATATGAATCCCCCACGCAATTACCTGTGAAACCTGAACTGATGACCCCTTTAATTCGAGGCCTTCCAGAATCACTCAAATCTACAGCAGCTGTCCTTCAAAACACCATAGCTGCTGCAGGTCCTGTAGAGAGGTTGGACAGATTCCTTGGAAACCCGAGCGACCAAACTGCGTCTACCGATCCTGGGTTTACTCCATATTCAGCCCCCTCTCAGCCGCCAGGTTCACAATCAAATTCACCTGCCGGTGATTGCAAAGTTTGGACATGGAGTGAGGTTGAAGAAGATCTGATTAATTACAGTAGGAAATATGGACCGATAAAAATCCCAGAGGAAAAATCAGAAAAAACAAAAGGTGTCAGGTACATTAGGGCTCCTCATAGTGAAAAACCAAAGAATGTAACCAGAGATCCCTAACCGTCAGCATTGGTGCTTATTAGGTATCAAAAAGGGGGTCCCCAGAAATGCGATGGATGGCTTAGCCCTTGATCAGTTGAGTAAGGTAGTGTCTAACTGGCACTGCCAAAAGCCCCTTCTACCGAATCCGTCACTTCAACCCAGTGCACCCCTCCTCCCTCAGAATCTGGGCAGTGAGTCAAAGCCACTTCTCCCTCAAAGTCCGGCCAATGAGCCAGAACAGATTCTTCCTCAAAACCAGGGAAACTAGACCCTCTGTTTCTTGTCAGTGGGCAAAGAAACGGAGCATAGGTATACCTGAGAATGCTCACTAAAAATAAAACGGGAGATATAACGATCACAGCTATTACAAGTCCTAAACGGGCACCTGTAACTTTTCTGATTGACACTGGGGCACAAATTTCTGTGCTGACAAAGAAAGATGCCCAGAGGTGTGGAATTGTTCCAACAAAGAACCGATATTGTGTTTTAAGTGCCTTGGGCACAACAACAGAATCTATGAATGGGGCCTTAGTCAAGCTCCCTTTGCCTGGAGAGGAAAACCAACTCTCCATCCATGGGGTGATTGGAGATATTCCAACCAATTTATTAGGGCTGAATGCCCTTGCTAGGAGGCAGTGGGAGGACTCAGAGGGTCTTCTGTGGTCTTTTGGCACACCACATTTTAACATCAGACTGCTCCAAGCTGCAGCCTCCCTACCATTCAGCAAAGTAACTAATGTGAAACAATACCTCCTTCCCCTGGGTGCCAAAGAGGGTATCAAGCCAGTGATACAGGAGCTACGACAACAAGGAGTAATACTTCATACCCATTCTCCTTTCAATTCTCCGGTGTGGCCAGTGCAAAATCCTAATGGGAAGTGGAGGCTGACAATAGATTTTCGTAGGCTAAATGCTAACACAGACCCTCTTACAGCAGCAGTCCCAAATCTAGCAGAATTCATAACATTGATTCAAGAAAAGGCTCATTCAATCATGCCACCTGTAGATGTCAAAGACATGTTTTTTACGACACCTTTACAGCCAGAAGATATGGACCGTTTTGCTTTCGCATGGCAAGGACAGCAACACACTTTCACTAGGCTTCGCCAAGGGTACAAACATTCTCCTACCCTGGCTCATCACGCTTTAGCCCAAGAGTTCGAAAAAGTACCCAAAGCGGACAATCTAGCTGTTCATCAACACACTGATGAGACCCTTGTGGGAGGAGATGAAATAGAAGAAGTGAGAGATACCCAACAGAAAATAACCTCCCACTTAGAAAGCCTTGATTTGCAAATTCCCTCAGAAAAAACCCAAACCCCTTCACATGAAGTGAAATTGTTGGGAATTTGGTGGAAAGGAGGTATGACACGTATCCCACCTGATACCCTAACCTCTTCAGATCAGATTAAAATGCCTGAATCCAAAAAAGATCTCCAACATGCTTTAGGATGTGTATTAGTGCTCCGGAGAAAACACATCCCAGATTTTCCATAATTGCCAGACCTCTTTACAACTTGTTAAGAAAAGGGACAAAATGGGAATGGAGTGCTTCCCAAGAAGAAGCACTGCAATTGTTGGTTTTTGAAGCAACAGCCTCACCAAGCCCTGGGCCCTATTCATCCCACAGATGCTTTTCCGGTCTCCTCAGGGTTGTCAGTACACATATGGCAGCAGGGTCCTGAAGGTCCGACGAAGCCTGTTGGTTTTTACTCCCGTGGCTTTAAAGATGCTGAAAAAAGGTACACTACCTGGGAGAAAGGATTGTTTGTGGTTAGCTTAGCTCTCCTAGAAGCGGAGAAGATTGCACAACAACAACCAATTGTTTTGAGAGGCCCTTTCAAAGTTATTAAGGCTGTCTCTACTGGCACCACCCCCACCTGACGGGGTGGCCCAGAGGACCTCAGTAAGGAAGTGGTATGCTCAGATTGAACATGATTGTAGCGTCTTCTCAAGAACTGAAGGAGCTGTAAAAAAATCTGGCAATCCAAGAAACTGAAAACTTGGGTAGCAGCCAGGACAAACCTGCCTCAGTCATTAGAGTAGCCCCTCCTTTTTCCCCCAAACGGTCAGCAAATTCTTGGCTTACGGATGCTTCTGCCAAGCAAGAAGGAAAGGTGTGGAAACATAAGGCTGTAGCCCTCCACACTTCCTCAGGTGAAGGAATTATCACAGAGGGGGAAGGCAGTGCCCAAGTTGGCAAGCTGATAGCTGTTTGGAGTGTTTTCCAACGTGAGGCACAGAATACTTCTCCTGTCTGTATCTACACCGATTATTCCTATGCTGTGTTTAAGGGATGGACTGAGTGGCTTCCTTTTTGGCAGCAAAAGGATTGTGAAGTTAACAGAATCCCAGTATGGCAAAAGGAAAAGTAGCAAGAAATTCTCAGTATTGCAAGTCCAGGGAATTTTGCCGTGGAGTGGGTAGCCTCTCACCAGACAGATGGAAATCCAGCAGGAGAGTGGAACACTAGAGCTGACGAATTAGCAAGACTAAGTCCTGTGAAAAAAGATCAAATTACAGAGGACTGGGAGCACTTCTTAGAATGGTTGCATGTAAAAAGACAACGCACAGGTGCAAAAGATTTGTACAAAGAAGCCCTTGCTCGCGGTTGGTCTGTTACCAGAGAAATGTGTAAAACATGCATGTCAGCCTGTGAACAACGTCGCAGACGGCTAGAAAGACACCCTTTGGAAGATGACCCTCTGCATTTAAGAAAGGGTAAAGGCTTACGGGAAGCGTGGCAGGTAGATTATATCGGCCCCTTTAAAAAGTCAGGAAGTAAACACTTTGGGCTGGTAGGAGTAGAGATGATATCTGGGTTAGTCCAGGCCAACGCTTTTAAAAGAGCTACAGGAGATCATACTGTTCAAGCATTGCAGGCATGGTTTGGAACTTTCCCAAAACCACAAGAAATTCAATCTGATCACGGGTCTCACTTTACTGCCAAAGTTGTACAGGACTGGGCAAAAGGTGAAGGGATTAAACGGACTTTTCACACTCCTTACTACCCTGAAGCTAACGGCATTGTAGAAAGGACCAATGGTCTCTTGAAAGGACTTTTGAAACCACAGGAGGGAAATTGGGATGTTCGGCTATGGGAAGCTGTGAAAGGTGTGAATGATAGATGGGGGGTAAACGGGTGTCCCAAAATCACTGTCTTTTTCCCAACAGTTCCAAGCATAATTCTCTCACTGCAGGGACCAAATGATCCTAAGAATCCTGCACACTACCCTGGACAACCTGTTTCGGTAGATCTCCCTACCGTAGGAGAAGTACCACTAGTGCTAAAACGCCCTCTGAATAAATATGCATGGCTAGCCTCTGATGCCCTAGGGAGAGAGCATCGGATACATACACGCTGCATAATTCCATCATTCTAATTTTCTGCCTTTTGGTGGCAGACTCTGTTGTGTTCACTTTTCACAGAAGAACTCCGAGGGACATGAAGAAGAGCACATAAACCATGATAAGACTAGTGATACTTTTCTGCATCCTACCACAACACCAGGGCCAAAAACCAGCTGAGTGGCCATGGTCTGAAGCTACCATTAGGTACACTAGTGCTCTAGGATCCTATCCCAGAGATCATTGCCCAAACCTAGCCACTGTAGCACTGCAAGACTCTGAGGTATACCGTCCAAGTGAATGGGGATGGGACTTGAAGGATTGGACTAGAATCCTAAAAGGAACAAGAGGTGAACAAATTAAGGTAGGATGCAGAAAAGTAGAAGGATCTCTTTACCAGAAAGCTTCCACCATTGCAATCGCTGGAAATGTTCTAAAACCAGATGGGAAAAGTGATTTGCACCCCAACATTACGGCCAAACTCTGCCCTACAACGGAGTGGGTGTGTGACAAACAAACCCCCTTCATCCTGTGTGGTTGTCAGAAGAATGTCGGTAACTACACCTTAGGCCCCAGTACCAACAATGTGGAAATCACAAAGCTTCGCAGAAACAAACTAACTGACTGCTGGTATAACTTTCCTCTAACCAAACCAACCTATGCAACATGCAATTGGCAAAATAACCCGGCAGATCAGCCAAGTCTGACAGGTTTAACTTATAAATTCAAAATAAACGCCGCAGCAAAGCCCATACTGAGTGCAGTAATCACATACCACGGTAGAAGTACCCCCCTTGTGTTAGATGACAAGAATAAAGTTTTTCCACCCTTTATGGTAACCCGAGGTGACGATGTTACAATACGATGTGGATTAATTGCTGAATTTTTTACCGAACCTGTACACAGTTATAGCATTGGACCTCATGGCCGTGTTTTGTTTGGTGAAATTCAAAATCAAGATTGTTGGCTAAACCTTAATTGCTGTACAATTTCCCCATAAAGTCACGTGTGGTAAAAACAATACAAAATACTGGGGGGAACTCAAAGTCGATGTTGCAATACCTACCACCCAACCACCGGTCATGCTAAGCCCGAGAATTTTTGAAATTGGACCACGTATAATCACAAAAACAGGCCAACAACAACTATTGCTCAATCCGGCATGGTCCCTTAAACAAGTCAAGTTGCTGGTGCAAAACAATGTCTCAGAAATTCAGCCAGCTTGTTCACCTTTTCTGCAGACTTCCTTCAAGGGGCAGACAACCGGGTTGCAAAAGCGGAACCCTTCTAAGAAACGGACGCAAGGAGACATAACCGGCGTTGTGGGAACAGGATTGGGAATCTTAAATAGTATTGATTCAGAAGTGCTAATGAATAAATTGGCTGCCACAACTACAGATTTGACTAAAATACAACAAGCCATCAGCGGTTGTTATCAAACATATTACCAAATTGAGAAAAGGTAAATGTGAATGACCACAAATTGATAATTGGCATGCTCCGTGCTACGCAAAACAACATTTCTTTGGCTCTCAGCTGCGTCCAGGCTCAATTGTGGATGCAGTCCGTTGCTGCCTCAATTGTAAGAGAAGGCAAAGAAGGCACTTTTCCTACTGAAATTCGGAACATAATCTGGGACGGTGCCACTGATTTTGAAAGAGAATTCCAATCCTGGTGGAATTTAGTGAATTTTACCTACAATCCCATCACAAACACAGCCACAGCCTTTGTACTAACCATACGTAATGCTTCAGTGCATTGGATAGTCCCTATCATTGCATTAGGGCTGAACCATGATGCAGCTATTCTCTACCCTTTCCAGCACAGAGAATGGGCCCGTCAAACTGGGAAGAAGTGGCAAACTGTTAATTTGGACACTTGTATTGTCCGAGAACAACAAGGGTTTATCTGTGAAAGCAGTGCAATTAGACCTCAAGACATTTGTTTGGACACAGAACAAAATATCTGTCCTTTTGAAATTCATCCTAACAAGATTCCCGAAACACTGCTTGTGTATATAGGCAATGGATGTGCATGCTTAAGAACTGCATGTGATAAGGTATTTCTAGAAAATTTAGTTGTAGATACTAAAACTCATTCAAATTCTTGTGTTTGTAACTTGACTGAAAGCACAGGATGTGATTTCTCTTATTTAGCCCCACTTACTTCTTATTGTATTTTACAGTCCAATTACACAGTGATCCACCAATTATTGCCTACCCCCACTGGGATGAACCTTACTTAGGTAAAGCACTTGTTGCTTCACCAGGATTTCATTGGAATTTTGGAAAAGATCAAGAAAAACAGACAGAAAACCTTGGTAACTGCTCATCACAATGGGAAAGAAACACATTGTTTTCTAGACAGAGGAAAGAAAGATGCTGGACACAGCTGGTGGGATACTCCTTTTGGGTGCTCACCTACTGCTACAGGTGTCCTGAACAAATTGTGTCATCCCATCCTTGTTCTCTTGATTTTAGTTTTGATTGGGTTTGTTTTATCAGCAATCTTACACATCATGAATTGCAGAATGATGAAACGGTTGACATCTGTAATAGATGTGCACAATTTGGACACTATCCCATCCACTGTGGACACCCCTAAGGTTATTGACACAAGATGAACTACATGAGTATTAAAATAAGGTAAGACATGATTAAAAATTACATGTGTATTTTGATTAAAAATTACTTATTCCTTCTTTTTCCTTTTCTTTCTCTTTTCTTATTTTCTCTACCCTTTTCTGGGATATGCTACCAACATTAACGAGTCCTGAAGACTTCGCAACAACACTACGAAATCGTGCTGATGGAGCTCTCCTGATGACAATCGTGAGTCATGGGGTGGTGTAAGAGACGGTCTGAAGATCCCTCATCTGCCTCACGATCATCGCCGAGAACAGAGGCTAAACACAGGAGTTCCGACCTGCCTAAGGTGGGATGTCTGCCAACTGTTGCCTGCAGGTGTGCTCGCTGGGAACTGGTACGCATTCCTGAGGAAATTTGTGCAGGTCACAGTGGACTGCGCCGTTCTTGCTGCCCAGGCGGGAAGGACTGCGCTGAAGCGGAAAGGAATGACCTGTCCTCTACACCTGTCCTGTACCTGTTTCCCAAAGCAACGGGCCTCATAACAACGGCTGTAGATTTGCCCCACCTCTTGGGGAAAAGGGCGAGATGTGGGGATACAGCTAGAAAGCAGAAGCGAGAGCACTGCTAAACTCATGCCAGAAGTAGACGCGCTAACGCTGCTAGGCCGCAAACCATAGCAGGCAGTATAGTTAGCATAGGAGAAAGGCATGCTTGGTATGTACCTGGGATAGTTAGGGCTAGCTTTTAGTTTTGCAATGTTATTACGAAACACAGATATGGTCTTGGCCAGTTGCCCCTCGTTTCAAAAAAGGCCTATAAAGGGACTTTCTGAAATAACTGAGATGAGATCTCCCCACGGAAAGAAGACAAATCTATTGGCAGCAGAGCACGAGGACTTCGTCTCATCCGTTGGTAGCCATTACCCCCCCTTTCTTCCTCTCTACTCTTTTACTTTGTTTTTCTTTCTCTCTCTCTCTCTTTCTCTCCTCTATCGCATTACCGTGTTGTGGGTACTTAACAAAGGTGAAAAGGTGATTAAAACTGAAATCCCTTGTGTCCTTTTGCACTCGGAGATCTGTAAACAAACCATCACGACCCTTACTTGTATTAACGGATCGTGACACATGTCCAAAAGAAAAAATCACTGGAACAAAAAGAGCAAACTGATCCAAGGTGAACTGATCCACGGTGAAAAACAGAAGCCTACAAAAATCTGGGGGGAAAAAAAAAGGCAACTCACGTGCCCGATTCACAGATGCAACTCCTGCAAAACTTTTGAAGGCAGTCTCACTCCCTCTGCTGAACAATCAACTGGAGGAAATCCCACTCCAAATCTGTGGGAAACAACAAAAGTGGTGCAACAAGCACTTCATAGAATAAAAACTAAAACTCCACCTGAATAAATTAATGCAATTAACATTGCATTAATTTCACCTGGCTTTTTTTTTTTTTTTTTTTTTTTTTTTTTTTTGAGGAAATCTGTTTCTTTTCTCTTTTCTAAGAATGTCAAACATCCCTGCATTGACGATAAAGAAAGCAGTTTGAGGGCAGAGAAAGTGCAAGCAGCAGAATCACATCTAAATGTGATAACCATTTACTCACGTGGACGCTGTCCCTTTGTGTTAGCCCCAAGGAGTTGTACTTCTTTTTAATAATCGGTCTAGTGGGCCAAATTTTCACTTTTTAAGAACCTACCAACACATGGGATGGAGCTGCATGAAAACCAATGAAATGTAAAGTGTCACCATAATTGCTTGCATTGACAGTTTGTTAACGTTTGTCATTTAAGAATTTATACATATTTGAAATCATACAAATATGTTCTAACCTTCCCAGTTCTGCCTCAGAAGACTTCAAAATTATTATCATTCAGCTAATTTTTTAAATTTACTATTTAGTGAATTAAAAAATCTTGACAAAACACAAGCAAATGCTAGAGAAGAAATGATTAAATCCCCCTTCCAGGGGACCCCAGGCGCTGACGGCTGCCACCGGCGTGCGCCAGGTCGGGACCGGCAGGCAGGGCTGCACCCCGCGTCTGCCACAACACCTGCAGCTTCTGCAGCCTGAAACACAGCTGGCTCAGGGGTTTCAATCAAGAGCCAAAAGATCTTGCTGGTCAATTTGGGGCAGAGAAAGGTCACCACTTCTAGCATGGCATAAGCCTGCCACTACATTTCTGTCAAGGACAATCACCTTGTTGCAGTGAAACTCCTGGGTAAAATACTGAAGCGCTTTCAGATTCATATTATCCGACATTTCGGTGACCTTCTTTTATACCTGCATTGCTTCATACTGCTGGTTGTGGGCACAAGTTCTTTGTACACTATCCTGGAAATTAAAAAGATCAGAAACAACACCCACCCCTCCCCCACCACCACCCCTTCCCCAGCCACAACCCTAACAAAACCAACCTCTAGAATGTTCAGGAGTTCAAATGAGAACAAGCATAGATGGGGCATAAAAAGATGGATCCTCCTTAGACATTTGTGCATGCAGTGCCCTGCAATCCACTAAGTTCTACTTCTCGTACACCAAATACCTGTCTTCGGAACTCCTTGTTCTCCATTCAAACCCTTCTGGGAGGGTAATCGAGGAGATACTCTTACATATTTTTAGCACATCTTGCACTAGGCAATTAAATCCAGTGCGCAGCATTACCTGACGAACTGAGGCAGTGACAAGGTCAATTAAGACCTGTTCATATCTTCATTTGGAGCTCTTCCAACTGCTTGAAAAGTGAAGCCTTGGACATTGAAGGTTCAGACTAAGGAAAATCCAAAACGTGGACAGCATCTCCCTTCTGCTGGAAGCCTTCAAGTTCACCACTGCAGTCTGCAGCCTACACAGATCATCTGAGGATTGTAAAAGTTCTCCAAGGAAGAACAAGAACAAGGCTAATGCATGCACACAAACGCTGATCAAAAGCACTTGATGCTCTTGGACAAAAAGATGTAACCTTCACTTTTGGAAAGACAAGGTGACTATGGTTGTCTCCACAGTACTCGTAGGAAAAAATCCCTGAAGTTTTGTAAAACCTCTTTTCAGGGCTTTGTGAACTTCATTTTTGTTAAGAATTGGGGAACACAGAGAGACCTGTCACTTTTTTTACAGAATGCCATAGAAACTGCTACACTCACTTCAACAACAGTCCAAATAACCTTCTCTGCAAATACTGACCATATGCAGTTCTGGTTGATACAAACCCCCATTACCTAAGAAAAGGAACAACTCGGCAAGCAGTTTGCAAAGATGAACAACTTAGCACGACTGCGGCTGATGACATGCCCTGACTTTTTTTACCTTCAGCTGTGGGTGCCGTACCTGCCTACCCTCACACATGCCACTCCAAGCTGCTTGCGTGGAGCTCTCGCACCACCTATGCCAGCAACTGTGCCCAGCCGCCACCCTTCTTCAGCACCATCGCACCTACCACAAGGTAGCTGAATCAGAGGGAAAAGGAGGTCGCCAATGGAGGGAAGTTGTTCCCCCTGACAGCTAAGCTCCGACTCCGGGGTCCCTTATGTCCTTCCCAGGATAGGCAGGAAAACGCCTCGGCGGAGCGCAGCGCTGGGCGGGAGCGGCCGGCAGAGCACCGAGCGCGCCCCCCACTCCCTCCCGCCCGCGCCGCTGCGGAGACCCCGGCTTCGCCGGAATCGGCCACGTGCTGCACGGAGGGCAGCGCGGCAAAGGCGGTCGCCCCTCGTTACCCTAGGAAGGCCGGCCTCGGATCCCCGCTCTCTCCACCGGCACGGGCAGTGCCAGCAGACTGTCGCTGCGGCCGCCGCTGGCCGAAAGCCTCGCCGCGCACCGCCCGGCCGGCCCCGCCGCTCCGCGGGGTCACACGGCACCTGCCGTGGGCGGCAGCCGAGCGACAGCAAGCAGAAGCGCTCACCGCCGCGCCACTCGCCGCCCCGCCCGGGCGCTCCTCTCCTCGCGCTACCACCATGGCGCCGGCCCGCCCCGCCTTCCCCGTCGCCTGCGGCGCAACGCGGGTGCTCCGAGCCACGCAGCACGCGTGCGGCCGGGCCCTGCCGAGCCGCAGGCGGAGCCGGGGCACGGCCCGCGCGGGAGAGCTTCCGGCGAGGCTGGGCGGGCGGCGAGCGCGGCCGAGCGTGAACGCGCCAGGCGGGGTCGGCCGGCGGCGCGATGGGGAGCTAGATGGAGGCGGCAGCACCGCGCGGCATAAAAGAGCTGATCGTCCCGCAGCCGCCCGCTCCGCAGCCCCTCGGCTGCTGTCGAGAAGGGCCCCGGCCCTGGCCGCGCCGGTGGCGAGGTGGCTCCGCAGCCCGCGGCCAGCCCTGGCGGGGCAGGGGAGCACTGCGAGCAGCCCCGGCGCCGCGCAGCCGTCTGTAACGCGCGGTGGGAGCCGCCGGCAACTATTTGACACCTCCCGGGGGGCTGGGGAGGAGCACGGAGACCACGCAGCAGGTCGCTGCCGTTAGGGAAAATTAATCCACCATGCCTGAGGTTGATGTCCGAAAAGGAGACAGAGGAGTCCTGCAACATTCTTCGACTACAGGGAGAGTCCATGGGGCTTTTCCCATGGGGTCTGTCAAACGGTTGCGGGATGCAGCCCCCTTTTGATGCGAAGTTCCCAGCCACAGCACCCTTTTCCTTTTCCCCACTGGCTGAGGTATTCGGGAGATACAGACTTCCAGAACTGCCTACTCTATGTCCCCCTCTAATATGCACCCCCCTTTTGGCATCGAAAAGGAAGAAAAAAAACCATTTCTAATGCTATTAAGTCTTTGTTGCCTTGCTCTAGGTTCAGGAATTTAACACGGCCTTGATTAATCAACAGTCTCTGATGATTAGTAACAGTTCTAGAGAACTAATACTTTCTTCTGTTACTTCACTTCCCGTAAGTTCCTAGCCTTGTCTACAGGCCAATTCACACGGTCTGTTTGTAAAGACTCATCCATCTCATTCCTTTTAATCCCTCCTTTTTTTATTTAATCTGTAGTTGTCTTTACAAACCTTAATTACCATTGATTTAATTTTTTCTTCTTGAGTCTTCTGGGCTTTTGCTATTATTTGCAGTGACATCCTTTTCTGTCCTTTTCTAGTCATTTCTGGATCAGGTAGGCATGGCTGCTAGCAGCATCCCCTTGACCACCTGCTGAAAGAGCTGCACCCAGCATGGTGTCACGCATGGTCAAAAGATTAGAGTTGCTATAGCATAGAAGAGGAGAAATGGTATTCATTTAGCCCATAGCTGGCCAGTTAACCATGAAAACATGTCCCATTACCATCTTTTCAACACTTGGACAGGTCCATGAGCTGAGGTTATTTCCTCTGTTATTTGACCACTTTTCCGCTGTCATCTGCTTGCAAACAGCAGCTCGAGTCATTTAATTTCCCACAAACTCCTCCTTCTTCTGCTAACAGATAATCTAATACTATCCAATGTTGAAAATGCCACTTTCCTCATTGAAGTGGGTTGCTCAGCAAGACGGTCAAGAGCTGTGGCTGGCTGGTTGGTAATTATTTCTGAGACAGCTTGTAACCTAATTATCTCATTCAAATGATAAATGGGTTCCCAGGCATCTGGGATTAATTCCTTAGGTTGCCAAGTGGCTGGTCCATCATGTTGCGTAACTTGTTCTGGTGGCCATTCATCTTTTCCCCGTTTTGGGGTGCTCCCTGCAGCCAAGGCTGCATCAGCTGACTGCTTTTCTCTAATTAAATCATCACAGATTTGGATTCCTAAGCGATTTCCCTGAATTTGTAGTAGCAAAAAGAACAATGGTCTAAGATATACACCATATCCCTGACCAGTTTGGAGGTAACCTGAGCTAAGCATGTTGGCCACAAATCCAATCATGTCCTTTCAAAGCCCGTGTTCCATTAGCAAAGGGGCCTTCCTACCCTTGGTCATCAATTGGTAGGTCAAAATACTGCGGGTTTCCCTGGCCTAACGGTCCTCCAACAATAGCTGCCCCACCATAAGGGTCACAGCATTTGCATTTCCAAGCTCCCACACAGGGTTCCCATCTACATTTACATCTGCAAGTTGCTTGCTTGGATTTGGAGCAGAACTCACTAAAAGGCTTTGAGTTCCAATCCGCTGTTGCCATTCCCACTGATAATCACAAACAACATGTCTTCTACTTGTGGGATTTTTGTGGGGACAGCTTAAAAATAGGTGGTCAAAAAACCCCCTTGTCCCTCCCCATTGCTTTACAGGCTTCCAAATGTTTTTGGTAAGAACACCTTACGCAGCTACCATTAGTGAGCTGAACAGCTCTTTGATTGCAATTGTCTTGATATTTGGAACACTTGTAAGGAGGGCAATTGTGGGTTCAAACCCAATTGTTTAAAGCCAGAGGGAAAGTCAATTGACAAACGCCTTTTCCTACATAGACCCACCCTGTCCTGTTTAGGCAATAAGTGCCTGTTGGAGAAGAATGAAGTGGCCATGGACTTCCTTCTTTGGCCCCAAAGCCCATCCTATTGTGGCCCTCACATTGACCCACCATTTAGGTTCAGCTGGGCTAGCCAACCATGGCCACTCTTCAGATCCTCCTGGCCCTCCACAGAGCCAGCAATTGCTAAGGTGAAAAACTTTTGCTACTTCTTCTGCTAAGGCTGCAAATTGATTCTCCCACTCCTGGCCTAAACTTAGCTGACCATATAAAAGTAGAGTTATTAAGGAAAATGTTTTAATAGTGTGATCTAATTAGCTAGTCTAATTTTCCCATTGTCTTCTGCAGCACCTGTGGCAATTGAAGACACAGAAACCACTTAACGTGAAACAATGGCTGCAAGTATTAGCGCCCCAGTGAGTGGAGATTCTAGAGGAGGGATACCCATAGAGACTATTTCAGCAGGTGGTCTGTGGGTAGGCACGCAGGGCTTCCTCTGATGTCGAAGCACTGGCTACTGCTCCGGCCCACTCCTGCAGAGTGTCAGTCACAGCCTCCCGGCCTTCTCCTCCAGCTGAGATGTGCAAATCTCTGAGGCTTCAGAGACCTTGACCCGAGAGTGACGGGTCCACCTGTGTCCAGCTGTCTTCATGGCTGTTTCTGTCGTCAGTGACACTTGGAATGGGCCACGCCATTTCAGAACCACTGGCGCTTCTTTCTGCTCCTTAACTAGGACTCAATCTCCTGGTTGGATGTTACAAGCAGCAAAGTCCAAAGGTGGGGCTTGTGCCAGCTGAGCTTCCTGTTGAAGGGGTTTCACAAGAAGCAGTATCCTGGCCACAGATGGTTTTAAATATACATCACTTACCTCTACTCCCCCACTAGGTTGAGACTTAGCCGGGTAATTCATAACAACGACGGAAAGGGGGAGAACGGAATCTCTCTTCTGGCTCGGGCTCTCATTCTCGCCAAAGCCAATGTCCAAAGCCCTAGCCATGGCATCTTGGTTTCTATTACCAGCTTCAAAAGGTGTTTATTTCTCTATTCATTGTTTTCTACCCGAGCCGAGCTCTGGGGGTGCCAGGGCCTATGGAGGTGCCATTGTGTTCCTAAAGAAGCCAAAACCCCTTGAAGGATCTTTCCTGTCAAATGAGTTTCCCTATCTGAGTCTATTGCTTCTACAATGCTGTATCTTGGAATGATTTGTTCCAAAAATGCCTTAATACCTGATGCTGTCGTTGCTGAAGCAGTTGGAAATGCTTCTGGCCACCTTGCTAGCTGACATACCATTACCAGAAGACATGAAGCCTTCCCACTTGGGGCATCTCAGGAAAATCCACCTGGCATCTTTGGAAGGGACCTGCAGCCCAAGGCCTCCCTCCCCTGGCAAGTTCCTTTGTAACTTGGCTGTTTGCTTTAGCACAGATCAAGCAACCTTCAACAGCTCGTTCTGCCAGTCTAAAAAGACCCCCAGCAACATCCAGCATGAGGAAGGCTTCTGCCAATCCTCAGGAGGTGCAAGGACTCTCTTCACGGAGTTCTTTTAAGATTGGTAGGGCCAAAGCTTCTGGTATCTCTTGTTTGCCATCCCTTGTAAACCAAGTATTGCCTTTTTTCTCTGCCACACGGCTTTTAACTGTATCTCGAACTCCTCTGGGAGAAAAGACAGCTTCCCGGCCAGTGATGGAGTCACTGGGAGCAAAGGGGGCATCTTGGAGAGTTCTGGCAGAAGTGTTGCTTTCTGACTTTCTTCATCCACCAAAAAGGAGACAGAGGAGGCCTGTAACATTCTTCAACTACAGGGAGAGGCCATGGGGCTTTTGCCATGGAGTCTCTCAACTGATTGCGGGACGCAGCCCCCTTTTGATGCGAAGTTCCTGGCAACAGCACCCTCGGAGGTACTCGGGAATTACAGACTTCCGGAACTGCCTACTCTAGGCTCCCCTCTAATATGCACCCCCCTCTTGGTATGGAAAAGGAAGAAAACGAAACTATTCCTAATGCTATTAAGTCTTTGCTGCCTTGCTCTAGGTTCAGCAATTTAACACGGCCTTGGCTGAGCAACAGTCTCTGTCGATTAGTAACAGTTTCTAGAACTAAGACTTTCTTCTGTTACGCCCCTACCAGTAAATTCCTAGCCTTGTCTAAGGACAGATTCACACGGTCTCTTTGTTAAGACACATCTATGTTACTTCTTTCACTCCCACACCTTCTTGGCGGTGCGATGGCTCCCCCCGGCACAGCACCTGGCACAAAACCCCCCTATGCACATGCACACACACCTGCACTTACCCTGCACTCCGCTGCACACACACACCCCCACCTCCCGCACACTAACACCCCCCTCCACATCCCCGCCATGCTACTTGCAGTGGCCCCGCCCCTGCCATCCCGGCCGGCTGGCAGCACTCACTCCTCACATGCCTTGCGTTTCCTTGCTGCCCCCTCTGTAGCCTTCCCTCAACCTGCCTTTTCTCCCCTGCCTTGCATTGACTTGCTCACCCATCCCCCACCTGACTTCCTTTCACATTCGTCTAGCTCTGGCCTCACCTTTCCTTTTCCTTCTGGGACCCTCATTGCCTTGCCTCGCCTCGCCTCGCCAAGCCACCACTTGCCTTGCCCTGCCCTTGAAGCCCTCCCTTGCCTTGCATGACCTTGCTCACCCCTCCCCCACCTGGAATTCAAGACCCCTTTTCGATGCCATTTCATGGCCTTGCCCTGCCCTTTCTGCTCCTCCTAGGAATCTCAAAGCTCTCAAGCATCTCCCGTGTTTCAGGATCACAGGAGAGGAAGACCAGGGGAGGACGCGTGTTGCCACACTCATCTCTATGGGCAGCCTTGGTCTGGGAGCAATCCTTGCATGTCTTGAATCTTGCAAGGGCAATTCACATTTTGCCCTTGAGCTCGGGGACCAGAATGAGAGTTCTTTTGCCTACAAAGGAAAGCAGGTAGCTCAAGTCTTTGAGGTGCAGAGGAGACATGACCCACGCGGGATCGAGGCCACACAAAGCACTTGGTCCTGGCCACTTTTGTGTACCAGCAGTCCTTGAATGTGCTTCTCACCTGCCTTGCCTGGCCTTGCCTTGGCAACACAACACTTTCCTTGTCTTGCCCTGCTAGCCCTCTGGAGCCCTCTGGAGCCTTGCATTCCTTTGCATGGCCATGCCCCGCCCTTGACCTGCCTACCGCTTTCCTCCAAGGCCTTGACTTGCCAAGCACTTCCTGTTTCTGCCTGGCCTTCCCATCAGTGGAATTTCCTTCCTACGGCCAGCCTTGCCTCTAACGTCTGGGCCTTCTCTTGCCTACCACTCCATTTGCTTTGCCCTCACTGCTCTGGCCTTGCTTACCTCTCCCTTGACTTGCCCACAATTGCCTGCACTTGCTTTGCAGCGCCTTGCCTGCATGGAAGGCGAGGGCAAGAGTGGTAGGCAGGGCAAAGCAAAGCCAGCAAGTTGTAGGTAGTGCGAGGCAAGGCAGCAGAGGCAAAGGAAGCAGAGCAAGGGTAGCTTAAGAAGAACTAGACAAGGTACTGAAGGCAAGGCAAGGCCAAGAGACTCGGAGTGCCTTTCCTTGCGAAGGCAAGGACATAAGTGCCAGTGTTGCTGGAGCAGATGTTAAGGTAACACGGGGAGGAATAGAAAGTGCTGAGAACAGCGTGTGTGCTGCTAGTTTGAGGGGTGTAGTTGAAGTTGCAGGCAGCAAGATCTTCCTCAGCCCGCACTGTTTTGAGCTCTGTTTTTGCCAGATGGTTTCAAGTTGGTGGGCAGAATCTGCGAGAGGGCAAAGATTGGTTTGGGCCAAAGAGGTTTGTCTGCCTCTTGGAGTGCGGTATAAAGAAGAGTCCGCTCTTGGAAGGGGAAGATGAGGGAAATCTTTTTGTCCTGAGGTGCTGTTGATTTGAGTGCAGGGACGTTTGCAACTTGCCTCTGCCCTTGGGGTGCTTTCGAGCAGCGCCAGGCGCTTGGCCTTCTTTTGCAAGTCGTCAGCGCCATCGTGTGCTTGTTTCGAGGAGCGCTGACAGTGCCGGGGAAAAAGCCAAGCGCTTCGCTGGCGCCGCCCCGGTCGTGTGCGAGCAGTTGCTGGAAGAGCTCCGCTGTGCATCCTGCCTCTTGGAGACACAAAAGAATGTGATCCTGCACGTAGCGGGGAAGCAAGAGGAATCTTTTCATTGTTGGCTGTGCAGTTTCTAAGCGGCAAAAGTCAAGGCAGCTCCAGCACGGCCTCTTTCTTTCAGAACCTTTTCTGTGCCATCATGCTCAACATGCAACTCGCACCCACTGAACTGAATCAAAGGTCCTGGAGAGACGCACTTTCCTTCAAGCTCTAGCTACCATCTTACCCTCCACCTCTCGCCAATCCCAAAGCCCTTCCAAACATGCAGCAGCTGCACGCAGAGAACAAGTGCTAGAAGAAGGCGTTGGCCTTCAGAGTCCCTCTGAAGTCTGTAAACTAGGCGAAACATTGCAGTGACCAGCACTTTCCTTCGCAACTATCTACAGAGCGTCATCACATTCTCTCAGAGTGGCTAAGTCCACCCTTGCAGCACAGCAGCGTTTCCAGCCACAGTTCGGACTGAGAGATGGGCCAGGTGAGAAAGCATTTGTTGACTATCCCTCGTCTCCGGAAGACTTGATACTCGCAACGCAATCACGTCCACACACCTTCAGTGTGGCCAAGTTCAAGCCAGCTAGAGCTCACAGAGACGGGAAAGTCAGGAGAGAAGCCGTTCCAAAAGTACCGTGTACTTAGGGCAGCATTCAAACTGTGCACAGCACTCTACAGCACTGTAGACCGTGGCTTCTCTGACAAGACGTGCCATCCCGTTGTTGGCTCTCGCAGCTCGCTTGCTAGCTGCTCTCCTGAAGAAAAGAACTAGGAGGAAAAGCCAATGCTGGGCTGCACCTTCCCCTTGCCTCACGTAAAGCACCTGAAACTGTCCGCTGGCTGCACTATTTCCTTTCTCCGCCGTATGGCGAAACATTAACGTAATCGCAGTTCTTTCCAGGGAAAGCTGCAAGAGAAATAGGTAGCAGAACAAGTAGCTGCAAGTTGGACATTAAGTTTCCGACTGCTAACGTGAATCCGAAAACAAGCGAGTGACAGGCACGCTTCCTCTTGCAGCCTGTGCGATGCACACACCAGCTCGGTGCTCTGCCTTCATTCTTACGCCCTTCGTAGCAGGTCGCGCTTTCGTTTTGCTGGAGACGAACCGTCGTCTACTTCTCGCGCAGAGAGCACGGTGCCGGCAGCCGAATGCTGCAGGCTGCTGCTTCTGCCGAAACACGCCTGGGCTATGCAATTTCTCTCTAGCGCTGAAGTAGTACCACATTCTCTTTGCTTTGTAGCCAGCATCTTTACGAAAAGCTTCTCGGCTACGTCTGGCACAGAGAACAGCTTTATTTTAACCGGCTTAGCCGGAGCTTGCCCCCGACGCGTGGAAACTTGTATTTGCACCACATTTCTGTGGCAGTCCTCTTTCCTTTACAGGCTGCACAGCTCCGTCAGATGGCCGTGCGCTCTGCACCTGCCTTCTCACTTCCAAGTAGCACCGCGCACATTAGAGCCTTGCAGGGAGAGAAGACGCGGCTAGGCGTCTCGCCCAGAAGAACGTGGCAGGGCGAAAAGATGTTCTTCCTTTCTCCTTCTTCTTGCCCGAATTGTGCTGCTGTGTTGAAAGTCTTGGCCAGCGAAAAGCTACTCCAGCAAGTGTTTCTCTCCTGACGCATTGCGCTGAGCGAGAGCTACGCGGACAGTGTGGACCCTGTGAAACAGCAAGAAAATGATTGCACGTCGAGCTGAGGAAAATCCGTGCACAGCGCACTGTGGCCGCGTGCAGTGTTCGCGCTGAAGAGCGGCACGGCTAAAAGTCATCGCTGGGCTTCAGTTCTGTCCAGACAGCAGAAGGAGAAGAACGAAGCAGCTGGGCACCGGCTGCATGTACTCAGTGGAGCGAATTTCAAATGACCAGCCAAGAGCTGCTTCACAAGCAGATTCAGCTGAGAATGCTCTGGCTGCTTCACAAAGGAAGGTGCTGTGTTGCACTCCTGGACACTACCTGGCCAGAAGCAGGTTCTTACACCTTCAATGCTGCAGAGTCCATGCAGCTGGAGCACCCCCAGAAGGACGCGTCCAGCTAGAAGGCGTTCTTCAAGTACCCCCCTCTTCCAAGTAGCCTTGAAACTGAGCACAACACACTGCGGCTCGGCAGCTTCCTTCTCAGATAGACGTGCCGTCACACTGTTCACTCTCGCAGCTCCGTTGCCCACTTGCAGCAGCTGCTCGCAAAGAAAAAGGCTCCAGAAGAAAAAGCAACTGCTGGACTGCCCTTTCCCCTTGCCTCACGTCAAGCACCAGAAACTGTCCGCTGCACTCTCTATTTCCTTTCTCCGTCGCATCTACCACGGTTATCTCTGCATCTCGAAGAATAAACCCCGGCACAATTCTTTCCAGGGCAAAGCTGGAAGAGAAATAGGTAGCAGCACAAGTAGCTGCAAGTTGAACTTTAAGTTTCGAGCTGCTAACGTGAATCCGAAAACAAGCACTCGAGGCAGCCACGCTTCCTCTTGCAGCCTGTGCGATGCACACACCAGCTCCGTGCTTTGCCTTCATTCATACGCCCTTCGTAGCAGGTCGCGCTTTCGTTTTGCTGGAGACGAACCGTCGTCTACTTCTCGCGCAGAGAGCACGGTGCCGGCAGCCAAATGCTGCAGGCTGCTGCTTCTGCCGAAACACGCCTGGGCTATGCAATTTCTCTCTAGCGCTGAAGTAGCACCACATACTGTTTGCTTTGTAGCCAGCAGCTTTACGGAAAGATTCTCGGCTACGTCTGGCACAGAGAACAGCTTTATTTTAACCGGCTTAGCCGGAGCTTGCCCCCGACGCGTGGCAACTTGTATTTGCACCACATTCCAGTCGCAGTCCTCTTTCCTTTACAGGCTGCACAACGCCGGCAGATGGCAGTGCTTCTCTGCACCTGCCTTCTCACTTCCAAGTAGCACCGCGCACATTCGAGCCTTGCAGGGAGAGAAGACGCGGCTAGGCGTCTCGCCCAGAAGAACGTGGCAGGGCGAAAAAGTGTTCTTCTTTTGTCTTCCTCGTCGCCCAGAGTGTGCTGCTGTGTTGAAAGTCTTGGCCAGCGAAAAGCTACTCCAGCAAGTGTTTCTCTCCTGATGCATTGCGCTGAGCGAGAGCTGAGGAAAATCCTTGCACAGCACCCTGTGGATGCGTGCAGTACACACGCCGAAGAGCGGCACGGCTAAAAGTCATCGCTGGGCTTCAGTTCTGTCCAGACAGCAGAAGGAGAAGAACGAAGCAGCTGGGCACCGGCTGCATGTACTCAGTGGAGCGAATTTCAAATGACCAGCCAAGAGCTGGTTCACAAGCAGATTCAGCTGAGAATGCTCTGGCTGCTTCACAAAGGAAGGCGTTGTGTTGCACTCCTGGACACTACCCGGCCAGAAGCAGGTTCTTACACCTTCAATGCTGCAGAGTCCATGCAGCTGGAGCACCCCAAGAAGGACGCGTCCAGCTGGAAGGCGTTCTTCAAGTACCCCCCTCTTCCAAGTAGCCTTGAAACTGAGCACAACACACTGCGGCTCGGCAGCTTCCTTCTCAGATAGACGTGCCGTCACACTGTTCACTCTCGCAGCTCCGTTGCCCACTTGCAGCAGCTGCTCGCAAAGAAAAAGGCTCCAGAAGTAAAAGCCACTGCTGGGCTGCCCTTTCCCCTTGCCTCACGTCAAGCACCAGAAACTGTCCGCTGCACTCTCTATTTCCTTTCTCCGCCGTATGGCGAAGCATAAACCTAACCGCAATTGTTTCCAGGGGAAAGCTGCAAGAGAAATAGGTGGCAGCACAAGTAGCTGCAAGTTGAACTTTAAGTTTCCGACTGCTAACATGAATCCGAAAACAAGCGAGTGGCAGGCACGCTTCCTCTTGCAGCCTGTGCGATGCACACACCAGCTCGGTGCTCTGCCTTCATTCTTACGCCCTTCGTAGCTGGTCGCGCTTTCGTTTTGCTGGAGACGAACCCGGCAGCCAAATGCTGCAGGCTGCTGCTTCTGCCGAAACACGCCTGGGCTATGCAATTTCTCTCTAGCGCTGAAGTAGCACCACATTCTCTTTGCTTTGTAGCCAGCATCTTTACGAAAAGCTTCTCGGCTACGTCTGGCACAGAGAACAGCTTTATTTTAACCGGCTTAGCCGGAGCTTGCCCCCGACGCGTGGCAACTTGTATTTGCACCACATTCCAGTCGCAGTCCTCTTTCCTTTACAGGCTGCACAGCTCCGTCAGATGGCAGTGCTTCTCTGCACCTGCCTTCTCACTTCCAAGTAGCACCGCGCACATTAGAGCCTTGCAGGGAGAGAAGACGCGGCTAGGCGTCTCGCCCAGAAGAACGTGGCAGGGCGAAAAGGTGTTCTTCTTTTGTCTTCCTCGTCGCCCAGAGTGTGCTGCTGTGTTGAAAGTCTTGGCCAGCGAAAAGCTACTCCAGCAAGTGTTTCTCTCCTGATGCATTGCGCTGAGCGAGAGCTGAGGAAAATCCTTGCACAGCACACTGTGGATGCGTGCAGTACACACGCTGAAGAGCGGCACGGCTAAAAGTCATCGCTGGGCTTCAGTTCTGTCCAGAGCACAGAAGGCGAAGAACGAAGCAGCTGGGCACCGGCTGCATGTACTCAGTGGAGCGAATTTCAAATGACCAGCCAAGAGCTGCTTCACAAGCAGATTCAGCTGAGAATGCTCTGGCTGCTTCACAAAGGAAGGTGCTGTGTTGCACTCCTGGACACTACCTGGCCAGAAGCAGTTTCTTACACCTTCAATGCTGCAGAGTCCATGCAGCTGGAGCACCCCAAGAAGGACGCGTCCAGCTGGAAGGCGTTCTTCAAGTACCCCCCTCTTCCAAGTAGCCTTGAAACTGAGCACAACACACTGCGGCTCGGCAGCTTCCTTCTCAGATAGACGTGCCGTCACACTATGCACTCTCGCAGCTCCGTTGCCCACTTGCAGCAGCTGCTCGCAAAGAAAAAGGCTCCAGAAGGAAAAGCCACTGCTGGGCTGCCCTTTCCCCTTGCCTCACGTCAAGCACCAGAAACTGTCCGCTGCACTCTCTATTTCCTTTCTCCGCCGTATGGCGAAGCATAAACCTAACCGCAATTGTTTCCAGGGGAAAGCTGCAAGAGAAATAGGTGGCAGCACAAGTAGCTGCAAGTTGAACTTTAAGTTTCCGACTGCTAACATGAATCCGAAAACAAGCGAGTGGCAGGCACGCTTCCTCTTGCAGCCTGTGCGATGCACACACCAGCTCGGTGCTCTGCCTTCATTCATACGCCCTTCGTAGCAGGTCGCGCTTTCGTTTTGCTGGAGACGAACCGTCGTCTACTTCTCGCGCAGAGAGCACGGTGCCGGCAGCCAAATGCTGCAGGCTGCTGCTTCTGCCGAAACACGCCTGGGCTATGCAATTTCTCTCTAGCGCTGAAGTAGCACCACATTCTCTTTGCTTTGTAGCCAGCATCTTTACGAAAAGCTTCTCGGCTACGTCTGGCACAGAGAACAGCTTTATTTTAACCGGCTTAGCCGGAGCTTGCCCCCGACGCGTGGCAACTTGTATTTGCACCACATTCCAGTCGCAGTCCTCTTTCCTTTACAGGCTGCACAACGCCGGCAGATGGCAGTGCTTCTCTGCACCTGCCTTCTCACTTCCAAGTAGCACCGCGCACATTCGAGCCTTGCAGGGAGAGAAGACGCGGCTAGGCGTCTCGCCCAGAAGAACGTGGCAGGGCGAAAAGATATTCTTCCTTTCTCTTTCTTCTTGCCCGAATTGTGCTGCTGTGTTGAATGTCTTGGCCAGCGAAAAGCTACTCCAGCAAGTGTTTCTCTCCTGACGCATTTCGCTGAGCGAGAGCTACGCGGACAGTGTGGACCCTGTGAAACAGCAAGAAAATGACTGTACGACGAGCTGAGGAAAATCCGTGCACAGCGCCCTGTGGCCGCGTGCAGTGTTCGCGCTGAAGAGCGGCAAAGCTCAAAGGCATCGCTGGGCTTCAGTTCTGTCCAGAGCACAGAAGGAGAAGAACGAAGCAGCTGAGCACCGGCTGCATGTACTCAGTGGAGCGAATTTCACATGTCCAGCCAAGAGCTGCTTCACAAGCAGATTCAGCTGAGAATGCTCTGGCTGCTTCACAAAGGAAGGTGCTGTGTTGCACTCCTGGACACTACCTGGCCAGAAGCAGGTTCTTACACCTTCAATGCTGCAGAGTCCATGCAGCTGGAGCACCCCCAGAAGGACGCGTCCAGCTAGAAGGCGTTCTTCAAGTACCCCCCTCTTCCAAGTAGCCTTGAAACTGAGCACAACACACTGCGGCTCGGCAGCTTCCTTCTCAGATAGACGTGCCGTCACACTGTTCACTCTCGCAGCTCCGTTGCCCACTTGCAGCAGCTGCTCGCAAAGAAAAAGGCTCCAGAAGGAAAAGCCACTGCTGGACTGCCCTTTCCCCTTGCCTCACGTCAAGCACCAGAAACTGTCCGCTGCACTCTCTATTTCCTTTCTCCGTCGCATCTACCACGGTTATCTCTGCATCTCGAAGCTTAAACCTAACCGCAATTCTTTCCAGGGCAAAGCTGGAAGAGAAATAGGTAGCAGCACATGTAGCTGCAAGTTGAACTTTCTGTTTTCAACTGCTAATTCGAATCTGAAAACAAGCGAGTGGCAGCCACGCTTCCTCTTGCAGCCTGTGCTATGCACACACCAGCTCCGTGCTTCTGCCTTCATTCTTATGCTCTTCGTACCATTTCGTTCTTTTCATTCTGCCGGCGTCGAACCGTCGTCATCTTGTCGCAGAGATGGCACGCCGGCAGAGAAACCCTCCAGAGAAACGCTCCAGGTTGCTGTCTCTTCCGAAACACACCTGGGCTGTGCACTTTCCTTCGCTGCCCTTGGTAGCACCACATTCTCTTTGCTTTGTAGCCTGAATGTAAAGGGAAAGAGTCTCAGCTACGTCTGGCACCGAGAACAGCTCTAGTTCAACGCGCTTACCCGGCGCTTACCCCGACCCGTGGGAACTTGTATTTGCACCACATTCCAGGGGTAGTCTTTCTTTCCTTTACAGCCTGCACAGCGCCGGCAGATGGCAGTGCTTCTCTGCACCTGCCTTCTCACTTCCAAGTAGCACCGCGCACATTCGAGCCTTGCAGGGAGCAAAGACGTGGATAGATGTGTGGCAGAGAAAATCGTGCAAAGACGAAAAGATGGTCTTCTTTTGTCCTCCTCGTCGCCCAGATTGTGCTGCTCTGCTGAAAGCGTGCGTTTTATTACCCCTTCTCGCAGTAAGACTATGTGCTGCGTTGCAACTGTTGGCCAGCGGAAGGCTAATGCAGCAAGTGCTTCTCTCCTGACACATTTCTCTGAGCGAGAGCTTGTGCGGACAGTTGGGCTCTGCGAAGCTGTACTTGCACGTAGCGCTGAGGAAAATCCGTGCACTGCGCACTGTGGATGCGTGCAGTACACACACTGAAGAGAGCCAAAGCTGAATGCTTCAGTTCTGTCCAGCGCCGGTAAGGGAGAAGAACGCAGCCCCAGGCCACTGGGCTGGTGTGTGCGATGACTAGGAGCTTTGCCGCTCTTCTGCGTGTATACTGCACGCATCCACAGTGCGCAGTGCACGGATTTTCCTCAGCTCTCGCTCAGCAAAATGCATCAGGAGGGAAGCACATGATGGATTAGCCTTGCACTGGCCAACAGTTCCAACGCAGCACCACAGTCTTCTTGCGAGAAGGGGTAATAAAACACATGTATTGTCCCGGAACAGTTCTCTGGGCGAGCCGTAGCCGAGAAGCTTTCCGCAAAGATAAAGACCACAACGCAGACAGAATGTTGTGCTACCTAGCGCTAGAGAGAAATTGCATAGCCCAGGCGTGTTTCGGCAGAAGCAGCAGCCTGCAGCATTCGGCTGCCGGCACCGTGCTCTCTGCGCGAGAAGTAGACGACGGTTCGTCTCCAGCAAAACGAAAGCGCGACCTGCTACGACGAGCGTAAGAACGAAGGCAGAGCACCGAGCTGGTGTGTGCATCGCACAGGCTGCAAGAGGAAGCGTGCCTGCCACTCGCTTGTTTTCAGATTCGAATTAGCAGTCGGAAACTTGCAGCTACGTGTGCTGCTACCTATTTCTCTTCCAGCTTTCCCAGGAAAGAATTGTGCCGGGGTTTACGCTTCGAGATGCAGACATTACAGTGGTAGATGCGACGGAGAAAGGAAATAGAGAGTGCAGCGGACAGTTTCTGGTGCTTGACGTGAGGCAAGGGGAAAGGGCAGTCCAGCAGTGGCTTTTCCTTCTGGAGCCTTTTTCTTTGCGAGCAGCTGCTGCAAGTGGGCAACGGAGCTGCGAGAGTGAACAGTGTGACGGCACGTCTATCTGAGAAGGAAGCTGCCGAGCCGCAGTGTGTTGTGCTCAGTTTCAAGGCTACTTGGAAGAGGGGGGTACTTGAAGAACGCCTTCCAGCTGGACGCGTCCTTCTTGGGGTGCTCCAGCTGCATGGACTCTGCAGCATTGAAGGTGTAAGAACCTGCTTCTGGCCGGGTAGTGTCCAGGAGTGCAACACAACGCCTTCCTTTGTGAAGCAGCCAGAGCATTCTCAGCTGAATCTGCTTGTGAAGCAGCTCTTGGCTGGACATGTGAAATTCGCTCCACTATGTACGTGCAGCCGGTGCCCAGCTGCTTCGTTCTTCGCCTTCTGTGCTCTGGACAGAACTGAAGCCCAGCGATGACTTTTAGCCGTGCCGCTCTTCGGCGTGTGTACTGCACGCATCCACAGGGTGCTGTGCAAGGATTTTCCTCAGCTCTTGCTCAGTGCAATGCATCAGGAGAGAAATACTTGCTGGAGTAGCTTTTCGCTGGCCAAGACTTTCAACACAGCAGCACACTCTGGGCGACGAGGAAGACAAAAGAAGAACACTTTTTCGCCCTGCCACGTTCTTCTGGGCGAGACGCCTAGCCGCGTCTTCTCTCCCTGCAAGGCTCGAATGTGCGCGGTGCTACTTGGAAGTGAGAAGGCAGGTGCAGAGCGCACGGCCATCTGCCGGCGTTGTGCAGCCTGTAAAGGAAAGAGGACTGCGACTGGAATGTGGTGCAAATACAAGTTCCCACGCGTCCGGGGGCATGCTCTGGGTAAGCCCGTTGAACTAAAGCTGTTCTCTGTGCCAGACGTAGCCGAGAATCTTTCCCTTTACATTTAGAGCGAATGTGCTGCTGTATGGCGCTGAGAGGGAAAGTGCATAGCCCAAGCGTGTGTCGGCAGAAGCAGTCTGCTGGAGTATTTGGCTGCCGGCACCGTGCTCTTTGTGCCACAAGTAGACGACGCTTCGACTCCGGCAGAATGAAAGCGCCACATGGCTACTAAAGAGGCCGAACGAAGGCGCCGAGCACCGGGCTCGTGTCCGCAGCGTACAAACTGAGAAAGGAGCGTGGCTGGCGCTCGCCTGCCTGCCGACTTCACGTTAGCATTGAGAAGGAGGAAGTTCAACGGCAGCTACTTGTGCTACTACTTCTCCCTCTTCCAAGCATCCCTGGGAACACTGGCGCTTACCTTTGGGCTCCGAGATGCAGAAAACCCAGTGGTCGATGCCAAGGAGAGGGGAAGTAGAGAGTGCAGCGGGGAGTTGAAGTGGCTTTACGTGAGGCAAGGGGAAGGTGCAGCCCAGCATTGGCTTTTCCTCCTAGTTCTTTTCTTCAGGAGAGCAGCTAGCAAGCGAGCTGCGAGAGCCAACAACGGGATGGCACGTCTTGTCAGAGAAGCCACGGTCTACAGTGCTGTAGAGTGCTGTGCACAGTTTGAATGCTGCCCTAAGTACACGGTACTTTTGGAACGGCTTCTCTCCTGACTTTCCCGTCTCTGTGAGCTCTAGCTGGCTTGAACTTGGCCACACTGAAGGTGTGTGGACGTGATTGCGCTGCGAGTAGCAAGTCTTCCAGAGACGAGGGATAGTCAACAAATGCTTTCTCACCTGACCCATCTCTCAGTCCGAACTGTGGCTGGAAACGCTGCTGTGCTGCAAGGGTGGACTTAGCCACTCTGAGAGAATGTGATGACGCTCTGTAGATAGTTGCGAAGGAAAGTGCTGGTCACTGCAATGTTTCGCCTAGTTTACAGACTTTAGAGGGACTCTGAAGGCCAACGCCTTCTTCTAGCACTTGTTCTCTGCGTGCAGCTGCTGCATGTTCGGAAGGGCTTTGGGATCGGCGAGAGGTGGAGGGTAGGATGGTAGCTAGAGCTTGAAGGAAAGTGCGTCTCTCCAGGACCTTTGATGCAGTTCAGTGGGTGCGAGTTGCATGTTGAGCATGATGGCACAGAAAAGGTTCTGAAAGAAAGAGGCCGTGCTGGAGCTGCCTTGACTTTTGCCGCTTAGAAACTGCACAGCCAACAATGAAAAGATTCCTCTTGCTTCCCCGCTACGTGCAGGATCACATTCTTTTGTGTCTCCAAGAGGCAGGATGCACAGCGGAGCTCTTCCAGCAACTGCTCGCACACGACCGGGGCGGCGCCAGCGAAGCGCTTGGCTTTTTCCCCGGCACTGTCAGCGCTCCTCGAAACAAGCACACGATGGCGCTGACGACTTGCAAAAGAAGGCCAAGCGCCTGGCGCTGCTCGAAAGCACCCCAAGGGCAGAGGCAAGTTGCAAACGTCCCTGCACTCAAATCAACAGCACCTCAGGACAAAAAGATTTCCCTCATCTTCCCCTTCCAAGAGCGGACTCTTCTTTATACCGCACTCCAAGAGGCAGACAAACCTCTTTGGCCCAAACCAATCTTTGCCCTCTCGCAGATTCTGCCCACCAACTTGAAACCATCTGGCAAAAACAGAGCTCAAAACAGTGCGGGCTGAGGAAGATCTTGCTGCCTGCAACTTCAACTGCACCCCTCAAACTAGCAGCACACACGCTGTTCTCAGCACTTTCCTTCTCAGCTCTCGGTACCATCCTAAGCCTTCCCTCTCCCAGAGTCAGGATCCCAAGACAACGGCCCCACGGACTGCTCACACACTAAAGGCACCAGGACAAAAGGCCTACAAGCTTGGCCTTTGCATTCCCAAGGACAGCTCAACAGCTCTAAGCCAGAGAGAGCTCTGCCTCTTGGGAAAAGCCTTTAAAATCCCTAAGAGCACCTGATGTGCACATCCAAACCTGCTTTCCTTGCCAAAGAGAGCAACTACAAGCCCATCTCCAAAGAAACGGCATCCCCTCCTCCAAAATACAACACATCCATCCACTGATCCACCTCCAGTATTGAATAGATCCAACAAGTGCCCCTACAGGCCCAGGGGCCAGAAGAGAAATGTCTTGCTGGACTATTCCTCCCCATGCTACCTTAACATCTGCTCCAGCAACACTGGCACTATGTCCTTGCCTTCGCAAGGAAAGGCACTCCGAGTCTCTTGGCCTTGCCTTGCCTTCAGTACCTTGTCCAGTTCTTCTTAAGCTACCCTTGCTCTGCTTCCTTTGCCTCTGCTGCCTTGCCTTGCACTACCTACAACTTGCTGGCTTTGCTTTGCCCTGCCTACCACTCTTGCCCTCGCCTTCCATGCAGGCAAGGCGCTGCAAAGCAAGTGCAGGCAATTGTGGGCAAGTCAAGGGAGAGGTAAGCAAGGCCAGAGCAGTGAGGGGAAAGCAAATGGAGTGGTAGGCAAGAGAAGGCCCAGACGTTAGAGGCAAGGCTGGCCGTAGGAAGGGAAGTCCACTGATGGGTAGGCCAGGCAGAAACAAGAAGGGCTCGGTAAGCCAAGGCCCTGGAGGAAAGCAGTAGGCAGGTCAAGGGTGGGGCATGGACGTGCAAAGGAATGCAAGGCTCCAGAGAGCTAGCAGGGCAAGGCAAGGAAACTGTTGTGTTGCCAAGGCAAGGCAAGGATAGGCAAGGCAGGTGAGAAGTACATTCGAGGACTGCTGGTACACAAAAGCGGCCAGGACCAAGTGCTCTGTGTGGCCTTGCTTGGCGAGGCGAGGCAGGGCAATGAGGGTCCTAGAAGGAAAAGGAAAGGTGAGTCCAGAGCTAGACGAATGTGAAAGGAAGTCAGGTGGGGGATGGGTGAGCAAGTCAATGCAAGGCAGGGGAGAAAAGGCAGGTTGAGGGAAGGCTACAGAGAGGGCAGCAAGGAAATGCAAGGCATGGGGAAGCATGTGAGGAGTGGGTGCTGCCAGCCGGCCGGGATGGCAGGGGCGGGGCCACTGCAAGTAGCATGGCGGGGATGTGGAGGGGGGTGTTAGTGTGCGGGAGGTGGGGGTGTGTGTGTGTGTGCAGCGGAGTGCAGGGTAAGTGCAGGTGTGTGTGCATGTGCATAGGGGGGTTTTGTGCCAGGTGCTGTGCCGGGGGGAGCCATCCCACCGCCAAGAAGGTGTGGGAGTGAAAGGAGTAACATAGATGTGTCTTAACAAAGAGACCGTGTGAATCCGTCCTTAGACAAGGCTAGGAATTTACTGGTAGGGGCGTAACAGAAGAAAGTCTTAGTTCTAGAAACTGTTACTAATCGACAGAGACTGTTGCTCAGCCAAGGCCGTGTTAAATTGCTGAACCTAGAGCAAGGCAGCAAAGACTTAATAGCATTAGGAATAGTTTCGTTTTCTTCCTTTTCCATACCAAGAGGGGGGTGCATATTAGAGGGGAGCCTAGAGTAGGCAGTTCCGGAAGTCTGTAATTCCCGAGTACCTCCGAGGGTGCTGTTGCCAGGAACTTCGCATCAAAAGGGGGCTGCGTCCCGCAATCAGTTGAGAGACTCCATGGCAAAAGCCCCATGGCCTCTCCCTGTAGTTGAAGAATGTTACAGGCCTCCTCTGTCTTCTTTTTGGTGGATGAAGAAAGTCAGAAAGCAACACTTCTGCCAGAACTCTCCAAGATGCCCCCTTTGCTCCCAGTGACTCCATCACTGGCCGGGAAGCTGTCTTTTCTCCCAGAGGAATTCGAGATACAGTTAAAAGCCGTGTGGCAGAGAAAAAAGGCAATACTTGGTTTACAAGGGATGGCAAACAAGAGATACCAGAAGCTTTGGCCCTACCAATCTTAAAAGAACTCCGTGAAGAGAGTCCTTGCACCTCCTGAGGATTGGCAGAAGCCTTCCTCATGCTGGATGTTGCTGGGGGTCTTTTTAGACTGGCAGAACGAGCTGTTGAAGGTTGCTTGATCTGTGCTAAAGCAAACAGCCAAGTTACAAAGGAACTTGCCAGGGGAGGGAGGCCTTGGGCTGCAGGTCCCTTCCAAAGATGCCAGGTGGATTTTCCTGAGATGCCCCAAGTGGGAAGGCTTCATGTCTTCTGGTAATGGTATGTCAGCTAGCAAGGTGGCCAGAAGCATTTCCAACTGCTTCAGCAACGACAGCATCAGGTATTAAGGCATTTTTGGAACAAATCATTCCAAGATACAGCATTGTAGAAGCAATAGACTCAGATAGGGAAACTCATTTGACAGGAAAGATCCTTCAAGGGGTTTTGGCTTCTTTAGGAACACAATGGCACCTCCATAGGCCCTGGCACCCCCAGAGCTCGGCTCGGGTAGAAAACAATGAATAGAGAAATAAACACCTTTTGAAGCTGGTAATAGAAACCAAGATGCCATGGCTAGGGCTTTGGACATTGGCTTTGGCGAGAATGAGAGCCCGAGCCAGAAGAGAGATTCCGTTCTCCCCCTTTCCGTCGTTGTTATGAATTACCCGGCTAAGTCTCAACCTAGTGGGGGAGTAGAGGTAAGTGATGTATATTTAAAACCATCTGTGGCCAGGATACTGCTTCTTGTGAAACCCCTTCAACAGGAAGCTCAGCTGGCACAAGCCCCACCTTTGGACTTTGCTGCTTGTAACATCCAACCAGGAGATTGAGTCCTAGTTAAGGAGCAGAAAGAAGCGCCAGTGGTTCTGAAATGGCGTGGCCCATTCCAAGTGTCACTGACGACAGAAACAGCCATGAAGACAGCTGGACACAGGTGGACCCGTCACTCTCGGGTCAAGGTCTCTGAAGCCTCAGAGATTTGCACATCTCAGCTGGAGGAGAAGGCCGGGAGGCTGTGACTGACACTCTGCAGGAGTGGGCCGGAGCAGTAGCCAGTGCTTCGACATCAGAGGAAGCCCTGCGTGCCTACCCACAGACCACCTGCTGAAATAGTCTCTATGCACATCCCTCCTCTAGAATCTCCACTCACTGGGGCGCTAATACTTGCAGCCATTGTTTCACGTTAACTAGTTTCTGTGTCTTCAATTGCCACAGGTGCTGCAGAAGACAATGGGAAAATTAGACTAGCTAATTAGATCACACTATTAAAACATTTTCCTTAATAACTCTACTTTTATATGGTCAGCTAAGTTTAGGCCAGGAGTGGGAGAATCAATTTGCAGCCTTAGCAGAAGAAGTAGCAAAAGTTTTTCACCTTAGCAATTGCTGGCTCTGTGGAGGGCCTGGAGGATCTGAAGAGTGCCTATGGTTGGCTAGCCCAGCTGAACCTAAGTGGTGGCTCAGCACCTAACATGAGGTCCATACTAGGACGGGATTTGGGGCCAAAGAAGGAAGCCCATGGCTATAGGAGAAGGTTTCACGAAGGATGTCTGGACTTCAGGTGGCTCTCTTGAAAACTGTTTATTGCATAGGCGAAGTTACAGCATTTCAGGGAGTGGCTATCCAGAGCCAGCCCTACAGCTGCCAGCTCCAGCTGTAGGCATACCTGAAGCCGCTTGCTGTTCAAGTTACAGAGCATTCTATACTTTTCTTTGCAGAGTATCTTAGCACGTAACAACCAATAAGCACCATACACAATACCTTGACATTGGCCTATAGCCTATCATAGCTACTACCATCACCATATTATAGTCATTATTATCCAATCACAAGAGTAAGTTACAATTTAAGCTTCCAGTGGAAAATTCTTAGACCTTTCTTCTTCTTGCTACATCAACATTTCTTGTTTGCCTGCCATATCTTTCTTTTTGGGAAAGACACCTTTTCTATTCACTTATGCTCTTCTTGAGACTTACTTACTTGGTGAAAAACATGTCTTTGTTTGTAATCACATACCTTTGTCCTGCTCCTAAAAATCTCCTTCCAACTCATCTCCAACCTTTGCCTTCTCAGTTACTCAGCGATCACTGTTTCAGCAAAACATCTTTTCTTCTATATCAAAACTTGCTTTCATTTCTACCTCATCCCCAGCTTCTACATTCTCAGACCTTGCTGCCAAGCCTACATACCTGTGAAACTTTCTTACCAAACTTTCATCCTCCCCAACACATGGCCACTTCATTCTTCTCCAACAGGCACTTACTGCCTAAACAGGACAGGGCGGGTCTATGTAGGAAAAGGCGTTTGTCAATTGACTTTCCCTCTGGCTTTAAACAATTGGGTTTGGACCCACAGTTGCCCTCCTTACAATTGTTCCAAATATCAAGACAATTGCAATCAAAGAGCTGTTCAGCTCACTAATGGTAGCTGCGTAAGGTGTTCTTACCAAAAACATTTGGAAGCCTGTAAAGCAATGGGGAGGGACAAGGGGGTTTTTTGACCACCTATTTTTAAGCTGTCCCCACAAAAATCCCACAAGTAGAAGACATGTTGTTTGTGATTATCAGTGGGAATGGCAACAGCGGATTGGAACTCAAAGCCTTTTAGTGAGTTCTGCTCCAAATCCAAGCAAGCAACTTGCAGATGTAAATGTAGATGGGAACCCTGTGTGGGAGCTTGGAAATGCAAATGCTGTGACCCTTATGGTGGGGCAGCTATTGTTGGAGGACCGTTAGGCCAGGGAAACCCGCAGTATTTTGACCTACCAATTGATGACCAAGGGTAGGAAGGCCCCTTTGCTAATGGAACACGGGCTTTGAAAGGACATTATTGGATTTGTGGCCAACATGCTTAACTCAGGTTACCTCCAAACTGGTCAGGGATATGGTGTATATCTTCGACCATTGTTCTTTTTGCTACTACAAATTCAGGGAAATCGCTTAGGAATCCAAATCTGTGATGATTTAATTAGAGAAAAGCAGTCAGCCGATGCAGCCTTGGCTGCAGGGAGCACCCCAAAACGGGGAAAAGATGAATGGCCACCAGAACAAGTTACGCAACATGATGGACCAGCCACTTGGCAACCTAAGGAATTAATCCCAGATGCCTGGGAACCCATTCATCATTTGAATGAGATAATTAGGTTACAAGCTGTCTCAGAAATAATTACCAACCAGCCAGCCACAGCTCTTGACCGTCTTGCTGAGCAACCCACTTCAATGAGGAAAGTGGTATTTTCAACATTGGATGGTATTAGATTATCTGTTAGCAGAAGAAGGAGGAGTTTGTGGGAAATTAAATGACTCAAGCTGCTGTTTGCAAGCAGATGACAGCGGAAAAGTGGTCAAACAAATAACAGAGGAAATAACCTCAGCTCATGGACCTGTCCAAGTGTTGAAAGGATGGTAATGGGACATGTTTTCCTGGCTAACTGGCCAGCTATGGGCTAAATTGTTACAGCAGGGATTACTGTAACACGCCTATATCAAACCAGGAATCCCGTGGAAAAGAAGTAGATATGGACAGATTGGTGGTCGATGTTTCAGAGGTCTTTATTTCTTCAGCCACATGGCCGGGGCTCTGCTCAGGAACTCCCCCAGTCACGGGACCCGAGGGTCCTTGGCCACACCGGGGAACACAAACCAACCAAGGGGGAATGAAGCTGACCAGGGGCAGGGAAACCCCGTGTCTCCCCCCCAGGGCCCATCGCCCAGGGCTCCATGGCAGGGGGGGAGACCCCAACACTAAATGAATACCATTTCTCCTCTTCTATGCTATAGCAACTCTAATCTTTTGACCATACGTGACACCATGCTGGGTGCAGCTCTTTCAGCAGGTAGCAGCCATGCCTACCTGATCCAGAAACGACTACAAAAGGACAGAAGAGGATGTCACTGCAAATAATAGCAAAAGCCCAGAAGACTCAAGAAGAAAAAATTAAATCAATGGTAATTAAGGTTTGTAAAGACAAATACAGATCAAATAAATAGAGGAGGGATTAAAAGGAATGAGATGGATGAGTCTTTACAAACAGACCGCGTGAATCGGCCTGTAGACAAGGCTAGGAACTTATGGGGAGTGAAGTAACAGAAGAAAGTATTAGTTCTCTAGAACTGTTACTAATCATCAGAGACTGTTGATTAATCAAGGCCGTGTTAAATTCCTAAACCTAGAGCAAGGCAACAAAGACTTAATAGCATTAGAAATGGGTTTTTTTCTTCCTTTTCGATGCCAAAAGGGGGGTGCATATTAGAGGGGGACATAGAGTAGGCAGTTCTGGAAGTCTGTATCTCCCGAATACCTCAGCCAGTGGGGAAAAGGAAAAGGGTGCTGTGGCCAGGAACTTGACATCAAAAGGGGGCTGCATCCCACAACCGTTTGACAGACCCCATGGGAAAAGCCCCATGGACTCTCCCTGTAGTCGAAGAATGTTGCAGGACTCCTCTGTCTCCTTTTCGGACATCAACCTCAGGCATGGTGGATTAATTTTCCCTAACGGCAGCGACCTGCTGCGTGGTCTCCGTGCTCCTCCCCAGCCCCCCGGGAGGTGTCAAATAGTTGCCGGCGGCTCCCACCGCGCGTTACAGACGGCTGCGCGGCGCCGGGGCTGCTCGCAGTGCTCCCCTGCCCCGCCAGGGCTGGCCGCGGGCTGCGGAGCCATCTCGCCACCGGCGCGGCCAGGGCCGGGGCCCTTCTCGACAGCAGCCGAGGGGCTGAGGAGCGGGCGGCTGCGGGACGATCAGCTCTTTTATGCCGCGCGGTGCTGCCGCCTCCATCTAGCTCCCCATCGCGCCGCCGGCCGACCCCGCCTGGCGCGTTCACGCTCGGCCGCGCTCGCCGCCCGCCCAGCCTCGCCGGAAGCTCTCCCGCGCGGGCCGTGCCCCGGCTCCGCCTGCGGCTCGGCAGGGCCCGGCCGCACGCGTGCTGCGTGGCTCGGAGCACCCGCGTTGCGCCGCAGGCGACGGGGAAGGCGGGGCGGGCCGGCGCCATGGTGGTAGCGCGAGGAGAGGAGCGCCCGGGCGGGGCGGCGAGTGGCGCGGCGGTGAGCGCTTCTGCTTGCTGTCGCTCGGCTGCCGCCCACGGCAGGTGCCGTGTGACCCCGCGGAGCGGCGGGGCCGGCCGGGCGGTGCGCGGCGAGGCTTTCGGCCAGCGGCGGCCGCAGCGACAGTCTGCTGGCACTGCCCGTGCCGGTGGAGAGAGCGGGGATCCGAGGCCGGCCTTCCTAGGGTAACGAGGGGCGACCGCCTTTGCCGCGCTGCCCTCCGTGCAGCACGTGGCCGATTCCGGCGAAGCCGGGGTCTCCGCAGCGGCGCGGGCGGGAGGGAGTGGGGAGCGCGCTCGGTGCTCTGCCGGCCGCTCCCGCCCAGCGCTGCGCTCCGCCGAGGCGTTTTCCTGCCTATCCTGGGAAGGACATAAGGGACCCCGGAGTCGGAGCTTAGCTGTCAGGGGGAACAACTTCCCTCCATTGGCGACCTCCTTTTCCCTCTGATTCAGCTACCTTGTGGTAGGTGCGATGGTGCTGAAGAAGGGTGGCGGCTGGGCACAGTTGCTGGCATAGGTGGTGCGAGAGCTCCACGCAAGCAGCTTGGAGTGGCATGTGTGAGGGTAGGAAGGTACGGCACCCACAGCTGAAGGTAAAAAAAGTCAGGGCATGTCATCAGCCGCAGTCGTGCTAAGTTGTTCATCTTTGCAAACTGCTTGCCGAGTTGTTCCTTTTCTTAGGTAATGGGGGTTTGTATCAACCAGAACTGCATATGGTCAGTATTTGCAGAGAAGGTTATTTGGACTGTTGTTGAGGTGAGTGTAGCAGTTTCTATGGCATTCTGCAAAAAAGTGACAGGTCTCTCTGCGTTCCCCAATTCTTAACAAAAATGAAGTTAACAAAGCCCTGAAAAGAGGTTTTACAAAACTTCAGGGATTTTTTCCTACGAGTACTGTGGAGACAACCATAGTCACCTTGTCTTTCCAAAAGTGAAGGTTACATCTTTTTGTCCAAGAGCATCAAGTGCTTTTGATCAGCGTTTGTGTGCATGCATTAGCCTTGTTCTTGTTCTTCCTTGGAGAACTTTTACAATACTCAGATGATCTGTGTAGGCTGCAGCCTGCAGTGGTGAACTTGAAGGCTTCCAGCAGAAGGGAGATGCTGTCCACGTTTTGGATTTTCCTTAGTCTGAACTGATGATCTGTCATTTGCATGTTTGTTTAGCTGTGCTTAGAATAATGAGCAGAAACATTGATAAGTTGGTGTATAGAATAAAGACAATTACCAATTTCCTCCCTTTGTGGGAGCCCATCCAAAAGTCACGCAAGAAGAAACTTAGAGGTCACTAAAGTAATTAGAATTGTTAAAACTCAGAAAGGCATAAAGGTCAGAGTGAGGAAGATGAGTTACTTCATCTTCCTTAGGACCACTGACCCAATTCAAGACCACCGACTCCATTCAGATCACACGCTACGCATGCTTAATGACATGTAAGCTCATTTCCATACAAAGCGGAGAATGGGAGGTGTCAACACCATGAATACGCATTTTGTATTTTGGATATTCATAATACGTGGAAATAAAAGGTATCATGTTTGCTTGTATCAGGGCCTGCGACTTAGGGAGCTATCCCACGCAAAAATAAAACATACACTTTCTAACTCTAAACTGTTAAGAGTTTTTGTCCATCTCAGTTGGATATCGATATTAGATCGATATTCATATTTTGGTAAATCATAGTTAGCATAGGAGAAAGGCATGCTTGGTATGTACCTGGGATAGTTAGGGCTAGCTTTTAGTTCTGCAATGTTATTACGAAACATCGATACGGTCTTGGCCAGTTGCCCCTCGTTTCGAAAAAGGCCTATAAAGGGACTTTCTGAAATAACTGAGATGAGATCTCCCCACGGAAAGAAGACAAATCTATTGGCAGCAGAGCACGAGGACTTCGTCTCATCTGTTGGTAGCCATTGCCCCCCCTTTCTTCCTCTCTACTCTTTTACTTTGTTTTTCTTTCTCTCTCTCTCTCTCTTTCTCTCCTCTATCACATTACCATGTTGTGGGTACTTAACAAAGGTGAAAAGGTGATTAAAACTGAAATCCCTTGTGTCCTTTTGCACTCGGAGACCTGTAAACAAACCATCACGACCCTCACTTCTATTAGCAGATCGTGACATTAAACTGGCATCACGGACAGGATTTCTGACAGACAGAAGGGGTTGCAAGGTTGTGTGTAGTCTCTAATAGGGGAAGGACGTTTCACTCCAGCCGCACCTAGCCCGACACCCCGCAAAGGGTGAGCGGTGTCTAGAAAGCAAGGGGGGCGACTCGAATTTCCCGCAAACTGCACACACCTAGGTGAAAAGCACCCCATACTCAACTGAGGGCTCTGTCTTCAGATTTTTCACAAAAAGATCTCTTAGTGTAAAAGGGGGAACTGTTTTGGTGGGCGTGTGTGAATTTGGACTGCTTGGTGTAGGGAAGAGACAACCGTAAGTAACTTAAGGAGTACCTCCCAGGCAGATTTTGGTCTCTTCACCCACCCAGGGAAGCGAAGGGCGACACGGCGAAGCTGTTTGTGTGGCAATGTGTAATTAGGTTTTACCTCCCTGTAGTGGTTTTGATCCCTTTATAAAATGACTGAAAACCCTAGTGCAAATCATAAAGCTGCATTTTATGCTCTGCTAGCAAAACATAATGCCCGGCCCTCTCCGGGAGGGGAAGAATGGGCTCAAAATAACTGGTTTAATTTGGAGAGTGTGACCGATAGAATATGTTCATTCCAACATGAGACAAAGTTTAAATTTGGCCGAAATAAAACCATAATCTGCTCCTAAATCTGTTTCAGGAGCATGCCTTACAGCAGCTATAGATCACTGCTTTAAGCGATGTAGTGAAGAGAAAGCAATCACAGATTCCCTTCAAAACCTAGTGGAAATTTTACGGGAACAATCAGATGAAGAAAGGAATGAAAATCATTTGCTGCGGGCTGCTTTGAGGGAGGAATATTTTAAGAATTCAAAGAATGCTGACTCACCAAAAGAGAAAGAGGAAAAGAAAACTCCTCACATTAACCAAATATACCCCCAGGAAGAACTAGTGCTAGTGAAAAATTGTGGGGAAAACTGCTGCCCTCCTATGGGACCTCTAATTAAAACAGAATATAATTATATCAATGATGAAGATTTTGAACCGCATATCACCACTAAACAAATACCATACACTGCTACTGAGTTGGCGAAGTTAAAAAAGGAGTACGGGCGGCTTCCCCACGAAGCTGAGACGGAATATGTCTTCCGAGTGTCTCTCACCGGAGGAGACCAAATTCAATTCACTGAACAGGAGGCCAGTGGATATTGGGGACATGGAGTTCTCTTAACAACAGGAGACAAACGTAACACATGGTCGCTGACTCAGCGCGCAGCTTTCTGGGCCGGGGGACTCAATCCTTTAGAAAGGGGAGACCCTTTCGCTACAGTTGGTACCCCTGATCAACTTCTAGAAAGCGTCCACAAAGCCGCCTGTCTGCAAATGATCCATGAAAGGAAATTAACTCCTGGATATGAATCCCCCACGCAATTACCTGTGAAACCTGAACTGATGACCCCTTTAATTCGAGGCCTTCCAGAATCACTCAAATCTACAGCAGCTGTCCTTCAAAACACCATAGCTGCTGCAGGTCCTGTAGAGAGGTTGGACAGATTCCTTGGAAACCCGAGCGACCAAACTGCGTCTACCGATCCTGGGTTTACTCCATATTCAGCCCCCTCTCAGCCGCCAGGTTCACAATCAAATTCACCTGCCGGTGATTGCAAAGTTTGGACATGGAGTGAGGTTGAAGAAGATCTGATTAATTACAGTAGGAAATATGGACCGATAAAAATCCCAGAGGAAAAATCAGAAAAAACAAAAGGTGTCAGGTACATTAGGGCTCCTCATAGTGAAAAACCAAAGAATGTAACCAGAGATCCCTAACCGTCAGCATTGGTGCTTATTAGGTATCAAAAAGGGGGTCCCCAGAAATGCGATGGATGGCTTAGCCCTTGATCAGTTGAGTAAGGTAGTGTCTAACTGGCACTGCCAAAAGCCCCTTCTACCGAATCCGTCACTTCAACCCAGTGCACCCCTCCTCCCTCAGAATCTGGGCAGTGAGTCAAAGCCACTTCTCCCTCAAAGTCCGGCCAATGAGCCAGAACAGATTCTTCCTCAAAACCAGGGAAACTAGACCCTCTGTTTCTTGTCAGTGGGCAAAGAAACGGAGCATAGGTATACCTGAGAATGCTCACTAAAAATAAAACGGGAGATATAACGATCACAGCTATTACAAGTCCTAAACGGGCACCTGTAACTTTTCTGATTGACACTGGGGCACAAATTTCTGTGCTGACAAAGAAAGATGCCCAGAGGTGTGGAATTGTTCCAACAAAGAACCGATATTGTGTTTTAAGTGCCTTGGGCACAACAACAGAATCTATGAATGGGGCCTTAGTCAAGCTCCCTTTGCCTGGAGAGGAAAACCAACTCTCCATCCATGGGGTGATTGGAGATATTCCAACCAATTTATTAGGGCTGAATGCCCTTGCTAGGAGGCAGTGGGAGGACTCAGAGGGTCTTCTGTGGTCTTTTGGCACACCACATTTTAACATCAGACTGCTCCAAGCTGCAGCCTCCCTACCATTCAGCAAAGTAACTAATGTGAAACAATACCTCCTTCCCCTGGGTGCCAAAGAGGGTATCAAGCCAGTGATACAGGAGCTACGACAACAAGGAGTAATACTTCATACCCATTCTCCTTTCAATTCTCCGGTGTGGCCAGTGCAAAATCCTAATGGGAAGTGGAGGCTGACAATAGATTTTCGTAGGCTAAATGCTAACACAGACCCTCTTACAGCAGCAGTCCCAAATCTAGCAGAATTCATAACATTGATTCAAGAAAAGGCTCATTCAATCATGCCACCTGTAGATGTCAAAGACATGTTTTTTACGACACCTTTACAGCCAGAAGATATGGACCGTTTTGCTTTCGCATGGCAAGGACAGCAACACACTTTCACTAGGCTTCGCCAAGGGTACAAACATTCTCCTACCCTGGCTCATCACGCTTTAGCCCAAGAGTTCGAAAAAGTACCCAAAGCGGACAATCTAGCTGTTCATCAACACACTGATGAGACCCTTGTGGGAGGAGATGAAATAGAAGAAGTGAGAGATACCCAACAGAAAATAACCTCCCACTTAGAAAGCCTTGATTTGCAAATTCCCTCAGAAAAAACCCAAACCCCTTCACATGAAGTGAAATTGTTGGGAATTTGGTGGAAAGGAGGTATGACACGTATCCCACCTGATACCCTAACCTCTTCAGATCAGATTAAAATGCCTGAATCCAAAAAAGATCTCCAACATGCTTTAGGATGTGTATTAGTGCTCCGGAGAAAACACATCCCAGATTTTCCATAATTGCCAGACCTCTTTACAACTTGTTAAGAAAAGGGACAAAATGGGAATGGAGTGCTTCCCAAGAAGAAGCACTGCAATTGTTGGTTTTTGAAGCAACAGCCTCACCAAGCCCTGGGCCCTATTCATCCCACAGATGCTTTTCCGGTCTCCTCAGGGTTGTCAGTACACATATGGCAGCAGGGTCCTGAAGGTCCGACGAAGCCTGTTGGTTTTTACTCCCGTGGCTTTAAAGATGCTGAAAAAAGGTACACTACCTGGGAGAAAGGATTGTTTGTGGTTAGCTTAGCTCTCCTAGAAGCGGAGAAGATTGCACAACAACAACCAATTGTTTTGAGAGGCCCTTTCAAAGTTATTAAGGCTGTCTCTACTGGCACCACCCCCACCTGACGGGGTGGCCCAGAGGACCTCAGTAAGGAAGTGGTATGCTCAGATTGAACATGATTGTAGCGTCTTCTCAAGAACTGAAGGAGCTGTAAAAAATCTGGCAATCCAAGAAACTGAAAACTTGGGTAGCAGCCAGGACAAACCTGCCTCAGTCATTAGAGTAGCCCCTCCTTTTTCCCCCAAACGGTCAGCAAATTCTTGGCTTACGGATGCTTCTGCCAAGCAAGAAGGAAAGGTGTGGAAACATAAGGCTGTAGCCCTCCACACTTCCTCAGGTGAAGGAATTATCACAGAGGGGGAAGGCAGTGCCCAAGTTGGCAAGCTGATAGCTGTTTGGAGTGTTTTCCAACGTGAGGCACAGAATACTTCTCCTGTCTGTATCTACACCGATTATTCCTATGCTGTGTTTAAGGGATGGACTGAGTGGCTTCCTTTTTGGCAGCAAAAGGATTGTGAAGTTAACAGAATCCCAGTATGGCAAAAGGAAAAGTAGCAAGAAATTCTCAGTATTGCAAGTCCAGGGAATTTTGCCGTGGAGTGGGTAGCCTCTCACCAGACAGATGGAAATCCAGCAGGAGAGTGGAACACTAGAGCTGACGAATTAGCAAGACTAAGTCCTGTGAAAAAAGATCAAATTACAGAGGACTGGGAGCACTTCTTAGAATGGTTGCATGTAAAAAGACAACGCACAGGTGCAAAAGATTTGTACAAAGAAGCCCTTGCTCGCGGTTGGTCTGTTACCAGAGAAATGTGTAAAACATGCATGTCAGCCTGTGAACAACGTCGCAGACGGCTAGAAAGACACCCTTTGGAAGATGACCCTCTGCATTTAAGAAAGGGTAAAGGCTTACGGGAAGCGTGGCAGGTAGATTATATCGGCCCCTTTAAAAAGTCAGGAAGTAAACACTTTGGGCTGGTAGGAGTAGAGATGATATCTGGGTTAGTCCAGGCCAACGCTTTTAAAAGAGCTACAGGAGATCATACTGTTCAAGCATTGCAGGCATGGTTTGGAACTTTCCCAAAACCACAAGAAATTCAATCTGATCACGGGTCTCACTTTACTGCCAAAGTTGTACAGGACTGGGCAAAAGGTGAAGGGATTAAACGGACTTTTCACACTCCTTACTACCCTGAAGCTAACGGCATTGTAGAAAGGACCAATGGTCTCTTGAAAGGACTTTTGAAACCACAGGAGGGAAATTGGGATGTTCGGCTATGGGAAGCTGTGAAAGGTGTGAATGATAGATGGGGGGTAAACGGGTGTCCCAAAATCACTGTCTTTTTCCCAACAGTTCCAAGCATAATTCTCTCACTGCAGGGACCAAATGATCCTAAGAATCCTGCACACTACCCTGGACAACCTGTTTCGGTAGATCTCCCTACCGTAGGAGAAGTACCACTAGTGCTAAAACGCCCTCTGAATAAATATGCATGGCTAGCCTCTGATGCCCTAGGGAGAGAGCATCGGATACATACACGCTGCATAATTCCATCATTCTAATTTTCTGCCTTTTGGTGGCAGACTCTGTTGTGTTCACTTTTCACAGAAGAACTCCGAGGGACATGAAGAAGAGCACATAAACCATGATAAGACTAGTGATACTTTTCTGCATCCTACCACAACACCAGGGCCAAAAACCAGCTGAGTGGCCATGGTCTGAAGCTACCATTAGGTACACTAGTGCTCTAGGATCCTATCCCAGAGATCATTGCCCAAACCTAGCCACTGTAGCACTGCAAGACTCTGAGGTATACCGTCCAAGTGAATGGGGATGGGACTTGAAGGATTGGACTAGAATCCTAAAAGGAACAAGAGGTGAACAAATTAAGGTAGGATGCAGAAAAGTAGAAGGATCTCTTTACCAGAAAGCTTCCACCATTGCAATCGCTGGAAATTTTCTAAAACCAGATGGGAAAAGTGATTTGCACCCCAACATTACGGCCAAACTCTGCCCTACAACGGAGTGGGTGTGTGACAAACAAACCCCCTTCATCCTGTGTGGTTGTCAGAAGAATGTCGGTAACTACACCTTAGGCCCCAGTACCAACAATGTGGAAATCACAAAGCTTCGCAGAAACAAACTAACTGACTGCTGGTATAACTTTCCTCTAACCAAACCAACCTATGCAACATGCAATTGGCAAAATAACCCGGCAGATCAGCCAAGTCTGACAGGTTTAACTTATAAATTCAAAATAAACGCCGCAGCAAAGCCCATACTGAGTGCAGTAATCACATACCACGGTAGAAGTACCCCCCTTGTGTTAGATGACAAGAATAAAGTTTTTCCACCCTTTATGGTAACCCGAGGTGACGATGTTACAATACGATGTGGATTAATTGCTGAATTTTTTACCGAACCTGTACACAGTTATAGCATTGGACCTCATGGCCGTGTTTTGTTTGGTGAAATTCAAAATCAAGATTGTTGGCTAAACCTTAATTGCTGTACAATTTCCCCATAAAGTCACGTGTGGTAAAAACAATACAAAATACTGGGGGGAACTCAAAGTCGATGTTGCAATACCTACCACCCAACCACCGGTCATGCTAAGCCCGAGAATTTTTGAAATTGGACCACGTATAATCACAAAAACAGGCCAACAACAACTATTGCTCAATCCGGCATGGTCCCTTAAACAAGTCAAGTTGCTGGTGCAAAACAATGTCTCAGAAATTCAGCCAGCTTGTTCACCTTTTCTGCAGACTTCCTTCAAGGGGCAGACAACCGGGTTGCAAAAGCGGAACCCTTCTAAGAAACGGACGCAAGGAGACATAACCGGCGTTGTGGGAACAGGATTGGGAATCTTAAATAGTATTGATTCAGAAGTGCTAATGAATAAATTGGCTGCCACAACTACAGATTTGACTAAAATACAACAAGCCATCAGCGGTTGTTATCAAACATATTACCAAATTGAGAAAAGGTAAATGTGAATGACCACAAATTGATAATTGGCATGCTCCGTGCTACGCAAAACAACATTTCTTTGGCTCTCAGCTGCGTCCAGGCTCAATTGTGGATGCAGTCCGTTGCTGCCTCAATTGTAAGAGAAGGCAAAGAAGGCACTTTTCCTACTGAAATTCGGAACATAATCTGGGACGGTGCCACTGATTTTGAAAGAGAATTCCAATCCTGGTGGAATTTAGTGAATTTTACCTACAATCCCATCACAAACACAGCCACAGCCTTTGTACTAACCATACGTAATGCTTCAGTGCATTGGATAGTCCCTATCATTGCATTAGGGCTGAACCATGATGCAGCTATTCTCTACCCTTTCCAGCACAGAGAATGGGCCCGTCAAACTGGGAAGAAGTGGCAAACTGTTAATTTGGACACTTGTATTGTCCGAGAACAACAAGGGTTTATCTGTGAAAGCAGTGCAATTAGACCTCAAGACATTTGTTTGGACACAGAACAAAATATCTGTCCTTTTGAAATTCATCCTAACAAGATTCCCGAAACACTGCTTGTGTATATAGGCAATGGATGTGCATGCTTAAGAACTGCATGTGATAAGGTATTTCTAGAAAATTTAGTTGTAGATACTAAAACTCATTCAAATTCTTGTGTTTGTAACTTGACTGAAAGCACAGGATGTGATTTCTCTTATTTAGCCCCACTTACTTCTTATTGTATTTTACAGTCCAATTACACAGTGATCCACCAATTATTGCCTACCCCCACTGGGATGAACCTTACTTAGGTAAAGCACTTGTTGCTTCACCAGGATTTCATTGGAATTTTGGAAAAGATCAAGAAAAACAGACAGAAAACCTTGGTAACTGCTCATCACAATGGGAAAGAAACACATTGTTTTCTAGACAGAGGAAAGAAAGATGCTGGACACAGCTGGTGGGATACTCCTTTTGGGTGCTCACCTACTGCTACAGGTGTCCTGAACAAATTGTGTCATCCCATCCTTGTTCTCTTGATTTTAGTTTTGATTGGGTTTGTTTTATCAGCAATCTTACACATCATGAATTGCAGAATGATGAAACGGTTGACATCTGTAATAGATGTGCACAATTTGGACACTATCCCATCCACTGTGGACACCCCTAAGGTTATTGACACAAGATGAACTACATGAGTATTAAAATAAGGTAAGACATGATTAAAAATTACATGTGTATTTTGATTAAAAATTACTTATTCCTTCTTTTTCCTTTTCTTTCTCTTTTCTTATTTTCTCTACCCTTTTCTGGGATATGCTACCAACATTAACGAGTCCTGAAGACTTCGCAACAACACTACGAAATCGTGCTGATGGAGCTCTCCTGATGACAATCGTGAGTCATGGGGTGGTGTAAGAGACGGTCTGAAGATCCCTCATCTGCCTCACGATCATCGCCGAGAACAGAGGCTAAACACAGGAGTTCCGACCTGCCTAAGGTGGGATGTCTGCCAACTGTTGCCTGCAGGTGTGCTCGCTGGGAACTGGTACGCATTCCTGAGGAAATTTGTGCAGGTCACAGTGGACTGCGCCGTTCTTGCTGCCCAGGCGGGAAGGACTGCGCTGAAGCGGAAAGGAATGACCTGTCCTCTACACCTGTCCTGTACCTGTTTCCCAAAGCAACGGGCCTCATAACAACGGCTGTAGATTTGCCCCACCTCTTGGGGAAAAGGGCGAGATGTGGGGATACAGCTAGAAAGCAGAAGCGAGAGCACTGCTAAACTCATGCCAGAAGTAGACGCGCTAACGCTGCTAGGCCGCAAACCATAGCAGGCAGTATAGTTAGCATAGGAGAAAGGCATGCTTGGTATGTACCTGGGATAGTTAGGGCTAGCTTTTAGTTTTGCAATGTTATTACGAAACACAGATATGGTCTTGGCCAGTTGCCCCTCGTTTCAAAAAAGGCCTATAAAGGGACTTTCTGAAATAACTGAGATGAGATCTCCCCACGGAAAGAAGACAAATCTATTGGCAGCAGAGCACGAGGACTTCATCTCATCCGTTGGTAGCCATTACCCCCCCTTTCTTCCTCTCTACTCTTTTACTTTGTTTTTCTTTCTCTCTCTCTCTCTTTCTCTCCTCTATCGCATTACCGTGTTGTGGGTACTTAACAAAGGTGAAAAGGTGATTAAAACTGAAATCCCTTGTGTCCTTTTGCACTCGGAGATCTGTAAACAAACCATCACGACCCTTACTTGTATTAACGGATCGTGACACATGTCCAAAAGAAAAAATCACTGGAACAAAAAGAGCAAACTGATCCAAGGTGAACTGATCCACGGTGAAAAACAGAAGCCTACAAAAATCTGGGGGGAAAAAAAAAGGCAACTCACGTGCCCGATTCACAGATGCAACTCCTGCAAAACTTTTGAAGGCAGTCTCACTCCCTCTGCTGAACAATCAACTGGAGGAAATCCCACTCCAAATCTGTGGGAAACAACAAAAGTGGTGCAACAAGCACTTCATAGAATAAAAACTAAAACTCCACCTGAATAAATTAATGCAATTAACATTGCATTAATTTCACCTGGCTTTTTTTTTTTTTTTTTTTTTTTTTTTTTTTGAGGAAATCTGTTTCTTTTCTCTTTTCTAAGAATGTCAAACATCCCTGCATTGACGATAAAGAAAGCAGTTTGAGGGCAGAGAAAGTGCAAGCAGCAGAATCACATCTAAATGTGATAACCATTTACTCACGTGGACGCTGTCCCTTTGTGTTAGCCCCAAGGAGTTGTACTTCTTTTTAATAATCGGTCTAGTGGGCCAAATTTTCACTTTTTAAGAACCTACCAACACATGGGATGGAGCTGCATGAAAACCAATGAAATGTAAAGTGTCACCATAATTGCTTGCATTGACAGTTTGTTAACGTTTGTCATTTAAGAATTTATACATATTTGAAATCATACAAATATGTTCTAACCTTCCCAGTTCTGCCTCAGAAGACTTCAAAATTATTACCATTCAGCTAATTTTTTAAATTTACTATTTAGTGAATTAAAGAATCTTGACAAAACACAAGCAAATGCTAGAGAAGAAATGATTAAATCCCCCTTCCAGGGGACCCCAGGCGCTGACGGCTGCCACCGGCGTGCGCCAGGTCGGGACCGGCAGGCAGGGCTGCACCCCGCGTCTGCCACAACACCTGCAGCTTCTGCAGCCTGAAACACAGCTGGCTCAGGGGTTTCAATCAAGAGCCAAAAGATCTTGCTGGTCAATTTGGGGCAGAGAAAGGTCACCACTTCTAGCATGGCATAAGCCTGCCACTACATTTCTGTCAAGGACAATCACCTTGTTGCAGTGAAACTCCTGGGTAAAATACTGAAGCGCTTTCAGATTCATATTATCCGACATTTCGGTGACCTTCTTTTATACCTGCATTGCTTCATACTGCTGGTTGTGGGCACAAGTTCTTTGTACACTATCCTGGAAATTAAAAAGATCAGAAACAACACCCACCCCTCCCCCACCACCACCCCTTCCCCAGCCACAACCCTAACAAAACCAACCTCTAGAATGTTCAGGAGTTCAAATGAGAACAAGCATAGATGGGGCATAAAAAGATGGATCCTCCTTAGACATTTGTGCATGCAGTGCCCTGCAATCCACTAAGTTCTACTTCTCGTACACCAAATACCTGTCTTCGGAACTCCTTGTTCTCCATTCAAACCCTTCTGGGAGGGTAATCGAGGAGATACTCTTACATATTTTTAGCACATCTTGCACTAGGCAATTAAATCCAGTGCGCAGCATTACCTGACGAACTGAGGCAGTGACAAGGTCAATTAAGACCTGTTCATATCTTCATTTGGAGCTCTTCCAACTGCTTGAAAAGTGAAGCCTTGGACATTGAAGGTTCAGACTAAGGAAAATCCAAAACGTGGACAGCATCTCCCTTCTGCTGGAAGCCTTCAAGTTCACCACTGCAGTCTGCAGCCTACACAGATCATCTGAGGATTGTAAAAGTTCTCCAAGGAAGAACAAGAACAAGGCTAATGCATGCACACAAACGCTGATCAAAAGCACTTGATGCTCTTGGACAAAAAGATGTAACCTTCACTTTTGGAAAGACAAGGTGACTATGGTTGTCTCCACAGTACTCGTAGGAAAAAATCCCTGAAGTTTTGTAAAACCTCTTTTCAGGGCTTTGTGAACTTCATTTTTGTTAAGAATTGGGGAACACAGAGAGACCTGTCACTTTTTTTACAGAATGCCATAGAAACTGCTACACTCACTTCAACAACAGTCCAAATAACCTTCTCTGCAAATACTGACCATATGCAGTTCTGGTTGATACAAACCCCCATTACCTAAGAAAAGGAACAACTCGGCAAGCAGTTTGCAAAGATGAACAACTTAGCACGACTGCGGCTGATGACATGCCCTGACTTTTTTTACCTTCAGCTGTGGGTGCCGTACCTGCCTACCCTCACACATGCCACTCCAAGCTGCTTGCGTGGAGCTCTCGCACCACCTATGCCAGCAACTGTGCCCAGCCGCCACCCTTCTTCAGCACCATCGCACCTACCACAAGGTAGCTGAATCAGAGGGAAAAGGAGGTCGCCAATGGAGGGAAGTTGTTCCCCCTGACAGCTAAGCTCCGACTCCGGGGTCCCTTATGTCCTTCCCAGGATAGGCAGGAAAACGCCTCGGCGGAGCGCAGCGCTGGGCGGGAGCGGCCGGCAGAGCACCGAGCGCGCCCCCCACTCCCTCCCGCCCGCGCCGCTGCGGAGACCCCGGCTTCGCCGGAATCGGCCACGTGCTGCACGGAGGGCAGCGCGGCAAAGGCGGTCGCCCCTCGTTACCCTAGGAAGGCCGGCCTCGGATCCCCGCTCTCTCCACCGGCACGGGCAGTGCCAGCAGACTGTCGCTGCGGCCGCCGCTGGCCGAAAGCCTCGCCGCGCACCGCCCGGCCGGCCCCGCCGCTCCGCGGGGTCACACGGCACCTGCCGTGGGCGGCAGCCGAGCGACAGCAAGCAGAAGCGCTCACCGCCGCGCCACTCGCCGCCCCGCCCGGGCGCTCCTCTCCTCGCGCTACCACCATGGCGCCGGCCCGCCCCGCCTTCCCCGTCGCCTGCGGCGCAACGCGGGTGCTCCGAGCCACGCAGCACGCGTGCGGCCGGGCCCTGCCGAGCCGCAGGCGGAGCCGGGGCACGGCCCGCGCGGGAGAGCTTCCGGCGAGGCTGGGCGGGCGGCGAGCGCGGCCGAGCGTGAACGCGCCAGGCGGGGTCGGCCGGCGGCGCGATGGGGAGCTAGATGGAGGCGGCAGCACCGCGCGGCATAAAAGAGCTGATCGTCCCGCAGCCGCCCGCTCCGCAGCCCCTCGGCTGCTGTCGAGAAGGGCCCCGGCCCTGGCCGCGCCGGTGGCGAGGTGGCTCCGCAGCCCGCGGCCAGCCCTGGCGGGGCAGGGGAGCACTGCGAGCAGCCCCGGCGCCGCGCAGCCGTCTGTAACGCGCGGTGGGAGCCGCCGGCAACTATTTGACACCTCCCGGGGGGCTGGGGAGGAGCACGGAGACCACGCAGCAGGTCGCTGCCGTTAGGGAAAATTAATCCACCATGCCTGAGGTTGATGTCCGAAAAGGAGACAGAGGAGTCCTGCAACATTCTTCGACTACAGGGAGAGTCCATGGGGCTTTTCCCATGGGGTCTGTCAAACGGTTGCGGGATGCAGCCCCCTTTTGATGCGAAGTTCCCAGCCACAGCACCCTTTTCCTTTTCCCCACTGGCTGAGGTATTCGGGAGATACAGACTTCCAGAACTGCCTACTCTATGTCCCCCTCTAATATGCACCCCCCTTTTGGCATCGAAAAGGAAGAAAAAAAACCATTTCTAATGCTATTAAGTCTTTGTTGCCTTGCTCTAGGTTCAGGAATTTAACACGGCCTTGATTAATCAACAGTCTCTGATGATTAGTAACAGTTCTAGAGAACTAATACTTTCTTCTGTTACTTCACTTCCCGTAAGTTCCTAGCCTTGTCTACAGGCCAATTCACACGGTCTGTTTGTAAAGACTCATCCATCTCATTCCTTTTAATCCCTCCTTTTTTTATTTAATCTGTAGTTGTCTTTACAAACCTTAATTACCATTGATTTAATTTTTTCTTCTTGAGTCTTCTGGGCTTTTGCTATTATTTGCAGTGACATCCTTTTCTGTCCTTTTCTAGTCATTTCTGGATCAGGTAGGCATGGCTGCTAGCAGCATCCCCTTGACCACCTGCTGAAAGAGCTGCACCCAGCATGGTGTCACGCATGGTCAAAAGATTAGAGTTGCTATAGCATAGAAGAGGAGAAATGGTATTCATTTAGCCCATAGCTGGCCAGTTAACCATGAAAACATGTCCCATTACCATCTTTTCAACACTTGGACAGGTCCATGAGCTGAGGTTATTTCCTCTGTTATTTGACCACTTTTCCGCTGTCATCTGCTTGCAAACAGCAGCTCGAGTCATTTAATTTCCCACAAACTCCTCCTTCTTCTGCTAACAGATAATCTAATACTATCCAATGTTGAAAATGCCACTTTCCTCATTGAAGTGGGTTGCTCAGCAAGACGGTCAAGAGCTGTGGCTGGCTGGTTGGTAATTATTTCTGAGACAGCTTGTAACCTAATTATCTCATTCAAATGATAAATGGGTTCCCAGGCATCTGGGATTAATTCCTTAGGTTGCCAAGTGGCTGGTCCATCATGTTGCGTAACTTGTTCTGGTGGCCATTCATCTTTTCCCCGTTTTGGGGTGCTCCCTGCAGCCAAGGCTGCATCAGCTGACTGCTTTTCTCTAATTAAATCATCACAGATTTGGATTCCTAAGCGATTTCCCTGAATTTGTAGTAGCAAAAAGAACAATGGTCTAAGATATACACCATATCCCTGACCAGTTTGGAGGTAACCTGAGCTAAGCATGTTGGCCACAAATCCAATCATGTCCTTTCAAAGCCCGTGTTCCATTAGCAAAGGGGCCTTCCTACCCTTGGTCATCAATTGGTAGGTCAAAATACTGCGGGTTTCCCTGGCCTAACGGTCCTCCAACAATAGCTGCCCCACCATAAGGGTCACAGCATTTGCATTTCCAAGCTCCCACACAGGGTTCCCATCTACATTTACATCTGCAAGTTGCTTGCTTGGATTTGGAGCAGAACTCACTAAAAGGCTTTGAGTTCCAATCCGCTGTTGCCATTCCCACTGATAATCACAAACAACATGTCTTCTACTTGTGGGATTTTTGTGGGGACAGCTTAAAAATAGGTGGTCAAAAAACCCCCTTGTCCCTCCCCATTGCTTTACAGGCTTCCAAATGTTTTTGGTAAGAACACCTTACGCAGCTACCATTAGTGAGCTGAACAGCTCTTTGATTGCAATTGTCTTGATATTTGGAACACTTGTAAGGAGGGCAATTGTGGGTTCAAACCCAATTGTTTAAAGCCAGAGGGAAAGTCAATTGACAAACGCCTTTTCCTACATAGACCCACCCTGTCCTGTTTAGGCAATAAGTGCCTGTTGGAGAAGAATGAAGTGGCCATGGACTTCCTTCTTTGGCCCCAAAGCCCATCCTATTGTGGCCCTCACATTGACCCACCATTTAGGTTCAGCTGGGCTAGCCAACCATGGCCACTCTTCAGATCCTCCTGGCCCTCCACAGAGCCAGCAATTGCTAAGGTGAAAAACTTTTGCTACTTCTTCTGCTAAGGCTGCAAATTGATTCTCCCACTCCTGGCCTAAACTTAGCTGACCATATAAAAGTAGAGTTATTAAGGAAAATGTTTTAATAGTGTGATCTAATTAGCTAGTCTAATTTTCCCATTGTCTTCTGCAGCACCTGTGGCAATTGAAGACACAGAAACCACTTAACGTGAAACAATGGCTGCAAGTATTAGCGCCCCAGTGAGTGGAGATTCTAGAGGAGGGATACCCATAGAGACTATTTCAGCAGGTGGTCTGTGGGTAGGCACGCAGGGCTTCCTCTGATGTCGAAGCACTGGCTACTGCTCCGGCCCACTCCTGCAGAGTGTCAGTCACAGCCTCCCGGCCTTCTCCTCCAGCTGAGATGTGCAAATCTCTGAGGCTTCAGAGACCTTGACCCGAGAGTGACGGGTCCACCTGTGTCCAGCTGTCTTCATGGCTGTTTCTGTCGTCAGTGACACTTGGAATGGGCCACGCCATTTCAGAACCACTGGCGCTTCTTTCTGCTCCTTAACTAGGACTCAATCTCCTGGTTGGATGTTACAAGCAGCAAAGTCCAAAGGTGGGGCTTGTGCCAGCTGAGCTTCCTGTTGAAGGGGTTTCACAAGAAGCAGTATCCTGGCCACAGATGGTTTTAAATATACATCACTTACCTCTACTCCCCCACTAGGTTGAGACTTAGCCGGGTAATTCATAACAACGACGGAAAGGGGGAGAACGGAATCTCTCTTCTGGCTCGGGCTCTCATTCTCGCCAAAGCCAATGTCCAAAGCCCTAGCCATGGCATCTTGATTTCTATTACCAGCTTCAAAAGGTGTTTATTTCTCTATTCATTGTTTTCTACCCGAGCCGAGCTCTGGGGGTGCCAGGGCCTATGGAGGTGCCATTGTGTTCCTAAAGAAGCCAAAACCCCTTGAAGGATCTTTCCTGTCAAATGAGTTTCCCTATCTGAGTCTATTGCTTCTACAATGCTGTATCTTGGAATGATTTGTTCCAAAAATGCCTTAATACCTGATGCTGTCGTTGCTGAAGCAGTTGGAAATGCTTCTGGCCACCTTGCTAGCTGACATACCATTACCAGAAGACATGAAGCCTTCCCACTTGGGGCATCTCAGGAAAATCCACCTGGCATCTTTGGAAGGGACCTGCAGCCCAAGGCCTCCCTCCCCTGGCAAGTTCCTTTGTAACTTGGCTGTTTGCTTTAGCACAGATCAAGCAACCTTCAACAGCTCGTTCTGCCAGTCTAAAAAGACCCCCAGCAACATCCAGCATGAGGAAGGCTTCTGCCAATCCTCAGGAGGTGCAAGGACTCTCTTCACGGAGTTCTTTTAAGATTGGTAGGGCCAAAGCTTCTGGTATCTCTTGTTTGCCATCCCTTGTAAACCAAGTATTGCCTTTTTTCTCTGCCACACGGCTTTTAACTGTATCTCGAACTCCTCTGGGAGAAAAGACAGCTTCCCGGCCAGTGATGGAGTCACTGGGAGCAAAGGGGGCATCTTGGAGAGTTCTGGCAGAAGTGTTGCTTTCTGACTTTCTTCATCCACCAAAAAGGAGACAGAGGAGGCCTGTAACATTCTTCAACTACAGGGAGAGGCCATGGGGCTTTTGCCATGGAGTCTCTCAACTGATTGCGGGACGCAGCCCCCTTTTGATGCGAAGTTCCTGGCAACAGCACCCTCGGAGGTACTCGGGAATTACAGACTTCCGGAACTGCCTACTCTAGGCTCCCCTCTAATATGCACCCCCCTCTTGGTATGGAAAAGGAAGAAAACGAAACTATTCCTAATGCTATTAAGTCTTTGCTGCCTTGCTCTAGGTTCAGCAATTTAACACGGCCTTGGCTGAGCAACAGTCTCTGTCGATTAGTAACAGTTTCTAGAACTAAGACTTTCTTCTGTTACGCCCCTACCAGTAAATTCCTAGCCTTGTCTAAGGACAGATTCACACGGTCTCTTTGTTAAGACACATCTATGTTACTTCTTTCACTCCCACACCTTCTTGGCGGTGCGATGGCTCCCCCCGGCACAGCACCTGGCACAAAACCCCCCTATGCACATGCACACACACCTGCACTTACCCTGCACTCCGCTGCACACACACACCCCCACCTCCCGCACACTAACACCCCCCTCCACATCCCCGCCATGCTACTTGCAGTGGCCCCGCCCCTGCCATCCCGGCCGGCTGGCAGCACTCACTCCTCACATGCCTTGCGTTTCCTTGCTGCCCCCTCTGTAGCCTTCCCTCAACCTGCCTTTTCTCCCCTGCCTTGCATTGACTTGCTCACCCATCCCCCACCTGACTTCCTTTCACATTCGTCTAGCTCTGGCCTCACCTTTCCTTTTCCTTCTGGGACCCTCATTGCCTTGCCTCGCCTCGCCTCGCCAAGCCACCACTTGCCTTGCCCTGCCCTTGAAGCCCTCCCTTGCCTTGCATGACCTTGCTCACCCCTCCCCCACCTGGAATTCAAGACCCCTTTTCGATGCCATTTCATGGCCTTGCCCTGCCCTTTCTGCTCCTCCTAGGAATCTCAAAGCTCTCAAGCATCTCCCGTGTTTCAGGATCACAGGAGAGGAAGACCAGGGGAGGACGCGTGTTGCCACACTCATCTCTATGGGCAGCCTTGGTCTGGGAGCAATCCTTGCATGTCTTGAATCTTGCAAGGGCAATTCACATTTTGCCCTTGAGCTCGGGGACCAGAATGAGAGTTCTTTTGCCTACAAAGGAAAGCAGGTAGCTCAAGTCTTTGAGGTGCAGAGGAGACATGACCCACGCGGGATCGAGGCCACACAAAGCACTTGGTCCTGGCCACTTTTGTGTACCAGCAGTCCTTGAATGTGCTTCTCACCTGCCTTGCCTGGCCTTGCCTTGGCAACACAACACTTTCCTTGTCTTGCCCTGCTAGCCCTCTGGAGCCCTCTGGAGCCTTGCATTCCTTTGCATGGCCATGCCCCGCCCTTGACCTGCCTACCGCTTTCCTCCAAGGCCTTGACTTGCCAAGCACTTCCTGTTTCTGCCTGGCCTTCCCATCAGTGGAATTTCCTTCCTACGGCCAGCCTTGCCTCTAACGTCTGGGCCTTCTCTTGCCTACCACTCCATTTGCTTTGCCCTCACTGCTCTGGCCTTGCTTACCTCTCCCTTGACTTGCCCACAATTGCCTGCACTTGCTTTGCAGCGCCTTGCCTGCATGGAAGGCGAGGGCAAGAGTGGTAGGCAGGGCAAAGCAAAGCCAGCAAGTTGTAGGTAGTGCGAGGCAAGGCAGCAGAGGCAAAGGAAGCAGAGCAAGGGTAGCTTAAGAAGAACTAGACAAGGTACTGAAGGCAAGGCAAGGCCAAGAGACTCGGAGTGCCTTTCCTTGCGAAGGCAAGGACATAAGTGCCAGTGTTGCTGGAGCAGATGTTAAGGTAACACGGGGAGGAATAGAAAGTGCTGAGAACAGCGTGTGTGCTGCTAGTTTGAGGGGTGTAGTTGAAGTTGCAGGCAGCAAGATCTTCCTCAGCCCGCACTGTTTTGAGCTCTGTTTTTGCCAGATGGTTTCAAGTTGGTGGGCAGAATCTGCGAGAGGGCAAAGATTGGTTTGGGCCAAAGAGGTTTGTCTGCCTCTTGGAGTGCGGTATAAAGAAGAGTCCGCTCTTGGAAGGGGAAGATGAGGGAAATCTTTTTGTCCTGAGGTGCTGTTGATTTGAGTGCAGGGACGTTTGCAACTTGCCTCTGCCCTTGGGGTGCTTTCGAGCAGCGCCAGGCGCTTGGCCTTCTTTTGCAAGTCGTCAGCGCCATCGTGTGCTTGTTTCGAGGAGCGCTGACAGTGCCGGGGAAAAAGCCAAGCGCTTCGCTGGCGCCGCCCCGGTCGTGTGCGAGCAGTTGCTGGAAGAGCTCCGCTGTGCATCCTGCCTCTTGGAGACACAAAAGAATGTGATCCTGCACGTAGCGGGGAAGCAAGAGGAATCTTTTCATTGTTGGCTGTGCAGTTTCTAAGCGGCAAAAGTCAAGGCAGCTCCAGCACGGCCTCTTTCTTTCAGAACCTTTTCTGTGCCATCATGCTCAACATGCAACTCGCACCCACTGAACTGAATCAAAGGTCCTGGAGAGACGCACTTTCCTTCAAGCTCTAGCTACCATCTTACCCTCCACCTCTCGCCAATCCCAAAGCCCTTCCAAACATGCAGCAGCTGCACGCAGAGAACAAGTGCTAGAAGAAGGCGTTGGCCTTCAGAGTCCCTCTGAAGTCTGTAAACTAGGCGAAACATTGCAGTGACCAGCACTTTCCTTCGCAACTATCTACAGAGCGTCATCACATTCTCTCAGAGTGGCTAAGTCCACCCTTGCAGCACAGCAGCGTTTCCAGCCACAGTTCGGACTGAGAGATGGGCCAGGTGAGAAAGCATTTGTTGACTATCCCTCGTCTCCGGAAGACTTGATACTCGCAACGCAATCACGTCCACACACCTTCAGTGTGGCCAAGTTCAAGCCAGCTAGAGCTCACAGAGACGGGAAAGTCAGGAGAGAAGCCGTTCCAAAAGTACCGTGTACTTAGGGCAGCATTCAAACTGTGCACAGCACTCTACAGCACTGTAGACCGTGGCTTCTCTGACAAGACGTGCCATCCCGTTGTTGGCTCTCGCAGCTCGCTTGCTAGCTGCTCTCCTGAAGAAAAGAACTAGGAGGAAAAGCCAATGCTGGGCTGCACCTTCCCCTTGCCTCACGTAAAGCACCTGAAACTGTCCGCTGGCTGCACTATTTCCTTTCTCCGCCGTATGGCGAAACATTAACGTAATCGCAGTTCTTTCCAGGGAAAGCTGCAAGAGAAATAGGTAGCAGAACAAGTAGCTGCAAGTTGGACATTAAGTTTCCGACTGCTAACGTGAATCCGAAAACAAGCGAGTGACAGGCACGCTTCCTCTTGCAGCCTGTGCGATGCACACACCAGCTCGGTGCTCTGCCTTCATTCTTACGCCCTTCGTAGCAGGTCGCGCTTTCGTTTTGCTGGAGACGAACCGTCGTCTACTTCTCGCGCAGAGAGCACGGTGCCGGCAGCCGAATGCTGCAGGCTGCTGCTTCTGCCGAAACACGCCTGGGCTATGCAATTTCTCTCTAGCGCTGAAGTAGTACCACATTCTCTTTGCTTTGTAGCCAGCATCTTTACGAAAAGCTTCTCGGCTACGTCTGGCACAGAGAACAGCTTTATTTTAACCGGCTTAGCCGGAGCTTGCCCCCGACGCGTGGAAACTTGTATTTGCACCACATTTCTGTGGCAGTCCTCTTTCCTTTACAGGCTGCACAGCTCCGTCAGATGGCCGTGCGCTCTGCACCTGCCTTCTCACTTCCAAGTAGCACCGCGCACATTAGAGCCTTGCAGGGAGAGAAGACGCGGCTAGGCGTCTCGCCCAGAAGAACGTGGCAGGGCGAAAAGATGTTCTTCCTTTCTCCTTCTTCTTGCCCGAATTGTGCTGCTGTGTTGAAAGTCTTGGCCAGCGAAAAGCTACTCCAGCAAGTGTTTCTCTCCTGACGCATTGCGCTGAGCGAGAGCTACGCGGACAGTGTGGACCCTGTGAAACAGCAAGAAAATGATTGCACGTCGAGCTGAGGAAAATCCGTGCACAGCGCACTGTGGCCGCGTGCAGTGTTCGCGCTGAAGAGCGGCACGGCTAAAAGTCATCGCTGGGCTTCAGTTCTGTCCAGACAGCAGAAGGAGAAGAACGAAGCAGCTGGGCACCGGCTGCATGTACTCAGTGGAGCGAATTTCAAATGACCAGCCAAGAGCTGCTTCACAAGCAGATTCAGCTGAGAATGCTCTGGCTGCTTCACAAAGGAAGGTGCTGTGTTGCACTCCTGGACACTACCTGGCCAGAAGCAGGTTCTTACACCTTCAATGCTGCAGAGTCCATGCAGCTGGAGCACCCCCAGAAGGACGCGTCCAGCTAGAAGGCGTTCTTCAAGTACCCCCCTCTTCCAAGTAGCCTTGAAACTGAGCACAACACACTGCGGCTCGGCAGCTTCCTTCTCAGATAGACGTGCCGTCACACTGTTCACTCTCGCAGCTCCGTTGCCCACTTGCAGCAGCTGCTCGCAAAGAAAAAGGCTCCAGAAGAAAAAGCAACTGCTGGACTGCCCTTTCCCCTTGCCTCACGTCAAGCACCAGAAACTGTCCGCTGCACTCTCTATTTCCTTTCTCCGTCGCATCTACCACGGTTATCTCTGCATCTCGAAGAATAAACCCCGGCACAATTCTTTCCAGGGCAAAGCTGGAAGAGAAATAGGTAGCAGCACAAGTAGCTGCAAGTTGAACTTTAAGTTTCGAGCTGCTAACGTGAATCCGAAAACAAGCACTCGAGGCAGCCACGCTTCCTCTTGCAGCCTGTGCGATGCACACACCAGCTCCGTGCTTTGCCTTCATTCATACGCCCTTCGTAGCAGGTCGCGCTTTCGTTTTGCTGGAGACGAACCGTCGTCTACTTCTCGCGCAGAGAGCACGGTGCCGGCAGCCAAATGCTGCAGGCTGCTGCTTCTGCCGAAACACGCCTGGGCTATGCAATTTCTCTCTAGCGCTGAAGTAGCACCACATACTGTTTGCTTTGTAGCCAGCAGCTTTACGGAAAGATTCTCGGCTACGTCTGGCACAGAGAACAGCTTTATTTTAACCGGCTTAGCCGGAGCTTGCCCCCGACGCGTGGCAACTTGTATTTGCACCACATTCCAGTCGCAGTCCTCTTTCCTTTACAGGCTGCACAACGCCGGCAGATGGCAGTGCTTCTCTGCACCTGCCTTCTCACTTCCAAGTAGCACCGCGCACATTCGAGCCTTGCAGGGAGAGAAGACGCGGCTAGGCGTCTCGCCCAGAAGAACGTGGCAGGGCGAAAAAGTGTTCTTCTTTTGTCTTCCTCGTCGCCCAGAGTGTGCTGCTGTGTTGAAAGTCTTGGCCAGCGAAAAGCTACTCCAGCAAGTGTTTCTCTCCTGATGCATTGCGCTGAGCGAGAGCTGAGGAAAATCCTTGCACAGCACCCTGTGGATGCGTGCAGTACACACGCCGAAGAGCGGCACGGCTAAAAGTCATCGCTGGGCTTCAGTTCTGTCCAGACAGCAGAAGGAGAAGAACGAAGCAGCTGGGCACCGGCTGCATGTACTCAGTGGAGCGAATTTCAAATGACCAGCCAAGAGCTGGTTCACAAGCAGATTCAGCTGAGAATGCTCTGGCTGCTTCACAAAGGAAGGCGTTGTGTTGCACTCCTGGACACTACCCGGCCAGAAGCAGGTTCTTACACCTTCAATGCTGCAGAGTCCATGCAGCTGGAGCACCCCAAGAAGGACGCGTCCAGCTGGAAGGCGTTCTTCAAGTACCCCCCTCTTCCAAGTAGCCTTGAAACTGAGCACAACACACTGCGGCTCGGCAGCTTCCTTCTCAGATAGACGTGCCGTCACACTGTTCACTCTCGCAGCTCCGTTGCCCACTTGCAGCAGCTGCTCGCAAAGAAAAAGGCTCCAGAAGTAAAAGCCACTGCTGGGCTGCCCTTTCCCCTTGCCTCACGTCAAGCACCAGAAACTGTCCGCTGCACTCTCTATTTCCTTTCTCCGCCGTATGGCGAAGCATAAACCTAACCGCAATTGTTTCCAGGGGAAAGCTGCAAGAGAAATAGGTGGCAGCACAAGTAGCTGCAAGTTGAACTTTAAGTTTCCGACTGCTAACATGAATCCGAAAACAAGCGAGTGGCAGGCACGCTTCCTCTTGCAGCCTGTGCGATGCACACACCAGCTCGGTGCTCTGCCTTCATTCTTACGCCCTTCGTAGCTGGTCGCGCTTTCGTTTTGCTGGAGACGAACCCGGCAGCCAAATGCTGCAGGCTGCTGCTTCTGCCGAAACACGCCTGGGCTATGCAATTTCTCTCTAGCGCTGAAGTAGCACCACATTCTCTTTGCTTTGTAGCCAGCATCTTTACGAAAAGCTTCTCGGCTACGTCTGGCACAGAGAACAGCTTTATTTTAACCGGCTTAGCCGGAGCTTGCCCCCGACGCGTGGCAACTTGTATTTGCACCACATTCCAGTCGCAGTCCTCTTTCCTTTACAGGCTGCACAACGCCGGCAGATGGCAGTGCTTCTCTGCACCTGCCTTCTCACTTCCAAGTAGCACCGCGCACATTCGAGCCTTGCAGGGAGAGAAGACGCGGCTAGGCGTCTCGCCCAGAAGAACGTGGCAGGGCGAAAAGATATTCTTCCTTTCTCTTTCTTCTTGCCCGAATTGTGCTGCTGTGTTGAATGTCTTGGCCAGCGAAAAGCTACTCCAGCAAGTGTTTCTCTCCTGACGCATTGCGCTGAGCGAGAGCTACGCGGACAGTGTGGACCCTGTGAAACAGCAAGAAAATGACTGTACGACGAGCTGAGGAAAATCCGTGCACAGCGCCCTGTGGCCGCGTGCAGTGTTCGCGCTGAAGAGCGGCAAAGCTCAAAGGCATCGCTGGGCTTCAGTTCTGTCCAGAGCACAGAAGGAGAAGAACGAAGCAGCTGAGCACCGGCTGCATGTACTCAGTGGAGCGAATTTCACATGTCCAGCCAAGAGCTGCTTCACAAGCAGATTCAGCTGAGAATGCTCTGGCTGCTTCACAAAGGAAGGTGCTGTGTTGCACTCCTGGACACTACCTGGCCAGAAGCAGGTTCTTACACCTTCAATGCTGCAGAGTCCATGCAGCTGGAGCACCCCCAGAAGGACGCGTCCAGCTAGAAGGCGTTCTTCAAGTACCCCCCTCTTCCAAGTAGCCTTGAAACTGAGCACAACACACTGCGGCTCGGCAGCTTCCTTCTCAGATAGACGTGCCGTCACACTGTTCACTCTCGCAGCTCCGTTGCCCACTTGCAGCAGCTGCTCGCAAAGAAAAAGGCTCCAGAAGGAAAAGCCACTGCTGGACTGCCCTTTCCCCTTGCCTCACGTCAAGCACCAGAAACTGTCCGCTGCACTCTCTATTTCCTTTCTCCGTCGCATCTACCACGGTTATCTCTGCATCTCGAAGCATAAACCTAACCGCAATTCTTTCCAGGGCAAAGCTGGAAGAGAAATAGGTAGCAGCACATGTAGCTGCAAGTTGAACTTTCTGTTTTCAACTGCTAATTCGAATCTGAAAACAAGCGAGTGGCAGCCACGCTTCCTCTTGCAGCCTGTGCTATGCACACACCAGCTCCGTGCTTCTGCCTTCATTCTTATGCTCTTCGTACCATTTCGTTCTTTTCATTCTGCCGGCGTCGAACCGTCGTCATCTTGTCGCAGAGATGGCACGCCGGCAGAGAAACCCTCCAGAGAAACGCTCCAGGTTGCTGTCTCTTCCGAAACACACCTGGGCTGTGCACTTTCCTTCGCTGCCCTTGGTAGCACCACATTCTCTTTGCTTTGTAGCCTGAATGTAAAGGGAAAGAGTCTCAGCTACGTCTGGCACCGAGAACAGCTCTAGTTCAACGCGCTTACCCGGCGCTTACCCCGACCCGTGGGAACTTGTATTTGCACCACATTCCAGGGGTAGTCTTTCTTTCCTTTACAGCCTGCACAGCGCCGGCAGATGGCAGTGCTTCTCTGCACCTGCCTTCTCACTTCCAAGTAGCACCGCGCACATTCGAGCCTTGCAGGGAGCAAAGACGTGGATAGATGTGTGGCAGAGAAAATCGTGCAAAGACGAAAAGATGGTCTTCTTTTGTCCTCCTCGTCGCCCAGATTGTGCTGCTCTGCTGAAAGCGTGCGTTTTATTACCCCTTCTCGCAGTAAGACTATGTGCTGCGTTGCAACTGTTGGCCAGCGGAAGGCTAATGCAGCAAGTGCTTCTCTCCTGACACATTTCTCTGAGCGAGAGCTTGTGCGGACAGTTGGGCTCTGCGAAGCTGTACTTGCACGTAGCGCTGAGGAAAATCCGTGCACTGCGCACTGTGGATGCGTGCAGTACACACACTGAAGAGAGCCAAAGCTGAATGCTTCAGTTCTGTCCAGCGCCGGTAAGGGAGAAGAACGCAGCCCCAGGCCACTGGGCTGGTGTGTGCGATGACTAGGAGCTTTGCCGCTCTTCTGCGTGTATACTGCACGCATCCACAGTGCGCAGTGCACGGATTTTCCTCAGCTCTCGCTCAGCAAAATGCATCAGGAGGGAAGCACATGATGGATTAGCCTTGCACTGGCCAACAGTTCCAACGCAGCACCACAGTCTTCTTGCGAGAAGGGGTAATAAAACACATGTATTGTCCCGGAACAGTTCTCTGGGCGAGCCGTAGCCGAGAAGCTTTCCGCAAAGATAAAGACCACAACGCAGACAGAATGTTGTGCTACCTAGCGCTAGAGAGAAATTGCATAGCCCAGGCGTGTTTCGGCAGAAGCAGCAGCCTGCAGCATTCGGCTGCCGGCACCGTGCTCTCTGCGCGAGAAGTAGACGACGGTTCGTCTCCAGCAAAACGAAAGCGCGACCTGCTACGACGAGCGTAAGAACGAAGGCAGAGCACCGAGCTGGTGTGTGCATCGCACAGGCTGCAAGAGGAAGCGTGCCTGCCACTCGCTTGTTTTCAGATTCGAATTAGCAGTCGGAAACTTGCAGCTACGTGTGCTGCTACCTATTTCTCTTCCAGCTTTCCCAGGAAAGAATTGTGCCGGGGTTTACGCTTCGAGATGCAGACATTACAGTGGTAGATGCGACGGAGAAAGGAAATAGAGAGTGCAGCGGACAGTTTCTGGTGCTTGACGTGAGGCAAGGGGAAAGGGCAGTCCAGCAGTGGCTTTTCCTTCTGGAGCCTTTTTCTTTGCGAGCAGCTGCTGCAAGTGGGCAACGGAGCTGCGAGAGTGAACAGTGTGACGGCACGTCTATCTGAGAAGGAAGCTGCCGAGCCGCAGTGTGTTGTGCTCAGTTTCAAGGCTACTTGGAAGAGGGGGGTACTTGAAGAACGCCTTCCAGCTGGACGCGTCCTTCTTGGGGTGCTCCAGCTGCATGGACTCTGCAGCATTGAAGGTGTAAGAACCTGCTTCTGGCCGGGTAGTGTCCAGGAGTGCAACACAACGCCTTCCTTTGTGAAGCAGCCAGAGCATTCTCAGCTGAATCTGCTTGTGAAGCAGCTCTTGGCTGGACATGTGAAATTCGCTCCACTATGTACGTGCAGCCGGTGCCCAGCTGCTTCGTTCTTCGCCTTCTGTGCTCTGGACAGAACTGAAGCCCAGCGATGACTTTTAGCCGTGCCGCTCTTCGGCGTGTGTACTGCACGCATCCACAGGGTGCTGTGCAAGGATTTTCCTCAGCTCTTGCTCAGTGCAATGCATCAGGAGAGAAATACTTGCTGGAGTAGCTTTTCGCTGGCCAAGACTTTCAACACAGCAGCACACTCTGGGCGACGAGGAAGACAAAAGAAGAACACTTTTTCGCCCTGCCACGTTCTTCTGGGCGAGACGCCTAGCCGCGTCTTCTCTCCCTGCAAGGCTCGAATGTGCGCGGTGCTACTTGGAAGTGAGAAGGCAGGTGCAGAGCGCACGGCCATCTGCCGGCGTTGTGCAGCCTGTAAAGGAAAGAGGACTGCGACTGGAATGTGGTGCAAATACAAGTTCCCACGCGTCCGGGGGCATGCTCTGGGTAAGCCCGTTGAACTAAAGCTGTTCTCTGTGCCAGACGTAGCCGAGAATCTTTCCCTTTACATTTAGAGCGAATGTGCTGCTGTATGGCGCTGAGAGGGAAAGTGCATAGCCCAAGCGTGTGTCGGCAGAAGCAGTCTGCTGGAGTATTTGGCTGCCGGCACCGTGCTCTTTGTGCCACAAGTAGACGACGCTTCGACTCCGGCAGAATGAAAGCGCCACATGGCTACTAAAGAGGCCGAACGAAGGCGCCGAGCACCGGGCTCGTGTCCGCAGCGTACAAACTGAGAAAGGAGCGTGGCTGGCGCTCGCCTGCCTGCCGACTTCACGTTAGCATTGAGAAGGAGGAAGTTCAACGGCAGCTACTTGTGCTACTACTTCTCCCTCTTCCAAGCATCCCTGGGAACACTGGCGCTTACCTTTGGGCTCCGAGATGCAGAAAACCCAGTGGTCGATGCCAAGGAGAGGGGAAGTAGAGAGTGCAGCGGGGAGTTGAAGTGGCTTTACGTGAGGCAAGGGGAAGGTGCAGCCCAGCATTGGCTTTTCCTCCTAGTTCTTTTCTTCAGGAGAGCAGCTAGCAAGCGAGCTGCGAGAGCCAACAACGGGATGGCACGTCTTGTCAGAGAAGCCACGGTCTACAGTGCTGTAGAGTGCTGTGCACAGTTTGAATGCTGCCCTAAGTACACGGTACTTTTGGAACGGCTTCTCTCCTGACTTTCCCGTCTCTGTGAGCTCTAGCTGGCTTGAACTTGGCCACACTGAAGGTGTGTGGACGTGATTGCGCTGCGAGTAGCAAGTCTTCCAGAGACGAGGGATAGTCAACAAATGCTTTCTCACCTGACCCATCTCTCAGTCCGAACTGTGGCTGGAAACGCTGCTGTGCTGCAAGGGTGGACTTAGCCACTCTGAGAGAATGTGATGACGCTCTGTAGATAGTTGCGAAGGAAAGTGCTGGTCACTGCAATGTTTCGCCTAGTTTACAGACTTTAGAGGGACTCTGAATGCCAACGCCTTCTTCTAGCACTTGTTCTCTGCGTGCAGCTGCTGCATGTTCGGAAGGGCTTTGGGATCGGCGAGAGGTGGAGGGTAGGATGGTAGCTAGAGCTTGAAGGAAAGTGCGTCTCTCCAGGACCTTTGATGCAGTTCAGTGGGTGCGAGTTGCATGTTGAGCATGATGGCACAGAAAAGGTTCTGAAAGAAAGAGGCCGTGCTGGAGCTGCCTTGACTTTTGCCGCTTAGAAACTGCACAGCCAACAATGAAAAGATTCCTCTTGCTTCCCCGCTACGTGCAGGATCACATTCTTTTGTGTCTCCAAGAGGCAGGATGCACAGCGGAGCTCTTCCAGCAACTGCTCGCACACGACCGGGGCGGCGCCAGCGAAGCGCTTGGCTTTTTCCCCGGCACTGTCAGCGCTCCTCGAAACAAGCACACGATGGCGCTGACGACTTGCAAAAGAAGGCCAAGCGCCTGGCGCTGCTCGAAAGCACCCCAAGGGCAGAGGCAAGTTGCAAACGTCCCTGCACTCAAATCAACAGCACCTCAGGACAAAAAGATTTCCCTCATCTTCCCCTTCCAAGAGCGGACTCTTCTTTATACCGCACTCCAAGAGGCAGACAAACCTCTTTGGCCCAAACCAATCTTTGCCCTCTCGCAGATTCTGCCCACCAACTTGAAACCATCTGGCAAAAACAGAGCTCAAAACAGTGCGGGCTGAGGAAGATCTTGCTGCCTGCAACTTCAACTGCACCCCTCAAACTAGCAGCACACACGCTGTTCTCAGCACTTTCCTTCTCAGCTCTCGGTACCATCCTAAGCCTTCCCTCTCCCAGAGTCAGGATCCCAAGACAACGGCCCCACGGACTGCTCACACACTAAAGGCACCAGGACAAAAGGCCTACAAGCTTGGCCTTTGCATTCCCAAGGACAGCTCAACAGCTCTAAGCCAGAGAGAGCTCTGCCTCTTGGGAAAAGCCTTTAAAATCCCTAAGAGCACCTGATGTGCACATCCAAACCTGCTTTCCTTGCCAAAGAGAGCAACTACAAGCCCATCTCCAAAGAAACGGCATCCCCTCCTCCAAAATACAACACATCCATCCACTGATCCACCTCCAGTATTGAATAGATCCAACAAGTGCCCCTACAGGCCCAGGGGCCAGAAGAGAAATGTCTTGCTGGACTATTCCTCCCCATGCTACCTTAACATCTGCTCCAGCAACACTGGCACTATGTCCTTGCCTTCGCAAGGAAAGGCACTCCGAGTCTCTTGGCCTTGCCTTGCCTTCAGTACCTTGTCCAGTTCTTCTTAAGCTACCCTTGCTCTGCTTCCTTTGCCTCTGCTGCCTTGCCTTGCACTACCTACAACTTGCTGGCTTTGCTTTGCCCTGCCTACCACTCTTGCCCTCGCCTTCCATGCAGGCAAGGCGCTGCAAAGCAAGTGCAGGCAATTGTGGGCAAGTCAAGGGAGAGGTAAGCAAGGCCAGAGCAGTGAGGGGAAAGCAAATGGAGTGGTAGGCAAGAGAAGGCCCAGACGTTAGAGGCAAGGCTGGCCGTAGGAAGGGAAGTCCACTGATGGGTAGGCCAGGCAGAAACAAGAAGGGCTCGGTAAGCCAAGGCCCTGGAGGAAAGCAGTAGGCAGGTCAAGGGTGGGGCATGGACGTGCAAAGGAATGCAAGGCTCCAGAGAGCTAGCAGGGCAAGGCAAGGAAACTGTTGTGTTGCCAAGGCAAGGCAAGGATAGGCAAGGCAGGTGAGAAGTACATTCGAGGACTGCTGGTACACAAAAGCGGCCAGGACCAAGTGCTCTGTGTGGCCTTGCTTGGCGAGGCGAGGCAGGGCAATGAGGGTCCTAGAAGGAAAAGGAAAGGTGAGTCCAGAGCTAGACGAATGTGAAAGGAAGTCAGGTGGGGGATGGGTGAGCAAGTCAATGCAAGGCAGGGGAGAAAAGGCAGGTTGAGGGAAGGCTACAGAGGGGGCAGCAAGGAAACGCAAGGCATGTGAGGAGTGAGTGCTGCCAGCCGGCCGGGATGGCAGGGGCGGGGCCACTGCAAGTAGCATGGCGGGGATGTGGAGGGGGGTGTTAGTGTGCGGGAGGTGGGGGTGTGTGTGTGCAGCGGAGTGCAGGGTAAGTGCAGGTGTGTGTGCATGTGCATAGGGGGGTTTTGTGCCAGGTGCTGTGCCGGGGGGAGCCATCGCACCGCCAAGAAGGTGTGGGAGTGAAAGAAGTAACATAGATGTGTCTTAACAAAGAGACCGTGTGAATCTGTCCTTAGACAAGGCTAGGAATTTACTGGTAGGGGCGTAACAGAAGAAAGTCTTAGTTCTAGAAACTGTTACTAATCGACAGAGACTGTTGCTCAGCCAAGGCCGTGTTAAATTGCTGAACCTAGAGCAAGGCAGCAAAGACTTAATAGCATTAGGAATAGTTTCGTTTTCTTCCTTTTCCATACCAAGAGGGGGGTGCATATTAGAGGGGAGCCTAGAGTAGGCAGTTCCGGAAGTCTGTAATTCCCGAGTACCTCCGAGGGTGCTGTTGCCAGGAACTTCGCATCAAAAGGGGGCTGCGTCCCGCAATCAGTTGAGAGACTCCATGGCAAAAGCCCCATGGCCTCTCCCTGTAGTTGAAGAATGTTACAGGCCTCCTCTGTCTCCTTTTTGGTGGATGAAGAAAGTCAGAAAGCAACACTTCTGCCAGAACTCTCCAAGATGCCCCCTTTGCTCCCAGTGACTCCATCACTGGCCGGGAAGCTGTCTTTTCTCCCAGAGGAGTTCGAGATACAGTTAAAAGCCGTGTGGCAGAGAAAAAAGGCAATACTTGGTTTACAAGGGATGGCAAACAAGAGATACCAGAAGCTTTGGCCCTACCAATCTTAAAAGAACTCCGTGAAGAGAGTCCTTGCACCTCCTGAGGATTGGCAGAAGCCTTCCTCATGCTGGATGTTGCTGGGGGTCTTTTTAGACTGGCAGAACGAGCTGTTGAAGGTTGCTTGATCTGTGCTAAAGCAAACAGCCAAGTTACAAAGGAACTTGCCAGGGGAGGGAGGCCTTGGGCTGCAGGTCCCTTCCAAAGATGCCAGGTGGATTTTCCTGAGATGCCCCAAGTGGGAAGGCTTCATGTCTTCTGGTAATGGTATGTCAGCTAGCAAGGTGGCCAGAAGCATTTCCAACTGCTTCAGCAACGACAGCATCAGGTATTAAGGCATTTTTGGAACAAATCATTCCAAGATACAGCATTGTAGAAGCAATAGACTCAGATAGGGAAACTCATTTGACAGGAAAGATCCTTCAAGGGGTTTTGGCTTCTTTAGGAACACAATGGCACCTCCATAGGCCCTGGCACCCCCAGAGCTCGGCTCGGGTAGAAAACAATGAATAGAGAAATAAACACCTTTTGAAGCTGGTAATAGAAACCAAGATGCCATGGCTAGGGCTTTGGACATTGGCTTTGGCGAGAATGAGAGCCCGAGCCAGAAGAGAGATTCCGTTCTCCCCCTTTCCGTCGTTGTTATGAATTACCCGGCTAAGTCTCAACCTAGTGGGGGAGTAGAGGTAAGTGATGTATATTTAAAACCATCTGTGGCCAGGATACTGCTTCTTGTGAAACCCCTTCAACAGGAAGCTCAGCTGGCACAAGCCCCACCTTTGGACTTTGCTGCTTGTAACATCCAACCAGGAGATTGAGTCCTAGTTAAGGAGCAGAAAGAAGCGCCAGTGGTTCTGAAATGGCGTGGCCCATTCCAAGTGTCACTGACGACAGAAACAGCCATGAAGACAGCTGGACACAGGTGGACCCGTCACTCTCGGGTCAAGGTCTCTGAAGCCTCAGAGATTTGCACATCTCAGCTGGAGGAGAAGGCCGGGAGGCTGTGACTGACACTCTGCAGGAGTGGGCCGGAGCAGTAGCCAGTGCTTCGACATCAGAGGAAGCCCTGCGTGCCTACCCACAGACCACCTGCTGAAATAGTCTCTATGGGTATCCCTCCTCTAGAATCTCCACTCACTGGGGCGCTAATACTTGCAGCCATTGTTTCACGTTAACTAGTTTCTGTGTCTTCAATTGCCACAGGTGCTGCAGAAGACAATGGGAAAATTAGACTAGCTAATTAGATCACACTATTAAAACATTTTCCTTAATAACTCTACTTTTATATGGTCAGCTAAGTTTAGGCCAGGAGTGGGAGAATCAATTTGCAGCCTTAGCAGAAGAAGTAGCAAAAGTTTTTCACCTTAGCAATTGCTGGCTCTGTGGAGGGCCTGGAGGATCTGAAGAGTGCCTATGGTTGGCTAGCCCAGCTGAACCTAAGTGGTGGCTCAGCACCTAACATGAGGTCCATACTAGGACGGGATTTGGGGCCAAAGAAGGAAGCCCATGGCTATAGGAGAAGGTTTCACGAAGGATGTCTGGACTTCAGGTGGCTCTCTTGAAAGCTGTTTATTGCATAGGCGAAGTTACAGCATTTCAGGGAGTGGCTATCCAGAGCCAGCCCTACAGCTGCCAGCTCCAGCTGTAGGCATACCTGAAGCCGCTTGCTGTTCAAGTTACAGAGCATTCTATACTTTTCTTTGCAGAGTATCTTAGCACGTAACAACCAATAAGCACCATACACAACACCTTGACATTGGCCTATAGCCTATCATAGCTACTACCATCACCATATTATAGTCATTATTATCCAATCACAAGAGTAAGTTACAATTTAAGCTTCCAGTGGAAAATTCTTAGACCTTTCTTCTTCTTGCTACATCAACATTTCTTGTTTGCCTGCCATATCTTTCTTTTTGGGAAAGACACCTTTTCTATTCACTTATGCTCTTCTTGAGACTTACTTACTTGGTGAAAAACATGTCTTTGTTTGTAATCACATACCTTTGTCCTGCTCCTAAAAATCTCCTTCCAACTCATCTCCAACCTTTGCCTTCTCAGTTACTCAGCGATCACTGTTTCAGCAAAACATCTTTTCTTCTATATCAAAACTTGCTTTCATTTCTACCTCATCCCCAGCTTCTACATTCTCAGACCTTGCTGCCAAGCCTACATACCTGTGAAACTTTCTTACCAAACTTTCATCCTCCCCAACACATGGCCACTTCATTCTTCTCCAACAGGCACTTACTGCCTAAACAGGACAGGGCGGGTCTATGTAGGAAAAGGCGTTTGTCAATTGACTTTCCCTCTGGCTTTAAACAATTGGGTTTGGACCCACAGTTGCCCTCCTTACAATTGTTCCAAATATCAAGACAATTGCAATCAAAGAGCTGTTCAGCTCACTAATGGTAGCTGCGTAAGGTGTTCTTACCAAAAACATTTGGAAGCCTGTAAAGCAATGGGGAGGGACAAGGGGGTTTTTTGACCACCTATTTTTAAGCTGTCCCCACAAAAATCCCACAAGTAGAAGACATGTTGTTTGTGATTATCAGTGGGAATGGCAACAGCGGATTGGAACTCAAAGCCTTTTAGTGAGTTCTGCTCCAAATCCAAGCAAGCAACTTGCAGATGTAAATGTAGATGGGAACCCTGTGTGGGAGCTTGGAAATGCAAATGCTGTGACCCTTATGGTGGGGCAGCTATTGTTGGAGGACCGTTAGGCCCGGGAAACCCACGGTATTTTGACCTACCAATTGATGACCAAGGATAGGAAGGCCCCTTTGCTAATGGAACACGGGCTTTGAAAGGACATGATTGGATTTGTGGCCAACATGCTTAGCTCAGGTTACCTCCAAACTGGTCAGGGATATGGTGTATATCTTAGACCATTGTTCTTTTTGCTACTACAAATTCAGGGAAATCGCTTAGGAATCCAAATCTGTGATGATTTAATTAGAGAAAAGCAGTCAGCCGATGCAGCCTTGGCTGCAGGGAGCACCCCAAAACGGGGAAAAGATGAATGGCCACCAGAACAAGTTACGCAACATGATGGACCAGCCACTTGGCAACCTAAGGAATTAATCCCAGATGCCTGGGAACCCATTCATCATTTGAATGAGATAATTAGGTTACAAGCTGTCTCAGAAATAATTACCAACCAGCCAGCCACAGCTCTTGACCGTCTTGCTGAGCAACCCACTTCAATGAGGAAAGTGGTATTTTCAACATTGGATGGTATTAGATTATCTGTTAGCAGAAGAAGGAGGAGTTTGTGGGAAATTAAATGACTCAAGCTGCTGTTTGCAAGCAGATGACAGCGGAAAAGTGGTCAAACAAATAACAGAGGAAATAACCTCAGCTCATGGACCTGTCCAAGTGTTGAAAGGATGGTAATGGGACATGTTTTCCTGGCTAACTGGCCAGCTATGGGCTAAATTGTTACAGCAGGGATTACTGTAACACGCCTATATCAAACCAGGAATCCCGTGGAAAAGAAGTAGATATGGACAGATTGGTGGTCGATGTTTCAGAGGTCTTTATTTCTTCAGCCACATGGCCGGGGCTCTGCTCAGGAACTCCCCCAGTCACGGGACCCGAGGGTCCTTGGCCACACCGGGGAACACAAACCAACCAAGGGGGAATGAAGCTGACCAGGGGCAGGGAAACCCCGTGTCTCGCCCCCAGGGCCCATCGCCCAGGGCTCCATGGCAGGGGGGGAGACCCCAACACTAAATGAATACCATTTCTCCTCTTCTATGCTATAGCAACTCTAATCTTTTGACCATACGTGACACCATGCTGGGTGCAGCTCTTTCAGCAGGTAGCAGCCATGCATACCTGATCCAGAAACGACTACAAAAGGACAGAAGAGGATGTCACTGCAAATAATAGCAAAAGCCCAGAAGACTCAAGAAGAAAAAATTAAATCAATGGTAATTAAGGTTTGTAAAGACAAATACAGATCAAATAAATAGAGGAGGGATTAAAAGGAATGAGATGGATGAGTCTTTACAAACAGACCGCGTGAATCGGCCTGTAGACAAGGCTAGGAACTTATGGGGAGTGAAGTAACAGAAGAAACGATTAGTTCTCTAGAACTGTTACTAATCATCGGAGACTGTTGATTAATCAAGGCCGTGTTAAATTCCTAAACCTAGAGCAAGGCAACAAAGACTTAATAGCATTAGAAATGGGTTTTTTTCTTCCTTTTCGATGCCAAAAGGAGGGTGCATATTAGAGGGGGACATAGAGTAGGCAGTTCTGGAAGTCTGTATCTCCCGAATACCTCAGCCAGTGGGGAAAAGGAAGAGGGTGCTGTGGCTGGGAACTTGACATCAAAAGGGGGCTGCATCCCGCAACCGTTTGACAGACCCCATGGGAAAAGCCCCATGGACTCTCCCTGTAGTCGAAGAATGTTGCAGGACTCCTCTGTCTCCTTTTCGGACATCAACCTCAGGCATGGTGGATTAATTTTCCCTAACGGCAGCGACCTGCTGCGTGGTCTCCGTGCTCCTCCCCAGCCCCCCGGGAGGTGTCAAATAGTTGCCGGCGGCTCCCACCGCGCGTTACAGACGGCTGCGCGGCGCCGGGGCTGCTCGCAGTGCTCCCCTGCCCCGCCAGGGCTGGCCGCGGGCTGCGGAGCCATCTCGCCACCGGCGCGGCCAGGGCCGGGGCCCTTCTCGACAGCAGCCGAGGGGCTGCGGAGCGGGCGGCTGCGGGACGATCAGCTCTTTTATGCCGCGCCGTGCTGCCGCCTCCATCTAGCTCCCCATCGCGCCGCCGGCCGACCCCGCCTGGCGCGTTCACGCTCGGCCGCGCTCGCCGCCCGCCCAGCCTCGCCGGAAGCTCTCCCGCGCGGGCCGTGCCCCGGCTCCGCCTGCGGCTCGGCAGGGCCCGGCCGCACGCGTGCTGCGTGGCTCGGAGCACCCGCGTTGCGCCGCAGGCGACGGGGAAGGCGGGGCGGGCCGGCGCCATGGTGGTAGCGCGAGGAGAGGAGCGCCCGGGCGGGGCGGCGAGTGGCGCGGCGGTGAGCGCTTCTGCTTGCTGTCGCTCGGCTGCCGCCCACGGCAGGTGCCGTGTGACCCCGCGGAGCGGCGGGGCCGGCCGGGCGGTGCGCGGCGAGGCTTTCGGCCAGCGGCGGCCGCAGCGACAGTCTGCTGGCACTGCCCGTGCCGGTGGAGAGAGCGGGGATCCGAGGCCGGCCTTCCTAGGGTAACGAGGGGCGACCGCCTTTGCCGCGCTGCCCTCCGTGCAGCACGTGGCCGATTCCGGCGAAGCCGGGGTCTCCGCAGCGGCGCGGGCGGGAGGGAGTGGGGAGCGCGCTCGGTGCTCTGCCGGCCGCTCCCGCCCAGCGCTGCGCTCCGCCGAGGCGTTTTCCTGCCTATCCTGGGGAGGACACAAGGGACACCAAAGTTGGAGCTTAGCTGTCAGGGGGAACAACTTCCCTCCATTGGCGACCTCCTTTTCCCTCTGATTCAGCTACCTTGTGGTAGGTGCGATGGTGCTGAAGAAGGGTGGCGGCTGGGCACAGTTGCTGGCATAGGTGGTGCGAGAGCTCCACGCAAGCAGCTTGGAGTGGCATGTGTGAGGGTAGGAAGGTACGGCACCCACAGCTGAAGGTAAAAAAAGTCAGGGCATGTCATCAGCCGCAGTCGTGCTAAGTTGTTCATCTTTGCAAACTGCTTGCCGAGTTGTTCCTTTTCTTAGGTAATGGGGGTTTGTATCAACCAGAACTGCATATGGTCAGTATTTGCAGAGAAGGTTATTTGGACTGTTGTTGAGGTGAGTGTAGCAGTTTCTATGGCATTCTGCAAAAAAGTGACAGGTCTCTCTGCGTTCCCCAATTCTTAACAAAAATGAAGTTAACAAAGCCCTGAAAAGAGGTTTTACAAAACTTCAGGGATTTTTTCCTACGAGTACTGTGGAGACAACCATAGTCACCTTGTCTTTCCAAAAGTGAAGGTTACATCTTTTTGTCCAAGAGCATCAAGTGCTTTTGATCAGCGTTTGTGTGCATGCATTAGCCTTGTTCTTGTTCTTCCTTGGAGAACTTTTACAATACTCAGATGATCTGTGTAGGCTGCAGCCTGCAGTGGTGAACTTGAAGGCTTCCAGCAGAAGGGAGATGCTGTCCACGTTTTGGATTTTCCTTAGTCTGAACTGATGATCTGTCATTTGCATGTTTGTTTAGCTGTGCTTAGAATAATGAGCAGAAACATTGATAAGTTGGTGTATAGAATAAAGACAATTACCAATTTCCTCCCTTTGTGGGAGCCCATCCAAAAGTCACGCAAGAAGAAACTTAGAGGTCACTAAAGTAATTAGAATTGTTAAAACTCAGAAAGGCATAAAGGTCAGAGTGAGGAAGATGAGTTACTTCATCTTCCTTAGGACCACTGACCCAATTCAAGACCACCGACTCCATTCAGATCACACGCTACGCATGCTTAATGACATGTAAGCTCATTTCCATACAAAGCGGAGAATGGGAGGTGTCAACACCATGAATACGCATTTTGTATTTTGGATATCCATAATACGTGGAAATAAAAGGTATCATGTTTGCTTGTATCAGGGCCTGCGACTTAGGGAGCTATCCCACGCAAAAATAAAACATACACTTTCTAACTCTAAACTGTTAAGAGTTTTTGTCCATCTCAGTTGGATATCGATATTAGATCGATATTCATATTTTGGTAAATCATAGTTAGCATAGGAGAAAGGCATGCTTGGTATGTACCTGGGATAGTTAGGGCTAGCTTTTAGTTCTGCAATGTTATTACGAAACATCGATACGGTCTTGGCCAGTTGCCCCTCGTTTCGAAAAAGGCCTATAAAGGGACTTTCTGAAATAACTGAGATGAGATCTCCCCACGGAAAGAAGACAAATCTATTGGCAGCAGAGCACGAGGACTTCGTCTCATCTGTTGGTAGCCATTGCCCCCCCTTTCTTCCTCTCTACTCTTTTACTTTGTTTTTCTTTCTCTCTCTCTCTCTCTTTCTCTCCTCTATCACATTACCATGTTGTGGGTACTTAACAAAGGTGAAAAGGTGATTAAAACTGAAATCCCTTGTGTCCTTTTGCACTCGGAGACCTGTAAACAAACCATCACGACCCTCACTTCTATTAGCAGATCGTGACATTAAACTGGCATCACGGACAGGATTTCTGACAGACAGAAGGGGTTGCAAGGTTGTGTGTAGTCTCTAATAGGGGAAGGACGTTTCACTCCAGCCGCACCTAGCCCGACACCCCGCAAAGGGTGAGCGGTGTCTAGAAAGCAAGGGGGGCGACTCGAATTTCCCGCAAACTGCACACACCTAGGTGAAAAGCACCCCATACTCAACTGAGGGCTCTGTCTTCAGATTTTTCACAAAAAGATCTCTTAGTGTAAAAGGGGGAACTGTTTTGGTGGGCGTGTGTGAATTTGGACTGCTTGGTGTAGGGAAGAGACAACCGTAAGTAACTTAAGGAGTACCTCCCAGGCAGATTTTGGTCTCTTCACCCACCCAGGGAAGCGAAGGGCGACACGGCGAAGCTGTTTGTGTGGCAATGTGTAATTAGGTTTTACCTCCCTGTAGTGGTTTTGATCCCTTTATAAAATGACTGAAAACCCTAGTGCAAATCATAAAGCTGCATTTTATGCTCTGCTAGCAAAACATAATGCCCGGCCCTCTCCGGGAGGGGAAGAATGGGCTCAAAATAACTGGTTTAATTTGGAGAGTGTGACCGATAGAATATGTTCATTCCAACATGAGACAAAGTTTAAATTTGGCCGAAATAAAACCATAATCTGCTCCTAAATCTGTTTCAGGAGCATGCCTTACAGCAGCTATAGATCACTGCTTTAAGCGATGTAGTGAAGAGAAAGCAATCACAGATTCCCTTCAAAACCTAGTGGAAATTTTACGGGAACAATCAGATGAAGAAAGGAATGAAAATCATTTGCTGCGGGCTGCTTTGAGGGAGGAATATTTTAAGAATTCAAAGAATGCTGACTCACCAAAAGAGAAAGAGGAAAAGAAAACTCCTCACATTAACCAAATATACCCCCAGGAAGAACTAGTGCTAGTGAAAAATTGTGGGGAAAACTGCTGCCCTCCTATGGGACCTCTAATTAAAACAGAATATAATTATATCAATGATGAAGATTTTGAACCGCATATCACCACTAAACAAATACCATACACTGCTACTGAGTTGGCGAAGTTAAAAAAGGAGTACGGGCGGCTTCCCCACGAAGCTGAGACGGAATATGTCTTCCGAGTGTCTCTCACCGGAGGAGACCAAATTCAATTCACTGAACAGGAGGCCAGTGGATATTGGGGACATGGAGTTCTCTTAACAACAGGAGACAAACGTAACACATGGTCGCTGACTCAGCGCGCAGCTTTCTGGGCCGGGGGACTCAATCCTTTAGAAAGGGGAGACCCTTTCGCTACAGTTGGTACCCCTGATCAACTTCTAGAAAGCGTCCACAAAGCCGCCTGTCTGCAAATGATCCATGAAAGGAAATTAACTCCTGGATATGAATCCCCCACGCAATTACCTGTGAAACCTGAACTGATGACCCCTTTAATTCGAGGCCTTCCAGAATCACTCAAATCTACAGCAGCTGTCCTTCAAAACACCATAGCTGCTGCAGGTCCTGTAGAGAGGTTGGACAGATTCCTTGGAAACCCGAGCGACCAAACTGCGTCTACCGATCCTGGGTTTACTCCATATTCAGCCCCCTCTCAGCCGCCAGGTTCACAATCAAATTCACCTGCCGGTGATTGCAAAGTTTGGACATGGAGTGAGGTTGAAGAAGATCTGATTAATTACAGTAGGAAATATGGACCGATAAAAATCCCAGAGGAAAAATCAGAAAAAACAAAAGGTGTCAGGTACATTAGGGCTCCTCATAGTGAAAAACCAAAGAATGTAACCAGAGATCCCTAACCGTCAGCATTGGTGCTTATTAGGTATCAAAAAGGGGGTCCCCAGAAATGCGATGGATGGCTTAGCCCTTGATCAGTTGAGTAAGGTAGTGTCTAACTGGCACTGCCAAAAGCCCCTTCTACCGAATCCGTCACTTCAACCCAGTGCACCCCTCCTCCCTCAGAATCTGGGCAGTGAGTCAAAGCCACTTCTCCCTCAAAGTCCGGCCAATGAGCCAGAACAGATTCTTCCTCAAAACCAGGGAAACTAGACCCTCTGTTTCTTGTCAGTGGGCAAAGAAACGGAGCATAGGTATACCTGAGAATGCTCACTAAAAATAAAACGGGAGATATAACGATCACAGCTATTACAAGTCCTAAACGGGCACCTGTAACTTTTCTGATTGACACTGGGGCACAAATTTCTGTGCTGACAAAGAAAGATGCCCAGAGGTGTGGAATTGTTCCAACAAAGAACCGATATTGTGTTTTAAGTGCCTTGGGCACAACAACAGAATCTATGAATGGGGCCTTAGTCAAGCTCCCTTTGCCTGGAGAGGAAAACCAACTCTCCATCCATGGGGTGATTGGAGATATTCCAACCAATTTATTAGGGCTGAATGCCCTTGCTAGGAGGCAGTGGGAGGACTCAGAGGGTCTTCTGTGGTCTTTTGGCACACCACATTTTAACATCAGACTGCTCCAAGCTGCAGCCTCCCTACCATTCAGCAAAGTAACTAATGTGAAACAATACCTCCTTCCCCTGGGTGCCAAAGAGGGTATCAAGCCAGTGATACAGGAGCTACGACAACAAGGAGTAATACTTCATACCCATTCTCCTTTCAATTCTCCGGTGTGGCCAGTGCAAAATCCTAATGGGAAGTGGAGGCTGACAATAGATTTTCGTAGGCTAAATGCTAACACAGACCCTCTTACAGCAGCAGTCCCAAATCTAGCAGAATTCATAACATTGATTCAAGAAAAGGCTCATTCAATCATGCCACCTGTAGATGTCAAAGACATGTTTTTTACGACACCTTTACAGCCAGAAGATATGGACCGTTTTGCTTTCGCATGGCAAGGACAGCAACACACTTTCACTAGGCTTCGCCAAGGGTACAAACATTCTCCTACCCTGGCTCATCACGCTTTAGCCCAAGAGTTCGAAAAAGTACCCAAAGCGGACAATCTAGCTGTTCATCAACACACTGATGAGACCCTTGTGGGAGGAGATGAAATAGAAGAAGTGAGAGATACCCAACAGAAAATAACCTCCCACTTAGAAAGCCTTGATTTGCAAATTCCCTCAGAAAAAACCCAAACCCCTTCACATGAAGTGAAATTGTTGGGAATTTGGTGGAAAGGAGGTATGACACGTATCCCACCTGATACCCTAACCTCTTCAGATCAGATTAAAATGCCTGAATCCAAAAAAGATCTCCAACATGCTTTAGGATGTGTATTAGTGCTCCGGAGAAAACACATCCCAGATTTTCCATAATTGCCAGACCTCTTTACAACTTGTTAAGAAAAGGGACAAAATGGGAATGGAGTGCTTCCCAAGAAGAAGCACTGCAATTGTTGGTTTTTGAAGCAACAGCCTCACCAAGCCCTGGGCCCTATTCATCCCACAGATGCTTTTCCGGTCTCCTCAGGGTTGTCAGTACACATATGGCAGCAGGGTCCTGAAGGTCCGACGAAGCCTGTTGGTTTTTACTCCCGTGGCTTTAAAGATGCTGAAAAAAGGTACACTACCTGGGAGAAAGGATTGTTTGTGGTTAGCTTAGCTCTCCTAGAAGCGGAGAAGATTGCACAACAACAACCAATTGTTTTGAGAGGCCCTTTCAAAGTTATTAAGGCTGTCTCTACTGGCACCACCCCCACCTGACGGGGTGGCCCAGAGGACCTCAGTAAGGAAGTGGTATGCTCAGATTGAACATGATTGTAGCGTCTTCTCAAGAACTGAAGGAGCTGTAAAAAAATCTGGCAATCCAAGAAACTGAAAACTTGGGTAGCAGCCAGGACAAACCTGCCTCAGTCATTAGAGTAGCCCCTCCTTTTTCCCCCAAACGGTCAGCAAATTCTTGGCTTACGGATGCTTCTGCCAAGCAAGAAGGAAAGGTGTGGAAACATAAGGCTGTAGCCCTCCACACTTCCTCAGGTGAAGGAATTATCACAGAGGGGGAAGGCAGTGCCCAAGTTGGCAAGCTGATAGCTGTTTGGAGTGTTTTCCAACGTGAGGCACAGAATACTTCTCCTGTCTGTATCTACACCGATTATTCCTATGCTGTGTTTAAGGGATGGACTGAGTGGCTTCCTTTTTGGCAGCAAAAGGATTGTGAAGTTAACAGAATCCCAGTATGGCAAAAGGAAAAGTAGCAAGAAATTCTCAGTATTGCAAGTCCAGGGAATTTTGCCGTGGAGTGGGTAGCCTCTCACCAGACAGATGGAAATCCAGCAGGAGAGTGGAACACTAGAGCTGACGAATTAGCAAGACTAAGTCCTGTGAAAAAAGATCAAATTACAGAGGACTGGGAGCACTTCTTAGAATGGTTGCATGTAAAAAGACAACGCACAGGTGCAAAAGATTTGTACAAAGAAGCCCTTGCTCGCGGTTGGTCTGTTACCAGAGAAATGTGTAAAACATGCATGTCAGCCTGTGAACAACGTCGCAGACGGCTAGAAAGACACCCTTTGGAAGATGACCCTCTGCATTTAAGAAAGGGTAAAGGCTTACGGGAAGCGTGGCAGGTAGATTATATCGGCCCCTTTAAAAAGTCAGGAAGTAAACACTTTGGGCTGGTAGGAGTAGAGATGATATCTGGGTTAGTCCAGGCCAACGCTTTTAAAAGAGCTACAGGAGATCATACTGTTCAAGCATTGCAGGCATGGTTTGGAACTTTCCCAAAACCACAAGAAATTCAATCTGATCACGGGTCTCACTTTACTGCCAAAGTTGTACAGGACTGGGCAAAAGGTGAAGGGATTAAACGGACTTTTCACACTCCTTACTACCCTCAAGCTAACGGCATTGTAGAAAGGACCAATGGTCTCTTGAAAGGACTTTTGAAACCACAGGAGGGAAATTGGGATGTTCGGCTATGGGAAGCTGTGAAAGGTGTGAATGATAGATGGGGGGTAAACGGGTGTCCCAAAATCACTGTCTTTTTCCCAACAGTTCCAAGCATAATTCTCTCACTGCAGGGACCAAATGATCCTAAGAATCCTGCACACTACCCTGGACAACCTGTTTCGGTAGATCTCCCTACCGTAGGAGAAGTACCACTAGTGCTAAAACGCCCTCTGAATAAATATGCATGGCTAGCCTCTGATGCCCTAGGGAGAGAGCATCGGATACATACACGCTGCATAATTCCATCATTCTAATTTTCTGCCTTTTGGTGGCAGACTCTGTTGTGTTCACTTTTCACAGAAGAACTCCGAGGGACATGAAGAAGAGCACATAAACCATGATAAGACTAGTGATACTTTTCTGCATCCTACCACAACACCAGGGCCAAAAACCAGCTGAGTGGCCATGGTCTGAAGCTACCATTAGGTACACTAGTGCTCTAGGATCCTATCCCAGAGATCATTGCCCAAACCTAGCCACTGTAGCACTGCAAGACTCTGAGGTATACCGTCCAAGTGAATGGGGATGGGACTTGAAGGATTGGACTAGAATCCTAAAAGGAACAAGAGGTGAACAAATTAAGGTAGGATGCAGAAAAGTAGAAGGATCTCTTTACCAGAAAGCTTCCACCATTGCAATCGCTGGAAATTTTCTAAAACCAGATGGGAAAAGTGATTTGCACCCCAACATTACGGCCAAACTCTGCCCTACAACGGAGTGGGTGTGTGACAAACAAACCCCCTTCATCCTGTGTGGTTGTCAGAAGAATGTCGGTAACTACACCTTAGGCCCCAGTACCAACAATGTGGAAATCACAAAGCTTCACAGAAACAAACTAACTGACTGCTGGTATAACTTTCCTCTAACCAAACCAACCTATGCAACATGCAATTGGCAAAATAACCCGGCAGATCAGCCAAGTCTGACAGGTTTAACTTATAAATTCAAAATAAACGCCGCAGCAAAGACCATACTGAGTGCAGTAATCACATACCACGGTAGAAGTACCCCCCTTGTGTTAGATGACAAGAATAAAGTTTTTCCACCCTTTATGGTAACCCGAGGTGACGATGTTACAATACGATGTGGATTAATTGCTGAATTTTTTACCGAACCTGTACACAGTTATAGCATTGGACCTCATGGCCGTGTTTTGTTTGGTGAAATTCAAAATCAAGATTGTTGGCTAAACCTTAATTGCTGTACAATTTCCCCATAAAGTCACGTGTGGTAGAAACAATACAAAATACTGGGGGGAACTCAAAGTCGATGTTGCAATACCTACCACCCAACCACCGGTCATGCTAAGCCCGAGAATTTTTGAAATCGGACCACGTATAACCACAAAAACAGGCCAACAACAACTATTGCTCAATCCGGCATGGTCCCTTAAACAAGTCAAGTTGCTGATGCAAAACAATGTCTCAGAAATTCAGCCAGCTTGTTCACCTTTTCTGCAGACTTCCTTCAAGGGGCAGACAACCGGGTTGCAAAAGCGGAACCCTTCTAAGAAACGGACGCAAAGAGACATAACCGGCGTTGTGGGAACAGGATTGGGAATCTTAAATAGTATCGATTCAGAAGTGCTAATGAATAAATTGGCTGCCACAACTACAGATTTGACTAAAATACAACAAGCCATCAGCGGTTGTTATCAAACATATTACCAAATTGAGAAAAGGTAAATGTGAATGACCACAAATTGATAATTGGCATGCTCCGTGCTACGCAAAACAACATTTCTTTGGCTCTCAGCTGCGTCCAGGCTCAATTGTGGATGCAGTCCGTTGCTGCCTCAATTGTAAGAGAAGGCAAAGAAGGCACTTTTCCTACTGAAATTCGGAACATAATCTGGGACGGTGCCACTGATTTTGAAAGAGAATTCCAATCCTGGTGGAATTTAGTGAATTTTACCTACAATCCCATCACAAACACAGCCACAGCCTTTGTACTAACCATACGTAATGCTTCAGTGCATTGGATAGTCCCTATCATTGCATTAGGGCTGAACCATGATGCAGCTATTCTCTACCCTTTCCAGCACAGAGAATGGGCCCGTCAAACTGGGAAGAAGTGGCAAACTGTTAATTTGGACACTTGTATTGTCCGAGAACAACAAGGGTTTATCTGTGAAAGCAGTGCAATTAGACCTCAAGACATTTGTTTGGACACAGAACAAAATATCTGTCCTTTTGAAATTCATCCTAACAAGATTCCTGAAACACTGCTTGTGTATATAGGCAATGGATGTGCATGCTTAAGAACTGCATGTGATAAGGTATTTCTAGAAAATTTAGTTGTAGATACTAAAACTCATTCAAATTCTTGTGTTTGTAACTTGACTGAAAGCACAGGATGTGATTTCTCTTATTTAGCCCCACTTACTTCTTATTGTATTTTACAGTCCAATTACACAGTGATCCACCAATTATTGCCTACCCCCACTGGGATGAACCTTACTTAGGTAAAGCACTTGTTGCTTCACCAGGATTTCATTGGAATTTTGGAAAAGATCAAGAAAAACAGACAGAAAACCTTGGTAACTGCTCATCACAATGGGAAAGAAACACATTGTTTTCTAGACAGAGGAAAGAAAGATGCTGGACACAGCTGGTGGGATACTCCTTTTGGGTGCTCACCTACTGCTACAGGTGTCCTGAACAAATTGTGTCATCCCATCCTTGTTCTCTTGATTTTACTTTTGATTGGGTTTGTTTTATCAGCAATCTTACACATCATGAATTGCAGAATGATGAAACGGTTGACATCTGTAATAGATGTGCACAATTTGGACACTATCCCATCCACTGTGGACACCCCTAAGGTTATTGACACAAGATGAACTACATGAGTATTAAAATAAGGTAAGACATGATTAAAAATTACATGTGTATTTTGATTAAAAATTACTTATTCCTTCTTTTTCCTTTTCTTTCTCTTTTCTTATTTTCTCTACCCTTTTCTGGGATATGCTACCAACATTAACGAGTCCTGAAGACTTCGCAACAACACTACAAAATCGTGCTGATGGAGCTCTCCTGATGACAATCGTGAGTCATGGGGTGGTGTAAGAGACGGTCTGAAGATCCCTCATCTGCCTCACGATCATCGCCGAGAACAGAGGCTAAACACAGGAGTTCCGACCTGCCTAAGGTGGGATGTCTGCCAACTGTTGCCTGCAGGTGTGCTCGCTGGGAACTGGTACGCATTCCTGAGGAAATTTGTGCAGGTCACAGTGGACTGCGCCGTTCTTGCTGCCCAGGCGGGAAGGACTGCGCTGAAGCGGAAAGGAATGACCTGTCCTCTACACCTGTCCTGTACCTGTTTCCCAAAGCAACGGGCCTCATAACAACGGCTGTAGATTTGCCCCACCTCTTGGGGAAAAGGGCGAGATGTGGGGATACAGCTAGAAAGCAGAAGCGAGAGCACTGCTAAACTCATGCCAGAAGTAGACGCGCTAACGCTGCTAGGCCGCAAACCATAGCAGGCAGTATAGTTAGCATAGGAGAAAGGCATGCTTGGTATGTACCTGGGATAGTTAGGGCTAGCTTTTAGTTTTGCAATGTTATTACGAAACACAGATATGGTCTTGGCCAGTTGCCCCTCGTTTCAAAAAAGGCCTATAAAGGGACTTTCTGAAATAACTGAGATGAGATCTCCCCACGGAAAGAAGACAAATCTATTGGCAGCAGAGCACGAGGACTTCATCTCATCCGTTGGTAGCCATTACCCCCCCTTTCTTCCTCTCTACTCTTTTACTTTGTTTTTCTTTCTCTCTCTCTCTCTTTCTCTCCTCTATCGCATTACCGTGTTGTGGGTACTTAACAAAGGTGAAAAGGTGATTAAAACTGAAATCCCTTGTGTCCTTTTGCACTCGGAGATCTGTAAACAAACCATCACGACCCTTACTTGTATTAACGGATCGTGACACATGTCCAAAAGAAAAAATCACTGGAACAAAAAGAGCAAACTGATCCAAGGTGAACTGATCCACGGTGAAAAACAGAAGCCTACAAAAATCTGGGGGGAAAAAAAAAGGCAACTCACGTGCCCGATTCACAGATGCAACTCCTGCAAAACTTTTGAAGGCAGTCTCACTCCCTCTGCTGAACAATCAACTGGAGGAAATCCCACTCCAAATCTGTGGGAAACAACAAAAGTGGTGCAACAAGCACTTCATAGAATAAAAACTAAAACTCCACCTGAATAAATTAATGCAATTAACATTGCATTAATTTCACCTGGCTTTTTTTTTTTTTTTTTTTGAGGAAATCTGTTTCTTTTCTCTTTTCTAAGAATGTCAAACATCCCTGCATTGACGATAAAGAAAGCAGTTTGAGGGCAGAGAAAGTGCAAGCAGCAGAATCACATCTAAATGTGATAACCATTTACTCACGTGGACGCTGTCCCTTTGTGTTAGCCCCAAGGAGTTGTACTTCTTTTTAATAATCGGTCTAGTGGGCCAAATTTTCACTTTTTAAGAACCTACCAACACATGGGATGGAGCTGCATGAAAACCAATGAAATGTAAAATGTCACCATAATTGCTTGCATTGACAGTTTGTTAACGTTTGTCATTTAAGAATTTATACATATTTGAAATCATACAAATATGTTCTAACCTTCCCAGTTCTGCCTCAGAAGACTTCAAAATTATTATCATTCAGCTAATTTTTTAAATTTACTATTTAGTGAATTAAAGAATCTTGACAAAACACAAGCAAATGCTAGAGAAGAAATGATTAAATCCCCCTTCCAGGGGACCCCAGGCGCTGACGGCTGCCACCGGCGTGCGCCAGGTCGGGACCGGCAGGCAGGGCTGCACCCCGCGTCTGCCACAACACCTGCAGCTTCTGCAGCCTGAAACACAGCTGGCTCAGGGGTTTCAATCAAGAGCCAAAAGATCTTGCTGGTCAATTTGGGGCAGAGAAAGGTCATCACTTCTAGCATGGCATAAGCCTGCCACTACATTTCTGTCAAGGACAATCACCTTGTTGCAGTGAAACTCCTGGGTAAAATACTGAAGCGCTTTCAGATTCATATTATCCGACATTTCGGTGACCTTCTTTTATACCTGCATTGCTTCATACTGCTGGTTGTGGGCACAAGTTCTTTGTACACTATCCTGGAAATTAAAAAGATCAGAAACAACACCCACCCCTCCCCCACCACCACCCCTTCCCCAGCCACAACCCTAACAAAACCAACCTCCAGAATGTTCAGGAGTTCAAATGAGAACAAGCATAGATGGGGCATAAAAAGATGGATCCTCCTTAGACATTTGTGCATGCAGTGCCCTGCAATCCACTAAGTTCTACTTCTCGTACACCAAATACCTGTCTTCGGAACTCCTTGTTCTCCATTCAAACCCTTCTGGGAGGGTAATCGAGGAGATACTCTTACATATTTTTAGCACATCTTGCACTAGGCAATTAAATCCAGTGCGCAGCATTACCTGACCAACTGAGGCGGTGACAAGGTCAATTAAGACCTGTTCATATCTTCATTTGGAGCTCTTCCAACTGCTTGAAAAGTGAAGCCTTGGACATTGAAGGTTCAGACTAAGGAAAATCCAAAACGTGGACAGCATCTCCCTTCTGCTGGAAGCCTTCAAGTTCACCACTGCAGTCTGCAGCCTACACAGATCATCTGAGGATTGTAAAAGTTCTCCAAGGAAGAACAAGAACAAGGCTAATGCATGCACACAAACGCTGATCAAAAGCACTTGATGCTCTTGGACAAAAAGATGTAACCTTCACTTTTGGAAAGACAAGGTGACTATGGTTGTCTCCACAGTACTCGTAGGAAAAAATCCCTGAAGTTTTGTAAAACCTCTTTTCAGGGCTTTGTTAACTTCATTTTTGTTAAGAATTGGGGAACGCAGAGAGACCTGTCACTTTTTTTGCAGAATGCCATAGAAACTGCTACACTCACTTCAACAACAGTCCAAATAACCTTCTCTGCAAATACTGACCATATGCAGTTCTGGTTGATACAAACCCCCATTACCTAAGAAAAGGAACAACTCGGCAAGCAGTTTGCAAAGATGAACAACTTAGCACGACTGCGGCTGATGACATGCCCTGACTTTTTTTACCTTCAGCTGTGGGTGCCGTACCTGCCTACCCTCACACATGCCACTCAAAGCTGCTTGCGTGGAGCTCTCGCACCACCTATGCCAGCAACTGTGCCCAGCCGCCACCGTTCTTCAGCACCATCGCACCTACCACAAGGTAGCTGAATCAGAGGGAAAAGGAGGTCGCCAATGGAGGGAAGTTGTTCCCCCTGACAGCTAAGCTCCGACTCCGGGGTCCCTTATGTCCTTCCCAGGATAGGCAGGAAAACGCCTCGGCGGAGCGCAGCGCTGGGCGGGAGCGGCCGGCAGAGCACCGAGCGCGCCCCCCACTCCCTCCCGCCCGCGCCGATGCGGAGACCCCGGCTTCGCCGGAATCGGCCACGTGCTGCACGGAGGGCAGCGCGGCAAAGGCGGTCGCCCCTCGTTACCCTAGGAAGGCCGGCCTCGGATCCCCGCTCTCTCCACCGGCACGGGCAGTGCCAGCAGACTGTCGCTGCGGCCGCCGCTGGCCGAAAGCCTCGCCGCGCACCGCCCGGCCGGCCCCGCCGCTCCGCGGGGTCACACGGCACCTGCCGTGGGCGGCAGCCGAGCGACAGCAAGCAGAAGCGCTCACCGCCGCGCCACTCGCCGCCCCGCCCGGGCGCTCCTCTCCTCGCGCTACCACCATGGCGCCGGCCCGCCCCGCCTTCCCCGTCGCCTGCGGCGCAACGCGGGTGCTCCGAGCCACGCAGCACGCGTGCGGCCGGGCCCTGCCGAGCCGCAGGCGGAGCCGGGGCACGGCCCGCGCGGGAGAGCTTCCGGCGAGGCTGGGCGGGCGGCGAGCGCGGCCGAGCGTGAACGCGCCAGGCGGGGTCGGCCGGCGGCGCGATGGGGAGCTAGATGGAGGCGGCAGCACCGCGCGGCATAAAAGAGCTGATCGTCCCGCAGCCGCCCGCTCCTCAGCCCCTCGGCTGCTGTCGAGAAGGGCCCCGGCCCTGGCCGCGCCGGTGGCGAGGTGGCTCCGCAGCCCGCGGCCAGCCCTGGCGGGGCAGGGGAGCACTGCGAGCAGCCCCGGCGCCGCGCAGCCGTCTGTAACGCGCGGTGGGAGCCGCCGGCAACTATTTGACACCTCCCGGGGGGCTGGGGAGGAGCACGGAGACCACGCAGCAGGTCGCTGCCGTTAGGGAAAATTAATCCACCATGCCTGAGGTTGATGTCCGAAAAGGAGACAGAGGAGTCCTGCAACATTCTTCGACTACAGGGAGAGTCCATGGGGCTTTTCCCATGGGGTCTGTCAAACGGTTGCGGGATGCAGCCCCCTTTTGATGCGAAGTTCCCAGCCACAGCACCCTTTTCCTTTTCCCCACTGGCTGAGGTATTCGGGAGATACAGACTTCCAGAACTGCCTACTCTATGTCCCCCTCTAATATGCACCCCCCTTTTGGCATCGAAAAGGAAGAAAAAAAACCATTTCTAATGCTATTAAGTCTTTGTTGCCTTGCTCTAGGTTCAGGAATTTAACACGGCCTTGATTAATCAACAGTCTCTGATGATTAGTAACAGTTCTAGAGAACTAATACTTTCTTCTGTTACTTCACTTCCCGTAAGTTCCTAGCCTTGTCTACAGGCCAATTCACACGGTCTGTTTGTAAAGACTCATCCATCTCATTCCTTTTAATCCCTCCTTTTTTTATTTAATCTGTAGTTGTCTTTACAAACCTTAATTACCATTGATTTAATTTTTTCTTCTTGAGTCTTCTGGGCTTTTGCTATTATTTGCAGTGACATCCTTTTCTGTCCTTTTCTAGTCATTTCTGGATCAGGTAGGCATGGCTGCTAGCAGCATCCCCTTGACCACCTGCTGAAAGAGCTGCACCCAGCATGGTGTCACGCATGGTCAAAAGATTAGAGTTGCTATAGCATAGAAGAGGAGAAATGGTATTCATTTAGCCCATAGCTGGCCAGTTAACCATGAAAACATGTCCCATTACCATCTTTTCAACACTTGGACAGGTCCATGAGCTGAGGTTATTTCCTCTGTTATTTGACCACTTTTCCGCTGTCATCTGCTTGCAAACAGCAGCTCGAGTCATTTAATTTCCCACAAACTCCTCCTTCTTCTGCTAACAGATAATCTAATACCATCCAATGTTGAAAATGCCACTTTCCTCATTGAAGTGGGTTGCTCAGCAAGACGGTCAAGAGCTGTGGCTGGCTGGTTGGTAATTATTTCTGAGACAGCTTGTAACCTAATTATCTCATTCAAATGATAAATGGGTTGCCAGGCATCTGGGATGAATTCCTTAGGTTGCCAAGTGGCTGGTCCATCATGTTGCGTAACTTGTTCTGGTGGCCATTCATCTTTTCCCCGTTTTGGGGTGCTCCCTGCAGCCAAGGCTGCATCGGCTGACTGCTTTTCTCTAATTAAATCATCACAGATTTGGATTCCTAAGCGATTTCCCTGAATTTGTAGTAGCAAAAAGAACAATGGTCTAAGATATACACCATATCCCTGACCAGTTTGGAGGTAACCTGAGCTAAGCATGTTGGCCACAAATCCAATCATGTCCTTTCAAAGCCCGTGTTCCATTAGCAAAGGGGCCTTCCTACCCTTGGTCATCAATTGGTAGGTCAAAATACTGCGGGTTTCCCTGGCCTAACGGTCCTCCAACAATAGCTGCCCCACCATAAGGGTCACAGCATTTGCATTTCCAAGCTCCCACACAGGGTTCCCATCTACATTTACATCTGCAAGTTGCTTGCTTGGATTTGGAGCAGAACTCACTAAAAGGCTTTGAGTTCCAATCCGCTGTTGCCATTCCCACTGATAATCACAAACAACATGTCTTCTACTTGTGGGATTTTTGTGGGGACAGCTTAAAAATAGGTGGTCAAAAAACCCCCTTGTCCCTCCCCATTGCTTTACAGGCTTCCAAATGTTTTTGGTAAGAACACCTTACGCAGCTACCATTAGTGAGCTGAACAGCTCTTTGATTGCAATTGTCTTGATATTTGGAACAATTGTAAGGAGGGCAATTGTGGGTTCAAACCCAATTGTTTAAAGCCAGAGGGAAAGTCAATTGACAAACGCCTTTTCCTACATAGACCCACCCTGTCCTGTTTAGGCAATAAGTGCCTGTTGGAGAAGAATGAAGTGGCCATGGACTTCCTTCTTTGGCCCCAAAGCCCATCCTATTGTGGCCCTCACATTGACCCACCATTTAGGTTCAGCTGGGCTAGCCAACCATGGCCACTCTTCAGATCCTCCAGGCCCTCCACAGAGCCAGCAATTGCTAAGGTGAAAAACTTTTGCTACTTCTTCTGCTAAGGCTGCAAATTGATTCTCCCACTCCTGGCCTAAACTTAGCTGACCATATAAAAGTAGAGTTATTAAGGAAAATGTTTTAATAGTGTGATCTAATTAGCTAGTCTAATTTTCCCATTGTCTTCTGCAGCACCTGTGGCAATTGAAGACACAGAAACTAGTTAACGTGAAACAATGGCTGCAAGTATTAGCGCCCCAGTGAGTGGAGATTCTAGAGGAGGGATACCCATAGAGACTATTTCAGCAGGTGGTCTGTGGGTAGGCACGCAGGGCTTCCTCTGATGTCGAAGCACTGGCTACTGCTCCGGCCCACTCCTGCAGAGTGTCAGTCACAGCCTCCCGGCCTTCTCCTCCAGCTGAGATGTGCAAATTTCTGAGGCTTCAGAGACCTTGACCCGAGAGTGACGGGTCCACCTGTGTCCAGCTGTCTTCATGGCTGTTTCTGTTGTCAGTGACACTTGGAATGGGCCACGCCATTTCAGAACCACTGGCGCTTCTTTCTGCTCCTTAACTAGGACTCAATCTCCTGGTTGGATGTTACAAGCAGCAAAGTCCAAAGGTGGGGCTTGTGCCAGCTGAGCTTCCTGTTGAAGGGGTTTCACAAGAAGCAGTATCCTGGCCACAGATGGTTTTAAATATACATCACTTACCTCTACTCCCCCACTAGGTTGAGACTTAGCTGGGTAATTCATAACAACGACGGAAAGGGGGAGAACGGAATCTCTCTTCTGGCTCGGGCTCTCATTCTCGCCAAAGCCAATGTCCAAAGCCCTAGCCATGGCATCTTGATTTCTATTACCAGCTTCAAAAGGTGTTTATTTCTCTATTCATTGTTTTCTACCCGAGCCGAGCTCTGGGGGTGCCAGGGCCTATGGAGGTGCCATTGTGTTCCTAAAGAAGCCAAAACCCCTTGAAGGATCTTTCCTGTCAAATGAGTTTCCCTATCTGAGTCTATTGCTTCTACAATGCTGTATCTTGGAATGATTTGTTCCAAAAATGCCTTAATACCTGATGCTGTCGTTGCTGAAGCAGTTGGAAATGCTTCTGGCCACCTTGCTAGCTGACATACCATTACCAGAAGACATGAAGCCTTCCCACTTGGGGCATCTCAGGAAAATCCACCTGGCATCTTTGGAAGGGACCTGCAGCCCAAGGCCTCCCTCCCCTGGCAAGTTCCTTTGTAACTTGGCTGTTTGCTTTAGCACAGATCAAGCAACCTTCAACAGCTCGTTCTGCCAGTCTAAAAAGACCCCCAGCAACATCCAGCATGAGGAAGGCTTCTGCCAATCCTCAGGAGGTGCAAGGACTCTCTTCACGGAGTTCTTTTAAGATTGGTAGGGCCAAAGCTTCTGGTATCTCTTGTTTGCCATCCCTTGTAAACCAAGTATTGCCTTTTTTCTCTGCCACACGGCTTTTAACTGTATCTCGAACTCCTCTGGGAGAAAAGACAGCTTCCCGGCCAGTGATGGAGTCACTGGGAGCAAAGGGGGCATCTTGGAGAGTTCTGGCAGAAGTGTTGCTTTCTGACTTTCTTCATCCACCAAAAAGGAGACAGAGGAGGCCTGTAACATTCTTCAACTACAGGGAGAGGCCATGGGGCTTTTGCCATGGAGTCTCTCAACTGATTGCGGGACGCAGCCCCCTTTTGATGCGAAGTTCCTGGCAACAGCACCCTCGGAGGTACTCGGGAATTACAGACTTCCGGAACTGCCTACTCTAGGCTCCCCTCTAATATGCACCCCCCTCTTGGTATGGAAAAGGAAGAAAACGAAACTATTCCTAATGCTATTAAGTCTTTGCTGCCTTGCTCTAGGTTCAGCAATTTAACACGGCCTTGGCTGAGCAACAGTCTCTGTCGATTAGTAACAGTTTCTAGAACTAAGACTTTCTTCTGTTACGCCCCTACCAGTAAATTCCTAGCCTTGTCTAAGGACAGATTCACACGGTCTCTTTGTTAAGACACATCTATGTTACTTCTTTCACTCCCACACCTTCTTGGCGGTGCGATGGCTCCCCCCGGCACAGCACCTGGCACAAAACCCCCCTATGCACATGCACACACACCTGCACTTACCCTGCACTCCGCTGCACACACACACCCCCACCTCCCGCACACTAACACCCCCCTCCACATCCCCGCCATGCTACTTGCAGTGGCCCCGCCCCTGCCATCCCGGCCGGCTGGCAGCACTCACTCCTCACATGCCTTGCGTTTCCTTGCTGCCCCCTCTGTAGCCTTCCCTCAACCTGCCTTTTCTCCCCTGCCTTGCATTGACTTGCTCACCCATCCCCCACCTGACTTCCTTTCACATTCGTCTAGCTCTGGCCTCACCTTTCCTTTTCCTTCTGGGACCCTCATTGCCTTGCCTCGCCTCGCCTCGCCAAGCCACCACTTGCCTTGCCCTGCCCTTGAAGCCCTCCCTTGCCTTGCATGACCTTGCTCACCCCTCCCCCACCTGGAATTCAAGACCCCTTTTCGATGCCATTTCATGGCCTTGCCCTGCCCTTTCTGCTCCTCCTAGGAATCTCAAAGCTCTCAAGCATCTCCCGTGTTTCAGGATCACAGGAGAGGAAGACCAGGGGAGGACGCGTGTTGCCACACTCATCTCTATGGGCAGCCTTGGTCTGGGAGCAATCCTTGCATGTCTTGAATCTTGCAAGGGCAATTCACATTTTGCCCTTGAGCTCGGGGACCAGAATGAGAGTTCTTTTGCCTACAAAGGAAAGCAGGTAGCTCAAGTCTTTGAGGTGCAGAGGAGACATGACCCACGCGGGATCGAGGCCACACAAAGCACTTGGTCCTGGCCACTTTTGTGTACCAGCAGTCCTTGAATGTGCTTCTCACCTGCCTTGCCTGGCCTTGCCTTAGCAACACAACACTTTCCTTGTCTTGCCCTGCTAGCCCTCTGGAGCCCTCTGGAGCCTTGCATTCCTTTGCATGGCCATGCCCCGCCCTTGACCTGCCTACCGCTTTCCTCCAAGGCCTTGACTTGCCAAGCACTTCCTGTTTCTGCCTGGCCTTCCCATCAGTGGAATTTCCTTCCTACGGCCAGCCTTGCCTCTAACGTCTGGGCCTTCTCTTGCCTACCACTCCATTTGCTTTCCCCTCACTGCTCTGGCCTTGCTTACCTCTCCCTTGACTTGCCCACAATTGCCTGCACTTGCTTTGCAGCGCCTTGCCTGCATGGAAGGCGAGGGCAAGAGTGGTAGGCAGGGCAAAGCAAAGCCAGCAAGTTGTAGGTAGTGCGAGGCAAGGCAGCAGAGGCAAAGGAAGCAGAGCAAGGGTAGCTTAAGAAGAACTAGACAAGGTACTGAAGGCAAGGCAAGGCCAAGAGACTCGGAGTGCCTTTCCTTGCGAAGGCAAGGACATAAGTGCCAGTGTTGCTGGAGCAGATGTTAAGGTAACACGGGGAGGAATAGAAAGTGCTGAGAACAGCGTGTGTGCTGCTAGTTTGAGGGGTGCAGTTGAAGTTGCAGGCAGCAAGATCTTCCTCAGCCCGCACTGTTTTGAGCTCTGTTTTTGCCAGATGGTTTCAAGTTGGTGGGCAGAATCTGCGAGAGGGCAAAGATTGGTTTGGGCCAAAGAGGTTTGTCTGCCTCTTGGAGTGCGGTATAAAGAAGAGTCCGCTCTTGGAAGGGGAAGATGAGGGAAATCTTTTTGTCCTGAGGTGCTGTTGATTTGAGTGCAGGGACGTTTGCAACTTGCCTCTGCCCTTGGGGTGCTTTCGAGCAGCGCCAGGCGCTTGGCCTTCTTTTGCAAGTCGTCAGCGCCATCGTGTGCTTGTTTCGAGGAGCGCTGACAGTGCCGGGGAAAAAGCCAAGCGCTTCGCTGGCGCCGCCCCGGTCGTGTGCGAGCAGTTGCTGCAAGAGCTCCGCTGTGCATCCTGCCTCTTGGAGACACAAAAGAATGTGATCCTGCACGTAGCGGGGAAGCAAGAGGAATCTTTTCATTGTTGGCTGTGCAGTTTCTAAGCGGCAAAAGTCAAGGCAGCTGCAGCACGGCCTCTTTCTTTCAGAACCTTTTCTGTGCCATCATGCTCAACATGCAACTCGCACCCACTGAACTGAATCAAAGGTCCTGGAGAGACGCACTTTCCTTCAAGCTCTAGCTACCATCTTACCCTCCACCTCTCGCCGATCCCAAAGCCCTTCCAAACATGCAGCAGCTGCACGCAGAGAACAAGTGCTAGAAGAAGGCGTTGGCCTTCAGAGTCCCTCTGAAGTCTGTAAACTAGGCGAAACATTGCAGTGACCAGCACTTTCCTTCGCAACTATCTACAGAGCGTCATCACATTCTCTCAGAGTGGCTAAGTCCACCCTTGCAGCACAGCAGCGTTTCTAGCCACAGTTCGGACTGAGAGATGGGCCAGGTGAGAAAGCATTTGTTGACTATCCCTCGTCTCCGGAAGACTTGATACTCGCAACGCAATCACGTCCACACACCTTCAGTGTGGCCAAGTTCAAGCCAGCTAGAGCTCACAGAGACGGGAAAGTCAGGAGAGAAGCCGTTCCAAAAGTACCGTGTACTTAGGGCAGCATTCAAACTGTGCACAGCACTCTACAGCACTGTAGACCGTGGCTTCTCTGACAAGACGTGCCATCCCGTTGTTGGCTCTCGCAGCTCGCTTGCTAGCTGCTCTCCTGAAGAAAAGAACTAGGAGGAAAAGCCAATGCTGGGCTGCACCTTCCCCTTGCCTCACGTAAAGCACCTGAAACTGTCCGCTGGCTGCACTATTTCCTTTCTCCGCCGTATGGCGAAACATTAACGTAATCGCAGTTCTTTCCAGGGAAAGCTGCAAGAGAAATAGGTAGCAGAACAAGTAGCTGCAAGTTGGACATTAAGTTTCCGACTGCTAACGTGAATCCGAAAACAAGCGAGTGACAGGCACGCTTCCTCTTGCAGCCTGTGCGATGCACACACCAGCTCGGTGCTCTGCCTTCATTCTTACGCCCTTCGTAGCTGGTCGCGCTTTCGTTTTGCTGGAGACGAACCGTCGTCTATTTCTCGCGCAGAGAGCACGGTGCCGGCAGCCGAATGCTGCAGGCTGCTGCTTCTGCCGAAACACGCCTGGGCTATGCAATTTCTCTCTAGCGCTGAAGTAGTACCACATTCTCTTTGCTTTGTAGCCAGCATCTTTACGAAAAGCTTCTCGGCTACGTCTGGCACAGAGAACAGCTTTATTTTAACCGGCTTAGCCGGAGCTTGCCCCCGACGCGTGGAAACTTGTATTTGCACCACATTTCTGTGGCAGTCCTCTTTCCTTTACAGGCTGCACAGCTCCGTCAGATGGCCGTGCGCTCTGCACCTGCCTTCTCACTTCCAAGTAGCACCGCGCACATTAGAGCCTTGCAGGGAGAGAAGACGCGGCTAGGCGTCTCGCCCAGAAGAACGTGGCAGGGCGAAAAGATGTTCTTCCTTTCTCCTTCTTCTTGCCCGAATTGTGCTGCTGTGTTGAAAGTCTTGGCCAGCGAAAAGCTACTCCAGCAAGTGTTTCTCTCCTGACGCATTGCGCTGAGCGAGAGCTACGCGGACAGTGTGGACCCTGTGAAACAGCAAGAAAATGATTGCACGTCGAGCTGAGGAAAATCCGTGCACAGCGCACTGTGGCCGCGTGCAGTGTTCGCGCTGAAGAGCGGCACGGCTAAAAGTCATCGCTGGGCTTCAGTTCTGTCCAGAGCGCAGAAGGCGAAGAACGAAGCAGCTGGGCACCGGCTGCATGTACTCAGTGGAGCGAATTTCAAATGACCAGCCAAGAGCTGCTTCACAAGCAGATTCAGCTGAGAATGCTCTGGCTGCTTCACAAAGGAAGGTGCTGTGTTGCACTCCTGGACACTACCCGGCCAGAAGCAGGTTCTTACACCTTCAATGCTGCAGAGTCCATGCAGCTGGAGCACCCCCAGAAGGACGCGTCCAGCTAGAAGGCGTTCTTCAAGTACCCCCCTCTTCCAAGTAGCCTTGAAACTGAGCACAACACACTGCGGCTCGGCAGCTTCCTTCTCAGATAGACGTGCCGTCACACTGTTCACTCTCGCAGCTCCGTTGCCCACTTGCAGCAGCTGCTCCCAAAGAAAAAGGCTCCAGAAGAAAAAGCAACTGCTGGGCTGCCCTTTCCCCTTGCCTCACGTCAAGCACCAGAAACTGTCCGCTGCACTCTCTATTTCCTTTCTCCGTCGCATCTACCACGGTTATCTCTGCATCTCGAAGAATAAACCCCGGCACAATTCTTTCCAGGGCAAAGCTGGAAGAGAAATAGGTAGCAGCACAAGTAGCTGCAAGTTGAACTTTAAGTTTCGAGCTGCTAACGTGAATCCGAAAACAAGCACTCGAGGCAGCCACGCTTCCTCTTGCAGCCTGTGCGATGCACACACCAGCTCGGTGCTTTGCCTTCATTCATACGCCCTTCGTAGCAGGTCGCGCTTTCGTTTTGCTGGAGACGAACCGTCGTCTACTTCTCGCGCAGAGAGCACGGTGCCGGCAGCCAAATGCTGCAGGCTGCTGCTTCTGCCGAAACACGCCTGGGCTATGCAATTTCTCTCTAGCGCTGAAGTAGCACCACATACTGTTTGCTTTGTAGCCAGCAGCTTTACGGAAAGATTCTCGGCTACGTCTGGCACAGAGAACAGCTTTATTTTAACCGGCTTAGCCGGAGCTTGCCCCCGACGCGTGGCAACTTGTATTTGCACCACATTCCAGTCGCAGTCCTCTTTCCTTTACAGGCTGCACAACGCCGGCAGATGGCAGTGCTTCTCTGCACCTGCCTTCTCACTTCCAAGTAGCACCGCGCACATTCGAGCCTTGCAGGGAGAGAAGACGCGGCTAGGCGTCTCGCCCAGAAGAACGTGGCAGGGCGAAAAAGTGTTCTTCTTTTGTCTTCCTCGTCGCCCAGAGTGTGCTGCTGTGTTGAAAGTCTTGGCCAGCGAAAAGCTACTCCAGCAAGTGTTTCTCTCCTGATGCATTGCGCTGAGCGAGAGCTGAGGAAAATCCTTGCACAGCACCCTGTGGATGCGTGCAGTACACACGCCGAAGAGCGGCACGGCTAAAAGTCATCGCTGGGCTTCAGTTCTGTCCAGACAGCAGAAGGAGAAGAACGAAGCAGCTGGGCACCGGCTGCATGTACTCAGTGGAGCGAATTTCAAATGACCAGCCAAGAGCTGCTTCACAAGCAGATTCAGCTGAGAATGCTCTGGCTGCTTCACAAAGGAAGGCGTTGTGTTGCACTCCTGGACACTACCCGGCCAGAAGCAGGTTCTTACACCTTCAATGCTGCAGAGTCCATGCAGCTGGAGCACCCCAAGAAGGACGCGTCCAGCTGGAAGGCGTTCTTCAAGTACCCCCCTCTTCCAAGTAGCCTTGAAACTGAGCACAACACACTGCGGCTCGGCAGCTTCCTTCTCAGATAGACGTGCCGTCACACTATGCACTCTCGCAGCTCCGTTGCCCACTTGCAGCAGCTGCTCGCAAAGAAAAAGGCTCCAGAAGTAAAAGCCACTGCTGGGCTGCCCTTTCCCCTTGCCTCACGTCAAGCACCAGAAACTGTCCGCTGCACTCTCTATTTCCTTTCTCCGCCGTATGGCGAAGCATAAACCTAACCGCAATTGTTTCCAGGGGAAAGCTGCAAGAGAAATAGGTGGCAGCACAAGTAGCTGCAAGTTGAACTTTAAGTTTCCGACTGCTAACATGAATCCGAAAACAAGCGAGTGGCAGGCACGCTTCCTCTTGCAGCCTGTGCGATGCACACACCAGCTCGGTGCTCTGCCTTCATTCTTACGCCCTTCGTAGCTGGTCGCGCTTTCGTTTTGCTGGAGACGAACCCGGCAGCCAAATGCTGCAGGCTGCTGCTTCTGCCGAAACACGCCTGGGCTATGCAATTTCTCTCTAGCGCTGAAGTAGCACCACATACTGTTTGCTTTGTAGCCAGCAGCTTTACGGAAAGCTTCTCGGCTACGTCTGGCACAGAGAACAGCTTTATTTTAACCGGCTTAGCCGGAGCTTGCCCCCGACGCGTGGCAACTTGTATTTGCACCACATTCCAGTCGCAGTCCTCTTTCCTTTACAGGCTGCACAACGCCGGCAGATGGCAGTGCTTCTCTGCACCTGCCTTCTCACTTCCAAGTAGCACCGCGCACATTCGAGCCTTGCAGGGAGAGAAGACGCGGCTAGGCGTCTCGCCCAGAAGAACGTGGCAGGGCGAAAAGATATTCTTCCTTTCTCTTTCTTCTTGCCCGAATTGTGCTGCTGTGTTGAATGTCTTGGCCAGCGAAAAGCTACTCCAGCAAGTGTTTCTCTCCTGACGCATTTCGCTGAGCGAGAGCTACGCGGACAGTGTGGACCCTGTGAAACAGCAAGAAAATGACTGTACGACGAGCTGAGGAAAATCCGTGCACAGCGCCCTGTGGCCGCGTGCAGTGTTCGCGCTGAAGAGCGGCAAAGCTCAAAGGCATCGCTGGGCTTCAGTTCTGTCCAGAGCACAGAAGGAGAAGAACGAAGCAGCTGAGCACCGGCTGCATGTACTCAGTGGAGCGAATTTCACATGTCCAGCCAAGAGCTGCTTCACAAGCAGATTCAGCTGAGAATGCTCTGGCTGCTTCACAAAGGAAGGTGCTGTGTTGCACTCCTGGACACTACCTGGCCAGAAGCAGGTTCTTACACCTTCAATGCTGCAGAGTCCATGCAGCTGGAGCACCCCCAGAAGGACGCGTCCAGCTGGAAGGCGTTCTTCAAGTACCCCCCTCTTCCAAGTAGCCTTGAAACTGAGCACAACACACTGCGCCTCGGCAGCTTCCTTCTCAGATAGACGTGCCGTCACACTGTTCACTCTCGCAGCTCCGTTGCCCACTTGCAGCAGCTGCTCGCAAAGAAAAAGGCTCCAGAAGGAAAAGCCACTGCTGGACTGCCCTTTCCCCTTGCCTCACGTCAAGCACCAGAAACTGTCCGCTGCACTCTCTATTTCCTTTCTCCGTCGCATCTACCACTGTAATGTCTGCATCTCGAAGCATAAACCCCGGCACAATTCTTTCCTGGGAAAGCTGGAAGAGAAATAGGTAGCAGCACATGTAGCTGCAAGTTGAACTTTCTGTTTTCAACTGCTAATTCGAATCTGAAAACAAGCGAGTGGCAGCCACGCTTCCTCTTGCAGCCTGTGCGATGCACACACCAGCTCCGTGCTTCTGCCTTCATTCTTATGCTCTTCGTACCATTTCGTTCTTTTCATTCTGCCGGCGTCGAACCGTCGTCATCTTGTCGCAGAGATGGCACGCCGGCAGAGAAACCCTCCAGAGAAACGCTCCAGGTTGCTGTCTCTTCCGAAACACACCTGGGCTGTGCACTTTCCTTCGCTGCCCTTGGTAGCACCACATTCTCTTTGCTTTGTAGCCTGAATGTAAAGGGAAAGAGTCTCAGCTACGTCTGGCACCGAGAACAGCTCTAGTTCAACGCGCTTACCCGGCGCTTACCCCGACGCGTGGGAACTTGTATTTGCACCACATTCCAGGGGTAGTCTTTCTTTCCTTTACAGGCTGCACAGCGCCGGCAGATGGCAGTGCTTCTCTGCACCTGCCTTCTCACTTCCAAGTAGCACCGCGCACATTCGAGCCTTGCAGGGAGCAAAGACGTGGATAGATGTGTGGCAGAGAAAATCGTGCAAAGACGAAAAGATGGTCTTCTTTTGTCCTCCTCGTCGCCCAGATTGTGCTGCTCTGCTGAAAGCGTGCGTTTTATTACCCCTTCTCGCAGTAAGACTCTGTGCTGCGTTGCAACTGTTGGCCAGCGGAAGGCTAATGCAGCAAGTGCTTCTCTCCTGACACATTTCTCTGAGCGAGAGCTTGTGCGGACAGTTGGGCTCTGCGAAGCTGTACTTGCACGTAGCGCTGAGGAAAATCCGTGCACTGCGCACTGTGGATGCGTGCAGTACACACACTGAAGAGAGCCAAAGCTGAATGCTTCAGTTCTGTCCAGCGCCGGTAAGGGAGAAGAACGCAGCCCCAGGCCACTGGGCTGGTGTGTGCTATGACTAGGAGCTTTGCCGCTCTTCTGCGTGTATACTGCACGCATCCACAGTGCGCAGTGCACGGATTTTCCTCAGCTCTCGCTCAGCAAAATGCATCAGGAGGGAAGCACATGATGGATTAGCCTTTCACTGGCCAACAGTTCCAACGCAGCACCACAGTCTTCTTGCGAGAAGGGGTAATAAAACACATGTATTGTCCCGGAACAGTTCTCTGGGCGAGCCGTAGCCGAGAAGCTTTCCGCAAAGATAAAGACCACAACGCAGACAGAATGTTGTGCTACCTAGCGCTAGAGAGAAATTGCATAGCCCAGGCGTGTTTCGGCAGAAGCAGCAGCCTGCAGCATTCGGCTGCCGGCACCGTGCTCTCTGCGCGAGAAGTAGACGACGGTTCGTCTCCAGCAAAACGAAAGCGCGACCTGCTACGACGAGCGTAAGAACGAAGGCAGAGCACCGAGCTGGTGTGTGCATCGCACAGGCTGCAAGAGGAAGCGTGCCTGCCACTCGCTTGTTTTCGGATTCATGTTAGCAGTCGGAAACTTGCAGCTACGTGTGCTGCTACCTATTTCTCTTCCAGCTTTCCCAGGAAAGAATTGTGCCGGGGTTTATGCTTCGAGATGCAGACATTACAGTGGTAGATGCGACGGAGAAAGGAAATAGAGAGTGCAGCGGACAGTTTCTGGTGCTTGACGTGAGGCAAGGGGAAAGGGCAGTCCAGCAGTGGCTTTTCCTTCTGGAGCCTTTTTCTTTGCGAGCAGCTGCTGCAAGTGGGCAACGGAGCTGCGAGAGTGAACAGTGTGACGGCACGTCTATCTGAGAAGGAAGCTGCCGAGCCGCAGTGTGTTGTGCTCAGTTTCAAGGCTACTTGGAAGAGGGGGGTACTTGAAGAACGCCTTCCAGCTGGACGCGTCCTTCTTGGGGTGCTCCAGCTGCATGGACTCTGCAGCATTGAAGGTGTAAGAACCTGCTTCTGGCCGGGTAGTGTCCAGGAGTGCAACACAACGCCTTCCTTTGTGAAGCAGCCAGAGCATTCTCAGCTGAATCTGCTTGTGAAGCAGCTCTTGGCTGGACATGTGAAATTCGCTCCACTATGTACGTGCAGCCGGTGCCCAGCTGCTTCGTTCTTCGCCTTCTGTGCTCTGGACAGAACTGAAGCCCAGCGATGACTTTTAGCCGTGCCGCTCTTCAGCGTGTGTACTGCACGCATCCACAGGGTGCTGTGCAAGGATTTTCCTCAGCTCTTGCTCAGTGCAATGCATCAGGAGAGAAATACTTGCTGGAGTAGCTTTTCGCTGGCCAAGACTTTCAACACAGCAGCACACTCTGGGCGACGAGGAAGACAAAAGAAGAACACCTTTTCGCCCTGCCACGTTCTTCTGGGCGAGACGCCTAGCCGCGTCTTCTCTCCCTGCAAGGCTCGAATGTGCGCGGTGCTACTTGGAAGTGAGAAGGCAGGTGCAGAGCGCACGGCCATCTGCCGGCGCTGTGCAGCCTGTAAAGGAAAGAGGACTGCGACTGGAATGTGGTGCAAATACAAGTTCCCACGCGTCCGGGGGCATGCTCTGGGTAAGCCCGTTGAACTAAAGCTGTTCTCTGTGCCAGACGTAGCCGAGAATCTTTCCCTTTACATTTAGAGCGAATGTGCTGCTGTATGGCGCTGAGAGGGAAAGTGCATAGCCCAAGCGTGTGTCGGCAGAAGCAGTCTGCTGGAGTATTTGGCTGCCGGCACCGTGCTCTTTGTGCCACAAGTAGACGACGCTTCGACTCCGGCAGAATGAAAGCGCCACATGGCTACTAAAGAGGCCGAACGAAGGCGCCGAGCACCGGGCTCGTGTCCGCAGCGTACAAACTGAGAAAGGAGCGTGGCTGGCGCTCGCCTGCCTGCCGACTTCACGTTAGCATTGAGAAGGAGGAAGTTCAACGGCAGCTACTTGTGCTACTACTTCTCCCTCTTCCAAGCATCCCTGGGAACACTGGCGCTTACCTTTGGGCTCCGAGATGCAGAAAACCCAGTGGTCGATGCCAAGGAGAGGGGAAGTAGAGAGTGCAGCGGGGAGTTGAAGTGGCTTTACGTGAGGCAAGGGGAAGGTGCAGCCCAGCATTGGCTTTTCCTCCTAGTTCTTTTCTTCAGGAGAGCAGCTAGCAAGCGAGCTGCGAGAGCCAACAACGGGATGGCACGTCTTGTCAGAGAAGCCACGGTCTACAGTGCTGTAGAGTGCTGTGCACAGTTTGAATGCTGCTGTAAGTACACGGTACTTTTGGAACGGCTTCTCTCCTGACTTTCCCGTCTCTGTGAGCTCTAGCTGCTTGAACTTGGCCACACTGAAGGTGTGTGGACGTGATTGCGCTGCGAGTAGCAAGTCTTCCAGAGACGAGGGATAGTCAACAAATGCTTTCTCACCTGACCCATCTCTCAGTCCGAACTGTGGCTGGAAACGCTGCTGTGCTGCAAGGGTGGACTTAGCCACTCTGAGAGAATGTGATGACGCTCTGTAGATAGTTGCGAAGGAAAGTGCTGGTCACTGCAATGTTTCGCCTAGTTTACAGACTTTAGAGGGACTCTGAAGGCCAACGCCTTCTTCTAGCACTTGTTCTCTGCGTGCAGCTGCTGCATGTTCGGAAGGGCTTTGGGATCGGCGAGAGGTGGAGGGTAGGATGGTAGCTAGAGCTTGAAGGAAAGTGCGTCTCTCCAGGACCTTTGATGCAGTTCAGTGGGTGCGAGTTGCATGTTGAGCATGATGGCACAGAAAAGGTTCTGAAAGAAAGAGGCCGTGCTGCAGCTGCCTTGACTTTTGCCGCTTAGAAACTGCACAGCCAACAATGAAAAGATTCCTCTTGCTTCCCCGCTACGTGCAGGATCACATTCTTTTGTGTCTCCAAGAGGCAGGATGCACAGCGGAGCTCTTCCAGCAACTGCTCGCACACGACCGGGGCGGCGCCAGCGAAGCGCTTGGCTTTTTCCCCGGCACTGTCAGCGCTCCTCGAAACAAGCACACGATGGCGCTGACGACTTGCAAAAGAAGGCCAAGCGCCTGGCGCTGCTCGAAAGCACCCCAAGGGCAGAGGCAAGTTGCAAACGTCCCTGCACTCAAATCAACAGCACCTCAGGACAAAAAGATTTCCCTCATCTTCCCCTTCCAAGAGCGGACTCTTCTTTATACCGCACTCCAAGAGGCAGACAAACCTCTTTGGCCCAAACCAATCTTTGCCCTCTCGCAGATTCTGCCCACCAACTTGAAACCATCTGGCAAAAACAGAGCTCAAAACAGTGCGGGCTGAGGAAGATCTTGCTGCCTGCAACTTCAACTGCACCCCTCAAACTAGCAGCACACACGCTGTTCTCAGCACTTTCCTTCTCAGCTCTCGGTACCATCCTAAGCCTTCCCTCTCCCAGAGTCAGGATCCCAAGACAACGGCCCCACGGACTGCTCACACACTAAAGGCACCAGGACAAAAGGCCTACAAGCTTGGCCTTTGCATTCCCACGGACAGCTCAACAGCTCTAAGCCAGAGAGAGCTCTGCCTCTTGGGAAAAGCCTTTAAAATCCCTAAGAGCACCTGATGTGCACATCCAAACCTGCTTTCCTTGCCAAAGAGAGCAACTACAAGCCCATCTCCAAAGAAACGGCATCCCCTCCTCCAAAATACAACACATCCATCCACTGATCCACCTCCAGTATTGAATAGATCCAACAAGTGCCCCTACAGGCCCAGGGGCCAGAAGAGAAATGTCTTGCTGGACTATTCCTCCCCATGCTACCTTAACATCTGCTCCAGCAACACTGGCACTATGTCCTTGCCTTGGCAAGGAAAGGCACTCCGAGTCTCTTGGCCTTGCCTTGCCTTCAGTACCTTGTCCAGTTCTTCTTAAGCTACCCTTGCTCTGCTTCCTTTGCCTCTGCTGCCTTGCCTTGCACTACCTACAACTTGCTGGCTTTGCTTTGCCCTGCCTACCACTCTTGCCCTCGCCTTCCATGCAGGCAAGGCGCTGCAAAGCAAGTGCAGGCAATTGTGGGCAAGTCAAGGGAGAGGTAAGCAAGGCCAGAGCAGTGAGGGGAAAGCAAATGGAGTGGTAGGCAAGAGAAGGCCCAGACGTTAGAGGCAAGGCTGGCCGTAGGAAGGGAAGTCCACTGATGGGTAGGCCAGGCAGAAACAAGAAGGGCTCGGTAAGCCAAGGCCCTGGAGGAAAGCAGTAGGCAGGTCAAGGGTGGGGCATGGACGTGCAAAGGAATGCAAGGCTCCAGAGAGCTAGCAGGGCAAGGCAAGGAAACTGTTGTGTTGCCAAGGCAAGGCAAGGATAGGCAAGGCAGGTGAGAAGTACATTCGAGGACTGCTGGTACACAAAAGCGGCCAGGACCAAGTGCTCTGTGTGGCCTTGCTTGGCGAGGCGAGGCAGGGCAATGAGGGTCCTAGAAGGAAAAGGAAAGGTGAGTCCAGAGCTAGACGAATGTGAAAGGAAGTCAGGTGGGGGATGGGTGAGCAAGTCAATGCAAGGCAGGGGAGAAAAGGCAGGTTGAGGGAAGGCTACAGAGAGGGCAGCAAGGAAATGCAAGGCATGGGGAAGCATGTGAGGAGTGGGTGCTGCCAGCCGGCTGGGATGGCAGGGGCAGGGCAACTGCAAGTAGCATGGCGGGGATGTGGAGGGGGGTGTTAGTGTGCGGGAGGTGGGGGTGTGTGTGTGCAGCGGAGTGCAGGGTAAGTGCAGGTGTGTGTGCATGTGCATAGGGGGGTTTTGTGCCAGGTGCTGTGCCGGGGGGAGCCATCGCACCGCCAAGAAGGTGTGGGAGTGAAAGGAGTAACATAGATGTGTCTTTACAAAGAGACCGTGTGAATCCGTCCTTAGACAAGGCTAGGAATTTACTGGTAGGGGCGTAACAGAAGAAAGTCTTAGTTCTAGAAACTGTTACTAATCGACAGAGACTGTTGCTCAGCCAAGGCCGTGTTAAATTCCTGAACCTAGAGCAAGGCAGCAAAGACTTAATAGCATTAGGAATAGTTTCGTTTTCTTCCTTTTCCATACCAAGAGGGGGGTGCATATTAGAGGGGAGCCTAGAGTAGGCAGTTCCGGAAGTCTGTAATTCCCGAGTACCTCCGAGGGTGCTGTTGCCAGGAACTTCGCATCAAAAGGGGGCTGCGTCCCGCAATCAGTTGAGAGACTCCATGGCAAAAGCCCCATGGCCTCTCCCTGTAGTTGAAGAATGTTACAGGCCTCCTCTGTCTTCTTTTTGGTGGATGAAGAAAGTCAGAAAGCAACACTTCTGCCAGAACTCTCCAAGATGCCCCCTTTGCTCCCAGTGACTCCATCACTGGCCGGGAAGCTGTCTTTTCTCCCAGAGGAATTCGAGATACAGTTAAAAGCCGTGTGGCAGAGAAAAAAGGCAATACTTGGTTTACAAGGGATGGCAAACAAGAGATACCAGAAGCTTTGGCCCTACCAATCTTAAAAGAACTCCGTGAAGAGAGTCCTTGCACCTCCTGAGGATTGGCAGAAGCCTTCCTCATGCTGGATGTTGCTGGGGGTCTTTTTAGACTGGCAGAACGAGCTGTTGAAGGTTGCTTGATCTGTGCTAAAGCAAACAGCCAAGTTACAAAGGAACTTGCCAGGGGAGGGAGGCCTTGGGCTGCAGGTCCCTTCCAAAGATGCCAGGTGGATTTTCCTGAGATGCCCCAAGTGGGAAGGCTTCATGTCTTCTGGTAATGGTATGTCAGCTAGCAAGGTGGCCAGAAGCATTTCCAACTGCTTCAGCAACGACAGCATCAGGTATTAAGGCATTTTTGGAACAAATCATTCCAAGATACAGCATTGTAGAAGCAATAGACTCAGATAGGGAAACTCATTTGACAGGAAAGATCCTTCAAGGGGTTTTGGCTTCTTTAGGAACACAATGGCACCTCCATAGGCCCTGGCACCCCCAGAGCTCGGCTCGGGTAGAAAACAATGAATAGAGAAATAAACACCTTTTGAAGCTGGTAATAGAAACCAAGATGCCATGGCTAGGGCTTTGGACATTGGCTTTGGCGAGAATGAGAGCCCGAGCCAGAAGAGAGATTCCGTTCTCCCCCTTTCCGTCGTTGTTATGAATTACCCGGCTAAGTCTCAACCTAGTGGGGGAGTAGAGGTAAGTGATGTATATTTAAAACCATCTGTGGCCAGGATACTGCTTCTTGTGAAACCCCTTCAACAGGAAGCTCAGCTGGCACAAGCCCCACCTTTGGACTTTGCTGCTTGTAACATCCAACCAGGAGATTGAGTCCTAGTTAAGGAGCAGAAAGAAGCGCCAGTGGTTCTGAAATGGCGTGGCCCATTCCAAGTGTCACTGACGACAGAAACAGCCATGAAGACAGCTGGACACAGGTGGACCCGTCACTCTCGGGTCAAGGTCTCTGAAGCCTCAGAGATTTGCACATCTCAGCTGGAGGAGAAGGCCGGGAGGCTGTGACTGACACTCTGCAGGAGTGGGCCGGAGCAGTAGCCAGTGCTTCGACATCAGAGGAAGCCCTGCGTGCCTACCCACAGACCACCTGCTGAAATAGTCTCTATGCACATCCCTCCTCTAGAATCTCCACTCACTGGGGCGCTAATACTTGCAGCCATTGTTTCACGTTAACTAGTTTCTGTGTCTTCAATTGCCACAGGTGCTGCAGAAGACAATGGGAAAATTAGACTAGCTAATTAGATCACACTATTAAAACATTTTCCTTAATAACTCTACTTTTATATGGTCAGCTAAGTTTAGGCCAGGAGTGGGAGAATCAATTTGCAGCCTTAGCAGAAGAAGTAGCAAAAGTTTTTCACCTTAGCAATTGCTGGCTCTGTGGAGGGCCTGGAGGATCTGAAGAGTGCCTATGGTTGGCTAGCCCAGCTGAACCTAAGTGGTGGCTCAGCACCTAACATGAGGTCCATACTAGGACGGGATTTGGGGCCAAAGAAGGAAGCCCATGGCTATAGGAGAAGGTTTCACGAAGGATGTCTGGACTTCAGGTGGCTCTCTTGAAAGCTGTTTATTGCATAGGCGAAGTTACAGCATTTCAGGGAGTGGCTATCCAGAGCCAGCCCTACAGCTGCCAGCTCCAGCTGTAGGCATACCTGAAGCCGCTTGCTGTTCAAGTTACAGAGCATTCTATACTTTTCTTTGCAGAGTATCTTAGCACGTAACAACCAATAAGCACCATACACAACACCTTGACATTGGCCTATAGCCTATCATAGCTACTACCATCACCATATTATAGTCATTATTATCCAATCACAAGAGTAAGTTACAATTTAAGCTTCCAGTGGAAAATTCTTAGACCTTTCTTCTTCTTGCTACATCAACATTTCTTGTTTGCCTGCCATATCTTTCTTTTTGGGAAAGACACCTTTTCTATTCACTTATGCTCTTCTTGAGACTTACTTACTTGGTGAAAAACATGTCTTTGTTTGTAATCACATACCTTTGTCCTGCTCCTAAAAATCTCCTTCCAACTCATCTCCAACCTTTGCCTTCTCAGTTACTCAGCGATCACTGTTTCAGCAAAACATCTTTTCTTCTATATCAAAACTTGCTTTCATTTCTACCTCATCCCCAGCTTCTACATTCTCAGACCTTGCTGCCAAGCCTACATACCTGTGAAACTTTCTTACCAAACTTTCATCCTCCCCAACACATGGCCACTTCATTCTTCTCCAACAGGCACTTACTGCCTAAACAGGACAGGGCGGGTCTATGTAGGAAAAGGCGTTTGTCAATTGACTTTCCCTCTGGCTTTAAACAATTGGGTTTGGACCCACAGTTGCCCTCCTTACAATTGTTCCAAATATCAAGACAATTGCAATCAAAGAGCTGTTCAGCTCACTAATGGTAGCTGCGTAAGGTGTTCTTACCAAAAACATTTGGAAGCCTGTAAAGCAATGGGGAGGGACAAGGGGGTTTTTTGACCACCTATTTTTAAGCTGTCCCCACAAAAATCCCACAAGTAGAAGACATGTTGTTTGTGATTATCAGTGGGAATGGCAACAGCGGATTGGAACTCAAAGCCTTTTAGTGAGTTCTGCTCCAAATCCAAGCAAGCAACTTGCAGATGTAAATGTAGATGGGAACCCTGTGTGGGAGCTTGGAAATGCAAATGCTGTGACCCTTATGGTGGGGCAGCTATTGTTGGAGGACCGTTAGGCCCGGGAAACCCACGGTATTTTGACCTACCAATTGATGACCAAGGATAGGAAGGCCCCTTTGCTAATGGAACACGGGCTTTGAAAGGACATGATTGGATTTGTGGCCAACATGCTTAACTCAGGTTACCTCCAAACTGGTCAGGGATATGGTGTATATCTTAGACCATTGTTCTTTTTGCTACTACAAATTCAGGGAAATCGCTTAGGAATCCAAATCTGTGATGATTTAATTAGAGAAAAGCAGTCAGCCGATGCAGCCTTGGCTGCAGGGAGCACCCCAAAACGGGGAAAAGATGAATGGCCACCAGAACAAGTTACGCAACATGATGGACCAGCCACTTGGCAACCTAAGGAATTAATCCCAGATGCCTGGGAACCCATTCATCATTTGAATGAGATAATTAGGTTACAAGCTGTCTCAGAAATAATTACCAACCAGCCAGCCACAGCTCTTGACCGTCTTGCTGAGCAACCCACTTCAATGAGGAAAGTGGTATTTTCAACATTGGATGGTATTAGATTATCTGTTAGCAGAAGAAGGAGGAGTTTGTGGGAAATTAAATGACTCAAGCTGCTGTTTGCAAGCAGATGACAGCGGAAAAGTGGTCAAACAAATAACAGAGGAAATAACCTCAGCTCATGGACCTGTCCAAGTGTTGAAAGGATGGTAATGGGACATGTTTTCCTGGCTAACTGGCCAGCTATGGGCTAAATTGTTACAGCAGGGATTACTGTAACACGCCTATATCAAACCAGGAATCCCGTGGAAAAGAAGTAGATATGGACAGATTGGTGGTCGATGTTTCAGAGGTCTTTATTTCTTCAGCCACATGGCCGGGGCTCTGCTCAGGAACTCCCCCAGTCACGGGACCCGAGGGTCCTTGGCCACACCGGGGAACACAAACCAACCAAGGGGGAATGAAGCTGACCAGGGGCAGGGAAACCCCGTGTCTCGCCCCCAGGGCCCATCGCCCAGGGCTCCATGGCAGGGGGGGAGACCCCAACACTAAATGAATACCATTTCTCCTCTTCTATGCTATAGCAACTCTAATCTTTTGACCATACGTGACACCATGCTGGGTGCAGCTCTTTCAGCAGGTAGCAGCCATGCATACCTGATCCAGAAACGACTACAAAAGGACAGAAGAGGATGTCACTGCAAATAATAGCAAAAGCCCAGAAGACTCAAGAAGAAAAAATTAAATCAATGGTAATTAAGGTTTGTAAAGACAAATACAGATCAAATAAATAGAGGAGGGATTAAAAGGAATGAGATGGATGAGTCTTTACAAACAGACCGCGTGAATCGGCCTGTAGACAAGGCTAGGAACTTATGGGGAGTGAAGTAACAGAAGAAACGATTAGTTCTCTAGAACTGTTACTAATCATCGGAGACTGTTGATTAATCAAGGCCGTGTTAAATTCCTAAACCTAGAGCAAGGCAACAAAGACTTAATAGCATTAGAAATGGGTTTTTTTCTTCCTTTTCGATGCCAAAAGGAGGGTGCATATTAGAGGGGGACATAGAGTAGGCAGTTCTGGAAGTCTGTATCTCCCGAATACCTCAGCCAGTGGGGAAAAGGAAGAGGGTGCTGTGGCTGGGAACTTGACATCAAAAGGGGGCTGCATCCCGCAACCGTTTGACAGACCCCATGGGAAAAGCCCCATGGACTCTCCCTGTAGTCGAAGAATGTTGCAGGACTCCTCTGTCTCCTTTTCGGACATCAACCTCAGGCATGGTGGATTAATTTTCCCTAACGGCAGCGACCTGCTGCGTGGTCTCCGTGCTCCTCCCCAGCCCCCCGGGAGGTGTCAAATAGTTGCCGGCGGCTCCCACCGCGCGTTACAGACGGCTGCGCGGCGCCGGGGCTGCTCGCAGTGCTCCCCTGCCCCGCCAGGGCTGGCCGCGGGCTGCGGAGCCATCTCGCCACCGGCGCGGCCAGGGCCGGGGCCCTTCTCGACAGCAGCCGAGGGGCTGCGGAGCGGGCGGCTGCGGGACGATCAGCTCTTTTATGCCGCGCCGTGCTGCCGCCTCCATCTAGCTCCCCATCGCGCCGCCGGCCGACCCCGCCTGGCGCGTTCACGCTCGGCCGCGCTCGCCGCCCGCCCAGCCTCGCCGGAAGCTCTCCCGCGCGGGCCGTGCCCCGGCTCCGCCTGCGGCTCGGCAGGGCCCGGCCGCACGCGTGCTGCGTGGCTCGGAGCACCCGCGTTGCGCCGCAGGCGACGGGGAAGGCGGGGCGGGCCGGCGCCATGGTGGTAGCGCGAGGAGAGGAGCGCCCGGGCGGGGCGGCGAGTGGCGCGGCGGTGAGCGCTTCTGCTTGCTGTCGCTCGGCTGCCGCCCACGGCAGGTGCCGTGTGACCCCGCGGAGCGGCGGGGCCGGCCGGGCGGTGCGCGGCGAGGCTTTCGGCCAGCGGCGGCCGCAGCGACAGTCTGCTGGCACTGCCCGTGCCGGTGGAGAGAGCGGGGATCCGAGGCCGGCCTTCCTAGGGTAACGAGGGGCGACCGCCTTTGCCGCGCTGCCCTCCGTGCAGCACGTGGCCGATTCCGGCGAAGCCGGGGTCTCCGCAGCGGCGCGGGCGGGAGGGAGTGGGGAGCGCGCTCGGTGCTCTGCCGGCCGCTCCCGCCCAGCGCTGCGCTCCGCCGAGGCGTTTTCCTGCCTATCCTGGGAAGGACATAAGGGACCCCGGAGTCGGAGCTTAGCTGTCAGGGGGAACAACTTCCCTCCATTGGCGACCTCCTTTTCCCTCTGATTCAGCTACCTTGTGGTAGGTGCGATGGTGCTGAAGAAGGGTGGCGGCTGGGCACAGTTGCTGGCATAGGTGGTGCGAGAGCTCCACGCAAGCAGCTTGGAGTGGCATGTGTGAGGGTAGGAAGGTACGGCACCCACAGCTGAAGGTAAAAAAAGTCAGGGCATGTCATCAGCCGCAGTCGTGCTAAGTTGTTCATCTTTGCAAACTGCTTGCCGAGTTGTTCCTTTTCTTAGGTAATGGGGGTTTGTATCAACCAGAACTGCATATGGTCAGTATTTGCAGAGAAGGTTATTTGGACTGTTGTTGAGGTGAGTGTAGCAGTTTCTATGGCATTCTGCAAAAAAGTGACAGGTCTCTCTGCGTTCCCCAATTCTTAACAAAAATGAAGTTAACAAAGCCCTGAAAAGAGGTTTTACAAAACTTCAGGGATTTTTTCCTACGAGTACTGTGGAGACAACCATAGTCACCTTGTCTTTCCAAAAGTGAAGGTTACATCTTTTTGTCCAAGAGCATCAAGTGCTTTTGATCAGCGTTTGTGTGCATGCATTAGCCTTGTTCTTGTTCTTCCTTGGAGAACTTTTACAATACTCAGATGATCTGTGTAGGCTGCAGCCTGCAGTGGTGAACTTGAAGGCTTCCAGCAGAAGGGAGATGCTGTCCACGTTTTGGATTTTCCTTAGTCTGAACTGATGATCTGTCATTTGCATGTTTGTTTAGCTGTGCTTAGAATAATGAGCAGAAACATTGATAAGTTGGTGTATAGAATAAAGACAATTACCAATTTCCTCCCTTTGTGGGAGCCCATCCAAAAGTCACGCAAGAAGAAACTTAGAGGTCACTAAAGTAATTAGAATTGTTAAAACTCAGAAAGGCATAAAGGTCAGAGTGAGGAAGATGAGTTACTTCATCTTCCTTAGGACCACTGACCCAATTCAAGACCACCGACTCCATTCAGATCACACGCTACGCATGCTTAATGACATGTAAGCTCATTTCCATACAAAGCGGAGAATGGGAGGTGTCAACACCATGAATACGCATTTTGTATTTTGGATATCCATAATACGTGGAAATAAAAGGTATCATGTTTGCTTGTATCAGGGCCTGCGACTTAGGGAGCTATCCCACGCAAAAATAAAACATACACTTTCTAACTCTAAACTGTTAAGAGTTTTTGTCCATCTCAGTTGGATATCGATATTAGATCGATATTCATATTTTGGTAAATCATAGTTAGCATAGGAGAAAGGCATGCTTGGTATGTACCTGGGATAGTTAGGGCTAGCTTTTAGTTCTGCAATGTTATTACGAAACATCGATACGGTCTTGGCCAGTTGCCCCTCGTTTCGAAAAAGGCCTATAAAGGGACTTTCTGAAATAACTGAGATGAGATCTCCCCACGGAAAGAAGACAAATCTATTGGCAGCAGAGCACGAGGACTTCGTCTCATCTGTTGGTAGCCATTGCCCCCCCTTTCTTCCTCTCTACTCTTTTACTTTGTTTTTCTTTCTCTCTCTCTCTCTCTTTCTCTCCTCTATCACATTACCATGTTGTGGGTACTTAACAAAGGTGAAAAGGTGATTAAAACTGAAATCCCTTGTGTCCTTTTGCACTCGGAGACCTGTAAACAAACCATCACGACCCTCACTTCTATTAGCAGATCGTGACATTAAACTGGCATCACGGACAGGATTTCTGACAGACAGAAGGGGTTGCAAGGTTGTGTGTAGTCTCTAATAGGGGAAGGACGTTTCACTCCAGCCGCACCTAGCCCGACACCCCGCAAAGGGTGAGCGGTGTCTAGAAAGCAAGGGGGGCGACTCGAATTTCCCGCAAACTGCACACACCTAGGTGAAAAGCACCCCATACTCAACTGAGGGCTCTGTCTTCAGATTTTTCACAAAAAGATCTCTTAGTGTAAAAGGGGGAACTGTTTTGGTGGGCGTGTGTGAATTTGGACTGCTTGGTGTAGGGAAGAGACAACCGTAAGTAACTTAAGGAGTACCTCCCAGGCAGATTTTGGTCTCTTCACCCACCCAGGGAAGCGAAGGGCGACACGGCGAAGCTGTTTGTGTGGCAATGTGTAATTAGGTTTTACCTCCCTGTAGTGGTTTTGATCCCTTTATAAAATGACTGAAAACCCTAGTGCAAATCATAAAGCTGCATTTTATGCTCTGCTAGCAAAACATAATGCCCGGCCCTCTCCGGGAGGGGAAGAATGGGCTCAAAATAACTGGTTTAATTTGGAGAGTGTGACCGATAGAATATGTTCATTCCAACATGAGACAAAGTTTAAATTTGGCCGAAATAAAACCATAATCTGCTCCTAAATCTGTTTCAGGAGCATGCCTTACAGCAGCTATAGATCACTGCTTTAAGCGATGTAGTGAAGAGAAAGCAATCACAGATTCCCTTCAAAACCTAGTGGAAATTTTACGGGAACAATCAGATGAAGAAAGGAATGAAAATCATTTGCTGCGGGCTGCTTTGAGGGAGGAATATTTTAAGAATTCAAAGAATGCTGACTCACCAAAAGAGAAAGAGGAAAAGAAAACTCCTCACATTAACCAAATATACCCCCAGGAAGAACTAGTGCTAGTGAAAAATTGTGGGGAAAACTGCTGCCCTCCTATGGGACCTCTAATTAAAACAGAATATAATTATATCAATGATGAAGATTTTGAACCGCATATCACCACTAAACAAATACCATACACTGCTACTGAGTTGGCGAAGTTAAAAAAGGAGTACGGGCGGCTTCCCCACGAAGCTGAGACGGAATATGTCTTCCGAGTGTCTCTCACCGGAGGAGACCAAATTCAATTCACTGAACAGGAGGCCAGTGGATATTGGGGACATGGAGTTCTCTTAACAACAGGAGACAAACGTAACACATGGTCGCTGACTCAGCGCGCAGCTTTCTGGGCCGGGGGACTCAATCCTTTAGAAAGGGGAGACCCTTTCGCTACAGTTGGTACCCCTGATCAACTTCTAGAAAGCGTCCACAAAGCCGCCTGTCTGCAAATGATCCATGAAAGGAAATTAACTCCTGGATATGAATCCCCCACGCAATTACCTGTGAAACCTGAACTGATGACCCCTTTAATTCGAGGCCTTCCAGAATCACTCAAATCTACAGCAGCTGTCCTTCAAAACACCATAGCTGCTGCAGGTCCTGTAGAGAGGTTGGACAGATTCCTTGGAAACCCGAGCGACCAAACTGCGTCTACCGATCCTGGGTTTACTCCATATTCAGCCCCCTCTCAGCCGCCAGGTTCACAATCAAATTCACCTGCCGGTGATTGCAAAGTTTGGACATGGAGTGAGGTTGAAGAAGATCTGATTAATTACAGTAGGAAATATGGACCGATAAAAATCCCAGAGGAAAAATCAGAAAAAACAAAAGGTGTCAGGTACATTAGGGCTCCTCATAGTGAAAAACCAAAGAATGTAACCAGAGATCCCTAACCGTCAGCATTGGTGCTTATTAGGTATCAAAAAGGGGGTCCCCAGAAATGCGATGGATGGCTTAGCCCTTGATCAGTTGAGTAAGGTAGTGTCTAACTGGCACTGCCAAAAGCCCCTTCTACCGAATCCGTCACTTCAACCCAGTGCACCCCTCCTCCCTCAGAATCTGGGCAGTGAGTCAAAGCCACTTCTCCCTCAAAGTCCGGCCAATGAGCCAGAACAGATTCTTCCTCAAAACCAGGGAAACTAGACCCTCTGTTTCTTGTCAGTGGGCAAAGAAACGGAGCATAGGTATACCTGAGAATGCTCACTAAAAATAAAACGGGAGATATAACGATCACAGCTATTACAAGTCCTAAACGGGCACCTGTAACTTTTCTGATTGACACTGGGGCACAAATTTCTGTGCTGACAAAGAAAGATGCCCAGAGGTGTGGAATTGTTCCAACAAAGAACCGATATTGTGTTTTAAGTGCCTTGGGCACAACAACAGAATCTATGAATGGGGCCTTAGTCAAGCTCCCTTTGCCTGGAGAGGAAAACCAACTCTCCATCCATGGGGTGATTGGAGATATTCCAACCAATTTATTAGGGCTGAATGCCCTTGCTAGGAGGCAGTGGGAGGACTCAGAGGGTCTTCTGTGGTCTTTTGGCACACCACATTTTAACATCAGACTGCTCCAAGCTGCAGCCTCCCTACCATTCAGCAAAGTAACTAATGTGAAACAATACCTCCTTCCCCTGGGTGCCAAAGAGGGTATCAAGCCAGTGATACAGGAGCTACGACAACAAGGAGTAATACTTCATACCCATTCTCCTTTCAATTCTCCGGTGTGGCCAGTGCAAAATCCTAATGGGAAGTGGAGGCTGACAATAGATTTTCGTAGGCTAAATGCTAACACAGACCCTCTTACAGCAGCAGTCCCAAATCTAGCAGAATTCATAACATTGATTCAAGAAAAGGCTCATTCAATCATGCCACCTGTAGATGTCAAAGACATGTTTTTTACGACACCTTTGCAGCCAGAAGATATGGACCGTTTTGCTTTCGCATGGCAAGGACAGCAACACACTTTCACTAGGCTTCGCCAAGGGTACAAACATTCTCCTACCCTGGCTCATCACGCTTTAGCCCAAGAGTTCGAAAAAGTACCCAAAGCGGACAATCTAGCTGTTCATCAACACACTGATGAGACCCTTGTGGGAGGAGATGAAATAGAAGAAGTGAGAGATACCCAACAGAAAATAACCTCCCACTTAGAAAGCCTTGATTTGCAAATTCCCTCAGAAAAAACCCAAACCCCTTCACATGAAGTGAAATTGTTGGGAATTTGGTGGAAAGGAGGTATGACACGTATCCCACCTGATACCCTAACCTCTTCAGATCAGATTAAAATGCCTGAATCCAAAAAAGATCTCCAACATGCTTTAGGATGTGTATTAGTGCTCCGGAGAAAACACATCCCAGATTTTCCATAATTGCCAGACCTCTTTACAACTTGTTAAGAAAAGGGACAAAATGGGAATGGAGTGCTTCCCAAGAAGAAGCACTGCAATTGTTGGTTTTTGAAGCAACAGCCTCACCAAGCCCTGGGCCCTATTCATCCCACAGATGCTTTTCCGGTCTCCTCAGGGTTGTCAGTACACATATGGCAGCGGGGTCCTGAGGGTCCGACGAAGCCTGTTGGTTTTTACTCCCGTGGCTTTAAAGATGCTGAAAAAAGGTACACTACCTGGGAGAAAGGATTGTTTGTGGTTAGCTTAGCTCTCCTAGAAGCGGAGAAGATTGCACAACAACAACCAATTGTTTTGAGAGGCCCTTTCAAAGTTATTAAGGCTGTCTCTACTGGCACCACCCCCACCTGACGGGGTGGCCCAGAGGACCTCAGTAAGGAAGTGGTATGCTCAGATTGAACATGATTGTAGCGTCTTCTCAAGAACTGAAGGAGCTGTAAAAAAATCTGGCAATCCAAGAAACTGAAAACTTGGGTAGCAGCCAGGACAAACCTGCCTCAGTCATTAGAGTAGCCCCTCCTTTTTCCCCCAAACGGTCAGCAAATTCTTGGCTTACGGATGCTTCTGCCAAGCAAGAAGGAAAGGTGTGGAAACATAAGGCTGTAGCCCTCCACACTTCCTCAGGTGAAGGAATTATCACAGAGGGGGAAGGCAGTGCCCAAGTTGGCAAGCTGATAGCTGTTTGGAGTGTTTTCCAACGTGAGGCACAGAATACTTCTCCTGTCTGTATCTACACCGATTATTCCTATGCTGTGTTTAAGGGATGGACTGAGTGGCTTCCTTTTTGGCAGCAAAAGGATTGTGAAGTTAACAGAATCCCAGTATGGCAAAAGGAAAAGTAGCAAGAAATTCTCAGTATTGCAAGTCCAGGGAATTTTGCCGTGGAGTGGGTAGCCTCTCACCAGACAGATGGAAATCCAGCAGGAGAGTGGAACACTAGAGCTGACGAATTAGCAAGACTAAGTCCTGTGAAAAAAGATCAAATTACAGAGGACTGGGAGCACTTCTTAGAATGGTTGCATGTAAAAAGACAACGCACAGGTGCAAAAGATTTGTACAAAGAAGCCCTTGCTCGCGGTTGGTCTGTTACCAGAGAAATGTGTAAAACATGCATGTCAGCCTGTGAACAACGTCGCAGACGGCTAGAAAGACACCCTTTGGAAGATGACCCTCTGCATTTAAGAAAGGGTAAAGGCTTACGGGAAGCGTGGCAGGTAGATTATATCGGCCCCTTTAAAAAGTCAGGAAGTAAACACTTTGGGCTGGTAGGAGTAGAGATGATATCTGGGTTAGTCCAGGCCAACGCTTTTAAAAGAGCTACAGGAGATCATACTGTTCAAGCATTGCAGGCATGGTTTGGAACTTTCCCAAAACCACAAGAAATTCAATCTGATCACGGGTCTCACTTTACTGCCAAAGTTGTACAGGACTGGGCAAAAGGTGAAGGGATTAAACGGACTTTTCACACTCCTTACTACCCTCAAGCTAACGGCATTGTAGAAAGGACCAATGGTCTCTTGAAAGGACTTTTGAAACCACAGGAGGGAAATTGGGATGTTCGGCTATGGGAAGCTGTGAAAGGTGTGAATGATAGATGGGGGGTAAACGGGTGTCCCAAAATCACTGTCTTTTTCCCAACAGTTCCAAGCATAATTCTCTCACTGCAGGGACCAAATGATCCTAAGAATCCTGCACACTACCCTGGACAACCTGTTTCGGTAGATCTCCCTACCGTAGGAGAAGTACCACTAGTGCTAAAACGCCCTCTGAATAAATATGCATGGCTAGCCTCTGATGCCCTAGGGAGAGAGCATCGGATACATACACGCTGCATAATTCCATCATTCTAATTTTCTGCCTTTTGGTGGCAGACTCTGTTGTGTTCACTTTTCACAGAAGAACTCCGAGGGACATGAAGAAGAGCACATAAACCATGATAAGACTAGTGATACTTTTCTGCATCCTACCACAACACCAGGGCCAAAAACCAGCTGAGTGGCCATGGTCTGAAGCTACCATTAGGTACACTAGTGCTCTAGGATCCTATCCCAGAGATCATTGCCCAAACCTAGCCACTGTAGCACTGCAAGACTCTGAGGTATACCGTCCAAGTGAATGGGGATGGGACTTGAAGGATTGGACTAGAATCCTAAAAGGAACAAGAGGTGAACAAATTAAGGTAGGATGCAGAAAAGTAGAAGGATCTCTTTACCAGAAAGCTTCCACCATTGCAATCGCTGGAAATTTTCTAAAACCAGATGGGAAAAGTGATTTGCACCCCAACATTACGGCCAAACTCTGCCCTACAACGGAGTGGGTGTGTGACAAACAAACCCCCTTCATCCTGTGTGGTTGTCAGAAGAATGTCGGTAACTACACCTTAGGCCCCAGTACCAACAATGTGGAAATCACAAAGCTTCGCAGAAACAAACTAACTGACTGCTGGTATAACTTTCCTCTAACCAAACCAACCTATGCAACATGCAATTGGCAAAATAACCCGGCAGATCAGCCAAGTCTGACAGGTTTAACTTATAAATTCAAAATAAACGCCGCAGCAAAGCCCATACTGAGTGCAGTAATCACATACCACGGTAGAAGTACCCCCCTTGTGTTAGATGACAAGAATAAAGTTTTTCCACCCTTTATGGTAACCCGAGGTGACGATGTTACAATACGATGTGGATTAATTGCTGAATTTTTTACCGAACCTGTACACAGTTATAGCATTGGACCTCATGGCCGTGTTTTGTTTGGTGAAATTCAAAATCAAGATTGTTGGCTAAACCTTAATTGCTGTACAATTTCCCCATAAAGTCACGTGTGGTAGAAACAATACAAAATACTGGGGGGAACTCAAAGTCGATGTTGCAATACCTACCACCCAACCACCGGTCATGCTAAGCCCGAGAATTTTTGAAATTGGACCACGTATAATCACAAAAACAGGCCAACAACAACTATTGCTCAATCTGGCATGGTCCCTTAAACAAGTCAAGTTGCTGGTGCAAAACAATGTCTCAGAAATTCAGCCAGCTTGTTCACCTTTTCTGCAGACTTCCTTCAAGGGGCAGACAACCGGGTTGCAAAAGCGGAACCCTTCTAAGAAACGGACGCAAGGAGACATAACCGGCGTTGTGGGAACAGGATTGGGAATCTTAAATAGTATTGATTCAGAAGTGCTAATGAATAAATTGGCTGCCACAACTACAGATTTGACTAAAATACAACAAGCCATCAGCGGTTGTTATCAAACATATTACCAAATTGAGAAAAGGTAAATGTGAATGACCACAAATTGATAATTGGCATGCTCCGTGCTACGCAAAACAACATTTCTTTGGCTCTCAGCTGCGTCCAGGCTCAATTGTGGATGCAGTCCGTTGCTGCCTCAATTGTAAGAGAAGGCAAAGAAGGCACTTTTCCTACTGAAATTCGGAACATAATCTGGGACGGTGCCACTGATTTTGAAAGAGAATTCCAATCCTGGTGGAATTTAGTGAATTTTACCTACAATCCCATCACAAACACAGCCACAGCCTTTGTACTAACCATACGTAATGCTTCAGTGCATTGGATAGTCCCTATCATTGCATTAGGGCTGAACCATGATGCAGCTATTCTCTACCCTTTCCAGCACAGAGAATGGGCCCGTCAAACTGGGAAGAAGTGGCAAACTGTTAATTTGGACACTTGTATTGTCCGAGAACAACAAGGGTTTATCTGTGAAAGCAGTGCAATTAGACCTCAAGACATTTGTTTGGACACAGAACAAAATAGCTGTCCTTTTGAAATTCATCCTAACAAGATTCCTGAAACACTGCTTGTGTATATAGGCAATGGATGTGCATGCTTAAGAACTGCATGTGATAAGGTATTTCTAGAAAATTTAGTTGTAGATACTAAAACTCATTCAAATTCTTGTGTTTGTAACTTGACTGAAAGCACAGGATGTGATTTCTCTTATTTAGCCCCACTTACTTCTTATTGTATTTTACAGTCCAATTACACAGTGATCCACCAATTATTGCCTACCCCCACTGGGATGAACCTTACTTAGGTAAAGCACTTGTTGCTTCACCAGGATTTCATTGGAATTTTGGAAAAGATCAAGAAAAACAGACAGAAAACCTTGGTAACTGTTGATCACAATGGGAAAGAAACACATTGTTTTCTAGACAGAGGAAAGAAAGATGCTGGACACAGCTGGTGGGATACTCCTTTTGGGTGCTCACCTACTGCTACAGGTGTCCTGAACAAATTGTGTCATCCCATCCTTGTTCTCTTGATTTTACTTTTGATTGGGTTTGTTTTATCAGCAATCTTACACATCATGAATTGCAGAATGATGAAACGGTTGACATCTGTAATAGATGTGCACAATTTGGACACTATCCCATCCACTGTGGACACCCCTAAGGTTATTGACACAAGATGAACTACATGAGTATTAAAATAAGGTAAGACATGATTAAAAATTACATGTGTATTTTGATTAAAAATTACTTATTCCTTCTTTTTCCTTTTCTTTCTCTTTTCTTATTTTCTCTACCCTTTTCTGGGATATGCTACCAACATTAACGAGTCCTGAAGACTTCGCAACAACACTACGAAATCGTGCTGATGGAGCTCTCCTGATGACAATCGTGAGTCATGGGGTGGTGTAAGAGACGGTCTGAAGATCCCTCATCTGCCTCACGATCATCGCCGAGAACAGAGGCTAAACACAGGAGTTCCGACCTGCCTAAGGTGGGATGTCTGCCAACTGTTGCCTGCAGGTGTGCTCGCTGGGAACTGGTACGCATTCCTGAGGAAATTTGTGCAGGTCACAGTGGACTGCGCCGTTCTTGCTGCCCAGGCGGGAAGGACTGTGCTGAAGCGGAAAGGAATGACCTGTCCTCTACACCTGTCCTGTACCTGTTTCCCAAAGCAACGGGCCTCATAACAATGGCTGTAGATTTGCCCCACCTCTTGGGGAAAAGGGCGAGATGTGGGGATACAGCTAGAAAGCAGAAGCGAGAGCACTGCTAAACTCATGCCAGAAGTAGACGCGCTAACGCTGCTAGGCCGCAAACCATAGCAGGCAGTATAGTTAGCATAGGAGAAAGGCATGCTTGGTATGTACCTGGGATAGTTAGGGCTAGCTTTTAGTTTTGCAATGTTATTACGAAACACAGATATGGTCTTGGCCAGTTGCCCCTCGTTTCAAAAAAGGCCTATAAAGGGACTTTCTGAAATAACTGAGATGAGATCTCCCCACGGAAAGAAGACAAATCTATTGGCAGCAGAGCACGAGGACTTCATCTCATCCGTTGGTAGCCATTACCCCCCCTTTCTTCCTCTCTACTCTTTTACTTTGTTTTTCTTTCTCTCTCTCTCTCTTTCTCTCCTCTATCGCATTACCGTGTTGTGGGTACTTAACAAAGGTGAAAAGGTGATTAAAACTGAAATCCCTTGTGTCCTTTTGCACTCGGAGATCTGTAAACAAACCATCACGACCCTTACTTGTATTAACGGATCGTGACACATGTCCAAAAGAAAAAATCACTGGAACAAAAAGAGCAAACTGATCCAAGGTGAACTGATCCACGGTGAAAAACAGAAGCCTACAAAAATCTGGGGGGAAAAAAAAAGGCAACTCACGTGCCCGATTCACAGATGCAACTCCTGCAAAACTTTTGAAGGCAGTCTCACTCCCTCTGCTGAACAATCAACTGGAGGAAATCCCACTCCAAATCTGTGGGAAACAACAAAAGTGGTGCAACAAGCACTTCATAGAATAAAAACTAAAACTCCACCTGAATAAATTAATGCAATTAACATTGCATTAATTTCACCTGGCTTTTTTTTTTTTTTTTTTTTTTTTTTTTTTTTTTTGAGGAAATCTGTTTCTTTTCTCTTTTCTAAGAATGTCAAACATCCCTGCATTGACGATAAAGAAAGCAGTTTGAGGGCAGAGAAAGTGCAAGCAGCAGAATCACATCTAAATGTGATAACCATTTACTCACGTGGACGCTGTCCCTTTGTGTTAGCCCCAAGGAGTTGTACTTCTTTTTAATAATCGGTCTAGTGGGCCAAATTTTCACTTTTTAAGAACCTACCAACACATGGGATGGAGCTGCATGAAAACCAATGAAATGTAAAGTGTCACCATAATTGCTTGCATTGACAGTTTGTTAACGTTTGTCATTTAAGAATTTATACATATTTGAAATCATACAAATATGTTCTAACCTTCCCAGTTCTGCCTCAGAAGACTTCAAAATTATTACCATTCAGCTAATTTTTTAAATTTACTATTTAGTGAATTAAAGAATCTTGACAAAACACAAGCAAATGCTAGAGAAGAAATGATTAAATCCCCCTTCCAGGGGACCCCAGGCGCTGACGGCTGCCACCGGCGTGCGCCAGGTCGGGACCGGCAGGCAGGGCTGCACCCCGCGTCTGCCACAACACCTGCAGCTTCTGCAGCCTGAAACACAGCTGGCTCAGGGGTTTCAATCAAGAGCCAAAAGATCTTGCTGGTCAATTTGGGGCAGAGAAAGGTCACCACTTCTAGCATGGCATAAGCCTGCCACTACATTTCTGTCAAGGACAATCACCTTGTTGCAGTGAAACTCCTGGGTAAAATACTGAAGCGCTTTCAGATTCATATTATCCGACATTTCGGTGACCTTCTTTTATACCTGCATTGCTTCATACTGCTGGTTGTGGGCACAAGTTCTTTGTACACTATCCTGGAAATTAAAAAGATCAGAAACAACACCCACCCCTCCCCCACCACCACCCCTTCCCCAGCCACAACCCTAACAAAACCAACCTCTAGAATGTTCAGGAGTTCAAATGAGAACAAGCATAGATGGGGCATAAAAAGATGGATCCTCCTTAGACATTTGTGCATGCAGTGCCCTGCAATCCACTAAGTTCTACTTCTCGTACACCAAATACCTGTCTTCGGAACTCCTTGTTCTCCATTCAAACCCTTCTGGGAGGGTAATCGAGGAGATACTCTTACATATTTTTAGCACATCTTGCACTAGGCAATTAAATCCAGTGCGCAGCATTACCTGACGAACTGAGGCAGTGACAAGGTCAATTAAGACCTGTTCATATCTTCATTTGGAGCTCTTCCAACTGCTTGAAAAGTGAAGCCTTGGACATTGAAGGTTCAGACTAAGGAAAATCCAAAACGTGGACAGCATCTCCCTTCTGCTGGAAGCCTTCAAGTTCACCACTGCAGTCTGCAGCCTACACAGATCATCTGAGGATTGTAAAAGTTCTCCAAGGAAGAACAAGAACAAGGCTAATGCATGCACACAAACGCTGATCAAAAGCACTTGATGCTCTTGGACAAAAAGATGTAACCTTCACTTTTGGAAAGACAAGGTGACTATGGTTGTCTCCACAGTACTCGTAGGAAAAAATCCCTGAAGTTTTGTAAAACCTCTTTTCAGGGCTTTGTGAACTTCATTTTTGTTAAGAATTGGGGAACACAGAGAGACCTGTCACTTTTTTTGCAGAATGCCATAGAAACTGCTACACTCACTTCAACAACAGTCCAAATAACCTTCTCTGCAAATACTGACCATATGCAGTTCTGGTTGATACAAACCCCCATTACCTAAGAAAAGGAACAACTCGGCAAGCAGTTTGCAAAGATGAACAACTTAGCACGACTGCGGCTGATGACATGCCCTGACTTTTTTTACCTTCAGCTGTGGGTGCCGTACCTGCCTACCCTCACACATGCCACTCCAAGCTGCTTGCGTGGAGCTCTCGCACCACCTATGCCAGCAACTGTGCCCAGCCGCCACCCTTCTTCAGCACCATCGCACCTACCACAAGGTAGCTGAATCAGAGGGAAAAGGAGGTCGCCAATGGAGGGAAGTTGTTCCCCCTGACAGCTAAGCTCCGACTCCGGGGTCCCTTATGTCCTTCCCAGGATAGGCAGGAAAACGCCTCGGCGGAGCGCAGCGCTGGGCGGGAGCGGCCGGCAGAGCACCGAGCGCGCCCCCCACTCCCTCCCGCCCGCGCCGCTGCGGAGACCCCGGCTTCGCCGGAATCGGCCACGTGCTGCACGGAGGGCAGCGCGGCAAAGGCGGTCGCCCCTCGTTACCCTAGGAAGGCCGGCCTCGGATCCCCGCTCTCTCCACCGGCACGGGCAGTGCCAGCAGACTGTCGCTGCGGCCGCCGCTGGCCGAAAGCCTCGCCGCGCACCGCCCGGCCGGCCCCGCCGCTCCGCGGGGTCACACGGCACCTGCCGTGGGCGGCAGCCGAGCGACAGCAAGCAGAAGCGCTCACCGCCGCGCCACTCGCCGCCCCGCCCGGGCGCTCCTCTCCTCGCGCTACCACCATGGCGCCGGCCCGCCCCGCCTTCCCCGTCGCCTGCGGCGCAACGCGGGTGCTCCGAGCCACGCAGCACGCGTGCGGCCGGGCCCTGCCGAGCCGCAGGCGGAGCCGGGGCACGGCCCGCGCGGGAGAGCTTCCGGCGAGGCTGGGCGGGCGGCGAGCGCGGCCGAGCGTGAACGCGCCAGGCGGGGTCGGCCGGCGGCGCGATGGGGAGCTAGATGGAGGCGGCAGCACGGCGCGGCATAAAAGAGCTGATCGTCCCGCAGCCGCCCGCTCCGCAGCCCCTCGGCTGCTGTCGAGAAGGGCCCCGGCCCTGGCCGCGCCGGTGGCGAGGTGGCTCCGCAGCCCGCGGCCAGCCCTGGCGGGGCAGGGGAGCACTGCGAGCAGCCCCGGCGCCGCGCAGCCGTCTGTAACGCGCGGTGGGAGCCGCCGGCAACTATTTGACACCTCCCGGGGGGCTGGGGAGGAGCACGGAGACCACGCAGCAGGTCGCTGCCGTTAGGGAAAATTAATCCACCATGCCTGAGGTTGATGTCCGAAAAGGAGACAGAGGAGTCCTGCAACATTCTTCGACTACAGGGAGAGTCCATGGGGCTTTTCCCATGGGGTCTGTCAAACGGTTGCGGGATGCAGCCCCCTTTTGATGCGAAGTTCCCAGCCACAGCACCCTTTTCCTTTTCCCCACTGGCTGAGGTATTCGGGAGATACAGACTTCCAGAACTGCCTACTCTATGTCCCCCTCTAATATGCACCCCCCTTTTGGCATCGAAAAGGAAGAAAAAAACCCATTTCTAATGCTATTAAGTCTTTGTTGCCTTGCTCTAGGTTCAGGAATTTAACACGGCCTTGATTAATCAACAGTCTCTGATGATTAGTAACAGTTCTAGAGAACTAATACTTTCTTCTGTTACTTCACTTCCCGTAAGTTCCTAGCCTTGTCTACAGGCCAATTCACACGGTCTGTTTGTAAAGACTCATCCATCTCATTCCTTTTAATCCCTCCTTTTTTTATTTAATCTGTAGTTGTCTTTACAAACCTTAATTACCATTGATTTAATTTTTTCTTCTTGAGTCTTCTGGGCTTTTGCTATTATTTGCAGTGACATCCTTTTCTGTCCTTTTCTAGTCATTTCTGGATCAGGTAGGCATGGCTGCTAGCAGCATCCCCTTGACCACCTGCTGAAAGAGCTGCACCCAGCATGGTGTCACGCATGGTCAAAAGATTAGAGTTGCTATAGCATAGAAGAGGAGAAATGGTATTCATTTAGCCCATAGCTGGCCAGTTAACCATGAAAACATGTCCCATTACCATCTTTTCAACACTTGGACAGGTCCATGAGCTGAGGTTATTTCCTCTGTTATTTGACCACTTTTCCGCTGTCATCTGCTTGCAAACAGCAGCTCGAGTCATTTAATTTCCCACAAACTCCTCCTTCTTCTGCTAACAGATAATCTAATACCATCCAATGTTGAAAATGCCACTTTCCTCATTGAAGTGGGTTGCTCAGCAAGACGGTCAAGAGCTGTGGCTGGCTGGTTGGTAATTATTTCTGAGACAGCTTGTAACCTAATTATCTCATTCAAATGATAAATGGGTTCCCAGGCATCTGGGATTAATTCCTTAGGTTGCCAAGTGGCTGGTCCATCATGTTGCGTAACTTGTTCTGGTGGCCATTAATCTTTTCCCCGTTTTGGGGTGCTCCCTGCAGCCAAGGCTGCATCGGCTGACTGCTTTTCTCGAATTAAATCATCACAGATTTGGATTCCTAAGCGATTTCCCTGAATTTGTAGTAGCAAAAAGAACAATGGTCTAAGATATACACCATATCCCTGACCAGTTTGGAGGTAACCTGAGCTAAGCATGTTGGCCACAAATCCAATCATGTCCTTTCAAAGCCCGTGTTCCATTAGCAAAGGGGCCTTCCTACCCTTGGTCATCAATTGGTAGGTCAAAATACTGCGGGTTTCCCTGGCCTAACGGTCCTCCAACAATAGCTGCCCCACCATAAGGGTCACAGCATTTGCATTTCCAAGCTCCCACACAGGGTTCCCATCTACATTTACATCTGCAAGTTGCTTGCTTGGATTTGGAGCAGAACTCACTAAAAGGCTTTGAGTTCCAATCCGCTGTTGCCATTCCCACTGATAATCACAAACAACATGTCTTCTACTTGTGGGATTTTTGTGGGGACAGCTTAAAAATAGGTGGTCAAAAAACCCCCTTGTCCCTCCCCATTGCTTTACAGGCTTCCAAATGTTTTTGGTAAGAACACCTTACGCAGCTACCATTAGTGAGCTGAACAGCTCTTTGATTGCAATTGTCTTGATATTTGGAACAATTGTAAGGAGGGCAATTGTGGGTTCAAACCCAATTGTTTAAAGCCAGAGGGAAAGTCAATTGACAAACGCCTTTTCCTACATAGACCCACCCTGTCCTGTTTAGGCAATAAGTGCCTGTTGGAGAAGAATGAAGTGGCCATGGACTTCCTTCTTTGGCCCCAAAGCCCATCCTATTGTGGCCCTCACATTGACCCACCATTTAGGTTCAGCTGGGCTAGCCAACCATGGCCACTCTTCAGATCCTCCTGGCCCTCCACAGAGCCAGCAATTGCTAAGGTGAAAAACTTTTGCTACTTCTTCTGCTAAGGCTGCAAATTGATTCTCCCACTCCTGGCCTAAACTTAGCTGACCATATAAAAGTAGAGTTATTAAGGAAAATGTTTTAATAGTGTGATCTAATTAGCTAGTCTAATTTTCCCATTGTCTTCTGCAGCACCTGTGGCAATTGAAGACACAGAAACTAGTTAACGTGAAACAATGGCTGCAAGTATTAGCGCCCCAGTGAGTGGAGATTCTAGAGGAGGGATACCCATAGAGACTATTTCAGCAGGTGGTCTGTGGGTAGGCACGCAGGGCTTCCTCTGATGTCGAAGCACTGGCTACTGCTCCGGCCCACTCCTGCAGAGTGTCAGTCACAGCCTCCCGGCCTTCTCCTCCAGCTGAGATGTGCAAATCTCTGAGGCTTCAGAGACCTTGACCCGAGAGTGACGGGTCCACCTGTGTCCAGCTGTCTTCATGGCTGTTTCTGTCGTCAGTGACACTTGGAATGGGCCACGCCATTTCAGAACCACTGGCGCTTCTTTCTGCTCCTTAACTAGGACTCAATCTCCTGGTTGGATGTTACAAGCAGCAAAGTCCAAAGGTGGGGCTTGTGCCAGCTGAGCTTCCTGTTGAAGGGGTTTCACAAGAAGCAGTATCCTGGCCACAGATGGTTTTAAATATACATCACTTACCTCTACTCCCCCACTAGGTTGAGACTTAGCTGGGTAATTCATAACAACGACGGAAAGGGGGAGAACGGAATCTCTCTTCTGGCTCGGGCTCTCATTCTCGCCAAAGCCAATGTCCAAAGCCCTAGCCATGGCATCTTGATTTCTATTACCAGCTTCAAAAGGTGTTTATTTCTCTATTCATTGTTTTCTACCCGAGCCGAGCTCTGGGGGTGCCAGGGCCTATGGAGGTGCCATTGTGTTCCTAAAGAAGCCAAAACCCCTTGAAGGATCTTTCCTGTCAAATGAGTTTCCCTATCTGAGTCTATTGCTTCTACAATGCTGTATCTTGGAATGATTTGTTCCAAAAATGCCTTAATACCTGATGCTGTCGTTGCTGAAGCAGTTGGAAATGCTTCTGGCCACCTTGCTAGCTGACATACCATTACCAGAAGACATGAAGCCTTCCCACTTGGGGCATCTCAGGAAAATCCACCTGGCATCTTTGGAAGGGACCTGCAGCCCAAGGCCTCCCTCCCCTGGCAAGTTCCTTTGTAACTTGGCTGTTTGCTTTAGCACAGATCAAGCAACCTTCAACAGCTCGTTCTGCCAGTCTAAAAAGACCCCCAGCAACATCCAGCATGAGGAAGGCTTCTGCCAATCCTCAGGAGGTGCAAGGACTCTCTTCACGGAGTTCTTTTAAGATTGGTAGGGCCAAAGCTTCTGGTATCTCTTGTTTGCCATCCCTTGTAAACCAAGTATTGCCTTTTTTCTCTGCCACACGGCTTTTAACTGTATCTCGAACTCCTCTGGGAGAAAAGACAGCTTCCCGGCCAGTGATGGAGTCACTGGGAGCAAAGGGGGCATCTTGGAGAGTTCTGGCAGAAGTGTTGCTTTCTGACTTTCTTCATCCACCAAAAAGGAGACAGAGGAGGCCTGTAACATTCTTCAACTACAGGGAGAGGCCATGGGGCTTTTGCCATGGAGTCTCTCAACTGATTGCAGGACGCAGCCCCCTTTTGATGCGAAGTTCCTGGCAACAGCACCCTCGGAGGTACTCGGGAATTACAGACTTCCGGAACTGCCTACTCTAGGCTCCCCTCTAATATGCACCCCCCTCTTGGTATGGAAAAGGAAGAAAACGAAACTATTCCTAATGCTATTAAGTCTTTGCTGCCTTGCTCTAGGTTCAGCAATTTAACACGGCCTTGGCTGAGCAACAGTCTCTGTCGATTAGTAACAGTTTCTAGAACTAAGACTTTCTTCTGTTACGCCCCTACCAGTAAATTCCTAGCCTTGTCTAAGGACAGATTCACACGGTCTCTTTGTTAAGACACATCTATGTTACTTCTTTCACTCCCACACCTTCTTGGCGGTGCGATGGCTCCCCCCGGCACAGCACCTGGCACAAAACCCCCCTATGCACATGCACACACACCTGCACTTACCCTGCACTCCGCTGCACACACACACCCCCACCTCCCGCACACTAACACCCCCCTCCACATCCCCGCCATGCTACTTGCAGTGGCCCCGCCCCTGCCATCCCGGCCGGCTGGCAGCACTCACTCCTCACATGCCTTGCGTTTCCTTGCTGCCCCCTCTGTAGCCTTCCCTCAACCTGCCTTTTCTCCCCTGCCTTGCATTGACTTGCTCACCCATCCCCCACCTGACTTCCTTTCACATTCGTCTAGCTCTGGCCTCACCTTTCCTTTTCCTTCTGGGACCCTCATTGCCTTGCCTCGCCTCGCCTCGCCAAGCCACCACTTGCCTTGCCCTGCCCTTGAAGCCCTCCCTTGCCTTGCATGACCTTGCTCACCCCTCCCCCACCTGGAATTCAAGACCCCTTTTCGATGCCATTTCATGGCCTTGCCCTGCCTTTTCTGCTCCTCCTAGGAATCTCAAAGCTCTCAAGCATCTCCCGTGTTTCAGGATCACAGGAGAGGAAGACCAGGGGAGGACGCGTGTTGCCACACTCATCTCTATGGGCAGCCTTGGTCTGGGAGCAATCCTTGCATGTCTTGAATCTTGCAAGGGCAATTCACATTTTGCCCTTGAGCTCGGGGACCAGAATGGGAGTTCTTTTGCCTACAAAGGAAAGCAGGTAGCTCAAGTCTTTGAGGTGCAGAGGAGACATGACCCACGCGGGATCGAGGCCACACAAAGCACTTGGTCCTGGCCACTTTTGTGTACCAGCAGTCCTTGAATGTGCTTCTCACCTGCCTTGCCTGGCCTTGCCTTGGCAACACAACACTTTCCTTGTCTTGCCCTGCTAGCCCTCTGGAGCCCTCTGGAGCCTTGCATTCCTTTGCATGGCCATGCCCCGCCCTTGACCTGCCTACCGCTTTCCTCCAAGGCCTTGACTTGCCAAGCACTTCCTGTTTCTGCCTGGCCTTCCCATCAGTGGAATTTCCTTCCTACGGCCAGCCTTGCCTCTAACGTCTGGGCCTTCTCTTGCCTACCACTCCATTTGCTTTCCCCTCACTGCTCTGGCCTTGCTTACCTCTCCCTTGACTTGCCCACAATTGCCTGCACTTGCTTTGCAGCGCCTTGCCTGCATGGAAGGCGAGGGCAAGAGTGGTAGGCAGGGCAAAGCAAAGCCAGCAAGTTGTAGGTAGTGCGAGGCAAGGCAGCAGAGGCAAAGGAAGCAGAGCAAGGGTAGCTTAAGAAGAACTAGACAAGGTACTGAAGGCAAGGCAAGGCCAAGAGACTCGGAGTGCCTTTCCTTGCGAAGGCAAGGACATAAGTGCCAGTGTTGCTGGAGCAGATGTTAAGGTAACACGGGGAGGAATAGAAAGTGCTGAGAACAGCGTGTGTGCTGCTAGTTTGAGGGGTGTAGTTGAAGTTGCAGGCAGCAAGATCTTCCTCAGCCCGCACTGTTTTGAGCTCTGTTTTTGCCAGATGGTTTCAAGTTGGTGGGCAGAATCTGCGAGAGGGCAAAGATTGGTTTGGGCCAAAGAGGTTTGTCTGCCTCTTGGAGTGCGGTATAAAGAAGAGTCCGCTCTTGGAAGGGGAAGATGAGGGAAATCTTTTTGTCCTGAGGTGCTGTTGATTTGAGTGCAGGGACGTTTGCAACTTGCCTCTGCCCTTGGGGTGCTTTCGAGCAGCGCCAGGCGCTTGGCCTTCTTTTGCAAGTCGTCAGCGCCATCGTGTGCTTGTTTCGAGGAGCGCTGACAGTGCCGGGGAAAAAGCCAAGCGCTTCGCTGGCGCCGCCCCGGTCGTGTGCGAGCAGTTGCTGCAAGAGCTCCGCTGTGCATCCTGCCTCTTGGAGACACAAAAGAATGTGATCCTGCACGTAGCGGGGAAGCAAGAGGAATCTTTTCATTGTTGGCTGTGCAGTTTCTAAGCGGCAAAAGTCAAGGCAGCTCCAGCACGGCCTCTTTCTTTCAGAACCTTTTCTGTGCCATCATGCTCAACATGCAACTCGCACCCACTGAACTGCATCAAAGGTCCTGGAGAGACGCACTTTCCTTCAAGCTCTAGCTACCATCCTACCCTCCACCTCTCGCCGATCCCAAAGCCCTTCCGAACATGCAGCAGCTGCACGCAGAGAACAAGTGCTAGAAGAAGGCGTTGGCCTTCAGAGTCCCTCTGAAGTCTGTAAACTAGGCGAAACATTGCAGTGACCAGCACTTTCCTTCGCAACTATCTACAGAGCGTCATCACATTCTCTCAGAGTGGCTAAGTCCACCCTTGCAGCACAGCAGCGTTTCCAGCCACAGTTCGGACTGAGAGATGGGCCAGGTGAGAAAGCATTTGTTGACTATCCCTCGTCTCCGGAAGACTTGATACTCGCAACGCAATCACGTCCACACACCTTCAGTGTGGCCAAGTTCAAGCCAGCTAGAGCTCACAGAGACGGGAAAGTCAGGAGAGAAGCCGTTCCAAAAGTACCGTGTACTTAGGGCAGCATTCAAACTGTGCACAGCACTCTACAGCACTGTAGACCGTGGCTTCTCTGACAAGACGTGCCATCCCGTTGTTGGCTCTCGCAGCTCGCTTGCTAGCTGCTCTCCTGAAGAAAAGCACTAGGAGGAAAAGCCAATGCTGGGCTGCACCTTCCCCTTGCCTCACGTAAAGCACCTGAAACTGTCCGCTGGCTGCACTATTTCCTTTCTCCGCCGTATGGCGAAACATTAACGTAATCGCAGTTCTTTCCAGGGAAAGCTGCAAGAGAAATAGGTAGCAGAACAAGTAGCTGCAAGTTGGACATTAAGTTTCCGACTGCTAACGTGAATCCGAAAACAAGCGAGTGACAGGCACGCTTCCTCTTGCAGCCTGTGCGATGCACACACCAGCTCGGTGCTCTGCCTTCATTCTTACGCCCTTCGTAGCTGGTCGCGCTTTCGTTTTGCTGGAGACGAACCGTCGTCTATTTCTCGCGCAGAGAGCACGGTGCCGGCAGCCGAATGCTGCAGGCTGCTGCTTCTGCCGAAACACGCCTGGGCTATGCAATTTCTCTCTAGCGCTGAAGTAGCACCACATACTGTTTGCTTTGTAGCCAGCATCTTTACGGAAAGATTCTCGGCTACGTCTGGCACAGAGAACAGCTTTATTTTAACCGGCTTAGCCGGAGCTTGCCCCCGACGCGTGGCAACTTGTATTTGCACCACATTCCAGTCGCAGTCCTCTTTCCTTTACAGGCTGCACAACGCCGGCAGATGGCAGTGCTTCTCTGCACCTGCCTTCTCACTTCCAAGTAGCACCGCGCACATTCGAGCCTTGCAGGGAGAGAAGACGCGGCTAGGCGTCTCGCCCAGAAGAACGTGGCAGGGCGAAAAAGTGTTCTTCTTTTGTCTTCCTCGTCGCCCAGAGTGTGCTGCTGTGTTGAAAGTCTTGGCCAGCGAAAAGCTACTCCAGCAAGTGTTTCTCTCCTGACGCATTGCGCTGAGCGAGAGCTACGCGGACAGTGTGGACCCTGTGAAACAGCAAGAAAATGATTGCACGTCGAGCTGAGGAAAATCCGTGCACAGCGCACTGTGGCCGCGTGCAGTGTTCGCGCTGAAGAGCGGCACGGCTAAAAGTCATCGCTGGGCTTCAGTTCTGTCCAGAGCGCAGAAGGCGAAGAACGAAGCAGCTGGGCACCGGCTGCATGTACTCAGTGGAGCGAATTTCAAATGACCAGCCAAGAGCTGCTTCACAAGCAGATTCAGCTGAGAATGCTCTGGCTGCTTCACAAAGGAAGGTGCTGTGTTGCACTCCTGGACACTACCTGGCAAGAAGCAGTTTCTTACACCTTCAATGCTGCAGAGTCCATGCAGCTGGAGCACGCCCAGAAGGACGCGTCCAGCTAGAAGGCGTTCTTCAAGTACCCCCCTCTTCCAAGTAGCCTTGAAACTGAGCACAACACACTGCGGCTCGGCAGCTTCCTTCTCAGATAGACGTGCCGTCACACTGTTCACTCTCGCAGCTCCGTTGCCCACTTGCAGCAGCTGCTCGCAAAGAAAAAGGCTCCAGAAGAAAAAGCAACTGCTGGGCTGCCCTTTCCCCTTGCCTCACGTCAAGCACCAGAAACTGTCCGCTGCACTCTCTATTTCCTTTCTCCGTCGCATCTACCACGGTTATCTCTGCATCTCGAAGAATAAACCCCGGCACAATTCTTTCCAGGGCAAAGCTGGAAGAGAAATAGGTAGCAGCACAAGTAGCTGCAAGTTGAACTTTAAGTTTCGAGCTGCTAACGTGAATCCGAAAACAAGCACTCGAGGCAGCCACGCTTCCTCTTGCAGCCTGTGCGATGCACACACCAGCTCGGTGCTTTGCCTTCATTCATACGCCCTTCGTAGCAGGTCGCGCTTTCGTTTTGCTGGAGACGAACCGTCGTCTACTTCTCGCGCAGAGAGCACGGTGCCGGCAGCCAAATGCTGCAGGCTGCTGCTTCTGCCGAAACACGCCTGGGCTATGCAATTTCTCTCTAGCGCTGAAGTAGCACCACATACTGTTTGCTTTGTAGCCAGCAGCTTTACGGAAAGATTCTCGGCTACGTCTGGCACAGAGAACAGCTTTATTTTAACCGGCTTAGCCGGAGCTTGCCCCCGACGCGTGGCAACTTGTATTTGCACCACATTCCAGTCGCAGTCCTCTTTCCTTTACAGGCTGCACAACGCCGGCAGATGGCAGTGCTTCTCTGCACCTGCCTTCTCACTTCCAAGTAGCACCGCGCACATTCGAGCCTTGCAGGGAGAGAAGACGCGGCTAGGCGTCTCGCCCAGAAGAACGTGGCAGGGCGAAAAAGTGTTCTTCTTTTGTCTTCCTCGTCGCCCAGAGTGTGCTGCTGTGTTGAAAGTCTTGGCCAGCGAAAAGCTACTCCAGCAAGTGTTTCTCTCCTGATGCATTGCGCTGAGCGAGAGCTGAGGAAAATCCTTGCACAGCACCCTGTGGATGCGTGCAGTACACACGCCGAAGAGCGGCACGGCTAAAAGTCATCGCTGGGCTTCAGTTCTGTCCAGACAGCAGAAGGAGAAGAACGAAGCAGCTGGGCACCGGCTGCATGTACTCAGTGGAGCGAATTTCAAATGACCAGCCAAGAGCTGCTTCACAATCAGATTCAGCTGAGAATGCTCTGGCTGCTTCACAAAGGAAGGCGTTGTGTTGCACTCCTGGACACTACCCGGCCAGAAGCAGGTTCTTACACCTTCAATGCTGCAGAGTCCATGCAGCTGGAGCACCCCAAGAAGGACGCGTCCAGCTGGAAGGCGTTCTTCAAGTACCCCCCTCTTCCAAGTAGCCTTGAAACTGAGCACAACACACTGCGGCTCGGCAGCTTCCTTCTCAGATAGACGTGCCGTCACACTATGCACTCTCGCAGCTCCGTTGCCCACTTGCAGCAGCTGCTCGCAAAGAAAAAGGCTCCAGAAGTAAAAGCCACTGCTGGACTGCCCTTTCCCCTTGCCTCACGTCAAGCACCAGAAACTGTCCGCTGCACTCTCTATTTCCTTTCTCCGTCGCATCTACCACTGTAATGTCTGCATCTCGAAGCATAAACCTAACCGCAATTCTTTCCAGGGCAAAGCTGGAAGAGAAATAGGTAGCAGCACATGTAGCTGCAAGTTGAACTTTCTGTTTTCAACTGCTAATTCGAATCTGAAAACAAGCGAGTGGCAGCCACGCTTCCTCTTGCAGCCTGTGTTATGCACACACCAGCTCCGTGCTTCTGCCTTCATTCTTATGCTCTTCGTACCATTTCGTTCTTTTCATTCTGCCGGCGTCGAACCGTCGTCATCTTGTCGCAGAGATGGCACGCCGGCAGAGAAACCCTCCAGAGAAACGCTCCAGGTTGCTGTCTCTTCCGAAACACACCTGGGCTGTGCACTTTCCTTCGCTGCCCTTGGTAGCACCACATTCTCTTTGCTTTGTAGCCTGAATGTAAAGGGAAAGAGTCTCAGCTACGTCTGGCACCGAGAACAGCTCTAGTTCAACGCGCTTACCCGGCGCTTACCCCGACCCGTGGGAACTTGTATTTGCACCACATTCCAGGGGTAGTCTTTCTTTCCTTTACAGCCTGCACAGCGCCGGCAGATGGCAGTGCTTCTCTGCACCTGCCTTCTCACTTCCAAGTAGCACCGCGCACATTCGAGCCTTGCAGGGAGCAAAGACGTGGATAGATGTGTGGCAGAGAAAATCGTGCAAAGACGAAAAGATGGTCTTCTTTTGTCTTCCTCGTCGCCCAGATTGTGCTGCTCTGCTGAAAGCGTGCGTTTTATTACCCCTTCTCGCAGTAAGACTATGTGCTGCGTTGCAACTGTTGGCCAGCGGAAGGCTAATGCAGCAAGTGCTTCTCTCGTGACACATTTCTCTGAGCGAGAGCTTGTGCGGACAGTTGGGCTCTGCGAAGCTGTACTTGCACGTAGCGCTGAGGAAAATCCGTGCACTGCGCACTGTGGATGCGTGCAGTACACACACTGAAGAGAGCCAAAGCTGAATGCTTCAGTTCTGTCCAGCGCCGGTAAGGGAGAAGAACGCAGCCCCAGGCCACTGGGCTGGTGTGTGCGATGACTAGGAGCTTTGCCGCTCTTCTGCGTGTATACTGCACGCATCCACAGTGCGCAGTGCACGGATTTTCCTCAGCTCTCGCTCAGCAAAATGCATCAGGAGGGAAGCACATGATGGATTAGCCTTGCACTGGCCAACAGTTCCAACGCAGCACCACAGTCTTCTTGCGAGAAGGGGTAATAAAACACATGTATTGTCCCGGAACAGTTCTCTGGGCGAGCCGTAGCCGAGAAGCTTTCCGCAAAGATAAAGACCACAACGCAGACAGAATGTTGTGCTACCTAGCGCTAGAGAGAAATTGCATAGCCCAGGCGTGTTTCGGCAGAAGCAGCAGCCTGCAGCATTCGGCTGCCGGCACCGTGCTCTCTGCGCGAGAAGTAGACGACGGTTCGTCTCCAGCAAAACGAAAGCGCGACCTGCTACGACGAGCGTAAGAACGAAGGCAGAGCACCGAGCTGGTGTGTGCATCGCACAGGCTGCAAGAGGAAGCGTGCCTGCCACTCGCTTGTTTTCGGATTCATGTTAGCAGTCGGAAACTTGCAGCTACGTGTGCTGCTACCTATTTCTCTTCCAGCTTTCCCAGGAAAGAATTGTGCCGGGGTTTATGCTTCGAGATGCAGACATTACAGTGGTAGATGCGACGGAGAAAGGAAATAGAGAGTGCAGCGGACAGTTTCTGGTGCTTGACGTGAGGCAAGGGGAAAGGGCAGTCCAGCAGTGGCTTTTCCTTCTGGAGCCTTTTTCTTTGCGAGCAGCTGCTGCAAGTGGGCAACGGAGCTGCGAGAGTGAACAGTGTGACGGCACGTCTATCTGAGAAGGAAGCTGCCGAGCCGCAGTGTGTTGTGCTCAGTTTCAAGGCTACTTGGAAGAGGGGGGTACTTGAAGAACGCCTTCCAGCTGGACGCGTCCTTCTTGGGGTGCTCCAGCTGCATGGACTCTGCAGCATTGAAGGTGTAAGAACCTGCTTCTGGCCGGGTAGTGTCCAGGAGTGCAACACAACGCCTTCCTTTGTGAAGCAGCCAGAGCATTCTCAGCTGAATCTGCTTGTGAAGCAGCTCTTGGCTGGACATGTGAAATTCGCTCCACTATGTACGTGCAGCCGGTGCCCAGCTGCTTCGTTCTTCGCCTTCTGTGCTCTGGACAGAACTGAAGCCCAGCGATGACTTTTAGCCGTGCCGCTCTTCAGCGTGTGTACTGCACGCATCCACAGGGTGCTGTGCAAGGATTTTCCTCAGCTCTTGCTCAGTGCAATGCATCAGGAGAGAAATACTTGCTGGAGTAGCTTTTCGCTGGCCAAGACTTTCAACACAGCAGCACACTCTGGGCGACGAGGAAGACAAAAGAAGAACACCTTTTCGCCCTGCCACGTTCTTCTGGGCGAGACGCCTAGCCGCGTCTTCTCTCCCTGCAAGGCTCGAATGTGCGCGGTGCTACTTGGAAGTGAGAAGGCAGGTGCAGAGCGCACGGCCATCTGCCGGCGCTGTGCAGCCTGTAAAGGAAAGAGGACTGCGACTGGAATGTGGTGCAAATACAAGTTCCCACGCGTCCGGGGGCATGCTCTGGGTAAGCCCGTTGAACTAAAGCTGTTCTCTGTGCCAGACGTAGCCGAGAATCTTTCCCTTTACATTTAGAGCGAATGTGCTGCTGTATGGCGCTGAGAGGGAAAGTGCATAGCCCAAGCGTGTGTCGGCAGAAGCAGTCTGCTGGAGTATTTGGCTGCCGGCACCGTGCTCTTTGTGCCACAAGTAGACGACGCTTCGACTCCGGCAGAATGAAAGCGCCACATGGCTACTAAAGAGGCCGAACGAAGGCGCCGAGCACCGGGCTCGTGTCCGCAGCGTACAAACTGAGAAAGGAGCGTGGCTGGCGCTCGCCTGCCTGCCGACTTCACGTTAGCATTGAGAAGGAGGAAGTTCAACGGCAGCTACTTGTGCTACTACTTCTCCCTCTTCCAAGCATCCCTGGGAACACTGGCGCTTACCTTTGGGCTCCGAGATGCAGAAAACCCAGTGGTCGATGCCAAGGAGAGGGGAAGTAGAGAGTGCAGCGGGGAGTTGAAGTGGCTTTACGTGAGGCAAGGGGAAGGTGCAGCCCAGCATTGGCTTTTCCTCCTAGTTCTTTTCTTCAGGAGAGCAGCTAGCAAGCGAGCTGCGAGAGCCAACAACGGGATGGCACGTCTTGTCAGAGAAGCCACGGTCTACAGTGCTGTAGAGTGCTGTGCACAGTTTGAATGCTGCTGTAAGTACACGGTACTTTTGGAACGGCTTCTCTCCTGACTTTCCCGTCTCTGTGAGCTCTAGCTGCTTGAACTTGGCCACACTGAAGGTGTGTGGACGTGATTGCGCTGCGAGTAGCAAGTCTTCCAGAGACGAGGGATAGTCAACAAATGCTTTCTCACCTGACCCATCTCTCAGTCCGAACTGTGGCTGGAAACGCTGCTGTGCTGCAAGGGTGGACTTAGCCACTCTGAGAGAATGTGATGACGCTCTGTAGATAGTTGCGAAGGAAAGTGCTGGTCACTGCAATGTTTCGCCTAGTTTACAGACTTTAGAGGGACTCTGAAGGCCAACGCCTTCTTCTAGCACTTGTTCTCTGCGTGCAGCTGCTGCATGTTCGGAAGGGCTTTGGGATCGGCGAGAGGTGGAGGGTAGGATGGTAGCTAGAGCTTGAAGGAAAGTGCGTCTCTCCAGGACCTTTGATGCAGTTCAGTGGGTGCGAGTTGCATGTTGAGCATGATGGCACAGAAAAGGTTCTGAAAGAAAGAGGCCGTGCTGCAGCTGCCTTGACTTTTGCCGCTTAGAAACTGCACAGCCAACAATGAAAAGATTCCTCTTGCTTCCCCGCTACGTGCAGGATCACATTCTTTTGTGTCTCCAAGAGGCAGGATGCACAGCGGAGCTCTTGCAGCAACTGCTCGCACACGACCGGGGCGGCGCCAGCGAAGCGCTTGGCTTTTTCCCCGGCACTGTCAGCGCTCCTCGAAACAAGCACACGATGGCGCTGACGACTTGCAAAAGAAGGCCAAGCGCCTGGCGCTGCTCGAAAGCACCCCAAGGGCAGAGGCAAGTTGCAAACGTCCCTGCACTCAAATCAACAGCACCTCAGGACAAAAAGATTTCCCTCATCTTCCCCTTCCAAGAGCGGACTCTTCTTTATACCGCACTCCAAGAGGCAGACAAACCTCTTTGGCCCAAACCAATCTTTGCCCTCTCGCAGATTCTGCCCACCAACTTGAAACCATCTGGCAAAAACAGAGCTCAAAACAGTGCGGGCTGAGGAAGATCTTGCTGCCTGCAACTTCAACTGCACCCCTCAAACTAGCAGCACACACGCTGTTCTCAGCACTTTCCTTCTCAGCTCTCGGTACCATCCTAAGCCTTCCCTCTCCCAGAGTCAGGATCCCAAGACAACGGCCCCACGGACTGCTCACACACTAAAGGCACCAGGACAAAAGGCCTACAAGCTTGGCCTTTGCATTCCCACGGACAGCTCAACAGCTCTAAGCCAGAGAGAGCTCTGCCTCTTGGGAAAAGCCTTTAAAATCCCTAAGAGCACCTGATGTGCACATCCAAACCTGCTTTCCTTGCCAAAGAGAGCAACTACAAGCCCATCTCCAAAGAAACGGCATCCCCTCCTCCAAAATACAACACATCCATCCACTGATCCACCTCCAGTATTGAATAGATCCAACAAGTGCCCCTACAGGCCCAGGGGCCAGAAGAGAAATGTCTTGCTGGACTATTCCTCCCCATGCTACCTTAACATCTGCTCCAGCAACACTGGCACTATGTCCTTGCCTTCGCAAGGAAAGGCACTCCGAGTCTCTTGGCCTTGCCTTGCCTTCAGTACCTTGTCCAGTTCTTCTTAAGCTACCCTTGCTCTGCTTCCTTTGCCTCTGCTGCCTTGCCTTGCACTACCTACAACTTGCTGGCTTTGCTTTGCCCTGCCTACCACTCTTGCCCTCGCCTTCCATGCAGGCAAGGCGCTGCAAAGCAAGTGCAGGCAATTGTGGGCAAGTCAAGGGAGAGGTAAGCAAGGCCAGAGCAGTGAGGGGAAAGCAAATGGAGTGGTAGGCAAGAGAAGGCCCAGACGTTAGAGGCAAGGCTGGCCGTAGGAAGGGAAGTCCACTGATGGGTAGGCCAGGCAGAAACAAGAAGGGCTCGGTAAGCCAAGGCCCTGGAGGAAAGCAGTAGGCAGGTCAAGGGTGGGGCATGGACGTGCAAAGGAATGCAAGGCTCCAGAGAGCTAGCAGGGCAAGGCAAGGAAACTGTTGTGTTGCCAAGGCAAGGCAAGGATAGGCAAGGCAGGTGAGAAGTACATTCGAGGACTGCTGGTACACAAAAGCGGCCAGGACCAAGTGCTCTGTGTGGCCTTGCTTGGCGAGGCGAGGCAGGGCAATGAGGGTCCTAGAAGGAAAAGGAAAGGTGAGTCCAGAGCTAGACGAATGTGAAAGGAAGTCAGGTGGGGGATGGGTGAGCAAGTCAATGCAAGGCAGGGGAGAAAAGGCAGGTTGAGGGAAGGCTACAGAGAGGGCAGCAAGGAAATGCAAGGCATGGGGAAGCATGTGAGGAGTGGGTGCTGCCAGCCGGCTGGGATGGCAGGGGCAGGGCAACTGCAAGTAGCATGGCGGGGATGTGGAGGGGGGTGTTAGTGTGCGGGAGGTGGGGGTGTGTGTGTGCAGCGGAGTGCAGGGTAAGTGCAGGTGTGTGTGCATGTGCATAGGGGGGTTTTGTGCCAGGTGCTGTGCCGGGGGGAGCCATCGCACCGCCAAGAAGGTGTGGGAGTGAAAGGAGTAACATAGATGTGTCTTTACAAAGAGACCGTGTGAATCCGTCCTTAGACAAGGCTAGGAATTTACTGGTAGGGGCGTAACAGAAGAAAGTCTTAGTTCTAGAAACTGTTACTAATCGACAGAGACTGTTGCTCAGCCAAGGCCGTGTTAAATTCCTGAACCTAGAGCAAGGCAGCAAAGACTTAATAGCATTAGGAATAGTTTCGTTTTCTTCCTTTTCCATACCAAGAGGGGGGTGCATATTAGAGGGGAGCCTAGAGTAGGCAGTTCCGGAAGTCTGTAATTCCCGAGTACCTCCGAGGGTGCTGTTGCCAGGAACTTCGCATCAAAAGGGGGCTGCGTCCCGCAATCAGTTGAGAGACTCCATGGCAAAAGCCCCATGGCCTCTCCCTGTAGTTGAAGAATGTTACAGGCCTCCTCTGTCTTCTTTTTGGTGGATGAAGAAAGTCAGAAAGCAACACTTCTGCCAGAACTCTCCAAGATGCCCCCTTTGCTCCCAGTGACTCCATCACTGGCCGGGAAGCTGTCTTTTCTCCCAGAGGAATTCGAGATACAGTTAAAAGCCGTGTGGCAGAGAAAAAAGGCAATACTTGGTTTACAAGGGATGGCAAACAAGAGATACCAGAAGCTTTGGCCCTACCAATCTTAAAAGAACTCCGTGAAGAGAGTCCTTGCACCTCCTGAGGATTGGCAGAAGCCTTCCTCATGCTGGATGTTGCTGGGGGTCTTTTTAGACTGGCAGAACGAGCTGTTGAAGGTTGCTTGATCTGTGCTAAAGCAAACAGCCAAGTTACAAAGGAACTTGCCAGGGGAGGGAGGCCTTGGGCTGCAGGTCCCTTCCAAAGATGCCAGGTGGATTTTCCTGAGATGCCCCAAGTGGGAAGGCTTCATGTCTTCTGGTAATGGTATGTCAGCTAGCAAGGTGGCCAGAAGCATTTCCAACTGCTTCAGCAACGACAGCATCAGGTATTAAGGCATTTTTGGAACAAATCATTCCAAGATACAGCATTGTAGAAGCAATAGACTCAGATAGGGAAACTCATTTGACAGGAAAGATCCTTCAAGGGGTTTTGGCTTCTTTAGGAACACAATGGCACCTCCATAGGCCCTGGCACCCCCAGAGCTCGGCTCGGGTAGAAAACAATGAATAGAGAAATAAACACCTTTTGAAGCTGGTAATAGAAACCAAGATGCCATGGCTAGGGCTTTGGACATTGGCTTTGGCGAGAATGAGAGCCCGAGCCAGAAGAGAGATTCCGTTCTCCCCCTTTCCGTCGTTGTTATGAATTACCCGGCTAAGTCTCAACCTAGTGGGGGAGTAGAGGTAAGTGATGTATATTTAAAACCATCTGTGGCCAGGATACTGCTTCTTGTGAAACCCCTTCAACAGGAAGCTCAGCTGGCACAAGCCCCACCTTTGGACTTTGCTGCTTGTAACATCCAACCAGGAGATTGAGTCCTAGTTAAGGAGCAGAAAGAAGCGCCAGTGGTTCTGAAATGGCGTGGCCCATTCCAAGTGTCACTGACGACAGAAACAGCCATGAAGACAGCTGGACACAGGTGGACCCGTCACTCTCGGGTCAAGGTCTCTGAAGCCTCAGAGATTTGCACATCTCAGCTGGAGGAGAAGGCCGGGAGGCTGTGACTGACACTCTGCAGGAGTGGGCCGGAGCAGTAGCCAGTGCTTCGACATCAGAGGAAGCCCTGCGTGCCTACCCACAGACCACCTGCTGAAATAGTCTCTATGCACATCCCTCCTCTAGAATCTCCACTCACTGGGGCGCTAATACTTGCAGCCATTGTTTCACGTTAACTAGTTTCTGTGTCTTCAATTGCCACAGGTGCTGCAGAAGACAATGGGAAAATTAGACTAGCTAATTAGATCACACTATTAAAACATTTTCCTTAATAACTCTACTTTTATATGGTCAGCTAAGTTTAGGCCAGGAGTGGGAGAATCAATTTGCAGCCTTAGCAGAAGAAGTAGCAAAAGTTTTTCACCTTAGCAATTGCTGGCTCTGTGGAGGGCCTGGAGGATCTGAAGAGTGCCTATGGTTGGCTAGCCCAGCTGAACCTAAGTGGTGGCTCAGCACCTAACATGAGGTCCATACTAGGACGGGATTTGGGGCCAAAGAAGGAAGCCCATGGCTATAGGAGAAGGTTTCACGAAGGATGTCTGGACTTCAGGTGGCTCTCTTGAAAGCTGTTTATTGCATAGGCGAAGTTACAGCATTTCAGGGAGTGGCTATCCAGAGCCAGCCCTACAGCTGCCAGCTCCAGCTGTAGGCATACCTGAAGCCGCTTGCTGTTCAAGTTACAGAGCATTCTATACTTTTCTTTGCAGAGTATCTTAGCACGTAACAACCAATAAGCACCATACACAACACCTTGACATTGGCCTATAGCCTATCATAGCTACTACCATCACCATATTATAGTCATTATTATCCAATCACAAGAGTAAGTTACAATTTAAGCTTCCAGTGGAAAATTCTTAGACCTTTCTTCTTCTTGCTACATCAACATTTCTTGTTTGCCTGCCATATCTTTCTTTTTGGGAAAGACACCTTTTCTATTCACTTATGCTCTTCTTGAGACTTACTTACTTGGTGAAAAACATGTCTTTGTTTGTAATCACATACCTTTGTCCTGCTCCTAAAAATCTCCTTCCAACTCATCTCCAACCTTTGCCTTCTCAGTTACTCAGCGATCACTGTTTCAGCAAAACATCTTTTCTTCTATATCAAAACTTGCTTTCATTTCTACCTCATCCCCAGCTTCTACATTCTCAGACCTTGCTGCCAAGCCTACATACCTGTGAAACTTTCTTACCAAACTTTCATCCTCCCCAACACATGGCCACTTCATTCTTCTCCAACAGGCACTTACTGCCTAAACAGGACAGGGCGGGTCTATGTAGGAAAAGGCGTTTGTCAATTGACTTTCCCTCTGGCTTTAAACAATTGGGTTTGGACCCACAGTTGCCCTCCTTACAATTGTTCCAAATATCAAGACAATTGCAATCAAAGAGCTGTTCAGCTCACTAATGGTAGCTGCGTAAGGTGTTCTTACCAAAAACATTTGGAAGCCTGTAAAGCAATGGGGAGGGACAAGGGGGTTTTTTGACCACCTATTTTTAAGCTGTCCCCACAAAAATCCCACAAGTAGAAGACATGTTGTTTGTGATTATCAGTGGGAATGGCAACAGCGGATTGGAACTCAAAGCCTTTTAGTGAGTTCTGCTCCAAATCCAAGCAAGCAACTTGCAGATGTAAATGTAGATGGGAACCCTGTGTGGGAGCTTGGAAATGCAAATGCTGTGACCCTTATGGTGGGGCAGCTATTGTTGGAGGACCGTTAGGCCCGGGAAACCCACGGTATTTTGACCTACCAATTGATGACCAAGGATAGGAAGGCCCCTTTGCTAATGGAACACGGGCTTTGAAAGGACATGATTGGATTTGTGGCCAACATGCTTAGCTCAGGTTACCTCCAAACTGGTCAGGGATATGGTGTATATCTTAGACCATTGTTCTTTTTGCTACTACAAATTCAGGGAAATCGCTTAGGAATCCAAATCTGTGATGATTTAATTCGAGAAAAGCAGTCAGCCGATGCAGCCTTGGCTGCAGGGAGCACCCCAAAACGGGGAAAAGATGAATGGCCACCAGAACAAGTTACGCAACATGATGGACCAGCCACTTGGCAACCTAAGGAATTAATCCCAGATGCCTGGGAACCCATTCATCATTTGAATGAGATAATTAGGTTACAAGCTGTCTCAGAAATAATTACCAACCAGCCAGCCACAGCTCTTGACCGTCTTGCTGAGCAACCCACTTCAATGAGGAAAGTGGTATTTTCAACATTGGATGGTATTAGATTATCTGTTAGCAGAAGAAGGAGGAGTTTGTGGGAAATTAAATGACTCAAGCTGCTGTTTGCAAGCAGATGACAGCGGAAAAGTGGTCAAACAAATAACAGAGGAAATAACCTCAGCTCATGGACCTGTCCAAGTGTTGAAAGGATGGTAATGGGACATGTTTTCCTGGCTAACTGGCCAGCTATGGGCTAAATTGTTACAGCAGGGATTACTGTAACACGCCTATATCAAACCAGGAATCCCGTGGAAAAGAAGTAGATATGGACAGATTGGTGGTCGATGTTTCAGAGGTCTTTATTTCTTCAGCCACATGGCCGGGGCTCTGCTCAGGAACTCCCCCAGTCACGGGACCCGAGGGTCCTTGGCCACACCGGGGAACACAAACCAACCAAGGGGGAATGAAGCTGACCAGGGGCAGGGAAACCCCGTGTCTCGCCCCCAGGGCCCATCGCCCAGGGCTCCATGGCAGGGGGGGAGACCCCAACACTAAATGAATACCATTTCTCCTCTTCTATGCTATAGCAACTCTAATCTTTTGACCATACGTGACACCATGCTGGGTGCAGCTCTTTCAGCAGGTAGCAGCCATGCATACCTGATCCAGAAACGACTACAAAAGGACAGAAGAGGATGTCACTGCAAATAATAGCAAAAGCCCAGAAGACTCAAGAAGAAAAAATTAAATCAATGGTAATTAAGGTTTGTAAAGACAAATACAGATCAAATAAATAGAGGAGGGATTAAAAGGAATGAGATGGATGAGTCTTTACAAACAGACCGCGTGAATCGGCCTGTAGACAAGGCTAGGAACTTATGGGGAGTGAAGTAACAGAAGAAACGATTAGTTCTCTAGAACTGTTACTAATCATCGGAGACTGTTGATTAATCAAGGCCGTGTTAAATTCCTAAACCTAGAGCAAGGCAACAAAGACTTAATAGCATTAGAAATGGGTTTTTTTCTTCCTTTTCGATGCCAAAAGGAGGGTGCATATTAGAGGGGGACATAGAGTAGGCAGTTCTGGAAGTCTGTATCTCCCGAATACCTCAGCCAGTGGGGAAAAGGAAGAGGGTGCTGTGGCTGGGAACTTGACATCAAAAGGGGGCTGCATCCCGCAACCGTTTGACAGACCCCATGGGAAAAGCCCCATGGACTCTCCCTGTAGTCGAAGAATGTTGCAGGACTCCTCTGTCTCCTTTTCGGACATCAACCTCAGGCATGGTGGATTAATTTTCCCTAACGGCAGCGACCTGCTGCGTGGTCTCCGTGCTCCTCCCCAGCCCCCCGGGAGGTGTCAAATAGTTGCCGGCGGCTCCCACCGCGCGTTACAGACGGCTGCGCGGCGCCGGGGCTGCTCGCAGTGCTCCCCTGCCCCGCCAGGGCTGGCCGCGGGCTGCGGAGCCATCTCGCCACCGGCGCGGCCAGGGCCGGGGCCCTTCTCGACAGCAGCCGAGGGGCTGCGGAGCGGGCGGCTGCGGGACGATCAGCTCTTTTATGCCGCGCCGTGCTGCCGCCTCCATCTAGCTCCCCATCGCGCCGCCGGCCGACCCCGCCTGGCGCGTTCACGCTCGGCCGCGCTCGCCGCCCGCCCAGCCTCGCCGGAAGCTCTCCCGCGCGGGCCGTGCCCCGGCTCCGCCTGCGGCTCGGCAGGGCCCGGCCGCACGCGTGCTGCGTGGCTCGGAGCACCCGCGTTGCGCCGCAGGCGACGGGGAAGGCGGGGCGGGCCGGCGCCATGGTGGTAGCGCGAGGAGAGGAGCGCCCGGGCGGGGCGGCGAGTGGCGCGGCGGTGAGCGCTTCTGCTTGCTGTCGCTCGGCTGCCGCCCACGGCAGGTGCCGTGTGACCCCGCGGAGCGGCGGGGCCGGCCGGGCGGTGCGCGGCGAGGCTTTCGGCCAGCGGCGGCCGCAGCGACAGTCTGCTGGCACTGCCCGTGCCGGTGGAGAGAGCGGGGATCCGAGGCCGGCCTTCCTAGGGTAACGAGGGGCGACCGCCTTTGCCGCGCTGCCCTCCGTGCAGCACGTGGCCGATTCCGGCGAAGCCGGGGTCTCCGCAGCGGCGCGGGCGGGAGGGAGTGGGGAGCGCGCTCGGTGCTCTGCCGGCCGCTCCCGCCCAGCGCTGCGCTCCGCCGAGGCGTTTTCCTGCCTATCCTGGGGAGGACACAAGGGACACCAAAGTTGGAGCTTAGCTGTCAGGGGGAACAACTTCCCTCCATTGGCGACCTCCTTTTCCCTCTGATTCAGCTACCTTGTGGTAGGTGCGATGGTGCTGAAGAAGGGTGGCGGCTGGGCACAGTTGCTGGCATAGGTGGTGCGAGAGCTCCACGCAAGCAGCTTGGAGTGGCATGTGTGAGGGTAGGAAGGTACGGCACCCACAGCTGAAGGTAAAAAAAGTCAGGGCATGTCATCAGCCGCAGTCGTGCTAAGTTGTTCATCTTTGCAAACTGCTTGCCGAGTTGTTCCTTTTCTTAGGTAATGGGGGTTTGTATCAACCAGAACTGCATATGGTCAGTATTTGCAGAGAAGGTTATTTGGACTGTTGTTGAGGTGAGTGTAGCAGTTTCTATGGCATTCTGCAAAAAAGTGACAGGTCTCTCTGCGTTCCCCAATTCTTAACAAAAATGAAGTTAACAAAGCCCTGAAAAGAGGTTTTACAAAACTTCAGGGATTTTTTCCTACGAGTACTGTGGAGACAACCATAGTCACCTTGTCTTTCCAAAAGTGAAGGTTACATCTTTTTGTCCAAGAGCATCAAGTGCTTTTGATCAGCGTTTGTGTGCATGCATTAGCCTTGTTCTTGTTCTTCCTTGGAGAACTTTTACAATACTCAGATGATCTGTGTAGGCTGCAGCCTGCAGTGGTGAACTTGAAGGCTTCCAGCAGAAGGGAGATGCTGTCCACGTTTTGGATTTTCCTTAGTCTGAACTGATGATCTGTCATTTGCATGTTTGTTTAGCTGTGCTTAGAATAATGAGCAGAAACATTGATAAGTTGGTGTATAGAATAAAGACAATTACCAATTTCCTCCCTTTGTGGGAGCCCATCCAAAAGTCACGCAAGAAGAAACTTAGAGGTCACTAAAGTAATTAGAATTGTTAAAACTCAGAAAGGCATAAAGGTCAGAGTGAGGAAGATGAGTTACTTCATCTTCCTTAGGACCACTGACCCAATTCAAGACCACCGACTCCATTCAGATCACACGCTACGCATGCTTAATGACATGTAAGCTCATTTCCATACAAAGCGGAGAATGGGAGGTGTCAACACCATGAATACGCATTTTGTATTTTGGATATCCATAATACGTGGAAATAAAAGGTATCATGTTTGCTTGTATCAGGGCCTGCGACTTAGGGAGCTATCCCACGCAAAAATAAAACATACACTTTCTAACTCTAAACTGTTAAGAGTTTTTGTCCATCTCAGTTGGATATCGATATTAGATCGATATTCATATTTTGGTAAATCATAGTTAGCATAGGAGAAAGGCATGCTTGGTATGTACCTGGGATAGTTAGGGCTAGCTTTTAGTTCTGCAATGTTATTACGAAACATCGATACGGTCTTGGCCAGTTGCCCCTCGTTTCGAAAAAGGCCTATAAAGGGACTTTCTGAAATAACTGAGATGAGATCTCCCCACGGAAAGAAGACAAATCTATTGGCAGCAGAGCACGAGGACTTCGTCTCATCTGTTGGTAGCCATTGCCCCCCCTTTCTTCCTCTCTACTCTTTTACTTTGTTTTTCTTTCTCTCTCTCTCTCTCTTTCTCTCCTCTATCACATTACCATGTTGTGGGTACTTAACAAAGGTGAAAAGGTGATTAAAACTGAAATCCCTTGTGTCCTTTTGCACTCGGAGACCTGTAAACAAACCATCACGACCCTCACTTCTATTAGCAGATCGTGACATTAAACTGGCATCACGGACAGGATTTCTGACAGACAGAAGGGGTTGCAAGGTTGTGTGTAGTCTCTAATAGGGGAAGGACGTTTCACTCCAGCCGCACCTAGCCCGACACCCCGCAAAGGGTGAGCGGTGTCTAGAAAGCAAGGGGGGCGACTCGAATTTCCCGCAAACTGCACACACCTAGGTGAAAAGCACCCCATACTCAACTGAGGGCTCTGTCTTCAGATTTTTCACAAAAAGATCTCTTAGTGTAAAAGGGGGAACTGTTTTGGTGGGCGTGTGTGAATTTGGACTGCTTGGTGTAGGGAAGAGACAACCGTAAGTAACTTAAGGAGTACCTCCCAGGCAGATTTTGGTCTCTTCACCCACCCAGGGAAGCGAAGGGCGACACGGCGAAGCTGTTTGTGTGGCAATGTGTAATTAGGTTTTACCTCCCTGTAGTGGTTTTGATCCCTTTATAAAATGACTGAAAACCCTAGTGCAAATCATAAAGCTGCATTTTATGCTCTGCTAGCAAAACATAATGCCCGGCCCTCTCCGGGAGGGGAAGAATGGGCTCAAAATAACTGGTTTAATTTGGAGAGTGTGACCGATAGAATATGTTCATTCCAACATGAGACAAAGTTTAAATTTGGCCGAAATAAAACCATAATCTGCTCCTAAATCTGTTTCAGGAGCATGCCTTACAGCAGCTATAGATCACTGCTTTAAGCGATGTAGTGAAGAGAAAGCAATCACAGATTCCCTTCAAAACCTAGTGGAAATTTTACGGGAACAATCAGATGAAGAAAGGAATGAAAATCATTTGCTGCGGGCTGCTTTGAGGGAGGAATATTTTAAGAATTCAAAGAATGCTGACTCACCAAAAGAGAAAGAGGAAAAGAAAACTCCTCACATTAACCAAATATACCCCCAGGAAGAACTAGTGCTAGTGAAAAATTGTGGGGAAAACTGCTGCCCTCCTATGGGACCTCTAATTAAAACAGAATATAATTATATCAATGATGAAGATTTTGAACCGCATATCACCACTAAACAAATACCATACACTGCTACTGAGTTGGCGAAGTTAAAAAAGGAGTACGGGCGGCTTCCCCACGAAGCTGAGACGGAATATGTCTTCCGAGTGTCTCTCACCGGAGGAGACCAAATTCAATTCACTGAACAGGAGGCCAGTGGATATTGGGGACATGGAGTTCTCTTAACAACAGGAGACAAACGTAACACATGGTCGCTGACTCAGCGCGCAGCTTTCTGGGCCGGGGGACTCAATCCTTTAGAAAGGGGAGACCCTTTCGCTACAGTTGGTACCCCTGATCAACTTCTAGAAAGCGTCCACAAAGCCGCCTGTCTGCAAATGATCCATGAAAGGAAATTAACTCCTGGATATGAATCCCCCACGCAATTACCTGTGAAACCTGAACTGATGACCCCTTTAATTCGAGGCCTTCCAGAATCACTCAAATCTACAGCAGCTGTCCTTCAAAACACCATAGCTGCTGCAGGTCCTGTAGAGAGGTTGGACAGATTCCTTGGAAACCCGAGCGACCAAACTGCGTCTACCGATCCTGGGTTTACTCCATATTCAGCCCCCTCTCAGCCGCCAGGTTCACAATCAAATTCACCTGCCGGTGATTGCAAAGTTTGGACATGGAGTGAGGTTGAAGAAGATCTGATTAATTACAGTAGGAAATATGGACCGATAAAAATCCCAGAGGAAAAATCAGAAAAAACAAAAGGTGTCAGGTACATTAGGGCTCCTCATAGTGAAAAACCAAAGAATGTAACCAGAGATCCCTAACCGTCAGCATTGGTGCTTATTAGGTATCAAAAAGGGGGTCCCCAGAAATGCGATGGATGGCTTAGCCCTTGATCAGTTGAGTAAGGTAGTGTCTAACTGGCACTGCCAAAAGCCCCTTCTACCGAATCCGTCACTTCAACCCAGTGCACCCCTCCTCCCTCAGAATCTGGGCAGTGAGTCAAAGCCACTTCTCCCTCAAAGTCCGGCCAATGAGCCAGAACAGATTCTTCCTCAAAACCAGGGAAACTAGACCCTCTGTTTCTTGTCAGTGGGCAAAGAAACGGAGCATAGGTATACCTGAGAATGCTCACTAAAAATAAAACGGGAGATATAACGATCACAGCTATTACAAGTCCTAAACGGGCACCTGTAACTTTTCTGATTGACACTGGGGCACAAATTTCTGTGCTGACAAAGAAAGATGCCCAGAGGTGTGGAATTGTTCCAACAAAGAACCGATATTGTGTTTTAAGTGCCTTGGGCACAACAACAGAATCTATGAATGGGGCCTTAGTCAAGCTCCCTTTGCCTGGAGAGGAAAACCAACTCTCCATCCATGGGGTGATTGGAGATATTCCAACCAATTTATTAGGGCTGAATGCCCTTGCTAGGAGGCAGTGGGAGGACTCAGAGGGTCTTCTGTGGTCTTTTGGCACACCACATTTTAACATCAGACTGCTCCAAGCTGCAGCCTCCCTACCATTCAGCAAAGTAACTAATGTGAAACAATACCTCCTTCCCCTGGGTGCCAAAGAGGGTATCAAGCCAGTGATACAGGAGCTACGACAACAAGGAGTAATACTTCATACCCATTCTCCTTTCAATTCTCCGGTGTGGCCAGTGCAAAATCCTAATGGGAAGTGGAGGCTGACAATAGATTTTCGTAGGCTAAATGCTAACACAGACCCTCTTACAGCAGCAGTCCCAAATCTAGCAGAATTCATAACATTGATTCAAGAAAAGGCTCATTCAATCATGCCACCTGTAGATGTCAAAGACATGTTTTTTACGACACCTTTGCAGCCAGAAGATATGGACCGTTTTGCTTTCGCATGGCAAGGACAGCAACACACTTTCACTAGGCTTCGCCAAGGGTACAAACATTCTCCTACCCTGGCTCATCACGCTTTAGCCCAAGAGTTCGAAAAAGTACCCAAAGCGGACAATCTAGCTGTTCATCAACACACTGATGAGACCCTTGTGGGAGGAGATGAAATAGAAGAAGTGAGAGATACCCAACAGAAAATAACCTCCCACTTAGAAAGCCTTGATTTGCAAATTCCCTCAGAAAAAACCCAAACCCCTTCACATGAAGTGAAATTGTTGGGAATTTGGTGGAAAGGAGGTATGACACGTATCCCACCTGATACCCTAACCTCTTCAGATCAGATTAAAATGCCTGAATCCAAAAAAGATCTCCAACATGCTTTAGGATGTGTATTAGTGCTCCGGAGAAAACACATCCCAGATTTTCCATAATTGCCAGACCTCTTTACAACTTGTTAAGAAAAGGGACAAAATGGGAATGGAGTGCTTCCCAAGAAGAAGCACTGCAATTGTTGGTTTTTGAAGCAACAGCCTCACCAAGCCCTGGGCCCTATTCATCCCACAGATGCTTTTCCGGTCTCCTCAGGGTTGTCAGTACACATATGGCAGCAGGGTCCTGAAGGTCCGACGAAGCCTGTTGGTTTTTACTCCCGTGGCTTTAAAGATGCTGAAAAAAGGTACACTACCTGGGAGAAAGGATTGTTTGTGGTTAGCTTAGCTCTCCTAGAAGCGGAGAAGATTGCACAACAACAACCAATTGTTTTGAGAGGCCCTTTCAAAGTTATTAAGGCTGTCTCTACTGGCACCACCCCCACCTGACGGGGTGGCCCAGAGGACCTCAGTAAGGAAGTGGTATGCTCAGATTGAACATGATTGTAGCGTCTTCTCAAGAACTGAAGGAGCTGTAAAAAAATCTGGCAATCCAAGAAACTGAAAACTTGGGTAGCAGCCAGGACAAACCTGCCTCAGTCATTAGAGTAGCCCCTCCTTTTTCCCCCAAACGGTCAGCAAATTCTTGGCTTACGGATGCTTCTGCCAAGCAAGAAGGAAAGGTGTGGAAACATAAGGCTGTAGCCCTCCACACTTCCTCAGGTGAAGGAATTATCACAGAGGGGGAAGGCAGTGCCCAAGTTGGCAAGCTGATAGCTGTTTGGAGTGTTTTCCAACGTGAGGCACAGAATACTTCTCCTGTCTGTATCTACACCGATTATTCCTATGCTGTGTTTAAGGGATGGACTGAGTGGCTTCCTTTTTGGCAGCAAAAGGATTGTGAAGTTAACAGAATCCCAGTATGGCAAAAGGAAAAGTAGCAAGAAATTCTCAGTATTGCAAGTCCAGGGAATTTTGCCGTGGAGTGGGTAGCCTCTCACCAGACAGATGGAAATCCAGCAGGAGAGTGGAACACTAGAGCTGACGAATTAGCAAGACTAAGTCCTGTGAAAAAAGATCAAATTACAGAGGACTGGGAGCACTTCTTAGAATGGTTGCATGTAAAAAGACAACGCACAGGTGCAAAAGATTTGTACAAAGAAGCCCTTGCTCGCGGTTGGTCTGTTACCAGAGAAATGTGTAAAACATGCATGTCAGCCTGTGAACAACGTCGCAGACGGCTAGAAAGACACCCTTTGGAAGATGACCCTCTGCATTTAAGAAAGGGTAAAGGCTTACGGGAAGCGTGGCAGGTAGATTATATCGGCCCCTTTAAAAAGTCAGGAAGTAAACACTTTGGGCTGGTAGGAGTAGAGATGATATCTGGGTTAGTCCAGGCCAACGCTTTTAAAAGAGCTACAGGAGATCATACTGTTCAAGCATTGCAGGCATGGTTTGGAACTTTCCCAAAACCACAAGAAATTCAATCTGATCACGGGTCTCACTTTACTGCCAAAGTTGTACAGGACTGGGCAAAAGGTGAAGGGATTAAACGGACTTTTCACACTCCTTACTACCCTCAAGCTAACGGCATTGTAGAAAGGACCAATGGTCTCTTGAAAGGACTTTTGAAACCACAGGAGGGAAATTGGGATGTTCGGCTATGGGAAGCTGTGAAAGGTGTGAATGATAGATGGGGGGTAAACGGGTGTCCCAAAATCACTGTCTTTTTCCCAACAGTTCCAAGCATAATTCTCTCACTGCAGGGACCAAATGATCCTAAGAATCCTGCACACTACCCTGGACAACCTGTTTCGGTAGATCTCCCTACCGTAGGAGAAGTACCACTAGTGCTAAAACGCCCTCTGAATAAATATGCATGGCTAGCCTCTGATGCCCTAGGGAGAGAGCATCGGATACATACACGCTGCATAATTCCATCATTCTAATTTTCTGCCTTTTGGTGGCAGACTCTGTTGTGTTCACTTTTCACAGAAGAACTCCGAGGGACATGAAGAAGAGCACATAAACCATGATAAGACTAGTGATACTTTTCTGCATCCTACCACAACACCAGGGCCAAAAACCAGCTGAGTGGCCATGGTCTGAAGCTACCATTAGGTACACTAGTGCTCTAGGATCCTATCCCAGAGATCATTGCCCAAACCTAGCCACTGTAGCACTGCAAGACTCTGAGGTATACCGTCCAAGTGAATGGGGATGGGACTTGAAGGATTGGACTAGAATCCTAAAAGGAACAAGAGGTGAACAAATTAAGGTAGGATGCAGAAAAGTAGAAGGATCTCTTTACCAGAAAGCTTCCACCATTGCAATCGCTGGAAATTTTCTAAAACCAGATGGGAAAAGTGATTTGCACCCCAACATTACGGCCAAACTCTGCCCTACAACGGAGTGGGTGTGTGACAAACAAACCCCCTTCATCCTGTGTGGTTGTCAGAAGAATGTCGGTAACTACACCTTAGGCCCCAGTACCAACAATGTGGAAATCACAAAGCTTCGCAGAAACAAACTAACTGACTGCTGGTATAACTTTCCTCTAACCAAACCAACCTATGCAACATGCAATTGGCAAAATAACCCGGCAGATCAGCCAAGTCTGACAGGTTTAACTTATAAATTCAAAATAAACGCCGCAGCAAAGCCCATACTGAGTGCAGTAATCACATACCACGGTAGAAGTACCCCCCTTGTGTTAGATGACAAGAATAAAGTTTTTCCACCCTTTATGGTAACCCGAGGTGACGATGTTACAATACGATGTGGATTAATTGCTGAATTTTTTACCGAACCTGTACACAGTTATAGCATTGGACCTCATGGCCGTGTTTTGTTTGGTGAAATTCAAAATCAAGATTGTTGGCTAAACCTTAATTGCTGTACAATTTCCCCATAAAGTCACGTGTGGTAGAAACAATACAAAATACTGGGGGGAACTCAAAGTCGATGTTGCAATACCTACCACCCAACCACCGGTCATGCTAAGCCCGAGAATTTTTGAAATTGGACCACGTATAATCACAAAAACAGGCCAACAACAACTATTGCTCAATCTGGCATGGTCCCTTAAACAAGTCAAGTTGCTGGTGCAAAACAATGTCTCAGAAATTCAGCCAGCTTGTTCACCTTTTCTGCAGACTTCCTTCAAGGGGCAGACAACCGGGTTGCAAAAGCGGAACCCTTCTAAGAAACGGACGCAAGGAGACATAACCGGCGTTGTGGGAACAGGATTGGGAATCTTAAATAGTATTGATTCAGAAGTGCTAATGAATAAATTGGCTGCCACAACTACAGATTTGACTAAAATACAACAAGCCATCAGCGGTTGTTATCAAACATATTACCAAATTGAGAAAAGGTAAATGTGAATGACCACAAATTGATAATTGGCATGCTCCGTGCTACGCAAAACAACATTTCTTTGGCTCTCAGCTGCGTCCAGGCTCAATTGTGGATGCAGTCCGTTGCTGCCTCAATTGTAAGAGAAGGCAAAGAAGGCACTTTTCCTACTGAAATTCGGAACATAATCTGGGACGGTGCCACTGATTTTGAAAGAGAATTCCAATCCTGGTGGAATTTAGTGAATTTTACCTACAATCCCATCACAAACACAGCCACAGCCTTTGTACTAACCATACGTAATGCTTCAGTGCATTGGATAGTCCCTATCATTGCATTAGGGCTGAACCATGATGCAGCTATTCTCTACCCTTTCCAGCACAGAGAATGGGCCCGTCAAACTGGGAAGAAGTGGCAAACTGTTAATTTGGACACTTGTATTGTCCGAGAACAACAAGGGTTTATCTGTGAAAGCAGTGCAATTAGACCTCAAGACATTTGTTTGGACACAGAACAAAATAGCTGTCCTTTTGAAATTCATCCTAACAAGATTCCTGAAACACTGCTTGTGTATATAGGCAATGGATGTGCATGCTTAAGAACTGCATGTGATAAGGTATTTCTAGAAAATTTAGTTGTAGATACTAAAACTCATTCAAATTCTTGTGTTTGTAACTTGACTGAAAGCACAGGATGTGATTTCTCTTATTTAGCCCCACTTACTTCTTATTGTATTTTACAGTCCAATTACACAGTGATCCACCAATTATTGCCTACCCCCACTGGGATGAACCTTACTTAGGTAAAGCACTTGTTGCTTCACCAGGATTTCATTGGAATTTTGGAAAAGATCAAGAAAAACAGACAGAAAACCTTGGTAACTGTTGATCACAATGGGAAAGAAACACATTGTTTTCTAGACAGAGGAAAGAAAGATGCTGGACACAGCTGGTGGGATACTCCTTTTGGGTGCTCACCTACTGCTACAGGTGTCCTGAACAAATTGTGTCATCCCATCCTTGTTCTCTTGATTTTACTTTTGATTGGGTTTGTTTTATCAGCAATCTTACACATCATGAATTGCAGAATGATGAAACGGTTGACATCTGTAATAGATGTGCACAATTTGGACACTATCCCATCCACTGTGGACACCCCTAAGGTTATTGACACAAGATGAACTACATGAGTATTAAAATAAGGTAAGACATGATTAAAAATTACATGTGTATTTTGATTAAAAATTACTTATTCCTTCTTTTTCCTTTTCTTTCTCTTTTCTTATTTTCTCTACCCTTTTCTGGGATATGCTACCAACATTAACGAGTCCTGAAGACTTCGCAACAACACTACGAAATCGTGCTGATGGAGCTCTCCTGATGACAATCGTGAGTCATGGGGTGGTGTAAGAGACGGTCTGAAGATCCCTCATCTGCCTCACGATCATCGCCGAGAACAGAGGCTAAACACAGGAGTTCCGACCTGCCTAAGGTGGGATGTCTGCCAACTGTTGCCTGCAGGTGTGCTCGCTGGGAACTGGTACGCATTCCTGAGGAAATTTGTGCAGGTCACAGTGGACTGCGCCGTTCTTGCTGCCCAGGCGGGAAGGACTGTGCTGAAGCGGAAAGGAATGACCTGTCCTCTACACCTGTCCTGTACCTGTTTCCCAAAGCAACGGGCCTCATAACAATGGCTGTAGATTTGCCCCACCTCTTGGGGAAAAGGGCGAGATGTGGGGATACAGCTAGAAAGCAGAAGCGAGAGCACTGCTAAACTCATGCCAGAAGTAGACGCGCTAACGCTGCTAGGCCGCAAACCATAGCAGGCAGTATAGTTAGCATAGGAGAAAGGCATGCTTGGTATGTACCTGGGATAGTTAGGGCTAGCTTTTAGTTTTGCAATGTTATTACGAAACACAGATATGGTCTTGGCCAGTTGCCCCTCGTTTCAAAAAAGGCCTATAAAGGGACTTTCTGAAATAACTGAGATGAGATCTCCCCACGGAAAGAAGACAAATCTATTGGCAGCAGAGCACGAGGACTTCATCTCATCCGTTGGTAGCCATTACCCCCCCTTTCTTCCTCTCTACTCTTTTACTTTGTTTTTCTTTCTCTCTCTCTCTCTTTCTCTCCTCTATCGCATTACCGTGTTGTGGGTACTTAACAAAGGTGAAAAGGTGATTAAAACTGAAATCCCTTGTGTCCTTTTGCACTCGGAGATCTGTAAACAAACCATCACGACCCTTACTTGTATTAACGGATCGTGACACATGTCCAAAAGAAAAAATCACTGGAACAAAAAGAGCAAACTGATCCAAGGTGAACTGATCCACGGTGAAAAACAGAAGCCTACAAAAATCTGGGGGGAAAAAAAAAGGCAACTCACGTGCCCGATTCACAGATGCAACTCCTGCAAAACTTTTGAAGGCAGTCTCACTCCCTCTGCTGAACAATCAACTGGAGGAAATCCCACTCCAAATCTGTGGGAAACAACAAAAGTGGTGCAACAAGCACTTCATAGAATAAAAACTAAAACTCCACCTGAATAAATTAATGCAATTAACATTGCATTAATTTCACCTGGCTTTTTTTTTTTTTTTTTTTTTTTTTTTTTTTTTTTGAGGAAATCTGTTTCTTTTCTCTTTTCTAAGAATGTCAAACATCCCTGCATTGACGATAAAGAAAGCAGTTTGAGGGCAGAGAAAGTGCAAGCAGCAGAATCACATCTAAATGTGATAACCATTTACTCACGTGGACGCTGTCCCTTTGTGTTAGCCCCAAGGAGTTGTACTTCTTTTTAATAATCGGTCTAGTGGGCCAAATTTTCACTTTTTAAGAACCTACCAACACATGGGATGGAGCTGCATGAAAACCAATGAAATGTAAAGTGTCACCATAATTGCTTGCATTGACAGTTTGTTAACGTTTGTCATTTAAGAATTTATACATATTTGAAATCATACAAATATGTTCTAACCTTCCCAGTTCTGCCTCAGAAGACTTCAAAATTATTACCATTCAGCTAATTTTTTAAATTTACTATTTAGTGAATTAAAGAATCTTGACAAAACACAAGCAAATGCTAGAGAAGAAATGATTAAATCCCCCTTCCAGGGGACCCCAGGCGCTGACGGCTGCCACCGGCGTGCGCCAGGTCGGGACCGGCAGGCAGGGCTGCACCCCGCGTCTGCCACAACACCTGCAGCTTCTGCAGCCTGAAACACAGCTGGCTCAGGGGTTTCAATCAAGAGCCAAAAGATCTTGCTGGTCAATTTGGGGCAGAGAAAGGTCACCACTTCTAGCATGGCATAAGCCTGCCACTACATTTCTGTCAAGGACAATCACCTTGTTGCAGTGAAACTCCTGGGTAAAATACTGAAGCGCTTTCAGATTCATATTATCCGACATTTCGGTGACCTTCTTTTATACCTGCATTGCTTCATACTGCTGGTTGTGGGCACAAGTTCTTTGTACACTATCCTGGAAATTAAAAAGATCAGAAACAACACCCACCCCTCCCCCACCACCACCCCTTCCCCAGCCACAACCCTAACAAAACCAACCTCTAGAATGTTCAGGAGTTCAAATGAGAACAAGCATAGATGGGGCATAAAAAGATGGATCCTCCTTAGACATTTGTGCATGCAGTGCCCTGCAATCCACTAAGTTCTACTTCTCGTACACCAAATACCTGTCTTCGGAACTCCTTGTTCTCCATTCAAACCCTTCTGGGAGGGTAATCGAGGAGATACTCTTACATATTTTTAGCACATCTTGCACTAGGCAATTAAATCCAGTGCGCAGCATTACCTGACGAACTGAGGCAGTGACAAGGTCAATTAAGACCTGTTCATATCTTCATTTGGAGCTCTTCCAACTGCTTGAAAAGTGAAGCCTTGGACATTGAAGGTTCAGACTAAGGAAAATCCAAAACGTGGACAGCATCTCCCTTCTGCTGGAAGCCTTCAAGTTCACCACTGCAGTCTGCAGCCTACACAGATCATCTGAGGATTGTAAAAGTTCTCCAAGGAAGAACAAGAACAAGGCTAATGCATGCACACAAACGCTGATCAAAAGCACTTGATGCTCTTGGACAAAAAGATGTAACCTTCACTTTTGGAAAGACAAGGTGACTATGGTTGTCTCCACAGTACTCGTAGGAAAAAATCCCTGAAGTTTTGTAAAACCTCTTTTCAGGGCTTTGTGAACTTCATTTTTGTTAAGAATTGGGGAACACAGAGAGACCTGTCACTTTTTTTGCAGAATGCCATAGAAACTGCTACACTCACTTCAACAACAGTCCAAATAACCTTCTCTGCAAATACTGACCATATGCAGTTCTGGTTGATACAAACCCCCATTACCTAAGAAAAGGAACAACTCGGCAAGCAGTTTGCAAAGATGAACAACTTAGCACGACTGCGGCTGATGACATGCCCTGACTTTTTTTACCTTCAGCTGTGGGTGCCGTACCTGCCTACCCTCACACATGCCACTCCAAGCTGCTTGCGTGGAGCTCTCGCACCACCTATGCCAGCAACTGTGCCCAGCCGCCACCCTTCTTCAGCACCATCGCACCTACCACAAGGTAGCTGAATCAGAGGGAAAAGGAGGTCGCCAATGGAGGGAAGTTGTTCCCCCTGACAGCTAAGCTCCGACTCCGGGGTCCCTTATGTCCTTCCCAGGATAGGCAGGAAAACGCCTCGGCGGAGCGCAGCGCTGGGCGGGAGCGGCCGGCAGAGCACCGAGCGCGCCCCCCACTCCCTCCCGCCCGCGCCGCTGCGGAGACCCCGGCTTCGCCGGAATCGGCCACGTGCTGCACGGAGGGCAGCGCGGCAAAGGCGGTCGCCCCTCGTTACCCTAGGAAGGCCGGCCTCGGATCCCCGCTCTCTCCACCGGCACGGGCAGTGCCAGCAGACTGTCGCTGCGGCCGCCGCTGGCCGAAAGCCTCGCCGCGCACCGCCCGGCCGGCCCCGCCGCTCCGCGGGGTCACACGGCACCTGCCGTGGGCGGCAGCCGAGCGACAGCAAGCAGAAGCGCTCACCGCCGCGCCACTCGCCGCCCCGCCCGGGCGCTCCTCTCCTCGCGCTACCACCATGGCGCCGGCCCGCCCCGCCTTCCCCGTCGCCTGCGGCGCAACGCGGGTGCTCCGAGCCACGCAGCACGCGTGCGGCCGGGCCCTGCCGAGCCGCAGGCGGAGCCGGGGCACGGCCCGCGCGGGAGAGCTTCCGGCGAGGCTGGGCGGGCGGCGAGCGCGGCCGAGCGTGAACGCGCCAGGCGGGGTCGGCCGGCGGCGCGATGGGGAGCTAGATGGAGGCGGCAGCACGGCGCGGCATAAAAGAGCTGATCGTCCCGCAGCCGCCCGCTCCGCAGCCCCTCGGCTGCTGTCGAGAAGGGCCCCGGCCCTGGCCGCGCCGGTGGCGAGGTGGCTCCGCAGCCCGCGGCCAGCCCTGGCGGGGCAGGGGAGCACTGCGAGCAGCCCCGGCGCCGCGCAGCCGTCTGTAACGCGCGGTGGGAGCCGCCGGCAACTATTTGACACCTCCCGGGGGGCTGGGGAGGAGCACGGAGACCACGCAGCAGGTCGCTGCCGTTAGGGAAAATTAATCCACCATGCCTGAGGTTGATGTCCGAAAAGGAGACAGAGGAGTCCTGCAACATTCTTCGACTACAGGGAGAGTCCATGGGGCTTTTCCCATGGGGTCTGTCAAACGGTTGCGGGATGCAGCCCCCTTTTGATGCGAAGTTCCCAGCCACAGCACCCTTTTCCTTTTCCCCACTGGCTGAGGTATTCGGGAGATACAGACTTCCAGAACTGCCTACTCTATGTCCCCCTCTAATATGCACCCCCCTTTTGGCATCGAAAAGGAAGAAAAAAACCCATTTCTAATGCTATTAAGTCTTTGTTGCCTTGCTCTAGGTTCAGGAATTTAACACGGCCTTGATTAATCAACAGTCTCTGATGATTAGTAACAGTTCTAGAGAACTAATACTTTCTTCTGTTACTTCACTTCCCGTAAGTTCCTAGCCTTGTCTACAGGCCAATTCACACGGTCTGTTTGTAAAGACTCATCCATCTCATTCCTTTTAATCCCTCCTTTTTTTATTTAATCTGTAGTTGTCTTTACAAACCTTAATTACCATTGATTTAATTTTTTCTTCTTGAGTCTTCTGGGCTTTTGCTATTATTTGCAGTGACATCCTTTTCTGTCCTTTTCTAGTCATTTCTGGATCAGGTAGGCATGGCTGCTAGCAGCATCCCCTTGACCACCTGCTGAAAGAGCTGCACCCAGCATGGTGTCACGCATGGTCAAAAGATTAGAGTTGCTATAGCATAGAAGAGGAGAAATGGTATTCATTTAGCCCATAGCTGGCCAGTTAACCATGAAAACATGTCCCATTACCATCTTTTCAACACTTGGACAGGTCCATGAGCTGAGGTTATTTCCTCTGTTATTTGACCACTTTTCCGCTGTCATCTGCTTGCAAACAGCAGCTCGAGTCATTTAATTTCCCACAAACTCCTCCTTCTTCTGCTAACAGATAATCTAATACCATCCAATGTTGAAAATGCCACTTTCCTCATTGAAGTGGGTTGCTCAGCAAGACGGTCAAGAGCTGTGGCTGGCTGGTTGGTAATTATTTCTGAGACAGCTTGTAACCTAATTATCTCATTCAAATGATAAATGGGTTCCCAGGCATCTGGGATTAATTCCTTAGGTTGCCAAGTGGCTGGTCCATCATGTTGCGTAACTTGTTCTGGTGGCCATTAATCTTTTCCCCGTTTTGGGGTGCTCCCTGCAGCCAAGGCTGCATCGGCTGACTGCTTTTCTCGAATTAAATCATCACAGATTTGGATTCCTAAGCGATTTCCCTGAATTTGTAGTAGCAAAAAGAACAATGGTCTAAGATATACACCATATCCCTGACCAGTTTGGAGGTAACCTGAGCTAAGCATGTTGGCCACAAATCCAATCATGTCCTTTCAAAGCCCGTGTTCCATTAGCAAAGGGGCCTTCCTACCCTTGGTCATCAATTGGTAGGTCAAAATACTGCGGGTTTCCCTGGCCTAACGGTCCTCCAACAATAGCTGCCCCACCATAAGGGTCACAGCATTTGCATTTCCAAGCTCCCACACAGGGTTCCCATCTACATTTACATCTGCAAGTTGCTTGCTTGGATTTGGAGCAGAACTCACTAAAAGGCTTTGAGTTCCAATCCGCTGTTGCCATTCCCACTGATAATCACAAACAACATGTCTTCTACTTGTGGGATTTTTGTGGGGACAGCTTAAAAATAGGTGGTCAAAAAACCCCCTTGTCCCTCCCCATTGCTTTACAGGCTTCCAAATGTTTTTGGTAAGAACACCTTACGCAGCTACCATTAGTGAGCTGAACAGCTCTTTGATTGCAATTGTCTTGATATTTGGAACAATTGTAAGGAGGGCAATTGTGGGTTCAAACCCAATTGTTTAAAGCCAGAGGGAAAGTCAATTGACAAACGCCTTTTCCTACATAGACCCACCCTGTCCTGTTTAGGCAATAAGTGCCTGTTGGAGAAGAATGAAGTGGCCATGGACTTCCTTCTTTGGCCCCAAAGCCCATCCTATTGTGGCCCTCACATTGACCCACCATTTAGGTTCAGCTGGGCTAGCCAACCATGGCCACTCTTCAGATCCTCCTGGCCCTCCACAGAGCCAGCAATTGCTAAGGTGAAAAACTTTTGCTACTTCTTCTGCTAAGGCTGCAAATTGATTCTCCCACTCCTGGCCTAAACTTAGCTGACCATATAAAAGTAGAGTTATTAAGGAAAATGTTTTAATAGTGTGATCTAATTAGCTAGTCTAATTTTCCCATTGTCTTCTGCAGCACCTGTGGCAATTGAAGACACAGAAACTAGTTAACGTGAAACAATGGCTGCAAGTATTAGCGCCCCAGTGAGTGGAGATTCTAGAGGAGGGATACCCATAGAGACTATTTCAGCAGGTGGTCTGTGGGTAGGCACGCAGGGCTTCCTCTGATGTCGAAGCACTGGCTACTGCTCCGGCCCACTCCTGCAGAGTGTCAGTCACAGCCTCCCGGCCTTCTCCTCCAGCTGAGATGTGCAAATCTCTGAGGCTTCAGAGACCTTGACCCGAGAGTGACGGGTCCACCTGTGTCCAGCTGTCTTCATGGCTGTTTCTGTCGTCAGTGACACTTGGAATGGGCCACGCCATTTCAGAACCACTGGCGCTTCTTTCTGCTCCTTAACTAGGACTCAATCTCCTGGTTGGATGTTACAAGCAGCAAAGTCCAAAGGTGGGGCTTGTGCCAGCTGAGCTTCCTGTTGAAGGGGTTTCACAAGAAGCAGTATCCTGGCCACAGATGGTTTTAAATATACATCACTTACCTCTACTCCCCCACTAGGTTGAGACTTAGCTGGGTAATTCATAACAACGACGGAAAGGGGGAGAACGGAATCTCTCTTCTGGCTCGGGCTCTCATTCTCGCCAAAGCCAATGTCCAAAGCCCTAGCCATGGCATCTTGATTTCTATTACCAGCTTCAAAAGGTGTTTATTTCTCTATTCATTGTTTTCTACCCGAGCCGAGCTCTGGGGGTGCCAGGGCCTATGGAGGTGCCATTGTGTTCCTAAAGAAGCCAAAACCCCTTGAAGGATCTTTCCTGTCAAATGAGTTTCCCTATCTGAGTCTATTGCTTCTACAATGCTGTATCTTGGAATGATTTGTTCCAAAAATGCCTTAATACCTGATGCTGTCGTTGCTGAAGCAGTTGGAAATGCTTCTGGCCACCTTGCTAGCTGACATACCATTACCAGAAGACATGAAGCCTTCCCACTTGGGGCATCTCAGGAAAATCCACCTGGCATCTTTGGAAGGGACCTGCAGCCCAAGGCCTCCCTCCCCTGGCAAGTTCCTTTGTAACTTGGCTGTTTGCTTTAGCACAGATCAAGCAACCTTCAACAGCTCGTTCTGCCAGTCTAAAAAGACCCCCAGCAACATCCAGCATGAGGAAGGCTTCTGCCAATCCTCAGGAGGTGCAAGGACTCTCTTCACGGAGTTCTTTTAAGATTGGTAGGGCCAAAGCTTCTGGTATCTCTTGTTTGCCATCCCTTGTAAACCAAGTATTGCCTTTTTTCTCTGCCACACGGCTTTTAACTGTATCTCGAACTCCTCTGGGAGAAAAGACAGCTTCCCGGCCAGTGATGGAGTCACTGGGAGCAAAGGGGGCATCTTGGAGAGTTCTGGCAGAAGTGTTGCTTTCTGACTTTCTTCATCCACCAAAAAGGAGACAGAGGAGGCCTGTAACATTCTTCAACTACAGGGAGAGGCCATGGGGCTTTTGCCATGGAGTCTCTCAACTGATTGCAGGACGCAGCCCCCTTTTGATGCGAAGTTCCTGGCAACAGCACCCTCGGAGGTACTCGGGAATTACAGACTTCCGGAACTGCCTACTCTAGGCTCCCCTCTAATATGCACCCCCCTCTTGGTATGGAAAAGGAAGAAAACGAAACTATTCCTAATGCTATTAAGTCTTTGCTGCCTTGCTCTAGGTTCAGCAATTTAACACGGCCTTGGCTGAGCAACAGTCTCTGTCGATTAGTAACAGTTTCTAGAACTAAGACTTTCTTCTGTTACGCCCCTACCAGTAAATTCCTAGCCTTGTCTAAGGACAGATTCACACGGTCTCTTTGTTAAGACACATCTATGTTACTTCTTTCACTCCCACACCTTCTTGGCGGTGCGATGGCTCCCCCCGGCACAGCACCTGGCACAAAACCCCCCTATGCACATGCACACACACCTGCACTTACCCTGCACTCCGCTGCACACACACACCCCCACCTCCCGCACACTAACACCCCCCTCCACATCCCCGCCATGCTACTTGCAGTGGCCCCGCCCCTGCCATCCCGGCCGGCTGGCAGCACTCACTCCTCACATGCCTTGCGTTTCCTTGCTGCCCCCTCTGTAGCCTTCCCTCAACCTGCCTTTTCTCCCCTGCCTTGCATTGACTTGCTCACCCATCCCCCACCTGACTTCCTTTCACATTCGTCTAGCTCTGGCCTCACCTTTCCTTTTCCTTCTGGGACCCTCATTGCCTTGCCTCGCCTCGCCTCGCCAAGCCACCACTTGCCTTGCCCTGCCCTTGAAGCCCTCCCTTGCCTTGCATGACCTTGCTCACCCCTCCCCCACCTGGAATTCAAGACCCCTTTTCGATGCCATTTCATGGCCTTGCCCTGCCTTTTCTGCTCCTCCTAGGAATCTCAAAGCTCTCAAGCATCTCCCGTGTTTCAGGATCACAGGAGAGGAAGACCAGGGGAGGACGCGTGTTGCCACACTCATCTCTATGGGCAGCCTTGGTCTGGGAGCAATCCTTGCATGTCTTGAATCTTGCAAGGGCAATTCACATTTTGCCCTTGAGCTCGGGGACCAGAATGGGAGTTCTTTTGCCTACAAAGGAAAGCAGGTAGCTCAAGTCTTTGAGGTGCAGAGGAGACATGACCCACGCGGGATCGAGGCCACACAAAGCACTTGGTCCTGGCCACTTTTGTGTACCAGCAGTCCTTGAATGTGCTTCTCACCTGCCTTGCCTGGCCTTGCCTTGGCAACACAACACTTTCCTTGTCTTGCCCTGCTAGCCCTCTGGAGCCCTCTGGAGCCTTGCATTCCTTTGCATGGCCATGCCCCGCCCTTGACCTGCCTACCGCTTTCCTCCAAGGCCTTGACTTGCCAAGCACTTCCTGTTTCTGCCTGGCCTTCCCATCAGTGGAATTTCCTTCCTACGGCCAGCCTTGCCTCTAACGTCTGGGCCTTCTCTTGCCTACCACTCCATTTGCTTTGCCCTCACTGCTCTGGCCTTGCTTACCTCTCCCTTGACTTGCCCACAATTGCCTGCACTTGCTTTGCAGCGCCTTGCCTGCATGGAAGGCGAGGGCAAGAGTGGTAGGCAGGGCAAAGCAAAGCCAGCAAGTTGTAGGTAGTGCGAGGCAAGGCAGCAGAGGCAAAGGAAGCAGAGCAAGGGTAGCTTAAGAAGAACTAGACAAGGTACTGAAGGCAAGGCAAGGCCAAGAGACTCGGAGTGCCTTTCCTTGCGAAGGCAAGGACATAAGTGCCAGTGTTGCTGGAGCAGATGTTAAGGTAACACGGGGAGGAATAGAAAGTGCTGAGAACAGCGTGTGTGCTGCTAGTTTGAGGGGTGTAGTTGAAGTTGCAGGCAGCAAGATCTTCCTCAGCCCGCACTGTTTTGAGCTCTGTTTTTGCCAGATGGTTTCAAGTTGGTGGGCAGAATCTGCGAGAGGGCAAAGATTGGTTTGGGCCAAAGAGGTTTGTCTGCCTCTTGGAGTGCGGTATAAAGAAGAGTCCGCTCTTGGAAGGGGAAGATGAGGGAAATCTTTTTGTCCTGAGGTGCTGTTGATTTGAGTGCAGGGACGTTTGCAACTTGCCTCTGCCCTTGGGGTGCTTTCGAGCAGCGCCAGGCGCTTGGCCTTCTTTTGCAAGTCGTCAGCGCCATCGTGTGCTTGTTTCGAGGAGCGCTGACAGTGCCGGGGAAAAAGCCAAGCGCTTCGCTGGCGCCGCCCCGGTCGTGTGCGAGCAGTTGCTGCAAGAGCTCCGCTGTGCATCCTGCCTCTTGGAGACACAAAAGAATGTGATCCTGCACGTAGCGGGGAAGCAAGAGGAATCTTTTCATTGTTGGCTGTGCAGTTTCTAAGCGGCAAAAGTCAAGGCAGCTCCAGCACGGCCTCTTTCTTTCAGAACCTTTTCTGTGCCATCATGCTCAACATGCAACTCGCACCCACTGAACTGCATCAAAGGTCCTGGAGAGACGCACTTTCCTTCAAGCTCTAGCTACCATCCTACCCTCCACCTCTCGCCGATCCCAAAGCCCTTCCGAACATGCAGCAGCTGCACGCAGAGAACAAGTGCTAGAAGAAGGCGTTGGCCTTCAGAGTCCCTCTGAAGTCTGTAAACTAGGCGAAACATTGCAGTGACCAGCACTTTCCTTCGCAACTATCTACAGAGCGTCATCACATTCTCTCAGAGTGGCTAAGTCCACCCTTGCAGCACAGCAGCGTTTCCAGCCACAGTTCGGACTGAGAGATGGGCCAGGTGAGAAAGCATTTGTTGACTATCCCTCGTCTCCGGAAGACTTGATACTCGCAACGCAATCACGTCCACACACCTTCAGTGTGGCCAAGTTCAAGCCAGCTAGAGCTCACAGAGACGGGAAAGTCAGGAGAGAAGCCGTTCCAAAAGTACCGTGTACTTAGGGCAGCATTCAAACTGTGCACAGCACTCTACAGCACTGTAGACCGTGGCTTCTCTGACAAGACGTGCCATCCCGTTGTTGGCTCTCGCAGCTCGCTTGCTAGCTGCTCTCCTGAAGAAAAGCACTAGGAGGAAAAGCCAATGCTGGGCTGCACCTTCCCCTTGCCTCACGTAAAGCACCTGAAACTGTCCGCTGGCTGCACTATTTCCTTTCTCCGCCGTATGGCGAAACATTAACGTAATCGCAGTTCTTTCCAGGGAAAGCTGCAAGAGAAATAGGTAGCAGAACAAGTAGCTGCAAGTTGGACATTAAGTTTCCGACTGCTAACGTGAATCCGAAAACAAGCGAGTGACAGGCACGCTTCCTCTTGCAGCCTGTGCGATGCACACACCAGCTCGGTGCTCTGCCTTCATTCTTACGCCCTTCGTAGCTGGTCGCGCTTTCGTTTTGCTGGAGACGAACCGTCGTCTATTTCTCGCGCAGAGAGCACGGTGCCGGCAGCCGAATGCTGCAGGCTGCTGCTTCTGCCGAAACACGCCTGGGCTATGCAATTTCTCTCTAGCGCTGAAGTAGCACCACATACTGTTTGCTTTGTAGCCAGCATCTTTACGGAAAGATTCTCGGCTACGTCTGGCACAGAGAACAGCTTTATTTTAACCGGCTTAGCCGGAGCTTGCCCCCGACGCGTGGCAACTTGTATTTGCACCACATTCCAGTCGCAGTCCTCTTTCCTTTACAGGCTGCACAACGCCGGCAGATGGCAGTGCTTCTCTGCACCTGCCTTCTCACTTCCAAGTAGCACCGCGCACATTCGAGCCTTGCAGGGAGAGAAGACGCGGCTAGGCGTCTCGCCCAGAAGAACGTGGCAGGGCGAAAAAGTGTTCTTCTTTTGTCTTCCTCGTCGCCCAGAGTGTGCTGCTGTGTTGAAAGTCTTGGCCAGCGAAAAGCTACTCCAGCAAGTGTTTCTCTCCTGACGCATTGCGCTGAGCGAGAGCTACGCGGACAGTGTGGACCCTGTGAAACAGCAAGAAAATGATTGCACGTCGAGCTGAGGAAAATCCGTGCACAGCGCACTGTGGCCGCGTGCAGTGTTCGCGCTGAAGAGCGGCACGGCTAAAAGTCATCGCTGGGCTTCAGTTCTGTCCAGAGCGCAGAAGGCGAAGAACGAAGCAGCTGGGCACCGGCTGCATGTACTCAGTGGAGCGAATTTCAAATGACCAGCCAAGAGCTGCTTCACAAGCAGATTCAGCTGAGAATGCTCTGGCTGCTTCACAAAGGAAGGTGCTGTGTTGCACTCCTGGACACTACCTGGCAAGAAGCAGTTTCTTACACCTTCAATGCTGCAGAGTCCATGCAGCTGGAGCACGCCCAGAAGGACGCGTCCAGCTAGAAGGCGTTCTTCAAGTACCCCCCTCTTCCAAGTAGCCTTGAAACTGAGCACAACACACTGCGGCTCGGCAGCTTCCTTCTCAGATAGACGTGCCGTCACACTGTTCACTCTCGCAGCTCCGTTGCCCACTTGCAGCAGCTGCTCGCAAAGAAAAAGGCTCCAGAAGAAAAAGCAACTGCTGGGCTGCCCTTTCCCCTTGCCTCACGTCAAGCACCAGAAACTGTCCGCTGCACTCTCTATTTCCTTTCTCCGTCGCATCTACCACGGTTATCTCTGCATCTCGAAGAATAAACCCCGGCACAATTCTTTCCAGGGCAAAGCTGGAAGAGAAATAGGTAGCAGCACAAGTAGCTGCAAGTTGAACTTTAAGTTTCGAGCTGCTAACGTGAATCCGAAAACAAGCACTCGAGGCAGCCACGCTTCCTCTTGCAGCCTGTGCGATGCACACACCAGCTCGGTGCTTTGCCTTCATTCATACGCCCTTCGTAGCAGGTCGCGCTTTCGTTTTGCTGGAGACGAACCGTCGTCTACTTCTCGCGCAGAGAGCACGGTGCCGGCAGCCAAATGCTGCAGGCTGCTGCTTCTGCCGAAACACGCCTGGGCTATGCAATTTCTCTCTAGCGCTGAAGTAGCACCACATACTGTTTGCTTTGTAGCCAGCAGCTTTACGGAAAGATTCTCGGCTACGTCTGGCACAGAGAACAGCTTTATTTTAACCGGCTTAGCCGGAGCTTGCCCCCGACGCGTGGCAACTTGTATTTGCACCACATTCCAGTCGCAGTCCTCTTTCCTTTACAGGCTGCACAACGCCGGCAGATGGCAGTGCTTCTCTGCACCTGCCTTCTCACTTCCAAGTAGCACCGCGCACATTCGAGCCTTGCAGGGAGAGAAGACGCGGCTAGGCGTCTCGCCCAGAAGAACGTGGCAGGGCGAAAAAGTGTTCTTCTTTTGTCTTCCTCGTCGCCCAGAGTGTGCTGCTGTGTTGAAAGTCTTGGCCAGCGAAAAGCTACTCCAGCAAGTGTTTCTCTCCTGATGCATTGCGCTGAGCGAGAGCTGAGGAAAATCCTTGCACAGCACCCTGTGGATGCGTGCAGTACACACGCCGAAGAGCGGCACGGCTAAAAGTCATCGCTGGGCTTCAGTTCTGTCCAGACAGCAGAAGGAGAAGAACGAAGCAGCTGGGCACCGGCTGCATGTACTCAGTGGAGCGAATTTCAAATGACCAGCCAAGAGCTGCTTCACAATCAGATTCAGCTGAGAATGCTCTGGCTGCTTCACAAAGGAAGGCGTTGTGTTGCACTCCTGGACACTACCCGGCCAGAAGCAGGTTCTTACACCTTCAATGCTGCAGAGTCCATGCAGCTGGAGCACCCCAAGAAGGACGCGTCCAGCTGGAAGGCGTTCTTCAAGTACCCCCCTCTTCCAAGTAGCCTTGAAACTGAGCACAACACACTGCGGCTCGGCAGCTTCCTTCTCAGATAGACGTGCCGTCACACTATGCACTCTCGCAGCTCCGTTGCCCACTTGCAGCAGCTGCTCGCAAAGAAAAAGGCTCCAGAAGTAAAAGCCACTGCTGGACTGCCCTTTCCCCTTGCCTCACGTCAAGCACCAGAAACTGTCCGCTGCACTCTCTATTTCCTTTCTCCGTCGCATCTACCACTGTAATGTCTGCATCTCGAAGCATAAACCTAACCGCAATTCTTTCCAGGGCAAAGCTGGAAGAGAAATAGGTAGCAGCACATGTAGCTGCAAGTTGAACTTTCTGTTTTCAACTGCTAATTCGAATCTGAAAACAAGCGAGTGGCAGCCACGCTTCCTCTTGCAGCCTGTGTTATGCACACACCAGCTCCGTGCTTCTGCCTTCATTCTTATGCTCTTCGTACCATTTCGTTCTTTTCATTCTGCCGGCGTCGAACCGTCGTCATCTTGTCGCAGAGATGGCACGCCGGCAGAGAAACCCTCCAGAGAAACGCTCCAGGTTGCTGTCTCTTCCGAAACACACCTGGGCTGTGCACTTTCCTTCGCTGCCCTTGGTAGCACCACATTCTCTTTGCTTTGTAGCCTGAATGTAAAGGGAAAGAGTCTCAGCTACGTCTGGCACCGAGAACAGCTCTAGTTCAACGCGCTTACCCGGCGCTTACCCCGACCCGTGGGAACTTGTATTTGCACCACATTCCAGGGGTAGTCTTTCTTTCCTTTACAGCCTGCACAGCGCCGGCAGATGGCAGTGCTTCTCTGCACCTGCCTTCTCACTTCCAAGTAGCACCGCGCACATTCGAGCCTTGCAGGGAGCAAAGACGTGGATAGATGTGTGGCAGAGAAAATCGTGCAAAGACGAAAAGATGGTCTTCTTTTGTCTTCCTCGTCGCCCAGATTGTGCTGCTCTGCTGAAAGCGTGCGTTTTATTACCCCTTCTCGCAGTAAGACTATGTGCTGCGTTGCAACTGTTGGCCAGCGGAAGGCTAATGCAGCAAGTGCTTCTCTCGTGACACATTTCTCTGAGCGAGAGCTTGTGCGGACAGTTGGGCTCTGCGAAGCTGTACTTGCACGTAGCGCTGAGGAAAATCCGTGCACTGCGCACTGTGGATGCGTGCAGTACACACACTGAAGAGAGCCAAAGCTGAATGCTTCAGTTCTGTCCAGCGCCGGTAAGGGAGAAGAACGCAGCCCCAGGCCACTGGGCTGGTGTGTGCGATGACTAGGAGCTTTGCCGCTCTTCTGCGTGTATACTGCACGCATCCACAGTGCGCAGTGCACGGATTTTCCTCAGCTCTCGCTCAGCAAAATGCATCAGGAGGGAAGCACATGATGGATTAGCCTTGCACTGGCCAACAGTTCCAACGCAGCACCACAGTCTTCTTGCGAGAAGGGGTAATAAAACACATGTATTGTCCCGGAACAGTTCTCTGGGCGAGCCGTAGCCGAGAAGCTTTCCGCAAAGATAAAGACCACAACGCAGACAGAATGTTGTGCTACCTAGCGCTAGAGAGAAATTGCATAGCCCAGGCGTGTTTCGGCAGAAGCAGCAGCCTGCAGCATTCGGCTGCCGGCACCGTGCTCTCTGCGCGAGAAGTAGACGACGGTTCGTCTCCAGCAAAACGAAAGCGCGACCTGCTACGACGAGCGTAAGAACGAAGGCAGAGCACCGAGCTGGTGTGTGCATCGCACAGGCTGCAAGAGGAAGCGTGCCTGCCACTCGCTTGTTTTCGGATTCATGTTAGCAGTCGGAAACTTGCAGCTACGTGTGCTGCTACCTATTTCTCTTCCAGCTTTCCCAGGAAAGAATTGTGCCGGGGTTTATGCTTCGAGATGCAGACATTACAGTGGTAGATGCGACGGAGAAAGGAAATAGAGAGTGCAGCGGACAGTTTCTGGTGCTTGACGTGAGGCAAGGGGAAAGGGCAGTCCAGCAGTGGCTTTTCCTTCTGGAGCCTTTTTCTTTGCGAGCAGCTGCTGCAAGTGGGCAACGGAGCTGCGAGAGTGAACAGTGTGACGGCACGTCTATCTGAGAAGGAAGCTGCCGAGCCGCAGTGTGTTGTGCTCAGTTTCAAGGCTACTTGGAAGAGGGGGGTACTTGAAGAACGCCTTCCAGCTGGACGCGTCCTTCTTGGGGTGCTCCAGCTGCATGGACTCTGCAGCATTGAAGGTGTAAGAACCTGCTTCTGGCCGGGTAGTGTCCAGGAGTGCAACACAACGCCTTCCTTTGTGAAGCAGCCAGAGCATTCTCAGCTGAATCTGCTTGTGAAGCAGCTCTTGGCTGGACATGTGAAATTCGCTCCACTATGTACGTGCAGCCGGTGCCCAGCTGCTTCGTTCTTCGCCTTCTGTGCTCTGGACAGAACTGAAGCCCAGCGATGACTTTTAGCCGTGCCGCTCTTCAGCGTGTGTACTGCACGCATCCACAGGGTGCTGTGCAAGGATTTTCCTCAGCTCTTGCTCAGTGCAATGCATCAGGAGAGAAATACTTGCTGGAGTAGCTTTTCGCTGGCCAAGACTTTCAACACAGCAGCACACTCTGGGCGACGAGGAAGACAAAAGAAGAACACCTTTTCGCCCTGCCACGTTCTTCTGGGCGAGACGCCTAGCCGCGTCTTCTGTCCCTGCAAGGCTCGAATGTGCGCGGTGCTACTTGGAAGTGAGAAGGCAGGTGCAGAGCGCACGGCCATCTGCCGGCGTTGTGCAGCCTGTAAAGGAAAGAGGACTGCGACTGGAATGTGGTGCAAATACAAGTTCCCACGCGTCCGGGGGCATGCTCTGGGTAAGCCCGTTGAACTAAAGCTGTTCTCTGTGCCAGACGTAGCCGAGAATCTTTCCCTTTACATTTAGAGCGAATGTGCTGCTGTATGGCGCTGAGAGGGAAAGTGCATAGCCCAAGCGTGTGTCGGCAGAAGCAGTCTGCTGGAGTATTTGGCTGCCGGCACCGTGCTCTTTGTGCCACAAGTAGACGACGCTTCGACTCCGGCAGAATGAAAGCGCCACATGGCTACTAAAGAGGCCGAACGAAGGCGCCGAGCACCGGGCTCGTGTCCGCAGCGTACAAACTGAGAAAGGAGCGTGGCTGGCGCTCGCCTGCCTGCCGACTTCACGTTAGCATTGAGAAGGAGGAAGTTCAACGGCAGCTACTTGTGCTACTACTTCTCCCTCTTCCAAGCATCCCTGGGAACACTGGCGCTTACCTTTGGGCTCCGAGATGCAGAAAACCCAGTGGTCGATGCCAAGGAGAGGGGAAGTAGAGAGTGCAGCGGGGAGTTGAAGTGGCTTTACGTGAGGCAAGGGGAAGGTGCAGCCCAGCATTGGCTTTTCCTCCTAGTTCTTTTCTTCAGGAGAGCAGCTAGCAAGCGAGCTGCGAGAGCCAACAACGGGATGGCACGTCTTGTCAGAGAAGCCACGGTCTACAGTGCTGTAGAGTGCTGTGCACAGTTTGAATGCTGCTGTAAGTACACGGTACTTTTGGAACGGCTTCTCTCCTGACTTTCCCGTCTCTGTGAGCTCTAGCTGGCTTGAACTTGGCCACACTGAAGGTGTGTGGACGTGATTGCGCTGCGAGTAGCAAGTCTTCCAGAGACGAGGGATAGTCAACAAATGCTTTCTCACCTGACCCATCTCTCAGTCCGAACTGTGGCTGGAAACGCTGCTGTGCTGCAAGGGTGGACTTAGCCACTCTGAGAGAATGTGATGACGCTCTGTAGATAGTTGCGAAGGAAAGTGCTGGTCACTGCAATGTTTCGCCTAGTTTACAGACTTTAGAGGGACTCTGAAGGCCAACGCCTTCTTCTAGCACTTGTTCTCTGCGTGCAGCTGCTGCATGTTCGGAAGGGCTTTGGGATCGGCGAGAGGTGGAGGGTAGGATGGTAGCTAGAGCTTGAAGGAAAGTGCGTCTCTCCAGGACCTTTGATGCAGTTCAGTGGGTGCGAGTTGCATGTTGAGCATGATGGCACAGAAAAGGTTCTGAAAGAAAGAGGCCGTGCTGGAGCTGCCTTGACTTTTGCCGCTTAGAAACTGCACAGCCAACAATGAAAAGATTCCTCTTGCTTCCCCGCTACGTGCAGGATCACATTCTTTTGTGTCTCCAAGAGGCAGGATGCACAGCGGAGCTCTTGCAGCAACTGCTCGCACACGACCGGGGCGGCGCCAGCGAAGCGCTTGGCTTTTTCCCCGGCACTGTCAGCGCTCCTCGAAACAAGCACACGATGGCGCTGACGACTTGCAAAAGAAGGCCAAGCGCCTGGCGCTGCTCGAAAGCACCCCAAGGGCAGAGGCAAGTTGCAAACGTCCCTGCACTCAAATCAACAGCACCTCAGGACAAAAAGATTTCCCTCATCTTCCCCTTCCAAGAGCGGACTCTTCTTTATACCGCACTCCAAGAGGCAGACAAACCTCTTTGGCCCAAACCAATCTTTGCCCTCTCGCAGATTCTGCCCACCAACTTGAAACCATCTGGCAAAAACAGAGCTCAAAACAGTGCGGGCTGAGGAAGATCTTGCTGCCTGCAACTTCAACTGCACCCCTCAAACTAGCAGCACACACGCTGTTCTCAGCACTTTCCTTCTCAGCTCTCGGTACCATCCTAAGCCTTCCCTCTCCCAGAGTCAGGATCCAAAGACAACGGCCCCACGGACTGCTCACACACTAAAGGCACCAGGACAAAAGGCCTACAAGCTTGGCCTTTGCATTCCCAAGGACAGCTCAACAGCTCTAAGCCAGAGAGAGCTCTGCCTCTTGGGAAAAGCCTTTAAAATCCCTAAGAGCACCTGATGTGCACATCCAAACCTGCTTTCCTTGCCAAAGAGAGCAACTACAAGCCCATCTCCAAAGAAACGGCATCCCCTCCTCCAAAATACAACACATCCATCCACTGATCCACCTCCAGTATTGAATAGATCCAACAAGTGCCCCTACAGGCCCAGGGGCCAGAAGAGAAATGTCTTGCTGGACTATTCCTCCCCATGCTACCTTAACATCTGCTCCAGCAACACTGGCACTATGTCCTTGCCTTCGCAAGGAAAGGCACTCCGAGTCTCTTGGCCTTGCCTTGCCTTCAGTACCTTGTCCAGTTCTTCTTAAGCTACCCTTGCTCTGCTTCCTTTGCCTCTGCTGCCTTGCCTTGCACTACCTACAACTTGCTGGCTTTGCTTTGCCCTGCCTACCACTCTTGCCCTCGCCTTCCATGCAGGCAAGGCGCTGCAAAGCAAGTGCAGGCAATTGTGGGCAAGTCAAGGGAGAGGTAAGCAAGGCCAGAGCAGTGAGGGGAAAGCAAATGGAGTGGTAGGCAAGAGAAGGCCCAGACGTTAGAGGCAAGGCTGGCCGTAGGAAGGGAAGTCCACTGATGGGTAGGCCAGGCAGAAACAAGAAGGGCTCGGTAAGCCAAGGCCCTGGAGGAAAGCAGTAGGCAGGTCAAGGGTGGGGCATGGACGTGCAAAGGAATGCAAGGCTCCAGAGAGCTAGCAGGGCAAGGCAAGGAAACTGTTGTGTTGCCAAGGCAAGGCAAGGATAGGCAAGGCAGGTGAGAAGTACATTCGAGGACTGCTGGTACACAAAAGCGGCCAGGACCAAGTGCTCTGTGTGGCCTTGCTTGGCGAGGCGAGGCAGGGCAATGAGGGTCCTAGAAGGAAAAGGAAAGGTGAGTCCAGAGCTAGACGAATGTGAAAGGAAGTCAGGTGGGGGATGGGTGAGCAAGTCAATGCAAGGCAGGGGAGAAAAGGCAGGTTGAGGGAAGGCTACAGAGAGGGCAGCAAGGAAACGCAAGGCATGGGGAAGCATGTGAGGAGTGGGTGCTGCCAGCCGGCCGGGATGGCAGGGGCGGGGCCACTGCAAGTAGCATGGCGGGGATGTGGAGGGGGGTGTTAGTGTGCGGGAGGTGGGGGTGTGTGTGTGCAGCGGAGTGCAGGGTAAGTGCAGGTGTGTGTGCATGTGCATAGGGGGGTTTTGTGCCAGGTGCTGTGCCGGGGGGAGCCATCGCACCGCCAAGAAGGTGTGGGAGTGAAAGGAGTAACATAGATGTGTCTTTACAAAGAGACCGTGTGAATCTGTCCTTAGACAAGGCTAGGAATTTACTGGTAGGGGCGTAACAGAAGAAAGTCTTAGTTCTAGAAACTGTTACTAATCGACAGAGACTGTTGCTCAGCCAAGGCCGTGTTAAATTGCTGAACCTAGAGCAAGGCAGCAAAGACTTAATAGCATTAGGAATAGTTTCGTTTTCTTCCTTTTCCATACCAAGAGGGGGGTGCATATTAGAGGGGAGCCTAGAGTAGGCAGTTCCGGAAGTCTGTAATTCCCGAGTACCTCCGAGGGTGCTGTTGCCAGGAACTTTGCATCAAAAGGGGGCTGCGTCCCGCAATCAGTTGAGAGACTCCATGGCAAAAGCCCCATGGCCTCTCCCTGTAGTTGAAGAATGTTACAGGCCTCCTCTGTCTTCTTTTTGGTGGATGAAGAAAGTCAGAAAGCAACACTTCTGCCAGAACTCTCCAAGATGCCCCCTTTGCTCCCAGTGACTCCATCACTGGCCGGGAAGCTGTCTTTTCTCCCAGAGGAATTCGAGATACAGTTAAAAGCCGTGTGGCAGAGAAAAAAGGCAATACTTGGTTTACAAGGGATGGCAAACAAGAGATACCAGAAGCTTTGGCCCTACCAATCTTAAAAGAACTCCGTGAAGAGAGTCCTTGCACCTCCTGAGGATTGGCAGAAGCCTTCCTCATGCTGGATGTTGCTGGGGGTCTTTTTAGACTGGCAGAACGAGCTGTTGAAGGTTGCTTGATCTGTGCTAAAGCAAACAGCCAAGTTACAAAGGAACTTGCCAGGGGAGGGAGGCCTTGGGCTGCAGGTCCCTTCCAAAGATGCCAGGTGGATTTTCCTGAGATGCCCCAAGTGGGAAGGCTTCATGTCTTCTGGTAATGGTATGTCAGCTAGCAAGGTGGCCAGAAGCATTTCCAACTGCTTCAGCAACGACAGCATCAGGTATTAAGGCATTTTTGGAACAAATCATTCCAAGATACAGCATTGTAGAAGCAATAGACTCAGATAGGGAAACTCATTTGACAGGAAAGATCCTTCAAGGGGTTTTGGCTTCTTTAGGAACACAATGGCACCTCCATAGGCCCTGGCACCCCCAGAGCTCGGCTCGGGTAGAAAACAATGAATAGAGAAATAAACACCTTTTGAAGCTGGTAATAGAAACCAAGATGCCATGGCTAGGGCTTTGGACATTGGCTTTGGCGAGAATGAGAGCCCGAGCCAGAAGAGAGATTCCGTTCTCCCCCTTTCCGTCGTTGTTATGAATTACCCGGCTAAGTCTCAACCTAGTGGGGGAGTAGAGGTAAGTGATGTATATTTAAAACCATCTGTGGCCAGGATACTGCTTCTTGTGAAACCCCTTCAACAGGAAGCTCAGCTGGCACAAGCCCCACCTTTGGACTTTGCTGCTTGTAACATCCAACCAGGAGATTGAGTCCTAGTTAAGGAGCAGAAAGAAGCGCCAGTGGTTCTGAAATGGCGTGGCCCATTCCAAGTGTCACTGACGACAGAAACAGCCATGAAGACAGCTGGACACAGGTGGACCCGTCACTCTCGGGTCAAGGTCTCTGAAGCCTCAGAGATTTGCACATCTCAGCTGGAGGAGAAGGCCGGGAGGCTGTGACTGACACTCTGCAGGAGTGGGCCGGAGCAGTAGCCAGTGCTTCGACATCAGAGGAAGCCCTGCGTGCCTACCCACAGACCACCTGCTGAAATAGTCTCTATGGGTATCCCTCCTCTAGAATCTCCACTCACTGGGGCGCTAATACTTGCAGCCATTGTTTCACGTTAACTAGTTTCTGTGTCTTCAATTGCCACAGGTGCTGCAGAAGACAATGGGAAAATTAGACTAGCTAATTAGATCACACTATTAAAACATTTTCCTTAATAACTCTACTTTTATATGGTCAGCTAAGTTTAGGCCAGGAGTGGGAGAATCAATTTGCAGCCTTAGCAGAAGAAGTAGCAAAAGTTTTTCACCTTAGCAATTGCTGGCTCTGTGGAGGGCCTGGAGGATCTGAAGAGTGCCTATGGTTGGCTAGCCCAGCTGAACCTAAGTGGTGGCTCAGCACCTAACATGAGGTCCATACTAGGACGGGATTTGGGGCCAAAGAAGGAAGCCCATGGCTATAGGAGAAGGTTTCACGAAGGATGTCTGGACTTCAGGTGGCTCTCTTGAAAGCTGTTTATTGCATAGGCGAAGTTCCAGCATTTCAGGGAGTGGCTATCCAGAGCCAGCCCTACAGCTGCCAGCTCCAGCTGTAGGCATACCTGAAGCCGCTTGCTGTTCAAGTTACAGAGCATTCTATACTTTTCTTTGCAGAGTATCTTAGCACGTAACAACCAATAAGCACCATACACAACACCTTGACATTGGCCTATAGCCTATCATAGCTACTACCATCACCATATTATAGTCATTATTATCCAATCACAAGAGTAAGTTACAATTTAAGCTTCCAGTGGAAAATTCTTAGACCTTTCTTCTTCTTGCTACATCAACATTTCTTGTTTGCCTGCCATATCTTTCTTTTTGGGAAAGACACCTTTTCTATTCACTTATGCTCTTCTTGAGACTTACTTACTTGGTGAAAAACATGTCTTTGTTTGTAATCACATACCTTTGTCCTGCTCCTAAAAATCTCCTTCCAACTCATCTCCAACCTTTGCCTTCTCAGTTACTCAGCGATCACTGTTTCAGCAAAACATCTTTTCTTCTATATCAAAACTTGCTTTCATTTCTACCTCATCCCCAGCTTCTACATTCTCAGACCTTGCTGCCAAGCCTACATACCTGTGAAACTTTCTTACCAAACTTTCATCCTCCCCAACACATGGCCACTTCATTCTTCTCCAACAGGCACTTACTGCCTAAACAGGACAGGGCGGGTCTATGTAGGAAAAGGCGTTTGTCAATTGACTTTCCCTCTGGCTTTAAACAATTGGGTTTGGACCCACAGTTGCCCTCCTTACAATTGTTCCAAATATCAAGACAATTGCAATCAAAGAGCTGTTCAGCTCACTAATGGTAGCTGCGTAAGGTGTTCTTACCAAAAACATTTGGAAGCCTGTAAAGCAATGGGGAGGGACAAGGGGGTTTTTTGACCACCTATTTTTAAGCTGTCCCCACAAAAATTCCACAAGTAGAAGACATGTTGTTTGTGATTATCAGTGGGAATGGCAACAGCGGATTGGAACTCAAAGCCTTTTAGTGAGTTCTGCTCCAAATCCAAGCAAGCAACTTGCAGATGTAAATGTAGATGGGAACCCTGTGTGGGAGCTTGGAAATGCAAATGCTGTGACCCTTATGGTGGGGCAGCTATTGTTGGAGGACCGTTAGGCCCGGGAAACCCACGGTATTTTGACCTACCAATTGATGACCAAGGATAGGAAGGCCCCTTTGCTAATGGAACACGGGCTTTGAAAGGACATGATTGGATTTGTGGCCAACATGCTTAACTCAGGTTACCTCCAAACTGGTCAGGGATATGGTGTATATCTTAGACCATTGTTCTTTTTGCTACTACAAATTCAGGGAAATCGCTTAGGAATCAAAATCTGTGATGATTTAATTAGAGAAAAGCAGTCAGCCGATGCAGCCTTGGCTGCAGGGAGCACCCCAAAACGGGGAAAAGATGAATGGCCACCAGAACAAGTTACGCAACATGATGGACCAGCCACTTGGCAACCTAAGGAATTAATCCCAGATGCCTGGGAACCCATTCATCATTTGAATGAGATAATTAGGTTACAAGCTGTCTCAGAAATAATTACCAACCAGCCAGCCACAGCTCTTGACCGTCTTGCTGAGCAACCCACTTCAATGAGGAAAGTGGTATTTTCAACATTGGATGGTATTAGATTATCTGTTAGCAGAAGAAGGAGGAGTTTGTGGGAAATTAAATGACTCGAGCTGCTGTTTGCAAGCAGATGACAGCGGAAAAGTGGTCAAACAAATAACAGAGGAAATAACCTCAGCTCATGGACCTGTCCAAGTGTTGAAAGGATGGTAATGGGACATGTTTTCCTGGCTAACTGGCCAGCTATGGGCTAAATTGTTACAGCAGGGATTACTGTAACACGCCTATATCAAACCAGGAATCCCGTGGAAAAGAAGTAGATATGGACAGATTGGTGGTCGATGTTTCAGAGGTCTTTATTTCTTCAGCCACATGGCCGGGGCTCTGCTCAGGAACTCCCCCAGTCACGGGACCCGAGGGTCCTTGGCCACACCGGGGAACACAAACCAACCAAGGGGGAATGAAGCTGACCAGGGGCAGGGAAACCCCGTGTCTCGCCCCCAGGGCCCATCGCCCAGGGCTCCATGGCAGGGGGGGAGACCCCAACACTAAATGAATACCATTTCTCCTCTTCTATGCTATAGCAACTCTAATCTTTTGACCATACGTGACACCATGCTGGGTGCAGCTCTTTCAGCAGGTAGCAGCCATGCCTACCTGATCCAGAAACGACTACAAAAGGACAGAAGAGGATGTCACTGCAAATAATAGCAAAAGCCCAGAAGACTCAAGAAGAAAAAATTAAATCAATGGTAATTAAGGTTTGTAAAGACAAATACAGATCAAATAAATAGAGGAGGGATTAAAAGGAATGAGATGGATGAGTCTTTACAAACAGACCGCGTGAATCGGCCTGTAGACAAGGCTAGGAACTTATGGGGAGTGAAGTAACAGAAGAAACGATTAGTTCTCTAGAACTGTTACTAATCATCAGAGACTGTTGATTAATCAAGGCCGTGTTAAATTCCTGAACCTAGAGCAAGGCAACAAAGACTTAATAGCATTAGAAATGGTTTTTTTTCTTCCTTTTCGATGCCAAAAGGGGGGTGCATATTAGAGGGGGACATAGAGTAGGCAGTTCTGGAAGTCTGTATCTCCCGAATACCTCAGCCAGTGGGGAAAAGGAAGAGGGTGCTGTGGCCGGGAACTTGACATCAAAAGGGGGCTGCATCCCACAACCGTTTGACAGACCCCATGGGAAAAGCCCCATGGACTCTCCCTGTAGTCGAAGAATGTTGCAGGACTCCTCTGTCTCCTTTTCGGACATCAACCTCAGGCATGGTGGATTAATTTTCCCTAACGGCAGCGACCTGCTGCGTGGTCTCCGTGCTCCTCCCCAGCCCCCCGGGAGGTGTCAAATAGTTGCCGGCGGCTCCCACCGCGCGTTACAGACGGCTGCGCGGCGCCGGGGCTGCTCGCAGTGCTCCCCTGCCCCGCCAGGGCTGGCCGCGGGCTGCGGAGCCATCTCGCCACCGGCGCGGCCAGGGCCGGGGCCCTTCTCGACAGCAGCCGAGGGGCTGCGGAGCGGGCGGCTGCGGGACGATCAGCTCTTTTATGCCGCGCGGTGCTGCCGCCTCCATCTAGCTCCCCATCGCGCCGCCGGCCGACCCCGCCTGGCGCGTTCACGCTCGGCCGCGCTCGCCGCCCGCCCAGCCTCGCCGGAAGCTCTCCCGCGCGGGCCGTGCCCCGGCTCCGCCTGCGGCTCGGCAGGGCCCGGCCGCACGCGTGCTGCGTGGCTCGGAGCACCCGCGTTGCGCCGCAGGCGACGGGGAAGGCGGGGCGGGCCGGCGCCATGGTGGTAGCGCGAGGAGAGGAGCGCCCGGGCGGGGCGGCGAGTGGCGCGGCGGTGAGCGCTTCTGCTTGCTGTCGCTCGGCTGCCGCCCACGGCAGGTGCCGTGTGACCCCGCGGAGCGGCGGGGCCGGCCGGGCGGTGCGCGGCGAGGCTTTCGGCCAGCGGCGGCCGCAGCGACAGTCTGCTGGCACTGCCCGTGCCGGTGGAGAGAGCGGGGATCCGAGGCCGGCCTTCCTAGGGTAACGAGGGGCGACCGCCTTTGCCGCGCTGCCCTCCGTGCAGCACGTGGCCGATTCCGGCGAAGCCGGGGTCTCCGCAGCGGCGCGGGCGGGAGGGAGTGGGGAGCGCGCTCGGTGCTCTGCCGGCCGCTCCCGCCCAGCGCTGCGCTCCGCCGAGGCGTTTTCCCGCCCGTCCTGGGGAGGACACAAGGGACACCAAAGTTGGAGCTTAGCTGTCAGGGGGAACAACTTCCCTCCATTGGCGACCTCCTTTTCCCTCTGATTCAGCTACCTTGTGGTAGGTGCGATGGTGCTGAAGAAGAGTGGCGGCTGGGCACAGTTGCTGGCATAGGTGGTGCGAGAGCTCCACGCAAGCAGCTTTGAGTGGCATGTGTGAGGGTAGGAAGGTACGGCACCCACAGCTGAAGGTAAAAAAAGTCAGGGCATGTCATCAGCCGCAGTCGTGCTAAGTTGTTCATCTTTGCAAACTGCTTGCCGAGTTGTTCCTTTTCTTAGGTAATGGGGGTTTGTATCAACCAGAACTGCATATGGTCAGTATTTGCAGAGAAGGTTATTTGGACTGTTGTTGAGGTGAGTGTAGCAGTTTCTATGGCATTCTGCAAAAAAGTGACAGGTCTCTCTGCGTTCCCCAATTCTTAACAAAAATGAAGTTAACAAAGCCCTGAAAAGAGGTTTTACAAAACTTCAGGGATTTTTTCCTACGAGTACTGTGGAGACAACCATAGTCACCTTGTCTTTCCAAAAGTGAAGGTTACATCTTTTTGTCCAAGAGCATCAAGTGCTTTTGATCAGCGTTTGTGTGCATGCATTAGCCTTGTTCTTGTTCTTCCTTGGAGAACTTTTACAATACTCAGATGATCTGTGTAGGCTGCAGCCTGCAGTGGTGAACTTGAAGGCTTCCAGCAGAAGGGAGATGCTGTCCACGTTTTGGATTTTCCTTAGTCTGAACTGATGATCTGTCATTTGCATGTTTGTTTAGCTGTGCTTAGAATAATGAGCAGAAACATTGATAAGTTGGTGTATAGAATAAAGACAATTACCAATTTCCTCCCTTTGTGGGAGCCCATCCAAAAGTCACGCAAGAAGAAACTTAGAGGTCACTAAAGTAATTAGAATTGTTAAAACTCAGAAAGGCATAAAGGTCAGAGTGAGGAAGATGAGTTACTTCATCTTCCTTAGGACCACTGACCCAATTCAAGACCACCGACTCCATTCAGATCACACGCTACGCATGCTTAATGACATGTAAGCTCATTTCCATACAAAGCGGAGAATGGGAGGTGTCAACACCATGAATACGCATTTTGTATTTTGGATATTCATAATACGTGGAAATAAAAGGTATCATGTTTGCTTGTATCAGGGCCTGCGACTTAGGGAGCTATCCCACGCAAAAATAAAACATACACTTTCTAACTCTAAACTGTTAAGAGTTTTTGTCCATCTCAGTTGGATATCGATATTAGATCGATATTCATATTTTGGTAAATCATAGTTAGCATAGGAGAAAGGCATGCTTGGTATGTACCTGGGATAGTTAGGGCTAGCTTTTAGTTCTGCAATGTTATTACGAAACATCGATACGGTCTTGGCCAGTTGCCCCTCGTTTCGAAAAAGGCCTATAAAGGGACTTTCTGAAATAACTGAGATGAGATCTCCCCACGGAAAGAAGACAAATCTATTGGCAGCAGAGCACGAGGACTTCGTCTCATCTGTTGGTAGCCATTGCCCCCCCTTTCTTCCTCTCTACTCTTTTACTTTGTTTTTCTTTCTCTCTCTCTCTCTCTTTCTCTCCTCTATCACATTACCATGTTGTGGGTACTTAACAAAGGTGAAAAGGTGATTAAAACTGAAATCCCTTGTGTCCTTTTGCACTCGGAGACCTGTAAACAAACCATCACGACCCTCACTTCTATTAGCAGATCGTGACATTAAACTGGCATCACGGACAGGATTTCTGACAGACAGAAGGGGTTGCAAGGTTGTGTGTAGTCTCTAATAGGGGAAGGACGTTTCACTCCAGCCGCACCTAGCCCGACACCCCGCAAAGGGTGAGCGGTGTCTAGAAAGCAAGGGGGGCGACTCGAATTTCCCGCAAACTGCACACACCTAGGTGAAAAGCACCCCATACTCAACTGAGGGCTCTGTCTTCAGATTTTTCACAAAAAGATCTCTTAGTGTAAAAGGGGGAACTGTTTTGGTGGGCGTGTGTGAATTTGGACTGCTTGGTGTAGGGAAGAGACAACCGTAAGTAACTTAAGGAGTACCTCCCAGGCAGATTTTGGTCTCTTCACCCACCCAGGGAAGCGAAGGGCGACACGGCGAAGCTGTTTGTGTGGCAATGTGTAATTAGGTTTTACCTCCCTGTAGTGGTTTTGATCCCTTTATAAAATGACTGAAAACCCTAGTGCAAATCATAAAGCTGCATTTTATGCTCTGCTAGCAAAACATAATGCCCGGCCCTCTCCGGGAGGGGAAGAATGGGCTCAAAATAACTGGTTTAATTTGGAGAGTGTGACCGATAGAATATGTTCATTCCAACATGAGACAAAGTTTAAATTTGGCCGAAATAAAACCATAATCTGCTCCTAAATCTGTTTCAGGAGCATGCCTTACAGCAGCTATAGATCACTGCTTTAAGCGATGTAGTGAAGAGAAAGCAATCACAGATTCCCTTCAAAACCTAGTGGAAATTTTACGGGAACAATCAGATGAAGAAAGGAATGAAAATCATTTGCTGCGGGCTGCTTTGAGGGAGGAATATTTTAAGAATTCAAAGAATGCTGACTCACCAAAAGAGAAAGAGGAAAAGAAAACTCCTCACATTAACCAAATATACCCCCAGGAAGAACTAGTGCTAGTGAAAAATTGTGGGGAAAACTGCTGCCCTCCTATGGGACCTCTAATTAAAACAGAATATAATTATATCAATGATGAAGATTTTGAACCGCATATCACCACTAAACAAATACCATACACTGCTCCTGAGTTGGCGAAGTTAAAAAAGGAGTACGGGCGGCTTCCCCACGAAGCTGAGACGGAATATGTCTTCCGAGTGTCTCTCACCGGAGGAGACCAAATTCAATTCACTGAACAGGAGGCCAGTGGATATTGGGGACATGGAGTTCTCTTAACAACAGGAGACAAACGTAACACATGGTCGCTGACTCAGCGCGCAGCTTTCTGGGCCGGGGGACTCAATCCTTTAGAAAGGGGAGACCCTTTCGCTACAGTTGGTACCCCTGATCAACTTCTAGAAAGCGTCCACAAAGCCGCCTGTCTGCAAATGATCCATGAAAGGAAATTAACTCCTGGATATGAATCCCCCACGCAATTACCTGTGAAACCTGAACTGATGACCCCTTTAATTCGAGGCCTTCCAGAATCACTCAAATCTACAGCAGCTGTCCTTCAAAACACCATAGCTGCTGCAGGTCCTGTAGAGAGGTTGGACAGATTCCTTGGAAACCCGAGCGACCAAACTGCGTCTACCGATCCTGGGTTTACTCCATATTCAGCCCCCTCTCAGCCGCCAGGTTCACAATCAAATTCACCTGCCGGTGATTGCAAAGTTTGGACATGGAGTGAGGTTGAAGAAGATCTGATTAATTACAGTAGGAAATATGGACCGATAAAAATCCCAGAGGAAAAATCAGAAAAAACAAAAGGTGTCAGGTACATTAGGGCTCCTCATAGTGAAAAACCAAAGAATGTAACCAGAGATCCCTAACCGTCAGCATTGGTGCTTATTAGGTATCAAAAAGGGGGTCCCCAGAAATGCGATGGATGGCTTAGCCCTTGATCAGTTGAGTAAGGTAGTGTCTAACTGGCACTGCCAAAAGCCCCTTCTACCGAATCCGTCACTTCAACCCAGTGCACCCCTCCTCCCTCAGAATCTGGGCAGTGAGTCAAAGCCACTTCTCCCTCAAAGTCCGGCCAATGAGCCAGAACAGATTCTTCCTCAAAACCAGGGAAACTAGACCCTCTGTTTCTTGTCAGTGGGCAAAGAAACGGAGCATAGGTATACCTGAGAATGCTCACTAAAAATAAAACGGGAGATATAACGATCACAGCTATTACAAGTCCTAAACGGGCACCTGTAACTTTTCTGATTGACACTGGGGCACAAATTTCTGTGCTGACAAAGAAAGATGCCCAGAGGTGTGGAATTGTTCCAACAAAGAACCGATATTGTGTTTTAAGTGCCTTGGGCACAACAACAGAATCTATGAATGGGGCCTTAGTCAAGCTCCCTTTGCCTGGAGAGGAAAACCAACTCTCCATCCATGGGGTGATTGGAGATATTCCAACCAATTTATTAGGGCTGAATGCCCTTGCTAGGAGGCAGTGGGAGGACTCAGAGGGTCTTCTGTGGTCTTTTGGCACACCACATTTTAACATCAGACTGCTCCAAGCTGCAGCCTCCCTACCATTCAGCAAAGTAACTAATGTGAAACAATACCTCCTTCCCCTGGGTGCCAAAGAGGGTATCAAGCCAGTGATACAGGAGCTACGACAACAAGGAGTAATACTTCATACCCATTCTCCTTTCAATTCTCCGGTGTGGCCAGTGCAAAATCCTAATGGGAAGTGGAGGCTGACAATAGATTTTCGTAGGCTAAATGCTAACACAGACCCTCTTACAGCAGCAGTCCCAAATCTAGCAGAATTCATAACATTGATTCAAGAAAAGGCTCATTCAATCATGCCACCTGTAGATATCAAAGACATGTTTTTTACGACACCTTTACAGCCAGAAGATATGGACCGTTTTGCTTTCGCATGGCAAGGACAGCAACGCACTTTCACTAGGCTTCGCCAAGGGTACAAACATTCTCCTACCCTGGCTCATCACGCTTTAGCCCAAGAGTTCGAAAAAGTACCCAAAGCGGACAATCTAGCTGTTCATCAACACACTGATGAGACCCTTGTGGGAGGAGATGAAATAGAAGAAGTGAGAGATACCCAACAGAAAATAACCTCCCACTTAGAAAGCCTTGATTTGCAAATTCCCTCAGAAAAAACCCAAACCCCTTCACATGAAGTGAAATTGTTGGGAATTTGGTGGAAAGGAGGTATGACACGTATCCCACCTGATACCCTAACCTCTTCAGATCAGATTAAAATGCCTGAATCCAAAAAAGATCTCCAACGTGCTTTAGGATGTGTATTAGTGCTCCGGAGAAAACACATCCCAGATTTTCCATAATTGCCAGACCTCTTTACAACTTGTTAAGAAAAGGGACAAAATGGGAATGGAGTGCTTCCCAAGAAGAAGCACTGCAATTGTTGGTTTTTGAAGCAACAGCCTCACCAAGCCCTGGGCCCTATTCATCCCACAGATGCTTTTCCGGTCTCCTCAGGGTTGTCAGTACACATATGGCAGCAGGGTCCTGAAGGTCCGACGAAGCCTGTTGGTTTTTACTCCCGTGGCTTTAAAGATGCTGAAAAAAGGTACACTACCTGGGAGAAAGGATTGTTTGTGGTTAGCTTAGCTCTCCTAGAAGCGGAGAAGATTGCACAACAACAACCAATTGTTTTGAGAGGCCCTTTCAAAGTTATTAAGGCTGTCTCTACTGGCACCACCCCCACCTGACGGGGTGGCCCAGAGGACCTCAGTAAGGAAGTGGTATGCTCAGATTGAACATGATTGTAGCGTCTTCTCAAGAACTGAAGGAGCTGTAAAAAAATCTGGCAATCCAAGAAACTGAAAACTTGGGTAGCAGCCAGGACAAACCTGCCTCAGTCATTAGAGTAGCCCCTCCTTTTTCCCCCAAACGGTCAGCAAATTCTTGGCTTACGGATGCTTCTGCCAAGCAAGAAGGAAAGGTGTGGAAACATAAGGCTGTAGCCCTCCACACTTCCTCAGGTGAAGGAATTATCACAGAGGGGGAAGGCAGTGCCCAAGTTGGCAAGCTGATAGCTGTTTGGAGTGTTTTCCAACGTGAGGCACAGAATACTTCTCCTGTCTGTATCTACACCGATTATTCCTATGCTGTGTTTAAGGGATGGACTGAGTGGCTTCCTTTTTGGCAGCAAAAGGATTGTGAAGTTAACAGAATCCCAGTATGGCAAAAGGAAAAGTAGCAAGAAATTCTCAGTATTGCAAGTCCAGGGAATTTTGCCGTGGAGTGGGTAGCCTCTCACCAGACAGATGGAAATCCAGCAGGAGAGTGGAACACTAGAGCTGACGAATTAGCAAGACTAAGTCCTGTGAAAAAAGATCAAATTACAGAGGACTGGGAGCACTTCTTAGAATGGTTGCATGTAAAAAGACAACGCACAGGTGCAAAAGATTTGTACAAAGAAGCCCTTGCTCGCGGTTGGTCTGTTACCAGAGAAATGTGTAAAACATGCATGTCAGCCTGTGAACAACGTCGCAGACGGCTAGAAAGACACCCTTTGGAAGATGACCCTCTGCATTTAAGAAAGGGTAAAGGCTTACGGGAAGCGTGGCAGGTAGATTATATCGGCCCCTTTAAAAAGTCAGGAAGTAAACACTTTGGGCTGGTAGGAGTAGAGATGATATCTGGGTTAGTCCAGGCCAACGCTTTTAAAAGAGCTACAGGAGATCATACTGTTCAAGCATTGCAGGCATGGTTTGGAACTTTCCCAAAACCACAAGAAATTCAATCTGATCACGGGTCTCACTTTACTGCCAAAGTTGTACAGGACTGGGCAAAAGGTGAAGGGATTAAACGGACTTTTCACACTCCTTACTACCCTCAAGCTAACGGCATTGTAGAAAGGACCAATGGTCTCTTGAAAGGACTTTTGAAACCACAGGAGGGAAATTGGGATGTTCGGCTATGGGAAGCTGTGAAAGGTGTGAATGATAGATGGGGGGTAAACGGGTGTCCCAAAATCACTGTCTTTTTCCCAACAGTTCCAAGCATAATTCTCTCACTGCAGGGACCAAATGATCCTAAGAATCCTGCACACTACCCTGGACAACCTGTTTCGGTAGATCTCCCTACCGTAGGAGAAGTACCACTAGTGCTAAAACGCCCTCTGAATAAATATGCATGGCTAGCCTCTGATGCCCTAGGGAGAGAGCATCGGATACATACACGCTGCATAATTCCATCATTCTAATTTTCTGCCTTTTGGTGGCAGACTCTGTTGTGTTCACTTTTCACAGAAGAACTCCGAGGGACATGAAGAAGAGCACATAAACCATGATAAGACTAGTGATACTTTTCTGCATCCTACCACAACACCAGGGCCAAAAACCAGCTGAGTGGCCATGGTCTGAAGCTACCATTAGGTACACTAGTGCTCTAGGATCCTATCCCAGAGATCATTGCCCAAACCTAGCCACTGTAGCACTGCAAGACTCTGAGGTATACCGTCCAAGTGAATGGGGATGGGACTTGAAGGATTGGACTAGAATCCTAAAAGGAACAAGAGGTGAACAAATTAAGGTAGGATGCAGAAAAGTAGAAGGATCTCTTTACCAGAAAGCTTCCACCATTGCAATCGCTGGAAATGTTCTAAAACCAGATGGGAAAAGTGATTTGCACCCCAACATTACGGCCAAACTCTGCCCTACAACGGAGTGGGTGTGTGACAAACAAACCCCCTTCATCCTGTGTGGTTGTCAGAAGAATGTCGGTAACTACACCTTAGGCCCCAGTACCAACAATGTGGAAATCACAAAGCTTCACAGAAACAAACTAACTGACTGCTGGTATAACTTTCCTCTAACCAAACCAACCTATGCAACATGCAATTGGCAAAATAACCCGGCAGATCAGCCAAGTCTGACAGGTTTAACTTATAAATTCAAAATAAACGCCGCAGCAAAGCCCATACTGAGTGCAGTAATCACATACCACGGTAGAAGTACCCCCCTTGTGTTAGATGACAAGAATAAAGTTTTTCCACCCTTTATGGTAACCCGAGGTGACGATGTTACAATACGATGTGGATTAATTGCTGAATTTTTTACCGAACCTGTACACAGTTATAGCATTGGACCTCATGGCCGTGTTTTGTTTGGTGAAATTCAAAATCAAGATTGTTGGCTAAACCTTAATTGCTGTACAATTTCCCCATAAAGTCACGTGTGGTAGAAACAATACAAAATACTGGGGGGAACTCAAAGTCGATGTTGCAATACCTACCACCCAACCACCGGTCATGCTAAGCCCGAGAATTTTTGAAATTGGACCACGTATAATCACAAAAACAGGCCAACAACAACTATTGCTCAATCTGGCATGGTCCCTTAAACAAGTCAAGTTGCTGGTGCAAAACAATGTCTCAGAAATTCAGCCAGCTTGTTCACCTTTTCTGCAGACTTCCTTCAAGGGGCAGACAACCGGGTTGCAAAAGCGGAACCCTTCTAAGAAACGGACGCAAAGAGACATAACCGGCGTTGTGGGAACAGGATTGGGAATCTTAAATAGTATCGATTCAGAAGTGCTAATGAATAAATTGGCTGCCACAACTACAGATTTGACTAAAATACAACAAGCCATCAGCGGTTGTTATCAAACATATTACCAAATTGAGAAAAGGTAAATGTGAATGACCACAAATTGATAATTGGCATGCTCCGTGCTACGCAAAACAACATTTCTTTGGCTCTCAGCTGCGTCCAGGCTCAATTGTGGATGCAGTCCGTTGCTGCCTCAATTGTAAGAGAAGGCAAAGAAGGCACTTTTCCTACTGAAATTCGGAACATAATCTGGGACGGTGCCACTGATTTTGAAAGAGAATTCCAATCCTGGTGGAATTTAGTGAATTTTACCTACAATCCCATCACAAACACAGCCACAGCCTTTGTACTAACCATACGTAATGCTTCAGTGCATTGGATAGTCCCTATCATTGCATTAGGGCTGAACCATGATGCAGCTATTCTCTACCCTTTCCAGCACAGAGAATGGGCCCGTCAAACTGGGAAGAAGTGGCAAACTGTTAATTTGGACACTTGTATTGTCCGAGAACAACAAGGGTTTATCTGTGAAAGCAGTGCAATTAGACCTCAAGACATTTGTTTGGACACAGAACAAAATAGCTGTCCTTTTGAAATTCATCCTAACAAGATTCCTGAAACACTGCTTGTGTATATAGGCAATGGATGTGCATGCTTAAGAACTGCATGTGATAAGGTATTTCTAGAAAATTTAGTTGTAGATACTAAAACTCATTCAAATTCTTGTGTTTGTAACTTGACTGAAAGCACAGGATGTGATTTCTCTTATTTAGCCCCACTTACTTCTTATTGTATTTTACAGTCCAATTACACAGTGATCCACCAATTATTGCCTACCCCCACTGGGATGAACCTTACTTAGGTAAAGCACTTGTTGCTTCACCAGGATTTCATTGGAATTTTGGAAAAGATCAAGAAAAACAGACAGAAAACCTTGGTAACTGTTGATCACAATGGGAAAGAAACACATTGTTTTCTAGACAGAGGAAAGAAAGATGCTGGACACAGCTGGTGGGATACTCCTTTTGGGTGCTCACCTACTGCTACAGGTGTCCTGAACAAATTGTGTCATCCCATCCTTGTTCTCTTGATTTTACTTTTGATTGGGTTTGTTTTATCAGCAATCTTACACATCATGAATTGCAGAATGATGAAACGGTTGACATCTGTAATAGATGTGCACAATTTGGACACTATCCCATCCACTGTGGACACCCCTAAGGTTATTGACACAAGATGAACTACATGAGTATTAAAATAAGGTAAGACATGATTAAAAATTACATGTGTATTTTGATTAAAAATTACTTATTCCTTCTTTTTCCTTTTCTTTCTCTTTTCTTATTTTCTCTACCCTTTTCTGGGATATGCTACCAACATTAACGAGTCCTGAAGACTTCGCAACAACACTACAAAATCGTGCTGATGGAGCTCTCCTGATGACAATCGTGAGTCATGGGGTGGTGTAAGAGACGGTCTGAAGATCCCTCATCTGCCTCACGATCATCGCCGAGAACAGAGGCTAAACACAGGAGTTCCGACCTGCCTAAGGTGGGATGTCTGCCAACTGTTGCCTGCAGGTGTGCTCGCTGGGAACTGGTACGCATTCCTGAGGAAATTTGTGCAGGTCACAGTGGACTGCGCCGTTCTTGCTGCCCAGGCGGGAAGGACTGCGCTGAAGCGGAAAGGAATGACCTGTCCTCTACACCTGTCCTGTACCTGTTTCCCAAAGCAACGGGCCTCATAACAACGGCTGTAGATTTGCCCCACCTCTTGGGGAAAAGGGCGAGATGTGGGGATACAGCTAGAAAGCAGAAGCGAGAGCACTGCTAAACTCATGCCAGAAGTAGACGCGCTAACGCTGCTAGGCCGCAAACCATAGCAGGCAGTATAGTTAGCATAGGAGAAAGGCATGCTTGGTATGTACCTGGGATAGTTAGGGCTAGCTTTTAGTTTTGCAATGTTATTACGAAACACAGATATGGTCTTGGCCAGTTGCCCCTCGTTTCAAAAAAGGCCTATAAAGGGACTTTCTGAAATAACTGAGATGAGATCTCCCCACGGAAAGAAGACAAATCTATTGGCAGCAGAGCACGAGGACTTCATCTCATCCGTTGGTAGCCATTACCCCCCCTTTCTTCCTCTCTACTCTTTTACTTTGTTTTTCTTTCTCTCTCTCTCTCTTTCTCTCCTCTATCGCATTACCGTGTTGTGGGTACTTAACAAAGGTGAAAAGGTGATTAAAACTGAAATCCCTTGTGTCCTTTTGCACTCGGAGATCTGTAAACAAACCATCACGACCCTTACTTGTATTAACGGATCGTGACACATGTCCAAAAGAAAAAATCACTGGAACAAAAAGAGCAAACTGATCCAAGGTGAACTGATCCACGGTGAAAAACAGAAGCCTACAAAAATCTGGGGGGAAAAAAAAAGGCAACTCACGTGCCCGATTCACAGATGCAACTCCTGCAAAACTTTTGAAGGCAGTCTCACTCCCTCTGCTGAACAATCAACTGGAGGAAATCCCACTCCAAATCTGTGGGAAACAACAAAAGTGGTGCAACAAGCACTTCATAGAATAAAAACTAAAACTCCACCTGAATAAATTAATGCAATTAACATTGCATTAATTTCACCTGGCTTTTTTTTTTTTTTTTTTTTTTTTTTTTTTTTGAGGAAATCTGTTTCTTTTCTCTTTTCTAAGAATGTCAAACATCCCTGCATTGACGATAAAGAAAGCAGTTTGAGGGCAGAGAAAGTGCAAGCAGCAGAATCACATCTAAATGTGATAACCATTTACTCACGTGGACGCTGTCCCTTTGTGTTAGCCCCAAGGAGTTGTACTTCTTTTTAATAATCGGTCTAGTGGGCCAAATTTTCACTTTTTAAGAACCTACCAACACATGGGATGGAGCTGCATGAAAACCAATGAAATGTAAAGTGTCACCATAATTGCTTGCATTGACAGTTTGTTAACGTTTGTCATTTAAGAATTTATACATATTTGAAATCATACAAATATGTTCTAACCTTCCCAGTTCTGCCTCAGAAGACTTCAAAATTATTATCATTCAGCTAATTTTTTAAATTTACTATTTAGTGAATTAAAGAATCTTGACAAAACACAAGCAAATGCTAGAGAAGAAATGATTAAATCCCCCTTCCAGGGGACCCCAGGCGCTGACGGCTGCCACCGGCGTGCGCCAGGTCGGGACCGGCAGGCAGGGCTGCACCCCGCGTCTGCCACAACACCTGCAGCTTCTGCAGCCTGAAACACAGCTGGCTCAGGGGTTTCAATCAAGAGCCAAAAGATCTTGCTGGTCAATTTGGGGCAGAGAAAGGTCATCACTTCTAGCATGGCATAAGCCTGCCACTACATTTCTGTCAAGGACAATCACCTTGTTGCAGTGAAACTCCTGGGTAAAATACTGAAGCGCTTTCAGATTCATATTATCCGACATTTCGGTGACCTTCTTTTATACCTGCATTGCTTCATACTGCTGGTTGTGGGCACAAGTTCTTTGTACACTATCCTGGAAATTAAAAAGATCAGAAACAACACCCACCCCTCCCCCACCACCACCCCTTCCCCAGCCACAACCCTAACAAAACCAACCTCTAGAATGTTCAGGAGTTCAAATGAGAACAAGCATAGATGGGGCATAAAAAGATGGATCCTCCTTAGACATTTGTGCATGCAGTGCCCTGCAATCCACTAAGTTCTACTTCTCGTACACCAAATACCTGTCTTCGGAACTCCTTGTTCTCCATTCAAACCCTTCTGGGAGGGTAATCGAGGAGATACTCTTACATATTTTTAGCACATCTTGCACTAGGCAATTAAATCCAGTGCGCAGCATTACCTGACGAACTGAGGCGGTGACAAGGTCAATTAAGACCTGTTCATATCTTCATTTGGAGCTCTTCCAACTGCTTGAAAAGTGAAGCCTTGGACATTGAAGGTTCAGACTAAGGAAAATCCAAAACGTGGACAGCATCTCCCTTCTGCTGGAAGCCTTCAAGTTCACCACTGCAGTCTGCAGCCTACACAGATCATCTGAGGATTGTAAAAGTTCTCCAAGGAAGAACAAGAACAAGGCTAATGCATGCACACAAACGCTGATCAAAAGCACTTGATGCTCTTGGACAAAAAGATGTAACCTTCACTTTTGGAAAGACAAGGTGACTATGGTTGTCTCCACAGTACTCGTAGGAAAAAATCCCTGAAGTTTTGTAAAACCTCTTTTCAGGGCTTTGTTAACTTCATTTTTGTTAAGAATTGGGGAACGCAGAGAGACCTGTCACTTTTTTTGCAGAATGCCATAGAAACTGCTACACTCACTTCAACAACAGTCCAAATAACCTTCTCTGCAAATACTGACCATATGCAGTTCTGGTTGATACAAACCCCCATTACCTAAGAAAAGGAACAACTCGGCAAGCAGTTTGCAAAGATGAACAACTTAGCACGACTGCGGCTGATGACATGCCCTGACTTTTTTTACCTTCAGCTGTGGGTGCCGTACCTGCCTACCCTCACACATGCCACTCAAAGCTGCTTGCGTGGAGCTCTCGCACCACCTATGCCAGCAACTGTGCCCAGCCGCCACCCTTCTTCAGCACCATCGCACCTACCACAAGGTAGCTGAATCAGAGGGAAAAGGAGGTCGCCAATGGAGGGAAGTTGTTCCCCCTGACAGCTAAGCTCCGACTCCGGGGTCCCTTATGTCCTTCCCAGGATAGGCAGGAAAACGTCTCGGCGGAGCGCAGCGCTGGGCGGGAGCGGCCAGCACGGCACCGAGCGCGCCCCCCACTCCCTCCCGCCCGCGCCGCTGCGGAGACCCCGGCTTCGCCGGAATCGGCCACGTGCTGCACGGAGGGCAGCGCGGCAAAGGCGGTCGCCCCTCGTTACCCTAGGAAGGCCGGCCTCGGATCCCCGCTCTCTCCACCGGCACGGGCAGTGCCAGCAGACTGTCGCTGCGGCCGCCGCTGGCCGAAAGCCTCGCCGCGCACCGCCCGGCCGGCCCCGCCGCTCCGCGGGGTCACACGGCACCTGCCGTGGGCGGCAGCCGAGCGACAGCAAGCAGAAGCGCTCACCGCCGCGCCACTCGCCGCCCCGCCCGGGCGCTCCTCTCCTCGCGCTACCACCATGGCGCCGGCCCGCCCCGCCTTCCCCGTCGCCTGCGGCGCAACGCGGGTGCTCCGAGCCACGCAGCACGCGTGCGGCCGGACCCTGCCGAGCCGCAGGCGGAGCCGGGGCACGGCCCGGGCGGGAGAGCTTCCGGCGAGGCTGGGCGGGCGGCGAGCGCGGCCGAGCGTGAACGCGCCAGGCGGGCTCGGCCGGCGGCGCGATGGGGAGCTAGATGGAGGCGGCAGCACCGCGCGGCATAAAAGAGCTGATCGTCCCGCAGCCGCCCGCTCCTCAGCCCCTCGGCTGCTGTCGAGAAGGGCCCCGGCCCTGGCCGCGCCGGTGGCGAGGTGGCTCCGCAGCCCGCGGCCAGCCCTGGCGGGGCAGGGGAGCACTGCGAGCAGCCCCGGCGCCGCGCAGCCGTCTGTAACGCGCGGTGGGAGCCGCCGGCAACTATTTGACACCTCCCGGGGGGCTGGGGAGGAGCACGGAGACCACGCAGCAGGTCGCTGCCGTTAGGGAAAATTAATCCACCATGCCTGAGGTTGATGTCCGAAAAGGAGACAGAGGAGTCCTGCAACATTCTTCGACTACAGGGAGAGTCCATGGGGCTTTTCCCATGGGGTCTGTCAAACGGTTGCGGGATGCAGCCCCCTTTTGATGCGAAGTTCCCAGCCACAGCACCCTTTTCCTTTTCCCCACTGGCTGAGGTATTCGGGAGATACAGACTTCCAGAACTGCCTACTCTATGTCCCCCTCTAATATGCACCCCCCTTTTGGCATCGAAAAGGAAGAAAAAAAACCATTTCTAATGCTATTAAGTCTTTGTTGCCTTGCTCTAGGTTCAGGAATTTAACACGGCCTTGATTAATCAACAGTCTCTGATGATTAGTAACAGTTCTAGAGAACTAATACTTTCTTCTGTTACTTCACTTCCCGTAAGTTCCTAGCCTTGTCTACAGGCCAATTCACACGGTCTGTTTGTAAAGACTCATCCATCTCATTCCTTTTAATCCCTCCTTTTTTTATTTAATCTGTAGTTGTCTTTACAAACCTTAATTACCATTGATTTAATTTTTTCTTCTTGAGTCTTCTGGGCTTTTGCTATTATTTGCAGTGACATCCTTTTCTGTCCTTTTCTAGTCATTTCTGGATCAGGTAGGCATGGCTGCTAGCAGCATCCCCTTGACCACCTGCTGAAAGAGCTGCACCCAGCATGGTGTCACGCATGGTCAAAAGATTAGAGTTGCTATAGCATAGAAGAGGAGAAATGGTATTCATTTAGCCCATAGCTGGCCAGTTAACCATGAAAACATGTCCCATTACCATCTTTTCAACACTTGGACAGGTCCATGAGCTGAGGTTATTTCCTCTGTTATTTGACCACTTTTCCGCTGTCATCTGCTTGCAAACAGCAGCTCGAGTCATTTAATTTCCCACAAACTCCTCCTTCTTCTGCTAACAGATAATCTAATACCATCCAATGTTGAAAATGCCACTTTCCTCATTGAAGTGGGTTGCTCAGCAAGACGGTCAAGAGCTGTGGCTGGCTGGTTGGTAATTATTTCTGAGACAGCTTGTAACCTAATTATCTCATTCAAATGATAAATGGGTTGCCAGGCATCTGGGATTAATTCCTTAGGTTGCCAAGTGGCTGGTCCATCATGTTGCGTAACTTGTTCTGGTGGCCATTCATCTTTTCCCCGTTTTGGGGTGCTCCCTGCAGCCAAGGCTGCATCAGCTGACTGCTTTTCTCTAATTAAATCATCACAGATTTGGATTCCTAAGCGATTTCCCTGAATTTGTAGTAGCAAAAAGAACAATGGTCTAAGATATACACCATATCCCTGACCAGTTTGGAGGTAACCTGAGCTAAGCATGTTGGCCACAAATCCAATCATGTCCTTTCAAAGCCCGTGTTCCATTAGCAAAGGGGCCTTCCTACCCTTGGTCATCAATTGGTAGGTCAAAATACTGCGGGTTTCCCTGGCCTAACGGTCCTCCAACAATAGCTGCCCCACCATAAGGGTCACAGCATTTGCATTTCCAAGCTCCCACACAGGGTTCCCATCTACATTTACATCTGCAAGTTGCTTGCTTGGATTTGGAGCAGAACTCACTAAAAGGCTTTGAGTTCCAATCCGCTGTTGCCATTCCCACTGATAATCACAAACAACATGTCTTCTACTTGTGGGATTTTTGTGGGGACAGCTTAAAAATAGGTGGTCAAAAAACCCCCTTGTCCCTCCCCATTGCTTTACAGGCTTCCAAATGTTTTTGGTAAGAACACCTTACGCAGCTACCATTAGTGAGCTGAACAGCTCTTTGATTGCAATTGTCTTGATATTTGGAACAATTGTAAGGAGGGCAATTGTGGGTTCAAACCCAATTGTTTAAAGCCAGAGGGAAAGTCAATTGACAAACGCCTTTTCCTACATAGACCCACCCTGTCCTGTTTAGGCAATAAGTGCCTGTTGGAGAAGAATGAAGTGGCCATGGACTTCCTTCTTTGGCCCCAAAGCCCATCCTATTGTGGCCCTCACATTGACCCACCATTTAGGTTCAGCTGGGCTAGCCAACCATGGCCACTCTTCAGATCCTCCTGGCCCTCCACAGAGCCAGCAATTGCTAAGGTGAAAAACTTTTGCTACTTCTTCTGCTAAGGCTGCAAATTGATTCTCCCACTCCTGGCCTAAACTTAGCTGACCATATAAAAGTAGAGTTATTAAGGAAAATGTTTTAATAGTGTGATCTAATTAGCTAGTCTAATTTTCCCATTGTCTTCTGCAGCACCTGTGGCAATTGAAGACACAGAAACTAGTTAACGTGAAACAATGGCTGCAAGTATTAGCGCCCCAGTGAGTGGAGATTCTAGAGGAGGGATACCCATAGAGACTATTTCAGCAGGTGGTCTGTGGGTAGGCACGCAGGGCTTCCTCTGATGTCGAAGCACTGGCTACTGCTCCGGCCCACTCCTGCAGAGTGTCAGTCACAGCCTCCCGGCCTTCTCCTCCAGCTGAGATGTGCAAATCTCTGAGGCTTCAGAGACCTTGACCCGAGAGTGACGGGTCCACCTGTGTCCAGCTGTCTTCATGGCTGTTTCTGTCGTCAGTGACACTTGGAATGGGCCACGCCATTTCAGAACCACTGGCGCTTCTTTCTGCTCCTTAACTAGGACTCAATCTCCTGGTTGGATGTTACAAGCAGCAAAGTCCAAAGGTGGGGCTTGTGCCAGCTGAGCTTCCTGTTGAAGGGGTTTCACAAGAAGCAGTATCCTGGCCACAGATGGTTTTAAATATACATCACTTACCTCTACTCCCCCACTAGGTTGAGACTTAGCCGGGTAATTCATAACAACGACGGAAAGGGGGAGAACGGAATCTCTCTTCTGGCTCGGGCTCTCATTCTCGCCAAAGCCAATGTCCAAAGCCCTAGCCATGGCATCTTGGTTTCTATTACCAGCTTCAAAAGGTGTTTATTTCTCTATTCATTGTTTTCTACCCGAGCCGAGCTCTGGGGGTGCCAGGGCCTATGGAGGTGCCATTGTGTTCCTAAAGAAGCCAAAACCCCTTGAAGGATCTTTCCTGTCAAATGAGTTTCCCTATCTGAGTCTATTGCTTCTACAATGCTGTATCTTGGAATGATTTGTTCCAAAAATGCCTTAATACCTGATGCTGTCGTTGCTGAAGCAGTTGGAAATGCTTCTGGCCACCTTGCTAGCTGACATACCATTACCAGAAGACATGAAGCCTTCCCACTTGGGGCATCTCAGGAAAATCCACCTGGCATCTTTGGAAGGGACCTGCAGCCCAAGGCCTCCCTCCCCTGGCAAGTTCCTTTGTAACTTGGCTGTTTGCTTTAGCACAGATCAAGCAACCTTCAACAGCTCGTTCTGCCAGTCTAAAAAGACCCCCAGCAACATCCAGCATGAGGAAGGCTTCTGCCAATCCTCAGGAGGTGCAAGGACTCTCTTCACGGAGTTCTTTTAAGATTGGTAGGGCCAAAGCTTCTGGTATCTCTTGTTTGCCATCCCTTGTAAACCAAGTATTGCCTTTTTTCTCTGCCACACGGCTTTTAACTGTATCTCGAACTCCTCTGGGAGAAAAGACAGCTTCCCGGCCAGTGATGGAGTCACTGGGAGCAAAGGGGGCATCTTGGAGAGTTCTGGCAGAAGTGTTGCTTTCTGACTTTCTTCATCCACCAAAAAGGAGACAGAGGAGGCCTGTAACATTCTTCAACTACAGGGAGAGGCCATGGGGCTTTTGCCATGGAGTCTCTCAACTGATTGCGGGACGCAGCCCCCTTTTGATGCGAAGTTCCTGGCAACAGCACCCTCGGAGGTACTCGGGAATTACAGACTTCCGGAACTGCCTACTCTAGGCTCCCCTCTAATATGCACCCCCCTCTTGGTATGGAAAAGGAAGAAAACGAAACTATTCCTAATGCTATTAAGTCTTTGCTGCCTTGCTCTAGGTTCAGCAATTTAACACGGCCTTGGCTGAGCAACAGTCTCTGTCGATTAGTAACAGTTTCTAGAACTAAGACTTTCTTCTGTTACGCCCCTACCAGTAAATTCCTAGCCTTGTCTAAGGACAGATTCACACGGTCTCTTTGTTAAGACACATCTATGTTACTTCTTTCACTCCCACACCTTCTTGGCGGTGCGATGGCTCCCCCCGGCACAGCACCTGGCACAAAACCCCCCTATGCACATGCACACACACCTGCACTTACCCTGCACTCCGCTGCACACACACACCCCCACCTCCCGCACACTAACACCCCCCTCCACATCCCCGCCATGCTACTTGCAGTGGCCCCGCCCCTGCCATCCCGGCCGGCTGGCAGCACTCACTCCTCACATGCCTTGCGTTTCCTTGCTGCCCCCTCTGTAGCCTTCCCTCAACCTGCCTTTTCTCCCCTGCCTTGCATTGACTTGCTCACCCATCCCCCACCTGACTTCCTTTCACATTCGTCTAGCTCTGGCCTCACCTTTCCTTTTCCTTCTGGGACCCTCATTGCCTTGCCTCGCCTCGCCTCGCCAAGCCACCACTTGCCTTGCCCTGCCCTTGAAGCCCTCCCTTGCCTTGCATGACCTTGCTCACCCCTCCCCCACCTGGAATTCAAGACCCCTTTTCGATGCCATTTCATGGCCTTGCCCTGCCCTTTCTGCTCCTCCTAGGAATCTCAAAGCTCTCAAGCATCTCCCGTGTTTCAGGATCACAGGAGAGGAAGACCAGGGGAGGACGCGTGTTGCCACACTCATCTCTATGGGCAGCCTTGGTCTGGGAGCAATCCTTGCATGTCTTGAATCTTGCAAGGGCAATTCACATTTTGCCCTTGAGCTCGGGGACCAGAATGAGAGTTCTTTTGCCTACAAAGGAAAGCAGGTAGCTCAAGTCTTTGAGGTGCAGAGGAGACATGACCCACGCGGGATCGAGGCCACACAAAGCACTTGGTCCTGGCCACTTTTGTGTACCAGCAGTCCTTGAATGTGCTTCTCACCTGCCTTGCCTGGCCTTGCCTTGGCAACACAACACTTTCCTTGTCTTGCCCTGCTAGCCCTCTGGAGCCCTCTGGAGCCTTGCATTCCTTTGCATGGCCATGCCCCGCCCTTGACCTGCCTACCGCTTTCCTCCAAGGCCTTGACTTGCCAAGCACTTCCTGTTTCTGCCTGGCCTTCCCATCAGTGGAATTTCCTTCCTACGGCCAGCCTTGCCTCTAACGTCTGGGCCTTCTCTTGCCTACCACTCCATTTGCTTTGCCCTCACTGCTCTGGCCTTGCTTACCTCTCCCTTGACTTGCCCACAATTGCCTGCACTTGCTTTGCAGCGCCTTGCCTGCATGGAAGGCGAGGGCAAGAGTGGTAGGCAGGGCAAAGCAAAGCCAGCAAGTTGTAGGTAGTGCGAGGCAAGGCAGCAGAGGCAAAGGAAGCAGAGCAAGGGTAGCTTAAGAAGAACTAGACAAGGTACTGAAGGCAAGGCAAGGCCAAGAGACTCGGAGTGCCTTTCCTTGCGAAGGCAAGGACATAAGTGCCAGTGTTGCTGGAGCAGATGTTAAGGTAACACGGGGAGGAATAGAAAGTGCTGAGAACAGCGTGTGTGCTGCTAGTTTGAGGGGTGTAGTTGAAGTTGCAGGCAGCAAGATCTTCCTCAGCCCGCACTGTTTTGAGCTCTGTTTTTGCCAGATGGTTTCAAGTTGGTGGGCAGAATCTGCGAGAGGGCAAAGATTGGTTTGGGCCAAAGAGGTTTGTCTGCCTCTTGGAGTGCGGTATAAAGAAGAGTCCGCTCTTGGAAGGGGAAGATGAGGGAAATCTTTTTGTCCTGAGGTGCTGTTGATTTGAGTGCAGGGACGTTTGCAACTTGCCTCTGCCCTTGGGGTGCTTTCGAGCAGCGCCAGGCGCTTGGCCTTCTTTTGCAAGTCGTCAGCGCCATCGTGTGCTTGTTTCGAGGAGCGCTGACAGTGCCGGGGAAAAAGCCAAGCGCTTCGCTGGCGCCGCCCCGGTCGTGTGCGAGCAGTTGCTGCAAGAGCTCCGCTGTGCATCCTGCCTCTTGGAGACACAAAAGAATGTGATCCTGCACGTAGCGGGGAAGCAAGAGGAATCTTTTCATTGTTGGCTGTGCAGTTTCTAAGCGGCAAAAGTCAAGGCAGCTCCAGCACGGCCTCTTTCTTTCAGAACCTTTTCTGTGCCATCATGCTCAACATGCAACTCGCACCCACTGAACTGAATCAAAGGTCCTGGAGAGACGCACTTTCCTTCAAGCTCTAGCTACCATCTTACCCTCCACCTCTCGCCAATCCCAAAGCCCTTCCAAACATGCAGCAGCTGCACGCAGAGAACAAGTGCTAGAAGAAGGCGTTGGCCTTCAGAGTCCCTCTGAAGTCTGTAAACTAGGCGAAACATTGCAGTGACCAGCACTTTCCTTCGCAACTATCTACAGAGCGTCATCACATTCTCTCAGAGTGGCTAAGTCCACCCTTGCAGCACAGCAGCGTTTCCAGCCACAGTTCGGACTGAGAGATGGGCCAGGTGAGAAAGCATTTGTTGACTATCCCTCGTCTCCGGAAGACTTGATACTCGCAACGCAATCACGTCCACACACCTTCAGTGTGGCCAAGTTCAAGCCAGCTAGAGCTCACAGAGACGGGAAAGTCAGGAGAGAAGCCGTTCCAAAAGTACCGTGTACTTAGGGCAGCATTCAAACTGTGCACAGCACTCTACAGCACTGTAGACCGTGGCTTCTCTGACAAGACGTGCCATCCCGTTGTTGGCTCTCGCAGCTCGCTTGCTAGCTGCTCTCCTGAAGAAAAGAACTAGGAGGAAAAGCCAATGCTGGGCTGCACCTTCCCCTTGCCTCACGTAAAGCACCTGAAACTGTCCGCTGGCTGCACTATTTCCTTTCTCCCCCGTATGGCGAAACATTAACGTAATCGCAGTTCTTTCCAGGGAAAGCTGCAAGAGAAATAGGTAGCAGAACAAGTAGCTGCAAGTTGGACATTAAGTTTCCGACTGCTAACGTGAATCCGAAAACAAGCGAGTGACAGGCACGCTTCCTCTTGCAGCCTGTGCGATGCACACACCAGCTCGGTGCTCTGCCTTCATTCTTACGCCCTTCGTAGCTGGTCGCGCTTTCGTTTTGCTGGAGACGAACCGTCGTCTATTTCTCGCGCAGAGAGCACGGTGCCGGCAGCCGAATGCTGCAGGCTGCTGCTTCTGCCGAAACACGCCTGGGCTATGCAATTTCTCTCTAGCGCTGAAGTAGTACCACATTCTCTTTGCTTTGTAGCCAGCATCTTTACGAAAAGCTTCTCGGCTACGTCTGGCACAGAGAACAGCTTTATTTTAACCGGCTTAGCCGGAGCTTGCCCCCGACGCGTGGCAACTTGTATTTGCACCACATTTCTGTGGCAGTCCTCTTTCCTTTACAGGCTGCACAGCTCCGTCAGATGGCCGTGCGCTCTGCACCTGCCTTCTCACTTCCAAGTAGCACCGCGCACATTAGAGCCTTGCAGGGAGAGAAGACGCGGCTAGGCGTCTCGCCCAGAAGAACGTGGCAGGGCGAAAAGATGTTCTTCCTTTCTCCTTCTTCTTGCCCGAATTGTGCTGCTGTGTTGAAAGTCTTGGCCAGCGAAAAGCTACTCCAGCAAGTGTTTCTCTCCTGACGCATTGCGCTGAGCGAGAGCTACGCGGACAGTGTGGACCCTGTGAAACAGCAAGAAAATGATTGCACGTCGAGCTGAGGAAAATCCGTGCACAGCGCACTGTGGCCGCGTGCAGTGTTCGCGCTGAAGAGCGGCACGGCTAAAAGTCATCGCTGGGCTTCAGTTCTGTCCAGAGCGCAGAAGGCGAAGAACGAAGCAGCTGGGCACCGGCTGCATGTACTCAGTGGAGCGAATTTCAAATGACCAGCCAAGAGCTGCTTCACAAGCAGATTCAGCTGAGAATGCTCTGGCTGCTTCACAAAGGAAGGTGCTGTGTTGCACTCCTGGACACTACCTGGCAAGAAGCAGTTTCTTACACCTTCAATGCTGCAGAGTCCATGCAGCTGGAGCACCCCCAGAAGGACGCGTCCAGCTAGAAGGCGTTCTTCAAGTACCCCCCTCTTCCAAGTAGCCTTGAAACTGAGCACAACACACTGCGGCTCGGCAGCTTCCTTCTCAGATAGACGTGCCGTCACACTGTTCACTCTCGCAGCTCCGTTGCCCACTTGCAGCAGCTGCTCGCAAAGAAAAAGGCTCCAGAAGAAAAAGCAACTGCTGGGCTGCCCTTTCCCCTTGCCTCACGTCAAGCACCAGAAACTGTCCGCTGCACTCTCTATTTCCTTTCTCCGTCGCATCTACCACTGTAATGTCTGCATCTCGAAGCATAAACCCCGGCACAATTCTTTCCTGGGAAAGCTGGAAGAGAAATAGGTAGCAGCACACGTAGCTGCAAGTTGAACTTTAAGTTTCGAGCTGCTAACGTGAATCCGAAAACAAGCACTCGAGGCAGCCACGCTTCCTCTTGCAGCCTGTGCGATGCACACACCAGCTCGGTGCTTTGCCTTCATTCATACGCCCTTCGTAGCAGGTCGCGCTTTCGTTTTGCTGGAGACGAACCGTCGTCTACTTCTCGCGCAGAGAGCACGGTGCCGGCAGCCAAATGCTGCAGGCTGCTGCTTCTGCCGAAACACGCCTGGGCTATGCAATTTCTCTCTAGCGCTGAAGTAGCACCACATACTGTTTGCTTTGTAGCCAGCAGCTTTACGGAAAGATTCTCGGCTACGTCTGGCACAGAGAACAGCTTTATTTTAACCGGCTTAGCCGGAGCTTGCCCCCGACGCGTGGCAACTTGTATTTGCACCACATTCCAGTCGCAGTCCTCTTTCCTTTACAGGCTGCACAACGCCGGCAGATGGCAGTGCTTCTCTGCACCTGCCTTCTCACTTCCAAGTAGCACCGCGCACATTCGAGCCTTGCAGGGAGAGAAGACGCGGCTAGGCGTCTCGCCCAGAAGAACGTGGCAGGGCGAAAAAGTGTTCTTCTTTTGTCTTCCTCGTCGCCCAGAGTGTGCTGCTGTGTTGAAAGTCTTGGCCAGCGAAAAGCTACTCCAGCAAGTGTTTCTCTCCTGATGCATTGCGCTGAGCGAGAGCTGAGGAAAATCCTTGCACAGCACCCTGTGGATGCGTGCAGTACACACGCCGAAGAGCGGCACGGCTAAAAGTCATCGCTGGGCTTCAGTTCTGTCCAGACAGCAGAAGGAGAAGAACGAAGCAGCTGGGCACCGGCTGCATGTACTCAGTGGAGCGAATTTCAAATGACCAGCCAAGAGCTGCTTCACAATCAGATTCAGCTGAGAATGCTCTGGCTGCTTCACAAAGGAAGGCGTTGTGTTGCACTCCTGGACACTACCCGGCCAGAAGCAGGTTCTTACACCTTCAATGCTGCAGAGTCCATGCAGCTGGAGCACCCCAAGAAGGACGCGTCCAGCTGGAAGGCGTTCTTCAAGTACCCCCCTCTTCCAAGTAGCCTTGAAACTGAGCACAACACACTGCGGCTCGGCAGCTTCCTTCTCAGATAGACGTGCCGTCACACTATGCACTCTCGCAGCTCCGTTGCCCACTTGCAGCAGCTGCTCGCAAAGAAAAAGGCTCCAGAAGGAAAAGCCACTGCTGGACTGCCCTTTCCCCTTGCCTCACGTCAAGCACCAGAAACTGTCCGCTGCACTCTCTATTTCCTTTCTCCGCCGTATGGCGAAGCATAAACCTAACCGCAATTCTTTCCAGGGCAAAGCTGGAAGAGAAATAGGTGGCAGCACAAGTAGCTGCAAGTTGAACTTTAAGTTTCCGACTGCTAACATGAATCCGAAAACAAGCGAGTGGCAGGCACGCTTCCTCTTGCAGCCTGTGCGATGCACACACCAGCTCCGTGCTCTGCCTTCATTCTTACGCCCTTCGTAGCTGGTCGCGCTTTCGTTTTGCTGGAGACGAACCCGGCAGCCAAATGCTGCAGGCTGCTGCTTCTGCCGAAACACGCCTGGGCTATGCAATTTCTCTCTAGCGCTGAAGTAGCACCACATTCTCTTTGCTTTGTAGCCAGCATCTTTACGAAAAGCTTCTCGGCTACGTCTGGCACAGAGAACAGCTTTATTTTAACCGGCTTAGCCGGAGCTTGCCCCCGACGCGTGGCAACTTGTATTTGCACCACATTCCAGTCGCAGTCCTCTTTCCTTTACAGGCTGCACAACGCCGGCAGATGGCAGTGCTTCTCTGCACCTGCCTTCTCACTTCCAAGTAGCACCGCGCACATTAGAGCCTTGCAGGGAGAGAAGACGCGGCTAGGCGTCTCGCCCAGAAGAACGTGGCAGGGCGAAAAGATATTCTTCCTTTCTCTTTCTTCTTGCCCGAATTGTGCTGCTGTGTTGAATGTCTTGGCCAGCGAAAAGCTACTCCAGCAAGTGTTTCTCTCCTGACGCATTTCGCTGAGCGAGAGCTACGCGGACAGTGTGGACCCTGTGAAACAGCAAGAAAATGACTGTACGACGAGCTGAGGAAAATCCGTGCACAGCGCCCTGTGGCCGCGTGCAGTGTTCGCGCTGAAGAGCGGCAAAGCTCAAAGGCATCGCTGGGCTTCAGTTCTGTCCAGAGCACAGAAGGAGAAGAACGAAGCAGCTGAGCACCGGCTGCATGTACTCAGTGGAGCGAATTTCACATGTCCAGCCAAGAGCTGCTTCACAAGCAGATTCAGCTGAGAATGCTCTGGCTGCTTCACAAAGGAAGGTGCTGTGTTGCACTCCTGGACACTACCTGGCCAGAAGCAGGTTCTTACACCTTCAATGCTGCAGAGTCCATGCAGCTGGAGCACCCCCAGAAGGACGCGTCCAGCTAGAAGGCGTTCTTCAAGTACCCCCCTCTTCCAAGTAGCCTTGAAACTGAGCACAACACACTGCGGCTCGGCAGCTTCCTTCTCAGATAGACGTGCCGTCACACTGTTCACTCTCGCAGCTCCGTTGCCCACTTGCAGCAGCTGCTCGCAAAGAAAAAGGCTCCAGAAGGAAAAGCCACTGCTGGACTGCCCTTTCCCCTTGCCTCACGTCAAGCACCAGAAACTGTCCGCTGCACTCTCTATTTCCTTTCTCCGTCGCATCTACCACTGTAATGTCTGCATCTCGAAGCATAAACCCCGGCACAATTCTTTCCTGGGAAAGCTGGAAGAGAAATAGGTAGCAGCACATGTAGCTGCAAGTTGAACTTTCTGTTTTCAACTGCTAATTCGAATCTGAAAACAAGCGAGTGGCAGCCACGCTTCCTCTTGCAGCCTGTGCTATGCACACACCAGCTCCGTGCTTCTGCCTTCATTCTTATGCTCTTCGTACCATTTCGTTCTTTTCATTCTGCCGGCGTCGAACCGTCGTCTACTTCTCTCGCAGAGATGGCACGCCGGCAGAGAAACCCTCCAGAGAAACGCTCCAGGTTGCTGTCTCTTCCGAAACACACCTGGGCTGTGCACTTTCTTTCGCTGCCCTTGGTAGCACCACATTCTCTTTGCTTTGTAGCCTGAATGTAAAGGGAAAGAGTCTCAGCTACGTCTGGCACCGAGAACAGCTCTAGTTCAACGCGCTTACCCGGCGCTTACCCCGACGCGTGGGAACTTGTATTTGCACCACATTCCAGGGGTAGTCTTTCTTTCCTTTACAGCCTGCACAGCGCCGGCAGATGGCAGTGCTTCTCTGCACCTGCCTTCTCACTTCCAAGTAGCACCGCGCACATTCGAGCCTTGCAGGGAGCAAAGACGTGGATAGATGTGTGGCAGAGAAAATCGTGCAAAGACGAAAAGATGGTCTTCTTTTGTCCTCCTCGTCGCCCAGATTGTGCTGCTCTGCTGAAAGCGTGCGTTTTATTACCCCTTCTCGCAGTAAGACTATGTGCTGCGTTGCAACTGTTGGCCAGCGGAAGGCTAATGCAGCAAGTGCTTCTCTCCTGACACATTTCTCTGAGCGAGAGCTTGTGCGGACAGTTGGGCTCTGCGAAGCTGTACTTGCACGTAGCGCTGAGGAAAATCCGTGCACTGCGCACTGTGGATGCGTGCAGTACACACACTGAAGAGAGCCAAAGCTGAATGCTTCAGTTCTGTCCAGCGCCGGTAAGGGAGAAGAACGCAGCCCCAGGCCACTGGGCTGGTGTGTGCGATGACTAGGAGCTTTGCCGCTCTTCTGCGTGTATACTGCACGCATCCACAGTGCGCAGTGCACGGATTTTCCTCAGCTCTCGCTCAGCAAAATGCATCAGGAGGGAAGCACATGATGGATTAGCCTTGCACTGGCCAACAGTTCCAACGCAGCACCACAGTCTTCTTGCGAGAAGGGGTAATAAAACACATGTATTGTCCCGGAACAGTTCTCTGGGCGAGCCGTAGCCGAGAAGCTTTCCGCAAAGATAAAGACCACAACGCAGACAGAATGTTGTGCTACCTAGCGCTAGAGAGAAATTGCATAGCCCAGGCGTGTTTCGGCAGAAGCAGCAGCCTGCAGCATTCGGCTGCCGGCACCGTGCTCTCTGCGCGAGAAGTAGACGACGGTTCGTCTCCAGCAAAACGAAAGCGCGACCTGCTACGACGAGCGTAAGAACGAAGGCAGAGCACCGAGCTGGTGTGTGCATCGCACAGGCTGCAAGAGGAAGCGTGCCTGCCACTCGCTTGTTTTCGGATTCATGTTAGCAGTCGGAAACTTGCAGCTACGTGTGCTGCTACCTATTTCTCTTCCAGCTTTCCCAGGAAAGAATTGTGCCGGGGTTTATGCTTCGAGATGCAGACATTACAGTGGTAGATGCGACGGAGAAAGGAAATAGAGAGTGCAGCGGACAGTTTCTGGTGCTTGACGTGAGGCAAGGGGAAAGGGCAGTCCAGCAGTGGCTTTTCCTTCTGGAGCCTTTTTCTTTGCGAGCAGCTGCTGCAAGTGGGCAACGGAGCTGCGAGAGTGAACAGTGTGACGGCACGTCTATCTGAGAAGGAAGCTGCCGAGCCGCAGTGTGTTGTGCTCAGTTTCAAGGCTACTTGGAAGAGGGGGGTACTTGAAGAACGCCTTCCAGCTGGACGCGTCCTTCTTGGGGTGCTCCAGCTGCATGGACTCTGCAGCATTGAAGGTGTAAGAACCTGCTTCTGGCCGGGTAGTGTCCAGGAGTGCAACACAACGCCTTCCTTTGTGAAGCAGCCAGAGCATTCTCAGCTGAATCTGCTTGTGAAGCAGCTCTTGGCTGGACATGTGAAATTCGCTCCACTATGTACGTGCAGCCGGTGCCCAGCTGCTTCGTTCTTCGCCTTCTGTGCTCTGGACAGAACTGAAGCCCAGCGATGACTTTTAGCCGTGCCGCTCTTCAGCGTGTGTACTGCACGCATCCACAGGGTGCTGTGCAAGGATTTTCCTCAGCTCTTGCTCAGTGCAATGCATCAGGAGAGAAATACTTGCTGGAGTAGCTTTTCGCTGGCCAAGACTTTCAACACAGCAGCACACTCTGGGCGACGAGGAAGACAAAAGAAGAACACCTTTTCGCCCTGCCACGTTCTTCTGGGCGAGACGCCTAGCCGCGTCTTCTGTCCCTGCAAGGCTCGAATGTGCGCGGTGCTACTTGGAAGTGAGAAGGCAGGTGCAGAGCGCACGGCCATCTGCCGGCGTTGTGCAGCCTGTAAAGGAAAGAGGACTGCGACTGGAATGTGGTGCAAATACAAGTTCCCACGCGTCCGGGGGCATGCTCTGGGTAAGCCCGTTGAACTAAAGCTGTTCTCTGTGCCAGACGTAGCCGAGAATCTTTCCCTTTACATTTAGAGCGAATGTGCTGCTGTATGGCGCTGAGAGGGAAAGTGCATAGCCCAAGCGTGTGTCGGCAGAAGCAGTCTGCTGGAGTATTTGGCTGCCGGCACCGTGCTCTTTGTGCCACAAGTAGACGACGCTTCGACTCCGGCAGAATGAAAGCGCCACATGGCTACTAAAGAGGCCGAACGAAGGCGCCGAGCACCGGGCTCGTGTCCGCAGCGTACAAACTGAGAAAGGAGCGTGGCTGGCGCTCGCCTGCCTGCCGACTTCACGTTAGCATTGAGAAGGAGGAAGTTCAACGGCAGCTACTTGTGCTACTACTTCTCCCTCTTCCAAGCATCCCTGGGAACACTGGCGCTTACCTTTGGGCTCCGAGATGCAGAAAACCCAGTGGTCGATGCCAAGGAGAGGGGAAGTAGAGAGTGCAGCGGGGAGTTGAAGTGGCTTTACGTGAGGCAAGGGGAAGGTGCAGCCCAGCATTGGCTTTTCCTCCTAGTTCTTTTCTTCAGGAGAGCAGCTAGCAAGCGAGCTGCGAGAGCCAACAACGGGATGGCACGTCTTGTCAGAGAAGCCACGGTCTACAGTGCTGTAGAGTGCTGTGCACAGTTTGAATGCTGCCCTAAGTACACGGTACTTTTGGAACGGCTTCTCTCCTGACTTTCCCGTCTCTGTGAGCTCTAGCTGGCTTGAACTTGGCCACACTGAAGGTGTGTGGACGTGATTGCGCTGCGAGTAGCAAGTCTTCCAGAGACGAGGGATAGTCAACAAATGCTTTCTCACCTGACCCATCTCTCAGTCCGAACTGTGGCTGGAAACGCTGCTGTGCTGCAAGGGTGGACTTAGCCACTCTGAGAGAATGTGATGACGCTCTGTAGATAGTTGCGAAGGAAAGTGCTGGTCACTGCAATGTTTCGCCTAGTTTACAGACTTTAGAGGGACTCTGAATGCCAACGCCTTCTTCTAGCACTTGTTCTCTGCGTGCAGCTGCTGCATGTTCGGAAGGGCTTTGCGATCGGCGAGAGGTGGAGGGTAGGATGGTACCTAGAGCTTGAAGGAAAGTGCGTCTCTCCAGGACCTTTGATGCAGTTCAGTGGGTGCGAGTTGCATGTTGAGCATGATGGCACAGAAAAGGTTCTGAAAGAAAGAGGCCGTGCTGGAGCTGCCTTGACTTTTGCCGCTTAGAAACTGCACAGCCAACAATGAAAAGATTCCTCTTGCTTCCCCGCTACGTGCAGGATCACATTCTTTTGTGTCTCCAAGAGGCAGGATGCACAGCGGAGCTCTTGCAGCAACTGCTCGCACACGACCGGGGCGGCGCCAGCGAAGCGCTTGGCTTTTTCCCCGGCACTGTCAGCGCTCCTCGAAACAAGCACACGATGGCGCTGACGACTTGCAAAAGAAGGCCAAGCGCCTGGCGCTGCTCGAAAGCACCCCAAGGGCAGAGGCAAGTTGCAAACGTCCCTGCACTCAAATCAACAGCACCTCAGGACAAAAAGATTTCCCTCATCTTCCCCTTCCAAGAGCGGACTCTTCTTTATACCGCACTCCAAGAGGCAGACAAACCTCTTTGGCCCAAACCAATCTTTGCCCTCTCGCAGATTCTGCCCACCAACTTGAAACCATCTGGCAAAAACAGAGCTCAAAACAGTGCGGGCTGAGGAAGATCTTGCTGCCTGCAACTTCAACTGCACCCCTCAAACTAGCAGCACACACGCTGTTCTCAGCACTTTCCTTCTCAGCTCTCGGTACCATCCTAAGCCTTCCCTCTCCCAGAGTCAGGATCCCAAGACAACGGCCCCACGGACTGCTCACACACTAAAGGCACCAGGACAAAAGGCCTACAAGCTTGGCCTTTGCATTCCCACGGACAGCTCAACAGCTCTAAGCCAGAGAGAGCTCTGCCTCTTGGGAAAAGCCTTTAAAATCCCTAAGAGCACCTGATGTGCACATCCAAACCTGCTTTCCTTGCCAAAGAGAGCAACTACAAGCCCATCTCCAAAGAAACGGCATCCCCTCCTCCAAAATACAACACATCCATCCACTGATCCACCTCCAGTATTGAATAGATCCAACAAGTGCCCCTACAGGCCCAGGGGCCAGAAGAGAAATGTCTTGCTGGACTATTCCTCCCCATGCTACCTTAACATCTGCTCCAGCAACACTGGCACTATGTCCTTGCCTTGGCAAGGAAAGGCACTCCGAGTCTCTTGGCCTTGCCTTGCCTTCAGTACCTTGTCCAGTTCTTCTTAAGCTACCCTTGCTCTGCTTCCTTTGCCTCTGCTGCCTTGCCTTGCACTACCTACAACTTGCTGGCTTTGCTTTGCCCTGCCTACCACTCTTGCCCTCGCCTTCCATGCAGGCAAGGCGCTGCAAAGCAAGTGCAGGCAATTGTGGGCAAGTCAAGGGAGAGGTAAGCAAGGCCAGAGCAGTGAGGGGAAAGCAAATGGAGTGGTAGGCAAGAGAAGGCCCAGACGTTAGAGGCAAGGCTGGCCGTAGGAAGGGAAGTCCACTGATGGGTAGGCCAGGCAGAAACAAGAAGGGCTCGGTAAGCCAAGGCCCTGGAGGAAAGCAGTAGGCAGGTCAAGGGTGGGGCATGGACGTGCAAAGGAATGCAAGGCTCCAGAGAGCTAGCAGGGCAAGGCAAGGAAACTGTTGTGTTGCCAAGGCAAGGCAAGGATAGGCAAGGCAGGTGAGAAGTACATTCGAGGACTGCTGGTACACAAAAGCGGCCAGGACCAAGTGCTCTGTGTGGCCTTGCTTGGCGAGGCGAGGCAGGGCAATGAGGGTCCTAGAAGGAAAAGGAAAGGTGAGTCCAGAGCTAGACGAATGTGAAAGGAAGTCAGGTGGGGGATGGGTGAGCAAGTCAATGCAAGGCAGGGGAGAAAAGGCAGGTTGAGGGAAGGCTACAGAGAGGGCAGCAAGGAAATGCAAGGCATGGGGAAGCATGTGAGGAGTGGGTGCTGCCAGCCGGCTGGGATGGCAGGGGCAGGGCAACTGCAAGTAGCATGGCGGGGATGTGGAGGGGGGTGTTAGTGTGCGGGAGGTGTGTGTGTGTGTGTGCAGCGGAGTGCAGGGTAAGTGCAGGTGTGTGTGCATGTGCATAGGGGGGTTTTGTGCCAGGTGCTGTGCCGGGGGGAGCCATCGCACCGCCAAGAAGGTGTGGGAGTGAAAGGAGTAACATAGATGTGTCTTTACAAAGAGACCGTGTGAATCCGTCCTTAGACAAGGCTAGGAATTTACTGGTAGGGGCGTAACAGAAGAAAGTCTTAGTTCTAGAAACTGTTACTAATCGACAGAGACTGTTGCTCAGCCAAGGCCGTGTTAAATTGCTGAACCTAGAGCAAGGCAGCAAAGACTTAATAGCATTAGGAATAGTTTCGTTTTCTTCCTTTTCCATACCAAGAGGGGGGTGCATATTAGAGGGGAGCCTAGAGTAGGCAGTTCCGGAAGTCTGTAATTCCCGAGTACCTCCGAGGGTGCTGTTGCCAGGAACTTCGCATCAAAAGGGGGCTGCGTCCCGCAATCAGTTGAGAGACTCCATGGCAAAAGCCCCATGGCCTCTCCCTGTAGTTGAAGAATGTTACAGGCCTCCTCTGTCTTCTTTTTGGTGGATGAAGAAAGTCAGAAAGCAACACTTCTGCCAGAACTCTCCAAGATGCCCCCTTTGCTCCCAGTGACTCCATCACTGGCCGGGAAGCTGTCTTTTCTCCCAGAGGAATTCGAGATACAGTTAAAAGCCGTGTGGCAGAGAAAAAAGGCAATAATTGGTTTACAAGGGATGGCAAACAAGAGATACCAGAAGCTTTGGCCCTACCAATCTTAAAAGAACTCCGTGAAGAGAGTCCTTGCACCTCCTGAGGATTGGCAGAAGCCTTCCTCATGCTGGATGTTGCTGGGGGTCTTTTTAGACTGGCAGAACGAGCTGTTGAAGGTTGCTTGATCTGTGCTAAAGCAAACAGCCAAGTTACAAAGGAACTTGCCAGGGGAGGGAGGCCTTGGGCTGCAGGTCCCTTCCAAAGATGCCAGGTGGATTTTCCTGAGATGCCCCAAGTGGGAAGGCTTCATGTCTTCTGGTAATGGTATGTCAGCTAGCAAGGTGGCCAGAAGCATTTCCAACTGCTTCAGCAACGACAGCATCAGGTATTAAGGCATTTTTGGAACAAATCATTCCAAGATACAGCATTGTAGAAGCAATAGACTCAGATAGGGAAACTCATTTGACAGGAAAGATCCTTCAAGGGGTTTTGGCTTCTTTAGGAACACAATGGCACCTCCATAGGCCCTGGCACCCCCAGAGCTCGGCTCGGGTAGAAAACAATGAATAGAGAAATAAACACCTTTTGAAGCTGGTAATAGAAACCAAGATGCCATGGCTAGGGCTTTGGACATTGGCTTTGGCGAGAATGAGAGCCCGAGCCAGAAGAGAGATTCCGTTCTCCCCCTTTCCGTCGTTGTTATGAATTACCCGGGTAAGTCTCAACCTAGTGGGGGAGTAGAGGTAAGTGATGTATATTTAAAACCATCTGTGGCCAGGATACTGCTTCTTGTGAAACCCCTTCAACAGGAAGCTCAGCTGGCACAAGCCCCACCTTTGGACTTTGCTGCTTGTAACATCCAACCAGGAGATTGAGTCCTAGTTAAGGAGCAGAAAGAAGCGCCAGTGGTTCTGAAATGGCGTGGCCCATTCCAAGTGTCACTGACGACAGAAACAGCCATGAAGACAGCTGGACACAGGTGGACCCGTCACTCTCGGGTCAAGGTCTCTGAAGCCTCAGAGATTTGCACATCTCAGCTGGAGGAGAAGGCCGGGAGGCTGTGACTGACACTCTGCAGGAGTGGGCCGGAGCAGTAGCCAGTGCTTCGACATCAGAGGAAGCCCTGCGTGCCTACCCACAGACCACCTGCTGAAATAGTCTCTATGGGTATCCCTCCTCTAGAATCTCCACTCACTGGGGCGCTAATACTTGCTGGATTCTTTTATGTTAAGTGGTTTCTGTGTCTTCAATTGCCACAGGTGCTGCAGAAGACAATGGGAAAATTAGACTAGCTAATTAGATCACATGATTAAAATATTTTCCTTACTAGTTCTACTTTTATATGGTCAGCTAAGTTTAGGCCAGGAGTGGGAGAATCAATTTGCAGCCTTCTTAGCAGAAGAAGTAGCAAAAGTTTTTCACCTTAGCAATTGCTGGCTCTGTGGAGGGCCTGGAGGATCTGAAGAGTGCCTATGGTTGGCTAGCCCAGCTGAACCTAAGTGGTGGCTCAGCACCTAACATGAGGTCCATACTAGGACGGGATTTGGGGCCAAAGAAGGAAGCCCATGGCTATAGGAGAAGGTTTCACGAAGGATGTCTGGACTTCAGGTGGCTCTCTTGAAAGCTGTTTATTGCATAGGCGAAGTTACAGCATTTCAGGGAGTGGCTATCCAGAGCCAGCCCTACAGCTGCCAGCTCCAGCTGTAGGCATACCTGAAGCCGCTTGCTGTTCAAGTTACAGAGCATTCTATACTTTTCTTTGCAGAGTATCTTAGCACGTAACAACCAATAAGCACCATACACAATACCTTGACATTGGCCTATAGCCTATCATAGCTACTACCATCACCATATTATAGTCATTATTATCCAATCACAAGAGTAAGTTACAATTTAAGCTTCCAGTGGAAAATTCTTAGACCTTTCTTCTTCTTGCTACATCAACATTTCTTGTTTGCCTGCCATATCTTTCTTTTTGGGAAAGACACCTTTTCTATTCACTTATGCTCTTCTTGAGACTTACTTACTTGGTGAAAAACATGTCTTTGTTTGTAATCACATACCTTTGTCCTGCTCCTAAAAATCTCCTTCCAACTCATCTCCAACCTTTGCCTTCTCAGTTACTCAGCGATCACTGTTTCAGCAAAACATCTTTTCTTCTATATCAAAACTTGCTTTCATTTCTACCTCATCCCCAGCTTCTACATTCTCAGACCTTGCTGCCAAGCCTACATACCTGTGAAACTTTCTTACCAAACTTTCATCCTCCCCAACACATGGCCACTTCATTCTTCTCCAACAGGCACTTACTGCCTAAACAGGACAGGGCGGGTCTATGTAGGAAAAGGCGTTTGTCACTTGACTTTCCCTCTGGCTTTAAACAATTGGGTTTGGACCCACAGTTGCCCTCCTTACAATTGTTCCAAATATCAAGACAATTGCAATCAAAGAGCTGTTCAGCTCACTAATGGTAGCTGCGTAAGGTGTTCTTACCAAAAACATTTGGAAGCCTGTAAAGCAATGGGGAGGGACAAGGGGGTTTTTTGACCACCTATTTTTAAGCTGTCCCCACAAAAATTCCACAAGTAGAAGACATGTTGTTTGTGATTATCAGTGGGAATGGCAACAGCGGATTGGAACTCAAAGCCTTTTAGTGAGTTCTGCTCCAAATCCAAGCAAGCAACTTGCAGATGTAAATGTAGATGGGAACCCTGTGTGGGAGCTTGGAAATGCAAATGCTGTGACCCTTATGGTGGGGCAGCTATTGTTGGAGGACCGTTAGGCCAGGGAAACCCACGGTATTTTGACCTACCAATTGATGACCAAGGATAGGAAGGCCCCTTTGCTAATGGAACACGGGCTTTGAAAGGACATGATTGGATTTGTGGCCAACATGCTTAGCTCAGGTTACCTCCAAACTGGTCAGGGATATGGTGTATATCTTAGACCATTGTTCTTTTTGCTACTACAAATTCAGGGAAATCGCTTAGGAATCAAAATCTGTGATGATTTAATTAGAGAAAAGCAGTCAGCCGATGCAGCCTTGGCTGCAGGGAGCACCCCAAAACGGGGAAAAGATGAATGGCCACCAGAACAAGTTACGCAACATGATGGACCAGCCACTTGGCAACCTAAGGAATTAATCCCAGATGCCTGGGAACCCATTTATCATTTGAATGAGATAATTAGGTTACAAGCTGTCTCAGAAATAATTACCAACCAGCCAGCCACAGCTCTTGACCGTCTTGCTGAGCAACCCACTTCAATGAGGAAAGTGGTATTTTCAACATTGGATGGTATTAGATTATCTGTTAGCAGAAGAAGGAGGAGTTTGTGGGAAATCAAATGACTCGAGCTGCTGTTTGCAAGCAGATGACAGCGGAAAAGTGGTCAAACAAATAACAGAGGAAATAACCTCAGCTCATGGACCTGTCCAAGTGTTGAAAGGATGGTAATGGGACATGTTTTCATGGTTAACTGGCCAGCTATGGGCTAAATTGTTACAGCAGGGATTACTGTAACACGCCTATATCAAACCAGGAATCCCGTGGAAAAGAAGTAGATATGGACAGATTGGTGGTCGATGTTTCAGAGGTCTTTATTTCTTCAGCCACATGGCCGGGGCTCTGCTCAGGAACTCCCCCAGTCACGGGACCCGAGGGTCCTTGGCCACACCGGGGAACACAAACCAACCAAGGGGGAATGAAGCTGACCAGGGGCAGGGAAACCCCGTGTCTCGCCCCCAGGGCCCATCGCCCAGGGCTCCATGGCAGGGGGGGAGACCCCAACACTAAATGAATACCATTTCTCCTCTTCTATGCTATAGCAACTCTAATCTTTTGACCATACGTGACACCATGCTGGGTGCAGCTCTTGCAGCAGGTAGCAGCCATGCCTACCTGATCCAGAAACGACTACAAAATGACAGAAGAGGATGTCACTGCAAATAATAGCAAAAGCCCAGAAGACTCAAGAAGAAAAAATTAAATCAATGGTAATTAAGGTTTGTAAAGACAAATACAGATCAAATAAATAGAGGAGGGATTAAAAGGAATGAGATGGATGAGTCTTTACAAACAGACCGCGTGAATCGGCCTGTAGACAAGGCTAGGAACTTATGGGGAGTGAAGTAACAGAAGAAACGATTAGTTCTCTAGAACTGTTACTAATCATCAGAGACTGTTGATTAATCAAGGCCGTGTTAAATTCCTGAACCTAGAGCAAGGCAACAAAGACTTAATAGCATTAGAAATGGGTTTTTTTCTTCCTTTTCGATGCCAAAAGGGGGGTGCATATTAGAGGGGGACATAGAGTAGGCAGTTCTGGAAGTCTGTATCTCCCGAATACCTCAGCCAGTGGGGAAAAGGAAGAGGGTGCTGTGGCCGGGAACTTGACATCAAAAGGGGGCTGCATCCCACAACCGTTTGACAGACCCCATGGGAAAAGCCCCATGGACTCTCCCTGTAGTCGAAGAATGTTGCAGGACTCCTCTGTCTCCTTTTCGGACATCAACCTCAGGCATGGTGGATTAATTTTCCCTAACGGCAGCGACCTGCTGCGTGGTCTCCGTGCTCCTCCCCAGCCCCCCGGGAGGTGTCAAATAGTTGCCGGCGGCTCCCACCGCGCGTTACAGACGGCTGCGCGGCGCCGGGGCTGCTCGCAGTGCTCCCCTGCCCCGCCAGGGCTGCCTGAGGTCTGCGGAGCCATCTCGCCACCGGCGCGGCCAGGGCCGGGGCCCTTCTCGACAGCAGCCGAGGGGCTGAGGAGCGGGCGGCTGCGGGACGATCAGCTCTTTTATGCCGCGCGGTGCTGCCGCCTCCATCTAGCTCCCCATCGCGCCGCCGGCCGAGCCCGCCTGGCGCGTTCACGCTCGGCCGCGCTCGCCGCCCGCCCAGCCTCGCCGGAAGCTCTCCCGCCCGGGCCGTGCCCCGGCTCCGCCTGCGGCTCGGCAGGGTCCGGCCGCACGCGTGCTGCGTGGCTCGGAGCACCCGCGTTGCGCCGCAGGCGACGGGGAAGGCGGGGCGGGCCGGCGCCATGGTGGTAGCGCGAGGAGAGGAGCGCCCGGGCGGGGCGGCGAGTGGCGCGGCGGTGAGCGCTTCTGCTTGCTGTCGCTCGGCTGCCGCCCACGGCAGGTGCCGTGTGACCCCGCGGAGCGGCGGGGCCGGCCGGGCGGTGCGCGGCGAGGCTTTCGGCCAGCGGCGGCCGCAGCGACAGTCTGCTGGCACTGCCCGTGCCGGTGGAGAGAGCGGGGATCCGAGGCCGGCCTTCCTAGGGTAACGAGGGGCGACCGCCTTTGCCGCGCTGCCCTCCGTGCAGCACGTGGCCGATTCCGGCGAAGCCGGGGTCTCCGCAGCGGCGCGGGCGGGAGGGAGTGGGGAGCGCGCTCGGTGCTCTGCCGGCCGCTCCCGCCCAGCGCTGCGCTCCGCCGAGGCGTTTTCCTGCCCGTCCTGGGGAGGACACAAGGGACCCCGGAGTCGGAGCTTAGCTGTCAGGGGGAACAACTTCCCTCCATTGGCGACCTCCTTTTCCCTCTGATTCAGCTACCTTGTGGTAGGTGCGATAGTGCTGAAGAAGGGTGGCGGCTGGGCACAGTTGCTGGCATAGGTGGTGCGAGAGCTCCACGCAAGCAGCTTTGAGTGGCATGTGTGAGGGTAGGAAGGTACGGCACCCACAGCTGAAGGTAAAAAAAGTCAGGGCATGTCATCAGCCGCAATCGTGCTAAGTTGTTCATCTTTGCAAACTGCTTGCCGAGTTGTTCCTTTTCTTAGGTAATGGGGGTTTGTATCAACCAGAACTGCATATGGTCAGTATTTGCAGAGAAGGTTATTTGGACTGTTGTTGAGGTGAGTGTAGCAGTTTCTATGGCATTCTGCAAAAAAGTGACAGGTCTCTCTGCGTTCCCCAATTCTTAACAAAAATGAAGTTAACAAAGCCCTGAAAAGAGGTTTTACAAAACTTCAGGGATTTTTTCCTACGAGTACTGTGGAGACAACCATAGTCACCTTGTCTTTCCAAAAGTGAAGGTTACATCTTTTTGTCCAAGAGCATCAAGTGCTTTTGATCAGCGTTTGTGTGCATGCATTAGCCTTGTTCTTGTTCTTCCTTGGAGAACTTTTACAATACTCAGATGATCTGTGTAGGCTGCAGCCTGCAGTGGTGAACTTGAAGGCTTCCAGCAGAAGGGAGATGCTGTCCACGTTTTGGATTTTCCTTAGTCTGAACTGATGATCTGTCATTTGCATGTTTGTTTAGCTGTGCTTAGAATAATGAGCAGAAACATTGATAAGTTGGTGTATAGAATAAAGACAATTACCAATTTCCTCCCTTTGTGGGAGCCCATCCAAAAGTCACGCAAGAAGAAACTTAGAGGTCACTAAAGTAATTAGAATTGTTAAAACTCAGAAAGGCATAAAGGTCAGAGTGAGGAAGATGAGTTACTTCATCTTCCTTAGGACCACTGACCCAATTCAAGACCACCGACTCCATTCAGATCACACGCTACGCATGCTTAATGACATGTAAGCTCATTTCCATACAAAGCGGAGAATGGGAGGTGTCAACACCATGAATACGCATTTTGTATTTTGGATATTCATAATACGTGGAAATAAAAGGTATCATGTTTGCTTGTATCAGGGCCTGCGACTTAGGGAGCTATCCCACGCAAAAATAAAACATACACTTTCTAACTAAACTGTTAAGAGTTTTTGTCCATCTCAGTTGGATATCGATATTAGATCGATATTCATATTTTGGTAAATCATAGTTAGCATAGGAGAAAGGCATGCTTGGTATGTACCTGTGATAGTTAGGGCTAGCTTTTAGTTCTGCAATGTTATTACGAAACATCGATACGGTCTTGGCCAGTTGCCCCTCGTTTCAAAAAAGGCCTATAAAGGGACTTTCTGAAATAACTGAGATGAGATCTCCCCACGGAAAGAAGACAAATCTATTGGCAGCAGAGCACGAGGACTTCGTCTCATCTGTTGGTAGCCATTGCCCCCCCTTTCTTCCTCTCTACTCTTTTACTTTGTTTTTCTTTCTCTCTCTCTCTCTCTTTCTCTCCTCTATCACATTACCATGTTGTGGGTACTTAACAAAGGTGAAAAGGTGATTAAAACTGAAATCCCTTGTGTCCTTTTGCACTCGGAGACCTGTAAACAAACCATCACGACCCTCACTTCTATTAGCAGATCGTGACATTAAACTGGCATCACGGACAGGATTTCTGACAGACAGAAGGGGTTGCAAGGTTGTGTGTAGTCTCTAATAGGGGAAGGACGTTTCACTCCAGCCGCACCTAGCCCGACACCCCGCAAAGGGTGAGCGGTGTCTAGAAAGCAAGGGGGGCGACTCGAATTTCCCGCAAACTGCACACACCTAGGTGAAAAGCACCCCATACTCAACTGAGGGCTCTGTCTTCAGATTTTTCACAAAAAGATCTCTTAGTGTAAAAGGGGGAACTGTTTTGGTGGGCGTGTGTGAATTTGGACTGCTTGGTGTAGGGAAGAGACAACCGTAAGTAACTTAAGGAGTACCTCCCAGGCAGATTTTGGTCTCTTCACCCACCCAGGGAAGCGAAGGGCGACACGGCGAAGCTGTTTGTGTGGCAATGTGTAATTAGGTTTTACCTCCCTGTAGTGGTTTTGATCCCTTTATAAAATGACTGAAAACCCTAGTGCAAATCATAAAGCTGCATTTTATGCTCTGCTAGCAAAACATAATGCCCGGCCCTCTCCGGGAGGGGAAGAATGGGCTCAAAATAACTGGTTTAATTTGGAGAGTGTGACCGATAGAATATGTTCATTCCAACATGAGACAAAGTTTAAATTTGGCCGAAATAAAACCATAATCTGCTCCTAAATCTGTTTCAGGAGCATGCCTTACAGCAGCTATAGATCACTGCTTTAAGCGATGTAGTGAAGAGAAAGCAATCACAGATTCCCTTCAAAACCTAGTGGAAATTTTACGGGAACAATCAGATGAAGAAAGGAATGAAAATCATTTGCTGCGGGCTGCTTTGAGGGAGGAATATTTTAAGAATTCAAAGAATGCTGACTCACCAAAAGAGAAAGAGGAAAAGAAAACTCCTCACATTAACCAAATATACCCCCAGGAAGAACTAGTGCTAGTGAAAAATTGTGGGGAAAACTGCTGCCCTCCTATGGGACCTCTAATTAAAACAGAATATAATTATATCAATGATGAAGATTTTGAACCGCATATCACCACTAAACAAATACCATACACTGCTACTGAGTTGGCGAAGTTAAAAAAGGAGTACGGGCGGCTTCCCCACGAAGCTGAGACGGAATATGTCTTCCGAGTGTCTCTCACCGGAGGAGACCAAATTCAATTCACTGAACAGGAGGCCAGTGGATATTGGGGACATGGAGTTCTCTTAACAACAGGAGACAAACGTAACACATGGTCGCTGACTCAGCGCGCAGCTTTCTGGGCCGGGGGACTCAATCCTTTAGAAAGGGGAGACCCTTTCGCTACAGTTGGTACCCCTGATCAACTTCTAGAAAGCGTCCACAAAGCCGCCTGTCTGCAAATGATCCATGAAAGGAAATTAACTCCTGGATATGAATCCCCCACGCAATTACCTGTGAAACCTGAACTGATGACCCCTTTAATTCGAGGCCTTCCAGAATCACTCAAATCTACAGCAGCTGTCCTTCAAAACACCATAGCTGCTGCAGGTCCTGTAGAGAGGTTGGACAGATTCCTTGGAAACCCGAGCGACCAAACTGCGTCTACCGATCCTGGGTTTACTCCATATTCAGCCCCCTCTCAGCCGCCAGGTTCACAATCAAATTCACCTGCCGGTGATTGCAAAGTTTGGACATGGAGTGAGGTTGAAGAAGATCTGATTAATTACAGTAGGAAATATGGACCGATAAAAATCCCAGAGGAAAAATCAGAAAAAACAAAAGGTGTCAGGTACATTAGGGCTCCTCATAGTGAAAAACCAAAGAATGTAACCAGAGATCCCTAACCGTCAGCATTGGTGCTTATTAGGTATCAAAAAGGGGGTCCCCAGAAATGCGATGGATGGCTTAGCCCTTGATCAGTTGAGTAAGGTAGTGTCTAACTGGCACTGCCAAAAGCCCCTTCTACCGAATCCGTCACTTCAACCCAGTGCACCCCTCCTCCCTCAGAATCTGGGCAGTGAGTCAAAGCCACTTCTCCCTCAAAGTCCGGCCAATGAGCCAGAACAGATTCTTCCTCAAAACCAGGGAAACTAGACCCTCTGTTTCTTGTCAGTGGGCAAAGAAACGGAGCATAGGTATACCTGAGAATGCTCACTAAAAATAAAACGGGAGATATAACGATCACAGCTATTACAAGTCCTAAACGGGCACCTGTAACTTTTCTGATTGACACTGGGGCACAAATTTCTGTGCTGACAAAGAAAGATGCCCAGAGGTGTGGAATTGTTCCAACAAAGAACCGATATTGTGTTTTAAGTGCCTTGGGCACAACAACAGAATCTATGAATGGGGCCTTAGTCAAGCTCCCTTTGCCTGGAGAGGAAAACCAACTCTCCATCCATGGGGTGATTGGAGATATTCCAACCAATTTATTAGGGCTGAATGCCCTTGCTAGGAGGCAGTGGGAGGACTCAGAGGGTCTTCTGTGGTCTTTTGGCACACCACATTTTAACATCAGACTGCTCCAAGCTGCAGCCTCCCTACCATTCAGCAAAGTAACTAATGTGAAACAATACCTCCTTCCCCTGGGTGCCAAAGAGGGTATCAAGCCAGTGATACAGGAGCTACGACAACAAGGAGTAATACTTCATACCCATTCTCCTTTCAATTCTCCGGTGTGGCCAGTGCAAAATCCTAATGGGAAGTGGAGGCTGACAATAGATTTTCGTAGGCTAAATGCTAACACAGACCCTCTTACAGCAGCAGTCCCAAATCTAGCAGAATTCATAACATTGATTCAAGAAAAGGCTTATTCAATCATGCCACCTGTAGATGTCAAAGACATGTTTTTTACGACACCTTTACAGCCAGAAGATATGGACCGTTTTGCTTTCGCATGGCAAGGACAGCAACACACTTTCACTAGGCTTCGCCAAGGGTACAAACATTCTCCTACCCTGGCTCATCACGCTTTAGCCCAAGAGTTCGACAAAGTACCCAAAGCGGACAATCTAGCTGTTCATCAACACACTGATGAGACCCTTGTGGGAGGAGATGAAATAGAAGAAGTGAGAGATACCCAACAGAAAATAACCTCCCACTTAGAAAGCCTTGATTTGCAAATTCCCTCAGAAAAAACCCAAACCCCTTCACATGAAGTGAAATTGTTGGGAATTTGGTGGAAAGGAGGTATGACACGTATCCCACCTGATACCCTAACCTCTTCAGATCAGATTAAAATGCCTGAATCCAAAAAAGATCTCCAACGTGCTTTAGGATGTGTATTAGTGCTCCGGAGAAAACACATCCCAGATTTTCCATAATTGCCAGACCTCTTTACAACTTGTTAAGAAAAGGGACAAAATGGGAATGGAGTGCTTCCCAAGAAGAAGCACTGCAATTGTTGGTTTTTGAAGCAACAGCCTCACCAAGCCCTGGGCCCTAATTCATCCCACAGATGCTTTTCCGGTCTCCTCAGGGTTGTCAGTACACATATGGCAGCAGGGTCCTGAGGGTCCGACGAAGCCTGTTGGTTTTTACTCCCGTGGCTTTAAAGATGCTGAAAAAAGGTACACTACCTGGGAGAAAGGATTGTTTGTGGTTAGCTTAGCTCTCCTAGAAGCGGAGAAGATTGCACAACAACCAATTGTTTTGAGAGGCCCTTTCAAAGTTATTAAGGCTGTCTCTACTGGCACCACCCCCACCTGACGGGGTGGCCCAGAGGACCTCAGTAAGGAAGTGGTATGCTCAGATTGAACATGATTGTAGCGTCTTCTCAAGAACTGAAGGAGCTGTAAAAAATCTGGCAATCCAAGAAACTGAAAACTTGGGTAGCAGCCAGGACAAACCTGCCTCAGTCATTAGAGTAGCCCCTCCTTTTTCCCCCAAACGGTCAGCAAATTCTTGGCTTACGGATGCTTCTGCCAAGCGAGAAGGAAAGGTGTGGAAACATAAGGCTGTAGCCCTCCACACTTCCTCAGGTGAAGGAATTATCACAGAGGGGGAAGGCAGTGCCCAAGTTGGCAAGCTGATAGCTGTTTGGAGTGTTTTCCAACGTGAGGCACAGAATACTTCTCCTGTCTGTATCTACACCGATTATTCCTATGCTGTGTTTAAGGGATGGACTGAGTGGCTTCCTTTTTGGCAGCAAAAGGATTGTGAAGTTAACAGAATCCCAGTATGGCAAAAGGAAAAGTAGCAAGAAATTTTAAGTATTGCAAGTCCAGGGAATTTTGCCGTGGAGTGGGTAGCCTCTCACCAGACAGATGGAAATCCAGCAGGAGAGTGGAACACTAGAGCTGACGAATTAGCAAGACTAAGTCCTGTGAAAAAAGATCACATTACAGAGGACTGGGAGCACTTCTTAGAATGGTTGCATGTAAAAAGACAACGCACAGGTGCAAAAGATTTGTACAAAGAAGCCCTTGCTCGTGGTTGGTCTGTTACCAGAGAAATGTGTAAAACATGCATGTCAGCCTGTGAACAACATCGCAGACGGCTAGAAAGACACCCTTTGGAAGATGACCCTCTGCATTTAAGAAAGGGTAAAGGCTTACGGGAAGCGTGGCAGGTAGATTATATCGGCCCCTTTAAAAAGTCAGGAAGTAAACACTTTGGGCTGGTAGGAGTAGAGATGATATCTGGGTTAGTCCAGGCCAATGCTTTTAAAAGAGCTACAGGAGATCATACTGTTCAAGCATTGCAGGCATGGTTTGGAACTTTCCCAAAACCACAAGAAATTCAATCTGATCACGGGTCTCACTTTACTGCCAAAGTTGTACAGGACTGGGCAAAAGGTGAAGGGATTAAACGGACTTTTCACACTCCTTACTACCCTCAAGCTAACGGCATTGTAGAAAGGACCAATGGTCTCTTGAAAGGACTTTTGAAACCACAGGAGGGAAATTGGGATGTTCGGCTATGGGAAGCTGTGAAAGGTGTGAATGATAGATGGGGGGTAAACGGGTGTCCCAAAATCACTGTCTTTTTCCCAACAGTTCCAAGCATAATTCTCTCACTGCAGGGACCAAATGATCCTAAGAATCCTGCACACTACCCTGGACAACCTGTTTCGGTAGATCTCCCTACCGTAGGAGAAGTACCACTAGTGCTAAAACGCCCTCTGAATAAATATGCATGGCTAGCCTCTGATGCCCTAGGGAGAGAGCATCGGATACATACACGCTGCATAATTCCATCATTCTAATTTTCTGCCTTTTGGTGGCAGACTCTGTTGTGTTCACTTTTCACAGAAGAACTCCGAGGGACATGAAGAAGAGCACATAAACCATGATAAGACTAGTGATACTTTTCTGCATCCAACCACAACACCAGGGCCAAAAACCAGCTGAGTGGCCATGGTCTGAAGCTACCATTAGGTACACTAGTGCTCTAGGATCCTATCCCAGAGATCATTGCCCAAACCTAGCCACTGTAGCACTGCACGACTCTGAGGTATACCGTCCAAGTGAATGGGGATGGGACTTGAAGGATTGGACTAGAATCCTAAAGGAACAAGAGGTGAACAAATTAAGGTAGGATGCAGAAAAGTAGAAGGATCTCTTTACCAGAAAGCTTCCACCATTGCAATCGCTGGAAATGTTCTAAAACCAGATGGGAAAAGTGATTTGCACCCCAACATTACGGCCAAACTCTGCCCTACAACGGAGTGGGTGTGTGACAAACAAACCCCCTTCATCCTGTGTGGTTGTCAGAAGAATGTCGGTAACTACACCTTAGGCCCCAGTACCAACAATGTGGAAATCACAAAGCTTCACAGAAACAAACTAACTGACTGCTGGTATAACTTTCCTCTAACCAAACCAACCTATGCAACATGCAATTGGCAAAATAACCCGGCAGATCAGCCAAGTCTGACAGGTTTAACTTATAAATTCAAAATAAACGCCGCAGCAAAGCCCATACTGAGTGCAGTAATCACATACCACGGTAGAAGTACCCCCCTTGTGTTAGATGACAAGAATAAAGTTTTTCCACCCTTTATGGTAACCCGAGGTGACGATGTTACAATACGATGTGGATTAATTGCTGAATGTTGAGAGTCTTTCTGAAGAATGGCTAAAGAGCAAAGATAACACAGGAGGCTTAGAAAAGATGCAGACACTGAGTCCTTGAGCAAGAGGTTGCATAAATAACAGTGTGCATTCAGATAAGAAAGAAGACAGAAACCATATGGAAGAGAAAGATAAGACCACCGTGTTTGTAGATCCCACGGAATAGCTCCCACCAATGAGGAGCTCAACTTTTGCAATATGTATGAGCTAATTAAAGGTACTATAAGTAAGTGTAGTTTTGAAAAATAAATCGAGACTTGCTGAACATCATGCCTTGAGTGCTTGTCTCCCGCGACTCCACCCAACATCTGGCACCCGAACAGGAGAAGTTGCCCTAGCCTTATGCGATGGGGGAGTTGCGTTGGGGTCGGGTCCCGCAGCTAGACGGACGGCGAAAGAGGTCTCGTATACTGCAACGATTTCCTCCGCGCCCGAGCGACCGCACAGGCGGGCTCGCCGATACGTGCTGCCGAAGCCTGGAGGGGCTAGCAACGGTACCGTCGTAAGTATGGAAAGGCAAGCAGCACAGGAACTTTTCAAGGCTTTTTTGCTTAAGCGTAATTTTAAAGGGATTGATCTTGATAAAGACCTCCCCGCTCTTTTAACGCATGCGCGCTCTTACGGTTTTTTCACTGACCCCCACTCCATTCATGAATTAAGTCAGTGGCGCGCGTATAGTGATAAACTTTGGGATCTTGTCTTAGATGACGATAAGCCAGCTAAAAAGATAGCTAAACTATGGAGAGTTGTTTATAATGAACTTTTAATGGTACAGGCAGAAAAGAAAGCCGCAGAAAAGATTAAAGTTGCACAGGACCGTAATCGTCTTTACGGGGAACATGGTCCCTCTCCCTTCTCTGGTCCGCCTAATCCCCCCACCTTTGCTACGGTTCACGTACCCCCTGAGGCCCTTGCCTCTGAGTTGCCTTCCGCGCCTTCCCCCCCCCCCCCCCCGCTCCTCCCACGCCTTCCTTGCCGCAGCCTGCTCCTCCGCCCTTGCCTCACCCGTCTCCGCCGGACTGTTCTCGCTCGCGAAACCCCTTTGTTAGCCCTGAGCCTGTCCCTGGGGCAGAGTCTGACCTCGCGGAGGCCATGGCTAGGGGCCATCGAGAACTTTGGGCTGCGGTTGCTCGTGAGGGCTTACAAAAGGGTGATTCTGACATGCTAGCGGCTGCTCAGGACAGCATAGCGTTCCCTGTCCTATTTGTCCCTAATCCGCAAGGGGGCGGCAATATCGCGCAGGTGACTAATCTGGATTGGAAGCTGTTAGCTCAGCTACGAGCAACGGTGGGGAATTACGGTGTCACCAGTGAACCAGTTAAACAGATGCTTGATTATATTTTTAACGCTTTTACCCTTCTTCCTGCTGACATTAAAGGCATTACTAAGCTCATGTATACCCCGCATCAGCGACTGCTTTTTGAGGCTCGCTGGAGGGAGGAGGCAGCTGTTAGTGCAGATCTCGCTAGACCCCAGGGAGATCCGTTAGCAGATATCACTGTAGATGAACTTCTAGGACAGGGTCAACATATGAGGGTTGAGGCTCAGGCTGCACTAGGCCCTGCTAAATTGCGGGAAGCTATGGCAGTTGCTAAGAAAGCTATGGATAAAGTCCGAGCCCCGGGTGGGATCCCTATGTATATGAACATTAAGCAAGGCAGAGAGGAATCTTTAGGCTCTTTTGTTGACAAAGTTATGGAAGCCATCTCAAAAGCTGGGGTTCAAGAGCATATGCATGACCCGTTACTTAAGCAATGCCTTTTACAAAATGGCAATCAAGCCACCCGTGCCCTCATTACTTCCACCCCAGGGGATTGGACTGTCCAGCAGCTCCTAGAAAAGGCTGCTACCATGCCCACTGGCTCTCAGCTGTTCTTAGCACAAGCCTTAGCAAAATTAGGTGAAGGGCTTAAAGAACAGGCTATTAGCTCTCAAAATCAGGTTATGGCAGCCCTTGCTCCTCTCCAAGCGGCAGCAGCACGTCCCCGCCCAGCTCCAGGTGGCCGCATGAAGTGTTATCGCTGTGGGACACTCGGTCATATTCGTCGCGAATGTACAGCCGCAGGAATCTAGTGCAACAAGTGTCAATCCAATACGCACAACTCGAACGCATGCCGTAATAGCAACAAGAAACAGGGAAACCCCCGACCCAGCGCGAACAGCGGCCGCGCGACGACACAAGTAACCGCTCCAGCACCTCTACCTGTCCCCGCCCAGCGACAAGCGGAAGTCTCGGCCTGGACCTGGCAGCCTCAGTAGATACCGAGTTGCTAACATCAGAAATCCATCGCATTCCCACTGGTGTCATCGGACCTGTGTATATTAATGGCCAAGCTATGAGAGAACTTATTGTAGGTCGTTCATCTGCAATTACAATGGGACTCCTAGTAGAGACTGGTCTTGTTGATGCTGACTCCGCTGGAGAAATTTTTATTTTAGCACATACCGATTATCCTCCCGTTAAGATCCCAGCAGGACAAAAGTTAGCACAACTAGTACCATTACCACATCTGGCTTCAAGCATTCCGCCTGTTTGTGATGCACCTAGGTGTCAGCCAAGTCCTGGCTCTACTGGATCTCTGACCTTACTCACTATTGATCTCACCTCCCACCCACGGAAGCGTTGTCTCCTGCTGTATCAGGCAGAGTCCATCACCTTGGAAGCCCTTCTTGACACAGGAGCTGACTCCAGTGTCATCGACCCTGGAAAATGGCCTTCCAATTGGCCCATTTTGCCCGCTACAACTACAGTCACAGGTATCGGAGGTATGAGACTTGCCCAAAAGTCTCCTTTGCTCCACATTGAAGTTGATGGCAAACAAGTGCCGGCTATAATTTCCATCATGCCCCTACCAACAACTGTGGACTGTTTGCTGGGCAGAGATGTTTTGGCTCAATTAGGCCTCGTGCTGACCAACGACCACCATTTACACTAGAGGCCATTGCTTGGACATTCCTGTTGCCGCTGACATGGACTACTAACGACCCTGCAGTGGTAAAGCAATGGCCTTTAAAACGGGAAAATTTAGAGCAAGCCCATGCTTTGGTAACCGAACAACTCCAACAGGGCCACCTAAAACCATCTGTCAGTCCTTGGAATACTCCTATTTTTGTCATACGCAAGAAGTCTGGTGCGTTTCGCCTTTTACATGACCTCCGTGCAGTAAATCAACAGATGGAGTTTATGGGGGCATTACAACCTGGTCTCCCCAACCCAGCCATGTTGCCCCAAAACTGGCCTCTTTTAATTATAGATCTCAAGGACTGCTTTTTTACTATTCCATTGCATCCAGATGACACCAAGCGCTTCGCCTTTACCTTACCTGCCCTGAATAAAGGAGAACCAGCTAGACGATTTGAATGGACTGTATTGCCGCAAGGGATGAAAAACTCACCTACTTTGTGCCAACTGTATGTTGATGCTGCCTTACAACCCTTACGGAGACAGATGCCTGATGCCATTATTTATCACTACATGGATGACATTCTCTTTGCTCAAAGGGATCCCTTCACCCCTGCCCAGATGCAAATTATTGTTGCCTCCTTGGCTGCCTGGTCCCTTGTTGTAGCACCCAACAAAATACAAGTTTCTGCTCCATGGAAATATCTAGGATGGACTATTACCGCTCAAAGAATAAAGCCTCAGAAGTTACATATTCAAGCATCTATTTCAAATCTAAATGAAGCCCAGAAACTTCTAGGAGACCTACAATGGCTTAAACCCATTACAGGAATTCCCAACATGCTATTGGAACAGCTACGTCCTTTGCTAAAGGGCACAGACCCATGTACTCCTGTGACGCTTACGCCGCAACAGTCTAAAGTCTTGCAGCAAATTACATCCTGTATCTCCAGAGGCTTTGTTGACCGTCTAGACCCCAACACCCCCTTATCCTTAACTGTCTGGAACAGCGGAGAACATCTCTTAGGAGCCATTACTCAGCAAAAGAAAACGGGGGACATCTCCGTTCTAGAATGGATTTCGCCCCCCTTGCAGCAAAGAAAAACAGTTACTCCAAAGATTGAAAATTTAGCAACTCTTTTAAAGAAAGGACGTCTACGCACCTGGGAAATTAGTGGCCTTGAACCTGCAGTTATCTACCTCCCCATGGAAAAACCTACCTTAGATTGGTACCTACTCAACTCCTCGCAGCTCACTGAAGCATTGCTCTCTTCTGGAGCAGAAGTTCGCACCGGCCCATTAGCTCCAAAATTACTCAACTGGTTGGGAAACTGGACTTGGATATCCAAACCGTTGCAGCACCAAGGACCTATCCCTGATGCTCTAACAGTTTTTACTGATGCCGGACGCAGAACCAGGACAGCTGCCATTGTTTGGCACTATAATCAACAATGGTGCCACCATAAGATTGCAGCTACTCCTACTGATACATTACAAACCTTAGAACTTGTAGCAGTACTGTGGGCCGCCCTTCATTTTTCGGAACCCCTCAATGTCATTTCAGACTCTCTTTATGTTGTAGGAATTGTTTCTAGGATCGAGGACGCTGTCATCAAGGAAGTGAAAAACCAGCGACTTTTTGATCTGTTATTACAACTAAAACGTGCGTTGCGGAACAGATCCCACCCTTATGCAATTCTCCATATACGCAGCCATAAGTGGCAAGAAGGCTTAGGAGAGGGCAATGAGAGAGCAGATCAGATCGTGTCACTCAGTCAGAATGTTCCCAAAAATACTAGGGCTTGAGAAAGTCACAGTATGTTTCACCAAAATGCGAAAGGATTAGTAAGAGATTTCCATATCCCCCTACGTGACGCACGTGCCATAGTAAAAGCATGTCCGTTATGTAGCTTTCATAATGCTGGAGTCGGTTTAGGTATAGGAGTCAATCCTCGGGGACTTAAAGCCAATGAAATATGGCAAATGGACGTCACACATGTCCCCAGTTTTGGGCGCTTGAAGTATGTTCATGTGTCAATTGACACATACAGTCATTTCATATGGGCTACAGCTCAGACAGGAGAACAAGCGAGACATGTTGAACGTCATTTGAATAGCTGCATAGCAGTTATGGGAGTTCCTTTAATAATCAAAACTGATAATGGCCCTGCTTATAGCAGCACCCGCTTTGACAGATATACGCAAAATTGGAGTATTACTCATAAAACAGGCATCCCCCACTCGCCCACAGGTCAGGCTATTGTAGAGAGGGCACATGGTACCCTCAAAACATACCTGCAGAAATATCCTGAATTGTCCAACCCACAAGATAAATTACTAAAATGCCTTTTTGTCCTAAATCACCTTTGTGTGTTCGGTGACAAAGAAGTGCCTCCTGCCATTGTTCATTTTACCTATCCTCAACCCCCGATGCCCATGCCTTGGGTGCGCTACAAAGACCCCAAGACGGGACTTTGGCAGGATCCTGTAAAAACCTTGTACTGGGGAAGAGGTTACTTATGTGTGTCCACTCCGACAGGTCCCCTATGGGTTCCGGCCAAATGGACTAAGCCTGTTGTCACTGATGAGCAACCCACAACAGAGGAAGAAAAGAAGGGTACAGAGGAAGATATCACAGATCCTGCAGGAAGTTGAGCAGCGGTTTTGCATTACCTTCCTTGTGGACTCTGAACAGGAGATAGAGGGTTATCTCCTCCCACATTTGCAGAGACACTTTTTGCGCTTTTGCCAGTCTAGTTGCTTTGCATGTAATTGTAATAATCATAAGGCGTGGGTAAGATTGCTTTGCGGAGGCTGTAATTTACAGTGGTGGGTCCACCAGCAACATCTATCAGAAGGGTTTTGGTGTCAGTCTTGCAGTTTTCACTGGCACCGTGAGACGGCTCAAGGAGCATTAGTACAACTCACAGGCAAAAATATCATTGACAGTTTGCAATTAGTTGAAAATCTTGAAGATCTGCGGCTAAGAGAATTAGCGTGGTCAGTACAGCATTTAGCAAAAAAGATCTTAGCCGATAGCTACTCTGTAATTTTGCAATCCTCGTGCCAACCAAATATCGGGGTCCCCATTCAGTGGCAAGTTGACCCAAGAAAGTGGGATCATGTTTGCCAGCGGTTTAAGCATCGTGCTGCTAATCGCAGGCTCAGTAATGGGTCACCCCCTTTCCTATCCTCCTAAGGTGTTTGACCCTAGAGATAATATCTGGGTCTCCTTGGCACGTGAATTGAACACCACAACATTCTGTGCCTCCCTAGCCACACCCAGTACCCCATTTTTGACATGCTTAGTTGGAGTACCACTAACAGATAATACATGGCGTAACTTCGTAATTGAGACCCAGAACCAGTTCAAAATTATTAGACCATTAAAATCCACAATGAATATTACCGCTGGCCTACAAGAGTATGATAGCTGGGATGATAAACTCCCGGTGGGCCCTGAGCCACAAGAGATAGAACTAGTTGATTCTCTTAACGCTACAGCCTGTATTTATATTAATAGTTCACGTAATTTATGCCAAGAGGGCAGCCTTAATGGCTGTCGACTGAATGAATCCAACCCCACCTTGATTTATCCTATTGGCAATGCTTCACAGTGGGATTTAGAATGGTGCAACGTTACCGTGAGAAATCGATCTCTTGCAGCCCCTGGAACGTTTTTCCCTCGAAAGTTACCCAGAGGGTTTTTCCTAATTTGTGGGAATCGTGCCTGGTCAGGTATTCCATCCAGGCCTGTAGGTGGGCCCTGTACCTTTGGCCAACTGAGTCTTGCACTTCCACAGCACCATCCTAATGCTACACACCGAACACGATGGCGGAGGTCTTTAACAGAAACTATAACACCTGAATGTCAGGATGACCTCACGCTATGGAGCAAATCAGAAGTGCTTTTTACCTCCCTTTTTGTTCCTGGTGCAGCTGCGGCACGAGCCCATCGTCACTTAGAAAAACTGGCATGTTGGGTAGTTAAACAGGCAAACGGTACCAGCCGAGTGTTGTCTGAACTTGCAGAAGATCTGAGTTCAGTCCAACACGCCCTGCTTCAGAATAGAGCAGCTATAGATTTTCTACTCTTAGCCCACGGCCATGGCTGTGAAGACTTTGAAGGAATGTGCTGTATGGATCTTGAGGATCATTCTAAGTCCATCCACGCCGAAATTAAGAATTTGATTGAACACTCCCAAAAAATAAAAAAGGACTCCGGATTTTTCGGATTAGAAGGACTTACAGAGTGGATGGGCTTAGAAGGATGGATGAAAAGTGTGATTAAATCTTTAATGCTGTTGCTAATAATTGTTTTGCTTGGTTTACTTATGCTTGGCTGTATAATGTCATGTATAAAAAATTTAATTTTGAAGTCAGTCAATATGACTATGATCATGCAAAAAGAAAACAGGGGAAGTGTTGAGAGTCTTTCTGAAGAATGGCTAAAGAGCAAAGATAACACAGGAGGCTTAGAAAAGATGCAGACACTGAGTCCTTGAGCAAGAGGTTGCATAAATAACAGTGTGCATTCAGATAAGAAAGAAGACAGAAACCATATGGAAGAGAAAGATAAGACCACCGTGTTTGTAGATCCCACGGAATAGCTCCCACCAATGAGGAGCTCAAGTTTTGCAATATGTATGAGCTAATTAAAGGTACTATAAGTAAGTGTAGTTTTGAAAAATAAATCGAGACTTGCTGAACATCATGCCTTGAGTGCTTGTCTCCCGCGACTCCACCCGACAGCTGAATTTTTTACCGAACCTGTACACAGTTATAGCATTGGACCTCATGGCCGTGTTTTGTTTGGTGAAATTCAAAATCAAGATTGTTGGCTAAACCTTAATTGCTGTACAATTTCCCCATAAAGTCACGTGTGGTAAAAACAATACAAAATACTGGGGGGAACTCAAAGTCGATGTTGCAATACCTACCACCCAACCACCGGTCATGCTAAGCCCGAGAATTTTTGAAATTGGACCACGTATAATCACAAAAACAGGCCAACAACAACTATTGCTCAATCTGGCATGGTCCCTTAAACAAGTCAAGTTGCTGGTGCAAAACAATGTCTCAGAAATTCAGCCAGCTTGTTCACCTTTTCTGCAGACTTCCTTCAAGGGGCAGACAACCGGGTTGCAAAAGCGGAACCCTTCTAAGAAACGGACGCAAAGAGACATAACCGGCGTTGTGGGAACAGGATTGGGAATCTTAAATAGTATTGATTCAGAAGTGCTAATGAATAAATTGGCTGCCACAACTACAGATTTGACTAAAATACAACAAGCCATCAGCGGTTGTTATCAAACATATTACCAAATTGAGAAAAGGTAAATGTGAATGACCACAAATTGATAATTGGCATGCTCCGTGCTACACAAAACAACATCTCTTTGGCTCTCAGCTGCGTCCAGGCTCAATTGTGGATGCAGTCCGTTGCTGCCTCAATTGTAAGAGAAGGCAAAGAAGGCACTTTTCCTACTGAAATTCGGAACATAATCTGGGACGGTGCCACTGATTTTGAAAGAGAATTCCAATCCTGGTGGAATTTAGTGAATTTTACCTACAATCCCATCACAAACACAGCCACAGCCTTTGTACTAACCATACGTAATGCTTCAGTGCATTGGATAGTCCCTATCATTGCATTAGGGCTGAACCATGATGCAGCTATTCTCTACCCTTTCCAGCACAGAGAATGGGCCCGTCAAACTGGGAAGAAGTGGCAAACTGTTAATTTGGACACTTGTATTGTCCGAGAACAACAAGGGTTTATCTGTGAAAGCAGTGCAATTAGACCTCAAGACATTTGTTTGGACACAGAACAAAATAGCTGTCCTTTTGAAATTCATCCTAACAAGATTCCTGAAACACTGCTTGTGTATATAGGCAATGGATGTGCATGCTTAAGAACTGCATGTGATAAGGTATTTCTAGAAAATTTAGTTGTAGATACTAAAACTCATTCAAATTCTTGTGTTTGTAACTTGACTAAAAGCACAGGATGTGATTTCTCTTATTTAGCCCCACTTACTTCTTATTGTATTTTACAGTCCAATTACACAGTGATCCACCAATTATTGCCTACCCCCACTGGGATGAACCTTACTTAGGTAAAGCACTTGTTGCTTCACCAGGATTTCATTGGAATTTTGGAAAAGATCAAGAAAAACAGACAGAAAACCTTGGTAACTGTTGATCACAATGGGAAAGAAACACATTGTTTTCTAGACAGAGGAAAGAAAGATGCTGGACACAGCTGGTGGGATACTCCTTTTGGGTGCTCACCTACTGCTACAGGTGTCCTGAACAAATTGTGTCATCCCATCCTTGTTCTCTTGATTTTAGTTTTGATTGGGTTTGTTTTATCAGCAATCTTACACATCATGAATTGCAGAATGATGAAACGGTTGACATCTGTAATAGATGTGCACAATTTGGACACTATCCCATCCACTGTGGACACCCCTAAGGTTATTGACACAAGATGAACTACATGAGTATTAAAATAAGATAAGACATGATTAAAAATTACATGTGTATTTTGATTAAAAATTACTTATTCCTTCTTTTTCCTTTTCTTTCTCTTTTCTTATTTTCTCTACCCTTTTCTGGGATATGCTACCAACATTAACGAGTCCTGAAGACTTCGCAACAACACTACAAAATCGTGCTGATGGAGCTCTCCTGATGACAATCGTGAGTCATGGGGTGGTGTAAGAGACGGTCTGAAGATCCCTCATCTGCCTCACGATCATCGCCGAGAACAGAGGCTAAACACAGGAGTTCCGACCTGCCTAAGGTGGGATGTCTGCCAACTGTTGCCTGCAGGTGTGCTCGCTGGGAACTGGTACGCATTCCTGAGGAAATTTGTGCAGGTCACAGTGGACTGCGCCGTTCTTGCTGCCCAGGCGGGAAGGACTGCGCTGAAGCGGAAAGGAATGACCTGTCCTCTACACCTGTCCTGTACCTGTTTCCCAAAGCAACGGGCCTCATAACAACGGCTGTAGATTTGCCCCACCTCTTGGGGAAAAGGGCGAGATGTGGGGATACAGCTAGAAAGCAGAAGCGAGAGCACTGCTAAACTCATGCCAGAAGTAGACGCGCTAACGCTGCTAGGCCGCAAACCATAGCAGGCAGTATAGTTAGCATAGGAGAAAGGCATGCTTGCTATGTACCTGGGATAGTTAGGGCTAGCTTTTAGTTTTGCAATGTTATTACGAAACACAGATATGGTCTTGGCCAGTTGCCCCTCATTTCAAAAAAGGCCTATAAAGGGACTTTCTGAAATAACTGAGATGAGATCTCCCCACGGAAAGAAGACAAATCTATTGGCAGCAGAGCACGAGGACTTCATCTCATCCGTTGGTAGCCATTACCCCCCCTTTCTTCCTCTCTACTCTTTTACTTTGTTTTTCTTTCTCTCTCTCTCTCTTTCTCTCCTCTATCGCATTACCGTGTTGTGGGTACTTAACAAAGGTGAAAAGGTGATTAAAACTGAAATCCCTTGTGTCCTTTTGCACTCGGAGATCTGTAAACAAACCATCACGACCCTTACTTGTATTAACGGATCGTGACACATGTCCAAAAGAAAAAATCACTGGAACAAAAAGAGCAAACTGATCCAAGGTGAACTGATCCACGGTGAAAAACAGAAGCCTACAAAAATCTGGGGGGAAAAAAAAAGGCAACTCACGTGCCCGATTCACAGATGCAACTCCTGCAAAACTTTTGAAGGCAGTCTCACTCCCTCTGCTGAACAATCAACTGGAGGAAATCCCACTCCAAATCTGTGGGAAACAACAAAAGTGGTGCAACAAGCACTTCATAGAATAAAAACTAAAACTCCACCTGAATAAATTAATGCAATTAACATTGCATTAATTTCACCTGGCTTTTTTTTTTTTTTTTTTTTTTTTTGAGGAAATCTGTTTCTTTTCTCTTTTCTAAGAATGTCAAACATCCCTGCATTGACGATAAAGAAAGCAGTTTGAGGGCAGAGAAAGTGCAAGCAGCAGAATCACATCTAAATGTGATAACCATTTACTCACGTGGACGCTGTCCCTTTGTGTTAGCCCCAAGGAGTTGTACTTCTTTTTAATAATCGGTCTAGTGGGCCAAATTTTCACTTTTTAAGAACCTACCAACACATGGGATGGAGCTGCATGAAAACCAATGAAATGTAAAGTGTCACCATAATTGCTTGCATTGTCAGTTTGTTAACGTTTGTCATTTAAGAATTTATACATATTTGAAATCATACAAATATGTTCTAACCTTCCCAGTTCTGCCTCAGAAGACTTCAAAATTATTACCATTCAGCTAATTTTTTAAATTTACTATTTAGTGAATTAAAGAATCTTGACAAAACACAAGCAAATGCTAGAGAAGAAATGATTAAATCCCCCTTCCAGGGGACCCCAGGCGCTGACGGCTGCCACCGGCGTGCGCCAGGTCGGGACCGGCAGGCAGGGCTGCACCCCGCGTCTGCCACAACACCTGCAGCTTCTGCAGCCTGAAACACAGCTGGCTCAGGGGTTTCAATCAAGAGCCAAAAGATCTTGCTGGTCAATTTGGGGCAGAGAAAGGTCATCACTTCTAGCATGGCATAAGCCTGCCACTACATTTCTGTCAAGGACAATCACCTTGTTGCAGTGAAACTCCTGGGTAAAATACTGAAGCGCTTTCAGATTCATATTATCCGACATTTCGGTGACCTTCTTTTATACCTGCATTGCTTCATACTGCTGGTTGTGGGCACAAGTTCTTTGTACACTATCCTGGAAATTAAAAAGATCAGAAACAACACCCACCCCTCCCCCACCACCACCCCTTCCCCAGCCACAACCCTAACAAAACCAACCTCCAGAATGTTCAGGAGTTCAAATGAGAACAAGCATAGATGGGGCATAAAAAGATGGATCCTCCTTAGACATTTGTGCATGCAGTGCCCTGCAATCCACTAAGTTCTACTTCTCGTACACCAAATACCTGTCTTCGGAACTCCTTGTTCTCCATTCAAACCCTTCTGGGAGGGTAATCGAGGAGATACTCTTACATATTTTTAGCACATCTTGCACTAGGCAATTAAATCCAGTGCGCAGCATTACCTGACGAACTGAGGCGGTGACAAGGTCAATTAAGACCTGTTCATATCTTCATTTGGAGCTCTTCCAACTGCTTGAAAAGTGAAGCCTTGGACATTGAAGGTTCAGACTAAGGAAAATCCAAAACGTGGACAGCATCTCCCTTCTGCTGGAAGCCTTCAAGTTCACCACTGCAGTCTGCAGCCTACACAGATCATCTGAGGATTGTAAAAGTTCTCCAAGGAAGAACAAGAACAAGGCTAATGCATGCACACAAACGCTGATCAAAAGCACTTGATGCTCTTGGACAAAAAGATGTAACCTTCACTTTTGGAAAGACAAGGTGACTATGGTTGTCTCCACAGTACTCGTAGGAAAAAATCCCTGAAGTTTTGTAAAACCTCTTTTCAGGGCTTTGTTAACTTCATTTTTGTTAAGAATTGGGGAACACAGAGAAACCTGTCACTTTTTTTGCAGAATGCCATAGAAACTGCTACACTCACCTCAACAACAGTCCAAATAACCTTCTCTGCAAATACTGACCATATGCAGTTCTGGTTGATACAAACCCCCATTACCTAAGAAAAGGAACAACTCGGCAAGCAGTTTGCAAAGATGAACAACTTAGCACGACTGCGGCTGATGACATGCCCTGACTTTTTTTACCTTCAGCTGTGGGTGCCGTACCTGCCTACCCTCACACATGCCACTCCAAGCTGCTTGCGTGGAGCTCTCGCACCACCTATGCCAGCAACTGTGCCCAGCCGCCACCCTTCTTCAGCACCATCGCACCTACCACAAGGTAGCTGAATCAGAGGGAAAAGGAGGTCGCCAATGGAGGGAAGTTGTTCCCCCTGACAGCTAAGCTCCGACTCCGGGGTCCCTTATGTCCTTCCCAGGATAGGCAGGAAAACGCCTCGGCGGAGCGCAGCGCTGGGCGGGAGCGGCCGGCAGAGCACCGAGCGCGCTCCCCACTCCCTCCCGCCCGCGCCGCTGCGGAGACCCCGGCTTCGCCGGAATCGGCCACGTGCTGCACGGAGGGCAGCGCGGCAAAGGCGGTCGCCCCTCGTTACCCTAGGAAGGCCGGCCTCGGATCCCCGCTCTCTCCACCGGCACGGGCAGTGCCAGCAGACTGTCGCTGCGGCCGCCGCTGGCCGAAAGCCTCGCCGCGCACCGCCCGGCCGGCCCCGCCGCTCCGCGGGGTCACACGGCACCTGCCGTGGGCGGCAGCCGAGCGACAGCAAGCAGAAGCGCTCACCGCCGCGCCACTCGCCGCCCCGCCCGGGCGCTCCTCTCCTCGCGCTACCACCATGGCGCCGGCCCGCCCCGCCTTCCCCGTCGCCTGCGGCGCAACGCGGGTGCTCCGAGCCACGCAGCACGCGTGCGGCCGGGCCCTGCCGAGCCGCAGGCGGAGCCGGGGCACGGCCCGGGCGGGAGAGCTTCCGGCGAGGCTGGGCGGGCGGCGAGCGCGGCCGAGCGTGAACGCGCCAGGCGGGCTCGGCCGGCGGCGCGATGGGGAGCTAGATGGAGGCGGCAGCACCGCGCGGCATAAAAGAGCTGATCGTCCCGCAGCCGCCCGCTCCGCAGCCCCTCGGCTGCTGTCGAGAAGGGCCCCGGCCCTGGCCGCGCCGGTGGCGAGATGGCTCCGCAGCCCGCGGCCAGCCCTGGCGGGGCAGGGGAGCACTGCGAGCAGCCCCGGCGCCGCGCAGCCGTCTGTAACGCGCGGTGGGAGCCGCCGGCAACTATTTGACACCTCCCGGGGGGCTGGGGAGGAGCACGGAGACCACGCAGCAGGTCGCTGCCGTTAGGGAAAATTAATCCACCATGCCTGAGGTTGATGTCCGAAAAGGAGACAGAGGAGTCCTGCAACATTCTTCGACTACAGGGAGAGTCCATGGGGCTTTTCCCATGGGGTCTGTCAAACGGTTGCGGGATGCAGCCCCCTTTTGATGCGAAGTTCCCAGCCACAGCACCCTTTTCCTTTTCCCCACTGGCTGAGGTATTCGGGAGATACAGACTTCCAGAACTGCCTACTCTATGTCCCCCTCTAATATGCACCCCCCTTTTGGCATCGAAAAGGAAGAAAAAAAAACATTTCTAATGCTATTAAGTCTTTGTTGCCTTGCTCTAGGTTCAGGAATTTAACACGGCCTTGATTAATCAACAGTCTCTGATGATTAGTAACAGTTCTAGAGAACTAATACTTTCTTCTGTTACTTCACTTCCCGTAAGTTCCTAGCCTTGTCTACAGGCCAATTCACACGGTCTGTTTGTAAAGACTCATCCATCTCATTCCTTTTAATCCCTCCTTTTTTTATTTAATCTGTAGTTGTCTTTACAAACCTTAATTACCATTGATTTAATTTTTTCTTCTTGAGTCTTCTGGGCTTTTGCTATTATTTGCAGTGACATCCTCTTCTGTCCTTTTGTAGTCATTTCTGGATCAGGTAGGCATGGCTGCTAGCAGCATCCCCTTGACCACCTGCTGAAAGAGCTGCACCCAGCATGGTGTCACTCATGGTCAAAAGATTAGAGTTGCTATAGCATAGAAGAGGAGAAATGGTATTCATTTAGCCCAGAGCTGGCCAGTTAACCATGAAAACATGTCCCATTACCATCTTTTCAACACTTGGACAGGTCCATGAGCTGAGGTTATTTCCTCTGTTATTTGACCACTTTTCCCCTGTCATCTGCTTGCAAACAGCAGCTCAAGTCATTTAATTTCCCACAAACTCCTCCTTCTTCTGCTAACAGATAATCTAATACCATCCAATGTTGAAAATACCACTTTCCTCATTGAAGTGGGTTGCTCAGCAAGACGGTCAAGAGCTGTGGCTGGCTGGTTGGTAATTATTTCTGAGACAGCTTGTAACCTAATTATCTCATTCAAATGATAAATGGGTTGCCAGGCATCTGGGATTAATTCCTTAGGTTGCCAAGTGGCTGGTCCATCATGTTGCGTAACTTGTTCTGGTGGCCATTCATCTTTTCCCCGTTTTGGGGTGCTCCCTGCAGCCAAGGCTGCATCAGCTGACTGCTTTTCTCTAATTAAATCATCACAGATTTGGATTCCTAAGCGATTTCCCTGAATTTGTAGTAGCAAAAAGAACAATGGTCTAAGATATACACCATATCCCTGACCAGTTTGGAGGTAACCTGAGCTAAGCATGTTGGCCACAAATCCAATCATGTCCTTTCAAAGCCCGTGTTCCATTAGCAAAGGGGCCTTCCTACCCTTGGTCATCAATTGGTAGGTCAAAATACTGCGGGTTTCCCGGGCCTAACGGTCCTCCAACAATAGCTGCCCCACCAGAAGGGTCACAGCATTTGCATTTCCAAGCTCCCACACAGGGTTCCCATCTACATTTACATCTGCAAGTTGCTTGCTTGGATTTGGAGCAAAACTCACTAAAAGGCTTTGAGTTCCAATCCGCTGTTGCCATTCCCACTGCTAATCACAAACAACATGTCTTCTACCTGTGGAATTTTTGTGGGGACAGCTTAAAAATAGGTGGTCCAAAAAACCCCTTGTCCCTCCCCATTGCTTTACAGGCTTCCAAATGTTTTTGGTAAGAACACCTTACGCAGCTACCATTAGTGAGCTGAACAGCTCTTTGATTGCAATTGTCTTGATATTTGGAACACTGGTAAGGAGGGCAATTGTGGGTCCAAACCCAATTGTTTAAAGCCAGAGGGAAAGTCAATTGACAAACGCCTTTTCCTACATAGACCCACCCTGTCCTGTTTAGGCAATAAGTGCCTGTTGGAGAAGAATGAAGTGGCCATGGACTTCCTTCTTTGGCCCAAAATCCCATCCTATTGTGGCCCTCACATTGACCCACCATTTAGGTTCAGCTGGGCTAGCCAACCATGGCCACTCTTCAGATCCTCCTGGCCCTCCACAGAGCCAGCAATTGCTAAGGTGAAAAACTTTTGCTACTTCTTCTGCTAAGGCTGCAAATTGATTCTCCCACTCCTGGCCTAAACTTAGCTGACCATATAAAAGTAGAACTAGTAAGGAAAATGTTTTAATAGTGTGATCTAATTAGCTAGTCTAATTTTCCCGTTGTCTTCTGCAGCACCTGTGGCAATTGAAGACACAGAAACCACTTAACATAAAAGAATCCCGCAAGTATTAGCGCCCCAGTGAGTGGAGATTCTAGAGGAGGGATGCGCATAGAGACTATTTCAGCAGGTGGTCTGTGGGTAGGCACGCAGGGCTTCCTCTGATGTCGAAGCACTGGCTACTGCTCCGGCCCACTCCTGCAGAGTGTCAGTCACAGCCTCCCGGCCTTCTCCTCCAGCTGAGATGTGCAAATCTCTGAGGCTTCAGAGACCTTGACCCGAGAGTGACGGGTCCACCTGTGTCCAGCTGTCTTCATGGCTGTTTCTGTCGTCAGTGACACTTGGAATGGGCCACGCCATTTCAGAACCACTGGCGCTTCTTTCTGCTCCTTAACTAGGACTCAATCTCCTGGTTGGATGTTACAAGCAGCAAAGTCCAAAGGTGGGGCTTGTGCCAGCTGAGCTTCCTGTTGAAGGGGTTTCACAAGAAGCAGTATCCTGGCCACAGATGGTTTTAAATATACATCACTTACCTCTACTCCCCCACTAGGTTGAGACTTAGCCAGGTAATTCATAACAACGACGGAAAGGGGGAGAACGGAATCTCTCTTCTGGCTCGGGCTCTCATTCTCGCCAAAGCCAATGTCCAAAGCCCTAGCCATGGCATCTTGGTTTCTATTACCAGCTTCAAAAGGTGTTTATTTCTCTATTCATTGTTTTCTACCCGAGCCGAGCTCTGGGGGTGCCAGGGCCTATGGAGGTGCCATTATGTTCCTAAAGAAGCCAAAACCCCTTGAAGGATCTTTCCTGTCAAATGAGTTTCCCTATCTGAGTCTATTGCTTCTACAATGCTGTATCTTGGAATGATTTGTTCCAAAAATGCCTTAATACCTGATCCTGTCGTTGCTGAAGCAGTTGGAAATGCTTCTGGCCACCTTGCTAGCTGACATACCATTACCAGAAGACATGAAGCCTTCCCACTTGGGGCATCTCAGGAAAATCCACCTGGCATCTTTGGAAGGGACCTGCAGCCCAAGGCCTCCCTCCCCTGGCAAGTTCCTTTGTAACTTGGCTGTTTGCTTTAGCACAGATCAAGCAACCTTCAACAGCTCGTTCTGCCAGTCTAAAAAGACCCCCAGCAACATCCAGCATGAGGAAGGCTTCTGCCAATCCTCAGGAGGTGCAAGGACTCTCTTCACGGAGTTCTTTTAAGATTGGTAGGGCCAAAGCTTCTGGTATCTCTTGTTTGCCATCCCTTGTAAACCAAGTATTGCCTTTTTTCTCTGCCACACGGCTTTTAACTGTATCTCGAACTCCTCTGGGAGAAAAGACAGCTTCCCGGCCAGTGATGGAGTCACTGGGAGCAAAGGGGGCATCTTGGAGAGTTCTGGCAGAAGTGTTGCTTTCTGACTTTCTTCATCCACCAAAAAGAAGACAGAGGAGGCCTGTAACATTCTTCAACTACAGGGAGAGGCCATGGGGCTTTTGCCATGGAGTCTCTCAACTGATTGCGGGACGCAGCCCCCTTTTGATGCGAAGTTCCTGGCAACAGCACCCTCGGAGGTACTCGGGAATTACAGACTTCCGGAACTGCCTACTCTAGGCTCCCCTCTAATATGCACCCCCCTCTTGGGATGGAAAAGGAAGAAAACGAAACTATTCCTAATGCTATTAAGTCTTTGCTGCCTTGCTCTAGGTTCAGCAATTTAACACGGCCTTGGCTGAGCAACAGTCTCTGTCGATTAGTAACAGTTTCTAGAACTAAGACTTTCTTCTGTTACGCCCCTACCAGTAAATTCCTAGCCTTGTCTAAGGACAGATTCACACGGTCTCTTTGTTAAGACACATCTATGTTACTTCTTTCACTCCCACACCTTCTTGGCGGTGCGATGGCTCCCCCCGGCACAGCACCTGGCACAAAACCCCCCTATGCACATGCACACACACCTGCACTTACCCTGCACTCCGCTGCACACACACACCCCCACCTCCCGCACACTAACACCCCCCTCCACATCCCTGCCATACTACTTGCAGTGGCCCCGCCCCTGCCATCCCGGCCGGCTGGCAGCACTCACTCCTCACATGCCTTGCGTTTCCTTGCTGCCCCCTCTGTAGCCTTCCCTCAACCTGCCTTTTCTCCCCTGCCTTGCATTGACTTGCTCACCCATCCCCCCCCACCTGACTTCCTTTCACATTCGTCTAGCTCTGGCCTCACCTTTCCTTTTCCTTCTGGGACCCTCATTGCCTTGCCTCGCCTCGCCTCGCCAAGCCACCACTTGCCTTGCCCTGCCCTTGAAGCCCTCCCTTGCCTTGCATGACCTTGCTCACCCCTCCCCCACCTGGAATTCAAGACCCCTTTTCAATGACATTTCATGGCCTTGCCCTGCCCTTTCTGCTCCTCCTAGGAATCTCCAAGCTCTCAAGCATCTCCCGTGTTTCAGGATCACAGGAGAGGAAGACCAGGGGAGGACGCGTGTTGCCACACTCATCTCTATGGGCAGCCTTGGTCTGGGAGCAATCCTTGCATGTCTTGAATCTTGCAAGGGCAATTCACATTTTGCCCTTGAGCTCGGGGACCAGAATGAGAGTTCTTTTGCCTACAAAGGAAAGCAGGTAGCTCAAGTCTTTGAGGTGCAGAGGAGACATGACCCACGCGGGATCGAGGCCACACAAAGCACTTGGTCCTGGCCACTTTTGTGTACCAGCAGTCCTTGAATGTGCTTCTCACCTGCCTTGCCTGGCCTTGCCTTGGCAACACAACACTTTCCTTGTCTTGCCCTGCTAGCCCTCTGGAGCCCTCTGGAGCCTTGCATTCCTTTGCATGGCCATGCCCCGCCCTTGACCTGCCTACCGCTTTCCTCCAGGGCCTTGGATTGCCAAGCACTTCCTGTTTCTGCCTGGCCTTCCCATCAGTGGACTTTCCTTCCTACGGCCAGCCTTGTCTCTAACGTCTGGGCCTTCTCTTGCCTACCACTCCATTTGCTTTCCCCTCACTGCTCTGGCCTTGCTTACCTCTCCCTTGACTTGCCCACAATTGCCTGCACTTGCTTTGCAACGCCTTGCCTGCATGGAAGGCGAGGGCAAGAGTGGTAGGCAGGGCAAAGCAAAGCCAGCAAGTGGTAAGTAGTGCGAGGCAAGGCAGCAGAGGCAAAGGAAGCAGAGCAAGGGTAGCTTAAGAAGAACTAGACAAGGTACTGAAGGCAAGGCAAGGCCAAGAGACTCGGAGTGCCTTTCCTTGCCAAGGCAAGGACATAAGTGCCAGTGTTGCTGGAGCAGATGTTAAGGTAACACGGGGAGGAATAGAAAGTGCTGAGAACAGCGTGTGTGCTGCTAGTTTGAGGGGTGCCGTTGAAGTTGCAGGCAGCAAGATCTTCCTCAGCCCGCACTGTTTTGAGCTCTGTTTTTGCCAGATGGTTTCAAGTTGGTGGGCAGAATCTGCGAGAGGGCAAAGATTGGTTTGGGCCAAAGAGGTTTGTCTGCCTCTTGGAGTGCGGTAGAAAGAAGAGTCCGCTCTTGGAAGGGGAAGATGAGGGAAATCTTTTTGTCCTGAGGTGCTGTTGATTTGAGTGCAGGGACGTTTGCAACTTGCCTCTGCCCTTGGGGTGCTTTCGAGCAGCGCCAGGCGCTTGGCCTTCTTTTGCAAGTTGTCAGCGCCATCGTGTGCTTGTTTCGAGGAGCGCTGACAGTGCCGGGGAAAAAGCCAAGCGCTTCGCTGGCGCCGCCCCAAGTCGTGTGCGAGCAGTTGCTGGAAGAGCTCCGCTGTGCATCCTGCCTCTTGGAGACACAAAAGAATGTGATCCTGCGCGTAGCGGGGAAGCAAGAGGAATCTTTTCATTGTTGGCTGTGCAGGTTCTAAGCGGCAAAAGTCAAGGCAGCTGCAGCACGGCCTCTTTCTTTCAGAACCTTTTCTGTGCCATCATGAACATGCTCAACATGCAACTCGCACCCACTGAACTGCATCAAAGGTCCTGGAGAGACGCACTTTCCTTCAAGCTCTAGCTACCATCCTACCCTCCACCTCTCGCCGATCCCAAAGCCCTTCCGAACATGCAGCAGCTGCACGCAGAGAACAAGTGCTAGAAGAAGGCGTTGGCCTTCAGAGTCCCTCTAAAGTCTGTAAACTAGGCGAAACATTGCAGTGACCAGCACTTTCCTTCGCAACTATCTATAGAGCGTCATCACATTCTCTCAGAGTGGCTAAGTCCACCCTTGCAGCACAGCAGCGTTTCCGGCCACAGTTCGGACTGAGAGATGGGCCAGGTGAGAAAGCATTTGTTGACTATCCCTCGTCTCTGGAAGACTTGATACTCGCAGCGCAATCACGTCCACACACCTTCAGCGTGGCCAAGTTCAAGCAGCTAGAGCTCACAGAGACGGGAAAGTCAGGAGAGAAGCCGTTCCAAAAGTACCGTGTACTTACAGCAGCATTCAAACTGTGCACAGCACTCTACAGCACTGTAGACCGTGGCTTCTCTGACAAGACGTGCCATCCCCATTGTTGGCTCTTGCAGCTCGCTTGCTAGCTGCTCTCCTGAAGAAAAGAACTAGGAGAAAAAGCCAATGCTGGGCTGCACCTTCCCCTTGCCTCACGTAAAGCCACTTCAACTCCCCACTGCACTCTCTACTTCCCCTCTCCTTGGCATCGACCGCTGTGTTTTCTGCATCTCGGAGCCCAAAGGTAAGCGCCAGTGTTCCCAGGGATGCTTGGAAGAGGGAGAAGTAGTAGCACAAGTAGCTGCCGTTGAACTTCCTCCTTCTCAATGCTAACGTGAAGTCGGCAGGCAGGCGAGCGCCAGCCACGCTCCTTTCTCAGTTTGTACGCTGCGGACACGAGCCTGGTGCTCGGCGCCTTCGTTCGGCCTCTTTAGTAGCCATGTGGCGCTTTCATTCTGCCGGAGTCGAAGCGTCGTCTACTTGTGGCACAAAGAGCACGGTGCCGGCAGCCAAATGCTCCAGCCGACTGCTTCTGCCGACACACGCCTGGGCTATGCACTTTGCCTCTCAGCGACATACAGCTCTAAATGTAAAGGGAAAGATTCTCGGCTACGTCTGGCATAGAGAACAGCTTTAGTTCAACGGGCTTACCCAGAGCATGCCCCCGACGCGTGGCAACTTGTATTTGCACCACATTCCAGTCGCAGTCCTCTTTCCTTTACAGGCTGCACAACGCCGGCAGATGGCCCGTGCGCTCTGCACCTGCCTTCTCACTTCCAAGTAGCACCGCGCACATTCGAGCCTTGCAGGGAGAGAAGACGCGGCTAGGCGTCTCGCCCAGAAGAACGTGGCAGGGCGAAAAGATGTTCTTCTTTTGTCTTCCTCGTCGCCCAGAGTGTGCTGCTGTGTTGAAAGTCTTGGCCAGCGAAAAGCTACACCAGCAAGTATTTCTCTCCTGATGCATTGCGCTGAGCGAGAGCTGAGGAAAATCCTTGCACAGCACACTGTGGATGCGTGCAGTACACACGCTGAAGAGCGGCACGGCTAAAAGTCATCTCTGGGCTTCAGTTCTGTCCAGAGCACAGAAGGCGAAGAACGAAGCACCTGGGCACCGGCTGCACGTACATAGTGGAGCGAATTTCATATGTCCAGCCAAGAGCTGCTTCACAAGCAGATTCAGCTGAGAATGCTCTGGCTGCTTCACAAAGGAAGGTGCTGTGTTGCACTCCTGGACACTACCTGGTCAGAAGCAGGTTCTTACACCTTCAATGCTGCAGAGTCCATGCAGCTGGAGCTCACCCAGAAGGACGCGTCCAGCTAGAAGGCGTTCTTCAAGTACCCCCCTCTTCCAAGTAGCCTTGAAACTGAGCACAACACACTGCGGCTCGGCAGCTTCCTTCGCAGATAGACGTGCCGTCACACTATTCACTCTCGCAGCTCCGTTGCCCACTTGCAGCAGCTGCTCCCAAAGATAAAAACTCCAGAAGTAAAAGCCACTGCTGGACTGCCCTTTCCCCTTGCCTCACGTCAAGCACCAGAAACTGTCCGCTGCACTCTCGATTTCCATTCTCCGTCGCATCTACCACTGTTATCTCTGCATCTCGAAGAATAAACCCCGGCACAATTCTTTCCTGGGAAAGCTGGAAGAGAAATAGGTAGCAGCACAGGTAGCTGCAAGTTTCCGACTGCTAACATGAATCCGAAAACAAGCACTCGAGGCAGCCACGCTTCCTCTTGCAGCCTGTGCGATGCCCACACCAGCTCCGTGCTCTGCCTTCGTTCTTACGCTCGTCGTAGCAGGTCGCGCTTTCGTTTTGCTGGAGACGACCCGTCGTCTACATCTCGCGCAGAGGGCACGGTGCCGGCAGCCAAATGCTGCAGGCTGCTGCTTCTGCCGAAACACGCCTGGGCTATGCAATTTCTCTCTAGCGCTAGGTAGCACAACATTCTGTCTGCGTTGTGGTCTTTATCTTTGCGGAAAGCTTCTCGGCTACGGCTCGCCCAGAGAACTGTTCCGGGACAATACATGTGTTTTATTACCCCTTCTCGCAAGAAGACTGTGGTGCTGCGTTGGAACTGTTGGCCAGTGAAAGGCTAATCCACCATGTGCTTCCCTCCTGATGCATTTTGCTGAGCGAGAGCTGAGGAAAATCCGTGCACTGCGCACTGTGGATGCGTGCAGTATACACGCAGAAGAGCGGCAAAGCTCCTAGTCATCGCACACACCAGCCCAGTGGCCTGGGGCTGCGTTCTTCTCCCTTACCGGCGCTGGACAGAACTGAAGCATTCAGCTTTGGCTCTCTTCAGTGTGTGTACTGCACGCGTCCACAGTGCGCAGTGCACGGATTTTCCTCAGCGCTACGTGCAAGTACAGCCTTTCTGCTTCGCAGAGCCCAACTGTCCGCACAAGCTCTCGCTCAGAGAAATGTGTCAGGAGAGAAGCACTTGCTGCATTAGCCTTCCGCTGGCCAACAGTTGCAACGCAGCACATAGTCTTACTGCGAGAAGGGGTAATAAAACGCACGCTTTCAGCACAGCAGCACAATCTGGGCGACGAGGAGGACAAAAGAAGAACACCTTTTCGTCTTTGCACGATTTTCTCTGCCACACATCTATCCACGTCTTTGCTCCCTGCAAGGCTCGAATGTGCGCGGTGCTACTTGGAAGTGAGAAGGCAGGTGCAGAGAAGCACTGCCATCTGCCGGCGCTGTGCAGGCTGTAAAGGAAAGAAAGACTACCCCTGGAATGTGGTGCAAATACAAGTTCCCACGGGTCGGGGTAAGCGCCGGGTAAACCCGTTGAACTAGAGCTGTTCTCGGTGCCAGACGTAGCTGAGACTCTTTCCCTTTACATTCAGGCTACAAAGCAAAGAGAATGTGGTGCTACCAAGGGCAGCGAAGGAAAGTGCACAGCCCAGGTGTGTTTCGGAAGAGACAGCAACCTGGAGCGTTTCTCTGGAGGGTTTCTCTGCCGGCGTGCCCTCTGTGCGACAAGATGACGACGGTTCGACGCCGGCAGAATGAAAAGAACGAAATGGTACGAAGAGCATAAGAATGAAGGCAGAAGCACGGAGCTGGTGTGTGCATAGCACAGGCTGCAAGAGGAAGCGTGGCTGCCACTCGCTTGTTTTCAGATTCGAATTAGCAGTTGAAAACAGAAAGTTCAACTTGCAGCTACATGTGCTGCTAACTATTTCTCTTCCAGCTTTCCCAGGAAAGAATTGTGCCGGGGTTTATGCTTCGAGATGCAGACATTACAGTGGTAGATGCGACGGAGAATGGGAATAGAGAGTGCAGCGGACAGTTTCTGGTGCTTGACGTGAGGCAAGGAGAAAGGGCAGTCCAGCAGTGGCTTTTACTTCTGGAGTTTTTATCTTTGGGAGCAGCTGCTGCAAGTGGGCAACGGAGCTGCAAGAGTGAATAGTGTGAGAGAAGAAAGCTGCCGAGCCGCAGTGTGTTGTGCTCAGTTTCAAGGCTACTTGGAAGAGGGGGGTACTTGAAGAACGCCTTCCAGCTGGACGAGTCCTTCTGGGGGTGCTCCAGCTGCATGGACTCTGCAGCATTGAAGGTGTAAGAACCTGCTTCTGACCAGGTAGTGTCCAGGAGTGCAACACAGCACCTTCCTTTGTGAAGCAGCCAGAGCATTCTCAGCTGAATCTGCTTGTGAAGCAGCTCTTGGCTGGACATGTGAAATTCGCTCCACTGAGTACATGCAGCCGGTGCCCAGCTGCTTCGTTCTTCGCCTTCTGCGCTCTGGACAGAACTGAAGCCCAGCGATGCCTTTGAGCTTTGCCGCTCTTCAGCGCGAACACTGCACGCGGCCATAGTGCGCTCTGCACGGATTTTCCTCAGCTCGACGTGCAATCATTTCCTTGCTGTTTCACAGGGTCCAAATTGTCCGCGTAGCTCTCGCTCAGCGAAATGCGTCAGGAGAGAAACACTTGCTGGTGTAGCTTTTCACTGGCCAAGACTTTCAACACAGCAGCACAATTCGGGCAAGAAGAAAGAGAAAGGAAGAATATATTTTCCCCCTGCCACGTTCTTCTGTGCGAGACGCCTATCCGCGTCTTCTCTCCCTGCAAGGCTCTGATGTGCGCGGTGCTACTTGGAAGTGAGAAGGCAGGTGCAGAGCGCACCGCGATCTGACGGCGCTGTGCAGCCTGTAAAGGAAAGAGGACTGCGACTGGAATGTGGTGCAAATACAAGTTCCCACGCGTTGGGGACAAGCTCCGGTTAAGCCGGTTAAAATAAAGCTGTTCTCTGTGCCAGACGTAGCCGAGAATCTTTCCGTAAAGATGCTGGCTACAAAGCAAAGAGAATGTGGTGTTACTTCAGCGCTAGAGAGAAATTGCATAGCCCAGGCGTGTTTCGGCAGAAGCAGCAGCCTGCAGCATCTGGCTGCCGGCACCATGCTCTCTGGGCGAGAAGTAGACGACGGTTCGTCTCCAGCAAAACGAAAGCGCGACCTGCTACGAAGGGCGTAAGAAGGAAGGCAGAGCACGGAGCTGGTGTGTGCATCGCACAGGCTGCAAGAGGAAGCGTGGCTGCCTCGAGTGCTTGTTTTCGGATTCACGTTAGCAGCTCGAAACTTAAAGTTCAACTTGCAGCTACCTGTGCTGCTACCTATTCCTCTTCCAGCTTTGCCCTGGAAACAATTGCGGTTAGGTTTATGCTTCGCCATACGGCGGAGAAAGGAGAGTGCAGCGGACAGTTTCAGGTGCTTCACGTGAGGCAAGGGGAAAGGGCAGCCCAGCAGTGGCTTTTCCTTCTGGAGTTTTTATCTTTGGGAGCAGCTGCTGCAAGTGGGCAACGGAGCTGCGAGAGTGCATAGTGTGACGGCACGTCTATCTGAGAAGGAAGCTGCCGAGCCGCAGTGTGTTGTGCTCAGTTTCAAGGCTACTTGGAAGAAGGGGGTACTTGAAGAACGCCTTCTAGCTGGACGCGTCCTTCTGGGTGAGCTCCAGCTGCATGGACTCTGCAGCATTGAAGGTGTAAGAACCTGCTTCTGGCCAGGTAGTGTCCAGGAGTGCAACACAGCACCTTCCTTTGTGAAGCAGCCAGAGCATTCTCAGCTGAATCTGCTTGTGAAGCAGCTCTTGGCTGGACATGTGAAATTCGCTCCACTATGTACGTGCAGCAGGTGCCCAGCTGCTTCGTTCTTCGCCTTCTGCGCTCTGGACAGAACTGAAGCCCAGCGATGACTTTTAGCCGTGCCGCTCTTCAGCGTGTGTACTGCACGCATCCACAGTGTGCTGTGCAAGGATTTTCCTCAGCTCTCGCTCAGCGCAATGCATCAGGAGAGAAATACTTGCTGGTGTAGCTTTTCGCTGGCCAAGACTTTCAACACAGCAGCACACTCTGGGCGACGAGGAAGACAAAAGAAGAACATCTTTTCGCCCTGCCACGTTCTTCTGGGCGAGACGCCTAGCCGCGTCTTCTCTCCCTGCAAGGCTCGAATGTGCGCGGTGCTACTTGGAAGTGAGAAGGCAGGTGCAGAGAAGCACTGCCATCTGCCGGCATTGTGCAGCCTGTAAAGGAAAGAGGACTGCCACTGGAATGTGGTGCAAATACAAGTTGCCACGCGTCGGGGCAAGCTCCGGCTAAGCCGGTTAAAATAAAGCTGTTCCCTGTGCCAGACGTAGCCGAGAATCTTTCCGTAAAGATGCTGGCTACAAAGCAAAGAGAATGTTTCACTACTTCAGCGCTAGAGAGAAATTGCATAGCCCAAGGTGTGTTTCGGCAGAAGCAGCAGCCTGCAGCATTTGGCTGCCGGCACCGTGCTCTCTGGGCGAGAAGTAGACGACGGGTCGTCTCCAGCAAAACGAAAGCGCGACCTGCTACGAAGGGCGTAAGAATGAAGGCAGAGCACGGAGCTGGTGTGTGCATCGCACAGGCTGCAAGAGGAAGCGTGGCTGCCTCGAGTGCTTGTTTTCGGATTCACGTTAGCAGCTCGAAACTTAAAGTTCAACTTGCAGCTACTTGTGCTGCTACCTATTTCTCTTCCAGCTTTGCCCTGGAAAGAATTGTGCCGGGGTTTATTCTTCGAGATGCAGAGATAACAGTGGTAGATGCGACGGAGAATGGAAATAGAGAGTGCATCGGACAGTTTCTGGTGCTTGACGTGAGGCAAGGGGAAAGGGCAGTCCAGCAGTGGCTTTTACTTCTGGAGTTTTTATCTTTGGGAGCAGCTGCTGCAAGTGGGCAACTGAGCTGCGAGAGTGAATAGTGTGACGGCACGTCTATCTGCGAAGGAAGCTGCCGAGCCGCAGTGTGTTGTGCTCAGTTTCAAGGCTACTTGGAAGAGGGTGGTACTTGAGGAGCGCCTTCCAGCTGGACGCGTCCTTCTGGGGGTGCTCCAGCTGCATGGACTCTGCAGCACTGAAGGTGTAAGAAACTGCTTCTTGCCAGGTAGTGTCCAGGAGTGCAACACAGCACCTTCCTTTGTGAAGCAGCCAGAGCATTCTCAGCTGAATCTGCTTGTGAAGCAGCTCTTGGCTGGACATGTGAAATTCGCTCCACTATGTACGTGCAGCAGGTGCCCAGCTGCTTCGTTCTTCGCCTTCTGCGCTCTGGTCAGAACTGAAGCCCAGCGATGACTTTTAGCCGTGCCGCTCTTCAGCGTGTGTACTGCACGCATCCACAGTGTGCTGTGCAAGGATTTTCCTCAGCTCTCGCTCAGCGCAATGCATCAGGAGAGAAACACTTGCTGGTGTAGCTTTTCGCTGGCCAAGACTTTCAACACAGCAGCACACTCTGGGCGACGAGGAAGACAAAAGAAGAACACCTTTTCGCCCTGCCACGTTCTTCTGGGCGAGACGCCTAGCCGCGTCTTCTCTCCCTGCAAGGCTCGAATGTGCGCGGTGCTACTTGGAAGTGAGAAGGCAGGTGCAGAGAAGCACTGCCATCTGCCGGCGTTGTGCAGCCTGTAAAGGAAAGAGGACTGCCACTGGAATGTGGTGCAAATACAAGTTGCCACGCGTCGGGGCAAGCTCCGGCTAAGCCGGTTAAAATAAAGCTGTTCCCTGTGCCAGACGTAGCCGAGAATCTTTCCGTAAAGATGCTGGCTACAAAGCAAAGAGAATGTTTCACTACTTCAGCGCTAGAGAGAAATTGCATAGCCCAAGGTGTGTTTCGGCAGAAGCAGCAGCCTGCAGCATTTGGCTGCCGGCACCGTGCTCTCTGGGCGAGAAGTAGACGACGGTTCGTCTCCAGCAAAACGAAAGCGCGACCTGCTACGAAGGGCGTAAGAAGGAAGGCAGAGCACGGAGCTGGTGTGTGCATCGCACAGGCTGCAAGAGGAAGCGTGGCTGCCTCGAGTGCTTGTTTTCGGATTCACGTTAGCAGCTCGAAACTTAAAGTTCAACTTGCAGCTACTTGTGCTGCTACCTATTTCTCTTCCAGCTTTGCCCTGGAAAGAATTGTGCCGGGGTTTATTCTTCGAGATGCAGAGATAACAGTGGTAGATGCGACGGAGAATGGAAATCGAGAGTGCAGCGGACAGTTTCTGGTGCTTGACGTGAGGCAAGGGGAAAGGGCAGTCCAGCAGTGGCTTTTACTTCTGGAGTTTTTATCTTTGGGAGCAGCTGCTGCAAGTGGGCAACTGAGCTGCGAGAGTGAATAGTGTGACGGCACGTCTATCTGCGAAGGAAGCTGCCGAGCCGCAGTGTGTTGTGCTCAGTTTCAAGGCTACTTGGAAGAGGGTGGTACTTGAGGAGCGCCTTCCAGCTGGACGCGTCCTTCTGGGGGTGCTCCAGCTGCATGGACTCTGCAGCATTGAAGGTGTAAGAAACTGCTTCTTGCCAGGTAGTGTCCAGGAGTGCAACACAGCACCTTCCTTTGTGAAGCAGCCAGAGCATTCTCAGCTGAATCTGCTTGTGAAGCAGCTCTTGGCTGGACATGTGAAATTCGCTCCACTATGTACGTGCAGCAGGTGCCCAGCTGCTTCGTTCTTCGCCTTCTGCGCTCTGGTCAGAACTGAAGCCCAGCGATGACTTTTAGCCGTGCCGCTCTTCAGCGTGTGTACTGCACGCATCCACAGTGTGCTGTGCAAGGATTTTCCTCAGCTCTCGCTCAGCGCAATGCATCAGGAGAGAAACACTTGCTGGATTAGCTTTTCGCTGGCCAAGACTTTCAACACAGCAGCACGCTCTGGGCGACGAGGAAGACAAAAGAAGAACATCTTTTCGCCCTGCCACGTTCTTCTGTGCGAGACGCCTATCCGCGTCTTCTCTCCCTGCAAGGCTCTAATGTGCGCGGTGCTACTTGGAAGTGAGAAGGCAGGTGCAGAGCGCACGGGCCATCTGCCGGCGCTGTGCAGCCTGTAAAGGAAAGAGGACTGCGACTGGAATGTGGTGCAAATACAAGTTTCCACGCGTCCGGGGGCATGCTCTGGGTAAGCCCGTTGAACTAAAGCTGTTCTCTGTGCCAGACGTAGCCGAGAATCTTTCCCTTTACATTTAGAGCGAATGTGCTGCTGTATGGCGCTGAGAGGGAAAGTGCATAGCCCAGGCGTGTGTCGGCAGAAGCAGTCGGCTGGAGCATTTGGCTGCCGGCACCGTGCTCTCTGTGCCACAAGTAGACGACGCTTCGACTCCGGCAGAATGAAAGCGCCACATGGCTACTAAAGAGGCCGAACGAAGGCGCCGAGCACCGGGCTCGTGTCCGCAGCGTACAAACTGAGAAAGGAGCGTGGCAGCTACTTGTGCTACTACTTCTCCCTCTTCCAAGCATCCCTGGGAACACTGGCGCTTACCTTTGGGCTCCGAGATGCAGAAAACCCAGTGGTCGATGCCAAGGAGAGGGGAAGTAGAGAGTGCAGCGGGGAGTTGAAGTGGCTTTACGTGAGGCAAGGGGAAGGTGCAGCCCAGCATTGGCTTTTCCTCCTAGTTCTTTTCTTCAGGAGAGCAGCTAGCAAGCGAGCTGCGAGAGCCAACAATGGGATGGCACGTCTTGTCAGAGAAGCCACGGTCTACAGTGCTGTAGAGTGCTGTGCACAGTTTGAATGCTGCCCTAAGTACACGGTACTTTTGGAACGGCTTCTCCCCTGACTCTCCCGTCTCTGTGAGCTCTAGCTGCTTGAACTTGGCCACACTGAAGGTGTGTGGACGTGATTGCGCTGCGAGTATCAAGTCTTCCAGAGACGAGGGATAGTCAACAAATGCTTTCTCACCTGGCCCATCTCTCAGTCCGAACTGTGGCCGGAAACGCTGCTATGCTGCAAGGGTGGACTTAGCCACTCTGAGAGAATGTGATGACGCTCTGTAGATAGTTGCGAAGGAAAGTGCTGGTCACTGCAATGTTTCGCCTAGTTTACAGACTTTAGAGGGACTCTGAAGGCCAACGCCTTCTTCTAGCACTTGTCCTCTGCGTGCAGCTGCTGCATGTTCGGAAGGGCTTTGCGATCGGCGAGAGGTGGAGGGTAGGATGGTAGCTAGAGCTTGAAGGAAAGTGCGTCTCTCCAGGACCTTTGATGCAGTTCAGTGGGTGCGAGTTGCATGTTGAGCATGTTCATGATGGCACAGAAAAGGTTCTGAAAGATAGAGGCCGTGCTGGAGCTGCCTTGACTTTTGCCGCTTAGAACCTGCACAGCCAACAATGAAAAGATTCCTCTTGCTTCCCCGCTACGCGCAGGATCACATTCTTTTGTGTCTCCAAGAGGCAGGATGCACAGCGCAGCTCTTCCGGCAACTGCTCGCACACGACTGGGGCCGCGACGGCGAAGCGCTTGGCTTTTTCCCCGGCACTGTCAGCGCTCCTCGAAACAAGCACACGATGGCGCTGACGACTTGCAAAAGAAGGCCAAGCGCCTGGCGCTGCTCGAAAGCACCCCAAGGGCAGAGGCAAGTTGCAAACGTCCCTGCACTCAAATCAACAGCACATCAGGACAAAAAGATTTCCCTCATCTTCCCCTTCCAAGAGCGGACTCTTCTTTCTACCGCACTCCAAGAGGCAGACAAACCTCTTTGGCCCAAACCAATCTTTGCCCTCTCGCAGATTCTGCCCACCAACTTGAAACCATCTGGCAAAAACAGAGCTCAAAACAGTGCGGGCTGAGGAAGATCTTGCTGCCTGCAACTTCAACTGCACCCCTCAAACTAGCAGCACACACGCTGTTCTCAGCACTTTCCTTCTCAGCTCTAGCTACCATCCTAAGCCTTCCCTCTGCCAGAGTCAGCATCCAAAGACAACGGCCCCACGGACTGCTCACACACTAAAGGCACCAGGACAAAAGGCTCACAAGCTTGGCCTTTGCATTCCCACGGACAGCTCAACAGCTCTAAGCCAGAGAGAGCTCTGCCTCTTGGGAAAAGCCTTTAAAATCCCTAAGAGCACCTGATGTGCACATCCAAACCTGCTCTCCTTGCCAAAGAGAGCAACTACAAGCCCATCTCCAAAGAAACGGCATCCCCTCCTCCAAAATACAACACATCCATCCACTGATCCACCTCCAGTATAGAATAGATCCAACAGTTGCCCCTACACGCCCAGGGGCCAGAAGAGAAATGTCTTGCTGGACTATTCCTCCCCATGCTACCTTAACATCTGCTCCAGCAACACTGGCACTATGTCCTTGCCTTCGCAAGGAAAGGCACTCCGAGTCTCTTGGCCTTGCCTTGCCTTCAGTACCTTGTCTAGTTCTTCTTAAGCTACCCTTGCTCTGCTTCCTTTGCCTCTGCTGCCTTGCCTTGCACTACCTACAACTTGCTGGCTTTGCTTTGCCCTGCCTACTACTCTTGCCCTCGCCTTCCATGCAGGCAAGGCGCTGCAAAGCAAGTGCAGGCAATTGTGGGCAAGTCAAGGGAGAGGTAAGCAAGGCCAGAGCAGTGAGGGGAAAGCAAATGGAGTGGTAGGCAAGAGAAGGCCCAGACGTTAGAGGCAAGGCTGGCCGTAGGAAGGAAAGTCCACTGATGGGAAGGCCAGGCAGAAACAAGAAGGGCTCGGCAATCCAAGGCCCTGGAGGAAAGCAGTAGGCAGGTCAAGGGCGGGGCATGGACGTGCAAAGGAATGCAAGGCTCCAGAGAGCTAGCAGGGCAAGACAAGGAAACTGTTGTGTTGCCAAGGCAAGGCAAGGATAGGCAAGGCAGGTGAGAAGTACATTCGAGGACTGCTGGTACACAAAAGCGGCCAGGACCAACTGCTCTGTGTGGCCTTGCTTGGCGAGGCGAGGCAGGGCAATGAGGGTCCTAGAAGGAAAAGGAAAGGTGAGGCCAGACCTAGACGAATTTGAAAGGAAGTCAGGTGGGGGATGGGTGAGCAAGTCAATGCAAGGCAGGGGAGAAAAGGCAGGTTGAGGGAAGGCTACAGAGAGGGCAGCAAGGAAATGCAAGGCATGGGGAAGCACGTGAGGAGTGAGTGCTGCCAGCCGGCCGGGATGGCAGGGGCGGGGCAACTGCAAGTAGCATGGCGGGGATGTGGAGGGGGGTGTTAGTGTGCGGGAGGTGTGTGTGTGTGTGTGCAGCGGAGTGCAGGGTAAGTGCAGGTGTGTGTGTATGTGCATAGGGGGGTTTTGTGCCAGGTGCTGTGCCGGGGGGAGCCGTCCCACTGCCAAGAAGGTGTGGGAGTGAAAGGAGTAACATAGATGTGTCTTTACAAAGAGACCGTGTGAATCTGTCCTTAGACAAGGCTAGGAATTTACTGGTAGGGGAGTAACAGAAGAAAGTCTTAGTTCTAGAAACTGTTACTAATCGACAGAGACTGTTGCTCAGCCAAGGCCGTGTTAAATTGCTGAACCTAGAGCAAGGCAGCAAAGACTTAATAGCATTAGGAATAGTTTCGTTTTCTTCCTTTTCCATACCAAGAGGGGGGTGCATATTAGAGGGGAGCCTAGAGTAGGCAGTTCCGGAAGTCTGTAATTCCCGAGTACCTCCGAGGGTGCTGTTGCCAGGAACTTCGCATCAAAAGGGGGCTGAGTCCCGCAATCAGTTGAGAGACTCCATGGCAAAAGCCCCATGGCCTCTCCCTGTAGTTGAAGAATGTTACAGGCCTCCTCTGTCTCCTTTTTGGTGGATGAAGAAAGTCAGAAAGCAACACTTCTGCCAGAACTCTCCAAGATGCCCCCTTTGCTGGCAGTGACTCCATCACTGGCCGGGAAGCTGTCTTTTCTCCCAGAGGAGTTCGAGATACAGTTAAAAGCCGTGTGGCAGAGAAAAAAGGCAATACTTGGTTTACAAGGGATGGCAAACAAGAGATACCAGAAGCTTTGGCCCTACCAATCTTAAAAGAACTCCGTGAAGAGAGTCCTTGCACCTCCTGAGGATTGGCAGAAGCCTTCCTCATGCTGTATGGTGCTGGGGGTCTTTTTAGACTGGCAAAACGAGCTGTTGAAGGTTGCTTGATCTGTGCTAAAGCAAACAGCCAAGTTACAAAGGAACTTGCCAGGGGAGGGAGGCCTTGGGCTGCAGGTCCCTTCCAAAGATGCCAGGTGGATTTTCCTGAGATGCCCCAAGTGGGAAGGCTTCATGTCTTCTGGTAATGGTATGTCAGCTAGCAAGGTGGCCAGAAGCATTTCCAACTGCTTCAGCAACGACAGGATCAGGTATTAAGGCATTTTGGAACAAATCATTCCAAGATACAGCATGGTAGAAGCAATAGACTCAGATAGGGGAACTCATTTGACAGGAAAGATCCTTCAAGGGGTTTTGGCTTCTTTAGGAACACAATGGCACCTCCATAGGCCCTGGCACCCCCAGAGCTCGGCTCGGGTAGAAAACAATGAATAGAGAAATAAACACCTTTTGAAGCTGGTAATAGAAACCAAGATGCCATGGCTAGGGCTTTGGACATTGGCTTTGGCGAGAATGAGAGCCCGAGCCAGAAGAGAGATTCCGTTCTCCCCCTTTCCGTCGTTGTTATGAATTACCCGGCTAAGTCTCAACCTAGTGGGGGAGTAGAGGTAAGTGATGTATATTTAAAACCATCTGTGGCCAGGATACTGCTTCTTGTGAAACCCCTTCAACAGGAAGCTCAGCTGGCACAAGCCCCACCTTTGGACTTTGCTGCTTGTAACATCCAACCAGGAGATTGAGTCCTAGGTAAGGAGTAGAAAGAAGCGCCAGTGGTTCTGAAATGGCGTGGCCCATTCCAAGTGTCACTGACGACAGAAACAGCCATGAAGACAGCTGGACACAGGTGGACCTGTCACTCTCGGGTCAAGGTCTCTGAAGCCTCAGAGATTTGCACATCTCAGCTGGAGGAGAAGGCCGGGAGGCTGTGACTGACACTCTGCAGGAGTGGGCCGGAGCAGTAGCCAGTGCTTCGACATCAGAGGAAGCCCTGCGTGCCTACCCACAGACCACCTGCTGAAATAGTCTCTATGCGCATCCCTCCTCTAGAATCTCCACTCACTGGGGCGCTAATACTTGCGGGATTCTTTTATGTTAAGTGGTTTCTGTGTCTTCAATTGCCACAGGTGCTGCAGAAGACAACGGGAAAATTAGACTAGCTAATTAGATCACACTATTAAAACATTTTCCTTAATAACTCTACTTTTATATGGTCAGCTAAGTTTAGGCCAGGAGTGGGAGAATCAATTTGCAGCCTTAGCAGAAGAAGTAGCAAAAGTTTTTAACCTTAGCAATTGCTGGCTCTGTGGAGCGCCAGGAGGATCTGAAGAGTGCCTATGGTTGGCTAGCCCAGCTGAACCTAAGTGGTGGCTCAACACCTGACATGAGGTCCATACTAGGACGGGATTTTGGGCCAAAGAAGGAAGTCCATGGCTATAGGAGAAGGTTCCACGAAGGATGTCTGGACTTCAGGTGGCTCTCTTGAAAGCTGTTTATTGCATAGGCGAAGTTCCAGCATTTCAGGGAGTGGCTATCCAGAGCCAGCCCTAGAGCTGCCAGCTCCAGCTGTAGGCATACCTGAAGCCGCTTGCTGTTCAAGTTACAGAGCATTCTATACTTTTCTTTGCAGAGTATCTTAGCACGTAACAACCAATAAGCACCATACACAATACCTTGACATTGGCCTATAGCCTATCATAGCTACTACCATCACCATATTATAGTCATTATTATCCAATCACAAGAGTAAGTTACAATTTAAGCTTCCAGTGGAAAATTCTTAGACCTTTCTTCTTCTTGCTACATCAACATTTCTTGTTTGCCTGCCATATCTTTCTTTTTGGGAAAGACACCTTTTCTATTCACTTATGCTCTTCTTGAGACTTACTTACTTGGTGAAAAACATGTCTTTGTTTGTAATCACATACCTTTGTCCTGCTCCTAAAAATCTCCTTCCAACTCATCTCCAACCTTTGCCTTCTCAGTTACTCAGCGATCACTGTTTCAGCAAAACATCTTTTCTTCTATATCAAAACTTGCTTTCATTTCTACCTCATCCCCAGCTTCTACATTCTCAGACCTTGCTGCCAAGCCTACATACCTGTGAAACTTTCTTACCAAACTTTCATCCTCCCCAACACATGGCCACTTCATTCTTCTCCAACAGGCACTTATTGCCTAAACAGGACAGGGCGGGTCTATGTAGGAAAAGGCGTTTGTCAATTGACTTTCCCTCTGGCTTTAAACAATTGGGTTTGGACCCACAGTTGCCCTCCTTACAATTGTTCCAAATATCAAGACAATTGCAATCAAAGAGCTGTTCAGCTCACTAATGGTAGCTGCGTAAGGTGTTCTTACCACACTTACCAAAAACATTTGGAAGCCTGTAAAGCAATGCGGAGGGACAAGGGGTTTTTTTGACCACCTATTTTTAAGCTGTCCCCACAAAAATCCCACAAGTAGAAGACATGTTGTTTGTGATTATCAGTGGGAATGGCAACAGCGGATTGGAACTCAAAGCCTTTTAGTGAGTTCTGCTCCAAATCCAAGCAAGCAACTTGCAGATGTAAATGTAGATGGGAACCCTGTGTGGGAGCTTGGAAATGCAAATGCTGTGACCCTTATGGTGGGGCAGCTATTGTTGGAGGACCGTTAGGCCAGGGAATCCTGCTGTATTTTGACCCACCAATTGATGACCAAGGGTAGGAAGGCCCCTTTGCTAATGGAACACGGGCTTTGAAAGGACATGATTGGATTTGTGGCCAACATGCTTAGCTCAGGTTACCTCCAAACTGGTCAGGGATATGGTATATCCCTGGGGTATATTAGACCGTTGTTCTTTTTGCTACTACAAAGTCAGGGAAATCGCTTAGGAATCAAAATCTGTGATGATTTAATTAGAGAAAAGCAGTCAGCTGATGCAGCCTTGGCTGCAGGGAGCACCCCAAAACGGGGAAAAGATGAATGGCCACCAGAACAAGTTACGCAACATGATGGACCAGCCACTTGGAAACCTAAGGAATTCATCCCAGATGCCTGGGAACCCATTTATCATTTGAATGAGATAATTAGGGTACACGCTGTCTCAGAAATAATTACCAACCAGCCAGCCACAGCTCTTGACCGTCTTGCTGAGCAACCCACTTCAATGAGGAAAGTGGTATTTTCAACATTGGATGGTATTAGATTATCTGTTAGCAGAAGAAGGAGGAGTTTGTGGGAAATTAAATGACTCGAGCTGCTGTTTGCAAGCAGATGACAGCGGAAAAGTGGTCAAATAACAGAGGAAATAACCTCAGCTCATGGACCTGTCCAAGTGTTGAAAAGATGGTAATGGGACATGTTTTCATGGTTAACTGGCCAGCTCTGGGCTAAATGAATACCATTTCTCCTCTTCTATGCTATAGCAACTCTAATCTTTTGACCATGCGTGACACCATGCTGGGTGCAGCTCTTTCAGCAGGTGGTCAAGGGGATGCTGCTAGCAGCCATGCCTACCTGATCCAGAAATGACTACAAAAGGACAGAAGAGGATGTCACTGCAAATAATAGCAAAAGCCCAGAAGACTCAAGAAGAAAAAATTAAATCAATGGTAATTAAGGTTTGTAAAGACAACTACAGATTAAATAAAAAAAGGAGGGATTAAAAGGAATGAGATGGATGAGTCTTTACAAACAGACCGTGTGAATTGGCCTGTAGACAAGGCTAGGAATTTACGGGAAGTGAAGTAACAGAAGAAAGTATTAGTTCTCTAGAACTGTTACTAATCATCAGAGACTGTTGATTAATCAAGGCCGTGTTAAATTCCTGAACCTAGAGCAAGGCAACAAAGACTTAATAGCATTAGAAATGTTTTTTTTTCTTCCTTTTCGATGCCAAAAGGGGGGTGCATATTAGAGGGGGACATAGAGTAGGCAGTTCTGGAAGTCTGTATCTCCCGAATACCTCAGCCAGTGGGGAAAAGGAAGAGGGTGCTGTGGCTGGGAACTTGACATCAAAAGGGGGCTGCATCCCGCAACCGTTTGACAGACCCCATGGGAAAAGCCCCATGGACTCTCCCTGTAGTCGAAGAATGTTGCAGGACTCCTCTGTCTCCTTTTCGGACATCAACCTCAGGCATGGTGGATTAATTTTCCCTAACGGCAGCGACCTGCTGCGTGGTCTCCGTGCTCCTCCCCAGCCCCCCGGGAGGTGTCAAATAGTTGCCGGCGGCTCCCACCGCGCGTTACAGACGGCTGCGCGGCGCCGGGGCTGCTCGCAGTGCTCCCCTGCCCCGCCAGGGCTGCCTGAGGTCTGCGGAGCCACCTCGCCACCGGCGCGGCCAGGGCCGGGGCCCTTCTCGACAGCAGCCGAGGGGCTGCGGAGCGGGCGGCTGCGGGACGATCAGCTCTTTTATGCCGCGCGGTGCTGCCGCCTCCATCTAGCTCCCCATCGCGCCGCCGGCCGAGCCCGCCTGGCGCGTTCACGCTCGGCCGCGCTCGCCGCCCGCCCAGCCTCGCCGGAAGCTCTCCCGCGCGGGCCGTGCCCCGGCTCCGCCTGCGGCTCGGCAGGGCCCGGCCGCACGCGTGCTGCGTGGCTCGGAGCACCCGCGTTGCGCCGCAGGCGACGGGGAAGGCGGGGCGGGCCGGCGCCATGGTGGTAGCGCGAGGAGAGGAGCGCCCGGGCGGGGCGGCGAGTGGCGCGGCGGTGAGCGCTTCTGCTTGCTGTCGCTCGGCTGCCGCCCACGGCAGGTGCCGTGTGACCCCGCGGAGCGGCGGGGCCGGCCGGGCGGTGCGCGGCGAGGCTTTCGGCCAGCGGCGGCCGCAGCGACAGTCTGCCGGCACTGCCCGTGCCGGTGGAGAGAGCGGGGATCCGAGGCCGGCCTTCCTAGGGTAACGAGGGGCGACCGCCTTTGCCGCGCTGCCCTCCGTGCAGCACGTGGCCGATTCCGGCGAAGCCGGGGTCTCCGCAGCGGCGCGGGCGGGAGGGAGTGGGGAGCGCGCTCGGTGCTCTGCCGGCCGCTCCCGCCCAGCGCTGCGCTCCGCCGAGGCGTTTTCCTGCCTATCCTGGGAAGGACATAAGGGACCCCGGAGTTGGAGCTTAGCTGTCAGGGGGAACAACTTCCCTCCATTGGCGACCTTCTTTTCCCTCTGATTCAGCTACCTTGTGGTAGGTGCGATGGTGCTGAAGAAGGGTGGCGGCTTGGCACAGTTGCTGGCATAGGTGGTGCGAGAGCTCCACGCAAGCAGCTTGGAGTGGCATGTGTGAGGGTAGGCAGGTACGGCACCCACAGCTGAAGGTAAAAAAAGTCAGGGCATGTCATCAGCCGCAGTCGTGCTAAGTTGTTCATCTTTGCAAACTGCTTGCCGAGTTGTTCCTTTTCTTAGGTAATGGGGGTTTGTATCAACCAGAACTGCATATGGTCAGTATTTGCAGAGAAGGTTACGTGAACTGTTGTTGAAGTGAGTGTAGCAGTTTCTATGGCATTCTGCAAAAAAAGTGACAGGTCTCTCTGTGTTCCCTCATCTTTTCGCCCTGCCACGTTCTTCTGTGCGAGACGCCTAGCCGCGTCTTCTCTCCCTGCAAGGCTCGAATGTGCGCGGTGCTACTTGGAAGTGAGAAGGCAGGTGCAGAGCGCACGGGCCATCTGCCGGCGTTGTGCAGCCTGTAAAGGAAAGAGGACTGCCACTGGAATGTGGTGCAAATACAAGTTGCCACGCGTCGGGGCAAGCTCCGGCTAAGCCGGTTAAAATAAAGCTGTTCCCTGTGCCAGACGTAGCCGAGAATCTTTCCGTAAAGATGCTGGCTACAAAGCAAAGAGAATGTTTCACTACTTCAGCGCTAGAGAGAAATTGCATAGCCCAAGGTGTGTTTCGGCAGAAGCAGCAGCCTGCAGCATTTGGCTGCCGGCACCGTGCTCTCTGGGCGAGAAGTAGACGACGGGTCGTCTCCAGCAAAACGAAAGCGCGACCTGCTACGAAGGGCGTAAGAATGAAGGCAGAGCACGGAGCTGGTGTGTGCATCGCACAGGCTGCAAGAGGAAGCGTGGCTGCCTCGAGTGCTTGTTTTCGGATTCACGTTAGCAGCTCGAAACTTAAAGTTCAACTTGCAGCTACTTGTGCTGCTACCTATTTCTCTTCCAGCTTTGCCCTGGAAAGAATTGTGCCGGGGTTTATTCTTCGAGATGCAGAGATAACAGTGGTAGATGCGACGGAGAATGGAAATAGAGAGTGCATCGGACAGTTTCTGGTGCTTGACGTGAGGCAAGGGGAAAGGGCAGTCCAGCAGTGGCTTTTCCTTCTGGAGTTTTTATCTTTGGGAGCAGCTGCTGCAAGTGGGCAACTGAGCTGCGAGAGTGAATAGTGTGACGGCACGTCTATCTGAGAAGGAAGCTGCCGAGCCGCAGTGTGTTGTGCTCAGTTTCAAGGCTACTTGGAAGAGGGTGGTACTTGAGGAGCGCCTTCCAGCTGGACGCGTCCTTCTGGGGGTGCTCCAGCTGCATGGACTCTGCAGCACTGAAGGTGTAAGAAACTGCTTCTTGCCAGGTAGTGTCCAGGAGTGCAACACAGCACCTTCCTTTGTGAAGCAGCCAGAGCATTCTGAGCTGAATCTGCTTGTGAAGCAGCTCTTGGCTGGACATGTGAAATTCGCTCCACTGAGTACATGCAGCCGGTGCTCAGCTGCTTCGTTCTTCTCCTTCTGCGGTCTGGTCAGAACTGAAGCCCAGCGATGACTTTTAGCCGTGCCGCTCTTCAGCGTGTGTACTGCACGCATCCACAGTGTGCTGTGCAAGGATTTTCCTCAGCTCTCGCTCAGCGCAATGCATCAGGAGAGAAACACTTGCTGGTGTAGCTTTTCGCTGGCCAAGACTTTCAACACAGCAGCACACTCTGGGCGACGAGGAAGACAAAAGAAGAACATCTTTTCGCCCTGCCACGTTCTTTTGTGCGAGACGCCTAGCCGCGTCTTCTCTCCCTGCAAGGCTCTAATGTGCGCGGTGCTACTTGGAAGTGAGAAGGCAGGTGCAGAGCGCACGGGCGATCTGCCGGCGCTGTGCAGCCTGTAAAGGAAAGAGGACTGCGACTGGAATGTGGTGCAAATACAAGTTGCAACGTGTCGGGGGCAAGCTCCGGCTAAGCCGGTTAAAATAAAGCTGTTCTCTGTGCCAGACTAGCCGTGAATCTTTCCGTAAAGCTGCTGGCTACAAAGCAAAGAGAATGTGGTACTACTTCAGCGCTAGAGAGAAATTTCATAGCCCAAGGTGTGTTTCGGCAGAAGCAGCAGCCTGCAGCATTTGGCTGCCGGCACCATGCTCTCTGGGCGAGAAGTAGACGACGGTTCGTCTCCAGCAAAACGAAAGCGCGACCTGCTACGAAGGGCGTAAGAACGAAGGCAGAGCACGGAGCTGGTGTGTGCATCGCACAGGCTGCAAGAGGAAGCGTGGCTGCCTCGAGTGCTTGTTTTCGGATTCACGTTAGCAGTCGGAAACTTAATGTCCAACTTGCAGTTACTTGTGCTGCTACCTATTTCTCTTGCAGCTTTCCCTGGAAAGAACTGCGATTACGTTAATGTTTCGCCATACGGCGGAGAAAGGAAATAGAGAGTGCAGCGGACAGTTTCAGGTGCTTCACGTGAGGCAAGGGGAAAGGGCAGCCCAGCAGTGGCTTTTACTTCTGGAGCCTTTTTCTTTGGGAGCAGCTGCTGCAAGTGGGCAACTGAGCTGCGAGAGTGCAAAATGTGACGGCACGTCTATCTGAGAAGGAAGCTGCCGAGCCGCAGTGTGTTGTGCTCAGTTTCAAGGCTACTTGGAAGAGGGGGGTACTTGAAGAACGCCTTCTAGCTGGACGCATCCTTCTGGGGATGCTCCAGCTGCATGGACTCTGTAGCATTGAAGGTGTAAGAAACTGCTTCTTGCCGGGTAGTGTCCAGGAGTGCAACACAACGCCTTCCTTTGTGAAGCAGCCAGAGCATTCTCAGCTGAATCTGCTTGTGAAGCAGCTCTTGGCTGGACATTTGAAATTCGCTCCACTGAGTACATGCAGCCGGTGCCCAGCTGCTTCGTTCTTCTCCTTCTGCTGTCTGGACAGAAGTGAAGCCCAGAGATGACTTTTAGCCGTGCCGCTCTTCAGCGTGTGTACTGCACGCATCCACAGTGTGCTCTGCACGGATTTTCCTCAGCTCTCGCTCAGCGCAATGCATCAGGAGAGAAACACTTGCTGGTGTAGCTTTTCGCTGGCCAAGACTTTCAACACAGCAGCACACTCTGGGCGACGAGGAAGACAAAAGAAGAACACCTTTTCGCCCTGCCACGTTCTTCTGGGCGAGACGCCTAGCCGCGTCTTCTCTCCCTGCAAGGCTCGAATGTGCGCGGTGCTACTTGGAAGTGAGAAGGCAGGTGCAGAGAAGCACTGCCATCTGCCGGCGTTGTGCAGCCTGTAAAGGAAAGAGGACTGCCACTGGAATGTGGTGCAAATACAAGTTGCCACGCGTCGGGGCAAGCTCCGGCTAAGCCGGTTAAAATAAAGCTGTTCCCTGTGCCAGACGTAGCCGAGAATCTTTCCGTAAAGATGCTGGCTACAAAGCAAAGAGAATGTTTCACTACTTCAGCGCTAGAGAGAAATTGCATAGCCCAAGGTGTGTTTCGGCAGAAGCAGCAGCCTGCAGCATTTGGCTGCCGGCACCGTGCTCTCTGGGCGAGAAGTAGACGACGGTTCGTCTCCAGCAAAACGAAAGCGCGACCTGCTACGAAGGGCGTAAGAAGGAAGGCAGAGCACGGAGCTGGTGTGTGCATCGCACAGGCTGCAAGAGGAAGCGTGGCTGCCTCGAGTGCTTGTTTTCGGATTCACGTTAGCAGCTCGAAACTTAAAGTTCAACTTGCAGCTACTTGTGCTGCTACCTATTTCTCTTCCAGCTTTGCCCTGGAAAGAATTATGCCGGGGTTTATTCTTCGAGATGCAGAGATAACAGTGGTAGATGCGACGGAGAATGGAAATAGAGAGTGCATCGGACAGTTTCTGGTGCTTGACGTGAGGCAAGGGGAAAGGGCAGTCCAGCAGTGGCTTTTACTTCTGGAGTTTTTATCTTTGGGAGCAGCTGCTGCAAGTGGGCAACTGAGCTGCGAGAGTGAATAGTGTGACGGCACGTCTATCTGAGAAGGAAGCTGCCGAGCCGCAGTGTGTTGTGCTCAGTTTCAAGGCTACTTGGAAGAGGGTGGTACTTGAGGAGCGCCTTCCAGCTGGACGCGTCCTTCTGGGGGTGCTCCAGCTGCATGGACTCTGCAGCACTGAAGGTGTAAGAAACTGCTTCTTGCCAGGTAGTGTCCAGGAGTGCAACACAGCACCTACCTTTGTGAAGCAGCCAGAGCATTCTCAGCTGAATCTGCTTGTGAAGCAGCTCTTGGCTGGACATGTGAAATTCGCTCCACTGAGTACATGCAGCCGGTGCTCAGCTGCTTCGTTCTTCTCCTTCTGCGGTCTGGTCAGAACTGAAGCCCAGCGATGACTTTTAGCCGTGCCGCTCTTCAGCGTGTGTACTGCACGCATCCACAGTGTGCTGTGCAAGGATTTTCCTCAGCTCTCGCTCAGCGCAATGCATCAGGAGAGAAACACTTGCTGGTGTAGCTTTTCGCTGGCCAAGACTTTCAACACAGCAGCACGCTCTGGGCGACGAGGAAGACAAAAGAAGAACGTCTTTTCGCCCTGCCACGTTCTTCTGTGCGAGACGCCTATCCGCGTCTTCTCTCCCTGCAAGGCTCTAATGTGCGCGGTGCTACTTGGAAGTGAGAAGGCAGGTGCAGAGCGCACGGCCATCTGCCGGCGCTGTGCAGCCTGTAAAGGAAAGAGGACTGCCACTGGAATGTGGTGCAAATACAAGTTCCCACGCGTCCGGGGGCATGCTCTGGGTAAGCCCGTTGAACTAAAGCTGTTCTCTGTGCCAGACGTAGCCGAGAATCTTTCCCTTTACATTTAGAGCGAATGTGCTGCTGTATGTCGCTGAGAGGCAAAGTGCATAGCCCAGGCGTGTGTCGGCAGAAGCAGTCGGCTGGAGCATTTGGCTGCCGGCACCGTGCTCTCTGTGCCACAAGTAGACGACGCTTCGACTCCGGCAGAATGAAAGCGCGACATGGCTACTAAAGAGGCCGAACGAAGGCGCCGAGCACCGGGCTCGTGTCCGCAGCGTCCAAACTGAGAAAGGAGCGTGGCTGGCGCTTGCCTGCCTGCCGACTTCACGTTAGCATTGAGAAGGAGGAAGTTCAACGGCAGCTACTTGTGCTACTACTTCTCCCTCTTCCAAGCATCCCTGGGAACACTGGCGCTTACCTTTGGGCTCCGAGATGCAGAAAACCCAGTGGTCGATGCCAAGGAGAGGGGAAGTAGAGAGTGCAGCGGGGAGTTGAAGTGGCTTTACGTGAGGCAAGGGGAAGGTGCAGCCCAGCATTGGCTTTTCCTCCTAGTTCTTTTCTTCAGGAGAGCAGCTAGCAAGCGAGCTGCGAGAGCCAACAATGGGATGGCACGTCTTGTCAGAGAAGCCACGGTCTACAGTGCTGTAGAGTGCTGTGCACAGTTTGAATGCTGCCCTAAGTACACGGTACTTTTGGAACGGCTTCTCCCCTGACTCTCCCGTCTCTGTGAGCTCTAGCTGCTTGAACTTGGCCACACTGAAGGTGTGTGGACGTGATTGCGCTGCGAGTATCAAGTCTTCCAGAGACGAGGGATAGTCAACAAATGCTTTCTCACCTGGCCCATCTCTCAGTCCGAACTGTGGCCGGAAACGCTGCTGTGCTGCAAGGGTGGACTTAGCCACTCTGAGAGAATGTGATGACGCTCTGTAGATAGTTGCGAAAGAAAGTGCTGGTCACTGCAATGTTTCGCCTAGTTTACAGACTTTAGAGGGACTCTGAAGGCCAACGCCTTCTTCTAGCACTTGTCCTCTGCGTGCAGCTGCTGGATGTTCGGAAGGGCTTTGGGATCGGCGAGAGGTGGAGGGTAGGATGGTAGCTAGAGCTTGAAGGAAAGTGCGTCTCTCCAGGACCTTTGATGCAGTTCAGTGGGTGCGAGTTGCATGTTGAGCATGTTCATGATGGCACAGAAAAGGTTCTGAAAGATAGAGGCCGTGCTGGAGCTGCCTTGACTTTTGCCGCTTAGTAACTGCACAGCCAACAATGAAAAGATTCCTCTTGCTTCCCCGCTACGCGCAGGATCACATTCTTTTGTGTCTCCAAGAGGCAGGATGCACAGCGGAGCTCTTCCAGCAACTGCTCGCACACGACTGGGGCCGCGACGGCGAAGCGCTTGGCTTTTTCCCCGGCACTGTCAGCGCTCCTCGAAACAAGCACACGATGGCGCTGACGACTTGCAAAAGAAGGCCAAGCGCCTGGCGCTGCTCGAAAGCACCCCAAGGGCAGAGGCAAGTTGCAAACGTCCCTGCACTCAAATCAACAGCACATCAGGACAAAAAGATTTCCCTCATCTTCCCCTTCCAAGAGCGGACTCTTCTTTATACCGCAGTCCAAGAAGCAGACAAACCTCTTTGGCCCAAACCAATCTTTGCCCTCTCGCAGATTCTGCCCACCAACTTCAAACCATCTGGCAAAAACAGAGCTCAAAACAGTGCGGGCTGAGGAAGATCTTGCTGCCTGCAACTTCAACTGCACCCCTCAAACTAGCAGCACACACGCTGTTCTCAGCACTTTCCTTCTCAGCTCTAGCTACCATCCTAAGCCTTCCCTCTGCCAGGGTCAGCATCCAAAGACAACGGCACCACGGACTGCTCACACACTAAAGGCACCAGGACAAAAGGCTCACAAGCTTGGCCTTTGCATTCCCACGGACAGCTCAACAGCTCTAAGCCAGAGAGAGCTCTGCCTCTTGGGAAAAGCCTTTAAAATCCCTAAGAGCACCTGATGTGCATATCCAAACCTGCTTTCCTTGCCAAAGAGAGCAACTACAAGCCCATCTCCAAAGAAACGGCATCCCCTCCTCCAAAATACAACACATCCATCCACTGATCCACCTCCAGTATTGAATAGATCCAACAATTGCCCCTACACGCCCAGGGGCCAGAAGAGAAATGTCTTGCTGGACTATTCCTCCCCATGCTACCTTAACATCTGCTCCAGCAACACTGGCACTATGTCCTTGCCTTCGCAAGGAAAGGCACTCCGAGTCTCTTGGCCTTGCCTTGCCTTCAGTACCTTGTCTAGTTCTTCTTAAGCTACCCTTGCTCTGCTTCCTTTGCCTCTGCTGCCTTGCCTTGCACTACCTACAACTTGCTGGCTTTGCTTTGCCCTGCCTACCACTCTTGCCCTCGCCTTCCATGCAGGCAAGGCGCTGCAAAGCAAGTGCAGGCAATTGTGGGCAAGTCAAGGGAGAGGTAAGCAAGGCCAGAGCAGTGAGGGGAAAGCAAATGGAGTGGTAGGCAAGAGAAGGCCCAGACGTTAGAGGCAAGGCTGGCCGTAGGAAGGGTAGTCCACTGATGGGTAGGCCAGGCAGAAACAAGAAGGGCTCGGCAATCCAAGGCCTTGGAGGAAAGCAGTAGGCAGGTCAAGGGCGGGGCATGGACGTGCAAAGGAATGCAAGGCTCCAGAGAGCTAGCAGGGCAAGACAAGGAAACTGTTGTGTTGCCAAGGCAAGGCAAGGATAGGCAAGGCAGGTGAGAAGTACATTCGAGGACTGCTGGTACACAAAAGCGGCCAGGACCAAGTGCTCTGTGTGGCCTTGCTTGGCGAGGCGAGGCAGGGCAATGAGGGTCCTAGAAGGAAAAGGAAAGGTGAGGCCAGACCTAGACGAATTTGAAAGGAAGTCAGGTGGGGGATGGGTGAGCAAGTCAATGCAAGGCAGGGGAGAAAAGGCAGGTTGAGGGAAGGCTACAGAGAGGGCAGCAAGGAAATGCAAGGCATGGGGAAGCACGTGAGGAGTGAGTGCTGCCAGCCGGCCGGGATGGCAGGGGCGGGGCAACTGCAAGTAGCATGGCGGGGATGTGGAGGGGGGTGTTAGTGTGCGGGAGGTGTGTGTGTGTGTGTGCAGCGGAGTGCAGGGTAAGTGCAGGTGTGTGTGTATGTGCATAGGGGGGTTTTGTGCCAGGTGCTGTGCCGGGGGGAGCCGTCCCACCGCCAAGAAGGTGTGGGAGTGAAAGGAGTAACATAGATGTGTCTTTACAAAGAGACCGTGTGAATCTGTCCTTAGACAAGGCTAGGAATTTACTGGTAGGGGAGTAACAGAAGAAAGTCTTAGTTCTAGAAACTGTTACTAATCGACAGAGACTGTTGCTCAGCCAAGGCCGTGTTAAATTGCTGAACCTAGAGCAAGGCAGCAAAGACTTAATAGCATTAGGAATAGTTTCGTTTTCTTCCTTTTCCATACCAAGAGGGGGGTGCATATTAGAGGGGAGCCTAGAGTAGGCAGTTCCGGAAGTCTGTAATTCCCGAGTACCTCCGAGGGTGCTGTTGCCAGGAACTTCGCATCAAAAGGGGGCTGAGTCCCGCAATCAGTTGAGAGACTCCATGGCAAAAGCCCCATGGCCTCTCCCTGTAGTTGAAGAATGTTACAGGCCTCCTCTGTCTCCTTTTTGGTGGATGAAGAAAGTCAGAAAGCAACACTTCTGCCAGAACTCTCCAAGATGCCCCCTTTGCTGGCAGTGACTCCATCACTGGCCGGGAAGCTGTCTTTTCTCCCAGAGGAGTTCGAGATACAGTTAAAAGCCGTGTGGCAGAGAAAAAAGGCAATACTTGGTTTACAAGGGATGGCAAACAAGAGATACCAGAAGCTTTGGCCCTACCAATCTTAAAAGAACTCCGTGAAGAGAGTCCTTGCACCTCCTGAGGATTGGCAGAAGCCTTCCTCATGCTGGATGGTGCTGGGGGTCTTTTTAGACTGGCAAAACGAGCTGTTGAAGGTTGCTTGATCTGTGCTAAAGCAAACAGCCAAGTTACAAAGGAACTTGCCAGGGGAGGGAGGCCTTGGGCTGCAGGTCCCTTCCAAAGATGCCAGGTGGATTTTCCTGAGATGCCCCAAGTGGGAAGGCTTCATGTCTTCTGGTAATGGTATGTCAGCTAGCAAGGTGGCCAGAAGCATTTCCAACTGCTTCAGCAACGACAGGATCAGGTATTAAGGCATTTTGGAACAAATCATTCCAAGATACAGCATGGTAGAAGCAATAGACTCAGATAGGGGAACTCATTTGACAGGAAAGATCCTTCAAGGGGTTTTGGCTTCTTTAGGAACACAATGGCACCTCCATAGGCCCTGGCACCCCCAGAGCTCGGCTCGGGTAGAAAACAATGAATAGAGAAATAAACACCTTTTGAAGCTGGTAATAGAAACCAAGATGCCATGGCTAGGGCTTTGGACATTGGCTTTGGCGAGAATGAGAGCCCGAGCCAGAAGAGAGATTCCGTTCTCCCCCTTTCCGTCGTTGTTATGAATTACCCGGCTAAGTCTCAACCTAGTGGGGGAGTAGAGGTAAGTGATGTATATTTAAAACCATCTGTGGCCAGGATACTGCTTCTTGTGAAACCCCTTCAACAGGAAGCTCAGCTGGCACAAGCCCCACCTTTGGACTTTGCTGCTTGTAACATCCAACCAGGAGATTGAGTCCTAGGTAAGGAGTAGAAAGAAGCGCCAGTGGTTCTGAAATGGCGTGGCCCATTCCAAGTGTCACTGACGACAGAAACAGCCATGAAGACAGCTGGACACAGGTGGACCTGTCACTCTCGGGTCAAGGTCTCTGAAGCCTCAGAGATTTGCACATCTCAGCTGGAGGAGAAGGCCGGGAGGCTGTGACTGACACTCTGCAGGAGTGGGCCGGAGCAGTAGCCAGTGCTTCGACATCAGAGGAAGCCCTGCGTGCCTACCCACAGACCACCTGCTGAAATAGTCTCTATGGGTATCCCTCCTCTAGAATCTCCACTCACTGGGGCGCTAATACTTGCGGGATTCTTTTATGTTAAGTGGTTTCTGTGTCTTCAATTGCCACAGGTGCTGCAGAAGACAACGGGGAAATTAGACTAGCTAATTAGATCACACTATTAAAACATTTTCCTTAATAACTCTACTTTTATATGGTCAGCTAAGTTTAGGCCAGGAGTGGGAGAATCAATTTGCAGCCTTAGCAGAAGAAGTAGCAAAAGTTTTTAACCTTAGCAATTGCTGGCTCTGTGGAGCGCCAGGAGGATCTGAAGAGTGCCTATGGTTGGCTAGCCCAGCTGAACCTAAGTGGTGGCTCAACACCTGACATGAGGTCCATACTAGGACGGGATTTTGGGCCAAAGAAGGAAGTCCATGGCTATAGGAGAAGGTTCCACGAAGGATGTCTGGACTTCAGGTGGCTCTCTTGAAAGCTGTTTATTGCATAGGCAAAGTTCCAGCATTTCAGGGAGTGGCTATCCAGAGCCAGCCCTACAGCTGCCAGCTCCAGCTGTAGGCATACCTGAAGCCGCTTGCTGTTCAAGTTACAGAGCATTCTATACTTTTCTTTGCAGAGTATCTTAGCACGTAACAACCAATAAGCACCATACACAATACCTTGACATTGGCCTATAGCCTATCATAGCTACTACCATCACCATATTATAGTCATTATTATCCAATCACAAGAGTAAGTTACAATTTAAGCTTCCAGTGGAAAATTCTTAGACCTTTCTTCTTCTTGCTACATCAACATTTCTTGTTTGCCTGCCATATCTTTCTTTTTGGGAAAGACACCTTTTCTATTCACTTATGCTCTTCTTGAGACTTACTTACTTGGTGAAAAACATGTCTTTGTTTGTAATCACATACCTTTGTCCTGCTCCTAAAAATCTCCTTCCAACTCATCTCCAACCTTTGCCTTCTCAGTTACTCAGCGATCACTGTTTCAGCAAAACATCTTTTCTTCTATATCAAAACTTGCTTTCATTTCTACCTCATCCCCAGCTTCTACATTCTCAGACCTTGCTGCCAAGCCTACATACCTGTGAAACTTTCTTACCAAACTTTCATCCTCCCCAACACATGGCCACTTCATTCTTCTCCAACAGGCACTTATTGCCTAAACAGGACAGGGCGGGTCTATGTAGGAAAAGGCGTTTGTCAATTGACTTTCCCTCTGGCTTTAAACAATTGGGTTTGGACCCACAGTTGCCCTCCTTACAATTGTTCCAAATATCAAGACAATTGCAATCAAAGAGCTGTTCAGCTCACTAATGGTAGCTGCGTAAGGTGTTCTTACCACACTTACCAAAAACATTTGGAAGCCTGTAAAGCAATGCGGAGGGACAAGGGGTTTTTTTGACCACCTATTTTTAAGCTGTCCCCACAAAAATCCCACAAGTAGAAGACATGTTGTTTGTGATTATCAGTGGGAATGGCAACAGCGGATTGGAACTCAAAGCCTTTTAGTGAGTTCTGCTCCAAATCCAAGCAAGCAACTTGCAGATGTAAATGTAGATGGGAACCCTGTGTGGGAGCTTGGAAATGCAAATGCTGTGACCCTTATGGTGGGGCAGCTATTGTTGGAGGACCGTTAGGCCCGGGAATCCTGCTGTATTTTGACCCACCAATTGATGACCAAGGGTAGGAAGGCCCCTTTGCTAATGGAACACGGGCTTTGAAAGGACATGATTGGATTTGTGGCCAACATGCTTAGCTCAGGTTACCTCCAAACTGGTCAGGGATATGGTATATCCCTGGGGTATATTAGACCGTTGTTCTTTTTGCTACTACAAAGTCAGGGAAATCGCTTAGGAATCAAAATCTGTGATGATTTAATTAGAGAAAAGCAGTCAGCTGATGCAGCCTTGGCTGCAGGGAGCACCCCAAAACGGGGAAAAGATGAATGGCCACCAGAACAAGTTACGCAACATGATGGACCAGCCACTTGGAAACCTAAGGAATTCATCCCAGATGCCTGGGAACCCATTTATCATTTGAATGAGATAATTAGGGTACACGCTGTCTCAGAAATAATTACCAACCAGCCAGCCACAGCTCTTGACCGTCTTGCTGAGCAACCCACTTCAATGAGGAAAGTGGCATTTTCAACATTGGATGGTATTAGATTATCTGTTAGCAGAAGAAGGAGGAGTTTGTGGGAAATTAAATGACTCGAGCTGCTGTTTGCAAGCAGATGACAGCGGAAAAGTGGTCAAATAACAGAGGAAATAACCTCAGCTCATGGACCTGTCCAAGTGTTGAAAAGATGGTAATGGGACATGTTTTCATGGTTAACTGGCCAGCTATGGGCTAAATGAATACCATTTCTCCTCTTCTATGCTATAGCAACTCTAATCTTTTGACCATGCGTGACACCATGCTGGGTGCAGCTCTTTCAGCAGGTGGTCAAGGGGATGCTGCTAGCAGCCATGCCTACCTGATCCAGAAATGACTACAAAAGGACAGAAGAGGATGTCACTGCAAATAATAGCAAAAGCCCAGAAGACTCAAGAAGAAAAAATTAAATCAATGGTAATTAAGGTTTGTAAAGACAACTACAGATTAAATAAAAAAAGGAGGGATTAAAAGGAATGAGATGGATGAGTCTTTACAAACAGACCGTGTGAATTGGCCTGTAGACAAGGCTAGGAACTTACGGGAAGTGAAGTAACAGAAGAAAGTATTAGTTCTCTAGAACTGTTACTAATCATCAGAGACTGTTGATTAATCAAGGCCGTGTTAAATTCCTGAACCTAGAGCAAGGCAACAAAGACTTAATAGCATTAGAAATGTTTTTTTTTCTTCCTTTTCGATGCCAAAAGGGGGGTGCATATTAGAGGGGGACATAGAGTAGGCAGTTCTGGAAGTCTGTATCTCCCGAATACCTCAGCCAGTGGGGAAAAGGAAGAGGGTGCTGTGGCTGGGAACTTGACATCAAAAGGGGGCTGCATCCCGCAACCGTTTGACAGACCCCATGGGAAAAGCCCCATGGACTCTCCCTGTAGTCGAAGAATGTTGCAGGACTCCTCTGTCTCCTTTTCGGACATCAACCTCAGGCATGGTGGATTAATTTTCCCTAACGGCAGCGACCTGCTGCGTGGTCTCCGTGCTCCTCCCCAGCCCCCCGGGAGGTGTCAAATAGTTGCCGGCGGCTCCCACCGCGCGTTACAGACGGCTGCGCGGCGCCGGGGCTGCTCGCAGTGCTCCCCTGCCCCGCCAGGGCTGCCTGAGGTCTGCGGAGCCACCTCGCCACCGGCGCGGCCAGGGCCGGGGCCCTTCTCGACAGCAGCCGAGGGGCTGCGGAGCGGGCGGCTGCGGGACGATCAGCTCTTTTATGCCGCGCGGTGCTGCCGCCTCCATCTAGCTCCCCATCGCGCCGCCGGCCGACCCCGCCTGGCGCGTTCACGCTCGGCCGCGCTCGCCGCCCGCCCAGCCTCGCCGGAAGCTCTCCCGCGCGGGCCGTGCCCCGGCTCCGCCTGCGGCTCGGCAGGGCCCGGCCGCACGCGTGCTGCGTGGCTCGGAGCACCCGCGTTGCGCCGCAGGCGACGGGGAAGGCGGGGCGGGCCGGCGCCATGGTGGTAGCGCGAGGAGAGGAGCGCCCGGGCGGGGCGGCGAGTGGCGCGGCGGTGAGCGCTTCTGCTTGCTGTCGCTCGGCTGCCGCCCACGGCAGGTGCCGTGTGACCCCGCGGAGCGGCGGGCCCGGCCGGGCGGTGCGCGGCGAGGCTTTCGGCCAGCGGCGGCCGCAGCGACAGTCTGCTGGCACTGCCCGTGCCGGTGGAGAGAGCGGGGATCCGAGGCCGGCCTTCCTAGGGTAACGAGGGGCGACCGCCTTTGCCGCGCTGCCCTCCGTGCAGCACGTGGCCGATTCCGGCGAAGCCGGGGTCTCCGCAGCGGCGCGGGCGGGAGGGAGTGGGGAGCGCGCTCGGTGCTCTGCCGGCCGCTCCCGCCCAGCGCTGCGCTCCGCCGAGGCGTTTTCCTGCCTATCCTGGGAAGGACATAAGGGACCCCGGAGTTGGAGCTTAGCTGTCAGGGGGAACAACTTCCCTCCATTGGCGACCTTCTTTTCCCTCTGATTCAGCTACCTTGTGGTAGGTGCGATGGTGCTGAAGAAGGGTGGCGGCTTGGCACAGTTGCTGGCATAGGTGGTGCGAGAGCTCCACGCAAGCAGCTTTGAGTGGCATGTGTGAGGGTAGGAAGGTACGGCACCCACAGCTGAAGGTAAAAAAAGTCAGGGCATGTCATCAGCCGCAATCGTGCTAAGTTGTTCATCTTTGCAAACTGCTTGCCGAGTTGTTCCTTTTCTTAGGTAATGGGGGTTTGTATCAACCAGAACTGCATATGGTCAGTATTTGCAGAGAAGGTTACGTGAACTGTTGTTGAAGTGAGTGTAGCAGTTTCTATGGCATTCTGCAAAAAAAGTGACAGGTCTCTCTGTGTTCCCCAATTCTTAACAAAAATGAAGTTCACAAAGCCCTGAAAAGAGGTTTTACAAAACTTCAGGGATTTTTTCCTACGAGTACTGTGGAGACAACCATAGTCACCTTGTCTTTCCAAAAGTGAAGGTTACATCTTTTTGTCCAAGAGCATCAAGTGCTTTTGATCAGCGTTTGTGTGCATGCATTAGCCTTGTTCTTGTTCTTCCTTGGAGAACTTTTACAAGCCTCAGATGATCTGTGTAGGCTGCAGACTGCAGTGGTGAACTTGAAGGCTTCCAGCAGAAGGGAGATGCTGTCCACGTTTTGGATTTTCCTTAGTCTGAACCTTCAATGTCCAAGGCTTCACTTTTCAAGCAGTTGGAAGAGCTCCAAATGAAGATATGAACAGGTCTTAATTGACCTTGTCACCGCCTCAGTTGGTCAGGTAATGCTGCGCACTGGATTTAATTGCCTAGTGCAAGATGTGCTAAAAATATGTAAGAGTATCTCCTCGATTACCCTCCCAGAAGGGTTTGAATGGAGAACAAGGAGTTCCGAAGACAGGTATTTGGTGTACGAGAAGTAGAACTTAGTGGATTGCAGGGCACTGCATGTACAAATGTCTAAGGAGGATCCATCTTTTTATGTCCCATCTATGCTTGTTCTCATTTGAACTCCTGAACATTCTAGAGGTTGGTTTTGTTAGGGTTGTGGCTGGGGAAGGGGTGGTGGTGGGGGAGGGGTGGGTGTTGTTTCTGATCTTTTTAATTTCCAGGATAGTGTACAAAGAACTTGTGCCCACAACCAGCAGTATGAAGCAATGCAGGTATAAAAGAAGGTCACCGAAATGTCGGATAATATGAATCTGAAAGCGCTTCAGTATTTTACCCAGGAGTTTCACTGCAACAAGGTGATTGTCCTTGACAGAAATGTAGTGGCAGGCTTATGCCATGCTAGAAGTGATGACCTTTCTCTGCCCCAAATTGACCAGCAAGATCTTTTGGCTCTTGATTGAAACCCCTGAGCCAGCTGTGTTTCAGGCTGCAGAAGCTGCAGGTGTTGTGGCAGACGCGGGGTGCAGCCCTGCCTGCCGGTCCCGACCTGGCGCACGCCGGTGGCAGCCGTCAGCGCCTGGGGTCCCCTGGAAGGGGGATTTAATCATTTCTTCTCTAGCATTTGCTTGTGTTTTGTCAAGATTCTTTAATTCACTAAATAGTAAATTTAAAAAATTAGCTGAATGGTAATAATTTTGAAGTCTTCTGAGGCAGAACTGGGAAGGTTAGAACATATTTGTATGATTTCAAATATGTATAAATTCTTAAATGACAAACGTTAACAAACTGACAATGCAAGCAATTATGGTGACACTTTACATTTCATTGGTTTTCATGCAGCTCCATCCCATGTGTTGGTAGGTTCTTAAAAAGTGAAAATTTGGCCCACTAGACCGATTATTAAAAAGAAGTACAACTCCTTGGGGCTAACACAAAGGGACAGCGTCCACGTGAGTAAATGGTTATCACATTTAGATGTGATTCTGCTGCTTGCACTTTCTCTGCCCTCAAACTGCTTTCTTTATCGTCAATGCAGGGATGTTTGACATTCTTAGAAAAGAGAAAAGAAACAGATTTCCTCAAAAAAAAAAAAAAAAAAAAAAAAAAAAAGCCAGGTGAAATTAATGCAATGTTAATTGCATTAATTTATTCAGGTGGAGTTTTAGTTTTTATTCTATGAAGTGCTTGTTGCACCACTTTTGTTGTTTCCCACAGATTTGGAGTGGGATTTCCTCCAGTTGATTGTTCAGCAGAGGGAGTGAGACTGCCTTCAAAAGTTTTGCAGGAGTTGCATCTGTGAATCGGGCACGTGAGTTGCCTTTTTTTTTCCCCCCAGATTTTCGTAGGCTTCTGTTTTTCACCGTGGATCAGTTCACCTTGGATCAGTTTGCTCTTTTTGTTCCAGTGATTTTTTCTTTTGGACATGTGTCACGATCCGTTAATACAAGTAAGGGTCGTGATGGTTTGTTTACAGATCTCCGAGTGCAAAAGGACACAAGGGATTTCAGTTTTAATCACCTTTTCACCTTTGTTAAGTACCCACAACACAGTAATGCGATAGAGGAGAGAAAGAGAGAGAGAGATAAAGAAAAACAAAGTAAAAGAGTAGAGAGGAAGAAAGGGGGGGTAATGGCTACCAACGGATGAGATGAAGTCCTCGTGCTCTGCTGCCAATAGATTTGTCTTCTTTCCGTGGGGAGATCTCATCTCAGTTATTTCAGAAAGTCCCTTTATAGGCCTTTTTTGAAACGAGGGCCAACTGGCCAAGACCATATCTGTGTTTCGTAATAACATTGCAAAACTTAAAGCTAGCCCTAACTATCCCAGGTACATAGCAAGCATGCCTTTCTCCTATGCTAACTATACTGCCTGCTATGGTTTGCGGCCTAGCAGCGTTAGCGCGTCTACTTCTGGCATGAGTTTAGCAGTGCTCTCGCTTCTGCTTTCTAGCTGTATCCCCACATCTCGCCCTTTTCCCCAAGAGGTGGGGCAAATCTACAGCCGTTGTTATGAGGCCCGTTGCTTTGGGAAACAGGTACAGGACAGGTGTAGAGGACAGGTCATTCCTTTCCGCTTCAGCGCAGTCCTTCCCGCCTGGGCAGCAAGAACGGCGCAGTCCACTGTGACCTGCACAAATTTCCTCAGGAATGCGTACCAGTTCCCAGCGAGCACACCTGCAGGCAACAGTTGGCAGACATCCCACCTTAGGCAGGTCGGAACTCCTGTGTTTAGCCTCTGTTCTCGGCGATGATCGTGAGGCAGATGAGGGATCTTCAGACCGTCTCTTACACCACCCCATGACTCACGATTGTCATCAGGAGAGCTCCATCAGCACGATTTCGTAGTGTTGTTGCGAAGTCTTCAGGACTCGTTAATGTTGGTAGCATATCCCAGAAAAGGGTAGAGAAAATAAGAAAAGAGAAAGAAAAGGAAAAAGAAGGAATAAGTAATTTTTAATCAAAATACACATGTAATTTTTAATCATGTCTTATCTTATTTTAATACTCATGTAGTTCATCTTGTGTCAATAACCTTAGGGGTGTCCACAGTGGATGGGATAGTGTCCAAATTGTGCACATCTATTACAGATGTCAACCGTTTCATCATTCTGCAATTCATGATGTGTAAGATTGCTGATGAAACAAACCCAATCAAAACTAAAATCAAGAGAACAAGGATGGGATGACACAATTTGTTCAGGACACCTGTAGCAGTAGGTGAGCACCCAAAAGGAGTATCCCACCAGCTGTGTCCAGCATCTTTCTTTCCTCTGTCTAGAAAACAATGTGTTTCTTTCCCATTGTGATGAACAGTTACCAAGGTTTTCTGTCTGTTTTTCTTGATCTTTTCCAAAATTCCAATGAAATCCTGGTGAAGCAACAAGTGCTTTACCTAAGTAAGGTTCATCCCAGTGGGGGTAGGCAATAATTGGTGGATCACTGTGTAATTGGACTGTAAAATACAATAAGAAGTAAGTGGGGCTAAATAAGAGAAATCACATCCTGTGCTTTTAGTCAAGTTACAAACACAAGAATTTGAATGAGTTTTAGTATCTACAACTAAATTTTCTAGAAATACCTTATCACATGCAGTTCTTAAGCATGCACATCCATTGCCTATATACACAAGCAGTGTTTCAGGAATCTTGTTAGGATGAATTTCAAAAGGACAGCTATTTTGTTCTGTGTCCAAACAAATGTCTTGAGGTCTAATTGCACTGCTTTCACAGATAAACCCTTGTTGTTCTCGGACAATACAAGTGTCCAAATTAACAGTTTGCCACTTCTTCCCAGTTTGACGGGCCCATTCTCTATGCTGGAAAGGGTAGAGAATAGCTGCATCATGGTTCAGCCCTAATGCAATGATAGGGACTATCCAATGCACTGAAGCATTACGTATGGTTAGTACAAAGGCTGTGGCTGTGTTTGTGATGGGATTGTAGGTAAAATTCACTAAATTCCACCAGGATTGGAATTCTCTTTCAAAATCAGTGGCACCGTCCCAGATTATGTTCCGAATTTCAGTAGGAAAAGTGCCTTCTTTGCCTTCTCTTACAATTGAGGCAGCAACGGACTGCATCCACAATTGAGCCTGGACGCAGCTGAGAGCCAAAGAAATGTTGTTTTGCGTAGCACGGAGCATGCCAATTATCAATTTGTGGTCATTCACATTTACCTTTTCTCAATTTGGTAATATGTTTGATAACAACCGCTGATGGCTTGTTGTATTTTAGTCAAATCTGTAGTTGTGGCAGCCAATTTATTCATTAGCACTTCTGAATCAATACTATTTAAGATTCCCAATCCTGTTCCCACAACGCCGGTTATGTCTCCTTGCGTCCGTTTCTTAGAAGGGTTCCGCTTTTGCAACCCGGTTGTCTGCCCCTTGAAGGAAGTCTGCAGAAAAGGTGAACAAGCTGGCTGAATTTCTGAGACATTGTTTTGCACCAGCAACTTGACTTGTTTAAGGGACCATGCCGGATTGAGCAATAGTTGTTGTTGGCCTGTTTTTGTGATTATACGTGGTCCAATTTCAAAAATTCTCGGGCTTAGCATGACCGGTGGTTGGGTGGTAGGTATTGCAACATCGACTTTGAGTTCCCCCCAGTATTTTGTATTGTTTTTACCACACGTGACTTTATGGGGAAATTGTACAGCAATTAAGGTTTAGCCAACAATCTTGATTTTGAATTTCACCAAACAAAACACGGCCATGAGGTCCAATGCTATAACTGTGTACAGGTTCGGTAAAAAATTCAGCAATTAATCCACATCGTATTGTAACATCGTCACCTCGGGTTACCATAAAGGGTGGAAAAACTTTATTCTTGTCATCTAACACAAGGGGAGTACTTATACCGTGGTATGTGATTACTGCACTCAGTATGGGCTTTGCTGCGGCGTTTATTTTGAATTTATAAGTTAAACCTGTCAGACTTGGCTGATCTGCCGGGTTATTTTGCCAATTGCATGTTGCATAGGTTGGTTTGGTTAGAGGAAAGTTATACCAGCAGTCAGTTAGTTTGTTTCTGCGAAGCTTTGTGATTTCCACATTGTTGGTACTGGGGCCTAAGGTGTAGTTACCGACATTCTTCTGACAACCACACAGGATGAAGGGGGTTTGTTTGTCACACACCCACTCCGTTGTAGGGCAGAGTTTGGCCGTAATGTTGGGGTGCAAATCACTTTTCCCATCTGGTTTTAGAACATTTCCAGCGATTGCAATGGTGGAAGCTTTCTTGTAAAGAGATCCTTCTACTTTTCTGCATCCTACCTTAATTTGTTCACCTCTTGTTCCTTTTAAGATTCTAGTCCAATCCTTCAAGTCCCATCCCCATTCACTTGGACGGTATACCCCAGAGTCGTGCAGTGCTACAGTGGCTAGGTTTGGGCAACGATCTCTGGGATAGGATCCTAGAGCACTAGTGTACCTAATGGTAGCTTCAGACCATGGCCACTCAGCTGGTTTTTGGCCCTGGTGTTGTGGTAGGATGCAGAAAAGTATCACTAGTCTTATCATGGTTTATGTGCTCTTCTTCATGTCCCTCGGAGTTCTTCTGTGAAAAGTGAACACAACAGAGTCTGCCACCAAAAGGCAGAAAATTAGAATGATGGAATTATGCAGCGTGTATGTATCCGATGCTCTCTCCCTAGGGCATCAGAGGCTAGCCATGCATATTTATTCAGAGGGCGTTTTAGCACTAGTGGTACTTCTCCTACGGTAGGGAGATCTACCGAAACAGGTTGTCCAGGGTAGTGTGCAGGATTCTTAGGATCATTTGGTCCCTGCAGTGAGAGAATTATGCTTGGAGCTGTTGGGAAAAAGACAGTGATTTTGGGACACCCGTTTACCCCCCATCTATCATTCACACCTTTCACAGCTTCCCATAGCCGAACATCCCAATTTCCCTCCTGTGGTTTCAAAAGTCCTTTCAAGAGACCATTGGTCCTTTCTACAATGCCGTTAGCTTGAGGGTAGTAAGGAGTGTGAAAAGTCCGTTTAATCCCTTCACCTTTTGCCCAGTCCTGTACAACTTTGGCAGTAAAGTGAGACCCGTGATCAGATTGAATTTCTTGTGGTTTTGGGAAAGTTCCAAACCATGCCTGCAATGCTTGAACAGTATGATCTCCTGTAGCTCTTTTAAAAGCATTGGCCTGGACTAACCCAGATATCATCTCTACTCCTACCAGCCCAAAGTGTTTACTTCCTGACTTTTTAAAGGGGCCGATATAATCTACCTGCCACGCTTCCCGTAAGCCTTTACCCTTTCTTAAATGCAGAGGGTCATCTTCCAAAGGGTGTCTTTCTAGCCGTCTGCGACGTTGTTCACAGGCTGACATGCATGTTTTACACATTTCTCTGGTAACAGACCAACCACGAGCAAGGGCTTCTTTGTACAAATCTTTTGCACCTGTGCGTTGTCTTTTTACATGCAACCATTCTAAGAAGTGCTCCCAGTCCTCTGTAATTTGATCTTTTTTCACAGGACTTAGTCTTGCTAATTCGTCAGCTCTAGTGTTCCACTCTCCTGCTGGATTTCCATCTGTCTGGTGAGAGGCTACCCACTCCACGGCAAAATTCCCTGGACTTGCAATACTGAGAATTTCTTGCTACTTTTCCTTTTGCCATACTGGGATTCTGTTAACTTCACAATCCTTTTGCTGCCAAAAAGGAAGCCACTCAGTCCATCCCTTAAACACAGCATAGGAATAATCGGTGTAGATACAGACAGGAGAAGTATTCTGTGCCTCACGTTGGAAAACACTCCAAACAGCTATCAGCTTGCCAACTTGGGCACTGCCTTCCCCCTCTGTGATAATTCCTTCACCTGAGGAAGTGTGGAGGGCTACAGCCTTATGTTTCCACACCTTTCCTTCTCGCTTGGCAGAAGCATCCGTAAGCCAAGAATTTGCTGACCGTTTGGGGGAAAAAGGAGGGGCTACTTTAATGACTGAGGCAGGTTTGTCCTGGCTGCTACCCAAGTCTTCAGTTTCTTGGATTGCCAGATTTTTTACAGCTCCTTCAGTTCTTGAGAAGACGCTACAATCATGTTCAATCTGAGCATACCACTTCCTTACTGAGGTCCTCTGGGCCACCCCGTCAGGTGGGGGTGGTGCCAGTAGAGACAGCCTTAATAACTTTGAAAGGGCCTCTCAAAACAATTGGTTGTTGTTGTGCAATCTTCTCCGCTTCTAGGAGAGCTAAGCTAACCACAAACAATCCTTTCTCCCAGGTAGTGCACCTTTTTTCAGCATCTTTAAAGCCACGGGAGTAAAAACCAAGAGGCTTCGTCGGACCCTCAGGACCCCGCTGCCATATGTGTACTGACAACCCTGAGGAGACCTGAAAAGCATCTGTGGGATGAATAGGGCCCAGGGCTTGGTGAGGCTGTTGCTTCAAAAACCAACAATTTCAGTGCTTCTTCTTGGGAAGCACTCCATTCCCATTTTGTCCCTTTTCTTAACAAGTTGTAAAGAGGTCTGGCAATTATGGAAAATCTGGGATGTGTTTTCTCCGGAGCACTAATACACATCCTAAAGCATGTTGGAGATCTTTTTTGGATTCAGGCATTTTAATCTGATCTGAAGAGGTTAGGGTATCAGGTGGGATACGTGTCATACCTCCTTTCCACCAAATTCCCAACAATTTCACTTCATGTGAAGGGGTTTGGGTTTTTTCTGAGGGAATTTGCAAATCAAGGCTTTCTAAGTGGGAGGTTATTTTCTGTTGGGTATCTCTCACTTCTTCTATTTCATCTCCTCCCACAAGGGTCTCATCAGTGTGTTGATGAACAGCTAGATTGTCCGCTTTGGGTACTTTTTCGAACTCTTGGGCTAAAGCGTGATGAGCCAGGGTAGGAGAATGTTTGTACCCTTGGCGAAGCCTAGTGAAAGTGTGTTGCTGTCCTTGCCATGCGAAAGCAAAACGGTCCATATCTTCTGGCTGTAAAGGTGTCGTAAAAAACATGTCTTTGACATCTACAGGTGGCATGATTGAATGAGCCTTTTCTTGAATCAATGTTATGAATTCTGCTAGATTTGGGACTGCTGCTGTAAGAGGGTCTGTGTTAGCATTTAGCCTACGAAAATCTATTGTCAGCCTCCACTTCCCATTAGGATTTTGCACTGGCCACACCGGAGAATTGAAAGGAGAATGGGTATGAAGTATTACTCCTTGTTGTCGTAGCTCCTGTATCACTGGCTTGATACCCTCTTTGGCACCCAGGGGAAGGAGGTATTGTTTCACATTAGTTACTTTGCTGAATGGTAGGGAGGCTGCAGCTTGGAGCAGTCTGATGTTAAAATGTGGTGTGCCAAAAGACCACAGAAGACCCTCTGAGTCCTCCCACTGCCTCCTAGCAAGGGCATTCAGCCCTAATACATTGGTTGGAATATCTCCAATCACCCCATGGATGGAGAGTTGGTTTTCCTCTCCAGGCAAAGGGAGCTTGACTAAGGCCCCATTCATAGATTCTGTTTAAGTGCCCAAGGCACTTAAAACACCATATCGGTTCTTTGTTGGAACAATTCCACACCTCTGGGCATCTTTCTTTGTCAGCGCAGAAATTTGTGCCCCAGTGTCAATCAGAAAAGTTACAGGTGCCCGTTTAGGACTTGTAATAGCTGTGATCGTTATATCTCCCGTTTTATTTTTAGTGAGCATTCTCAGGTATACCTATGCTCCGTTTCTTTGCCCACTGACAAGAAACAGAGGGTCTAGTTTCCCTGGTTTTGAGGAAGAATCTGTTCTGGCTCATTGGCCGGACTTTGAGGGAGAAGTGGCTTTGACTCACTGCCCAGATTCTGAGGGAGGAGGGGTGCACTGGGTTGAAGTGACGGATTCGGTAGAAGGGGCTTTTGGCAGTGCCAGTTAGACACTACCTTACTCAACTGATCAAGGGCTAAGCCATCCATCGCATTTCTGGGGACCCCCTTTTTGATACCTAATAAGCACCAATGCTGACGGTTAGGGATCTCTGGTTACATTCTTTGGTTTTTCACTATGAGGAGCCCTAATGTACCTGACACCTTTTGTTTTTTCTGATTTTTCCTCTGGGATTTTTATCGGTCCATATTTCCTACTGTAATTAATCAGATCTTCTTCAACCTCACTCCATGTCCAAACTTTGCAATCACCGGCAGGTGAATTTGATTGTGAACCTGGCGGCTGAGAGGGGGTTGAATATGGAGTAAACCCAGGATCGGTAGACGCAGTTTGGTCACTCGGGTTTCCAAGGAATCTGTCCAACCTCTCTACAGGACCTGCAGCAGCTATGGTGTTTTGAAGGACAGCTGCTGTAGATTTGAGTGATTCTGGAAGGCCTCGAATTAAAGGGGTCATCAGTTCAGGTTTCACAGGTAATTGCGTGGGGGATTCATATCCAGGAGTTAATTTCCTTTCATGGATCATTTGCAGACAGGCGGCTTTGTGGACGCTTTCTAGAAGTTGATCAGGGGTACCAACTGTAGCGAAAGGGTCTCCCCTTTCTAAAGGATTGAGTCCCCCGGCCCAGAAAGCTGCGCGCTGAGTCAGCGACCATGTGTTACGTTTGTCTCCTGTTGTTAAGAGAACTCCATGTCCCCAGTATCCACTGGCCTCCTGTTCAGTGAATTGAATTTGGTCTCCTCCGGTGAGAGACACTTGGAAGACATATTCCGTCTCAGCTTCGTGGGGAAGCCGCCCGTACTCCTTTTTTAACTTCGCCAACTCAGGAGCAGTGTATGGTATTTGTTTAGTGGTGATATGCGGTTCAAAATCTTCATCATTGATATAATTATATTCTGTTTTAATTAGAGGTCTCATAGGAGGGCAGCAGTTTTCCCCACAATTTTTCACTAGCACTGGTTCTTCCTGGGGGTATATTTGGTTAATGTGAGGAGTTTTCTTTTCCTCTTTCTCTTTTGGTGAGTCAGCATTCTTTGAATTCTTAAAATATTCCTCCCTCAAAGCAGCCCGCAGCAAATGATTTTCATTCCTTTCTTCATCTGATTGTTCCTGTAAAATTTCCACTAGCTTTTGAAGGGAATCTGTGATTGCTTTCTCTTCACTACATCGCTTAAAGCAGTGATCTATAGCTGCTGTAAGGCATGCTCCTGAAACAGATTTAGGAGCAGATTATGGTTTTATTTTGGCCAAATTTAAACTTTGTCTCATGTTGGAATGAACATCTTCTATCAGTCACACTCTCCAAATTAAACCAGTTATTTTGAGCCCATTCTTCCCCTCCCGGAGAGGGCCGGGCATTATGTTTTGCTAGCAGAGCATAAAATGCAGCTTTATGATTTGCACTAGGGTTTTCAGTCATTTTATAAAGGGATCAAAACCACTACAGGGAGGTAAAAACCTAATTACACATTGCCACACAAACAGCTTCGCCGTGTCGCCCTTCGCTTCCCTGGGTGGGTGAAGAGACCAAAATCTGCCTGGGAGATACTCCTTAAGTTACTTACGGTTGTCTCTTCCCTACACCAAGCAGTCCAAATTCACACACGCCCACCAAAACAGTTCCCCCTTTTACACTAAGAGATCTTTTTGTGAAAAATCTGAAGACAGAGCCCTCAGTTGAGTATGGGGTGCTTTTCACCTAGGCGTGTGCAGTTTGCGGGAAATTCGAGTCGCCCCCCTTGCTTTCTAGACACCGCTCACCCTTTGCGGGGTGTCGGGCTAGGTGCGGCTGGAGTGAAACGTCCTTCCCCTATTAGAGACTACACACAACCTTGCAACCCCTTCTGTCTGTCAGAAATCCTGTCCGTGATGCCAGTTTAATGTCACGATCTGCTAATAGAAGTGAGGGTCGTGATGGTTTGTTTACAGATCTCCGAGTGCAAAAGGACACAAGGGATTTCAGTTTTAATCACCTTTTCACCTTTGTTAAGTACCCACAACATGGTAATGTGATAGAGGAGAGAAAGAGAGAGAGAGAGAGAAAGAAAAACAAAGTAAAAGAGTAGAGAGGAAGAAAGGGGGGGCAATGGCTACCAACAGATGAGACGAAGTCCTCGTGCTCTGCTGCCAATAGATTTGTCTTCTTTCCGTGGGGAGATCTCATCTCAGTTATTTCAGAAAGTCCCTTTATAGGCCTTTTTCGAAACGAGGGGCAACTGGCCAAGACCGTATCGATGTTTCGTAATAACATTGCAGAACTAAAAGCTAGCCCTAACTATCACAGGTACATACCAAGCATGCCTTTCTCCTATGCTAACTATGATTTACCAAAATATGAATATCGATCTAATATCGATATCCAACTGAGATGGACAAAAACTCTTAACAGTTTAGAGTTAGAAAGTGTATGTTTTATTTTTGCGTGGGATAGCTCCCTAAGTCGCAGGCCCTGATACAAGCAAACATGATACCTTTTATTTCCACGTATTATGAATATCCAAAATACAAAATGCGTATTCATGGTGTTGACACCTCCCATTCTCCACTTTGTATGGAAATGAGCTTACATGTCATTAAGCATGCGTAGCGTGTGATCTGAATGGAGTCGGTGGTCTTGAATTGGGTCAGTGGTCCTAAGGAAGATGAAGTAACTCATCTTCCTCACTCTGACCTTTATGCCTTTCTGAGTTTTAACAATTCTAATTACTTTAGTGACCTCTAAGTTTCTTCTTGCGTGACTTTTGGATGGGCTCCCACAAAGGGAGGAAATTGGTAATTGTCTTTATTCTATACACCTACTTATCAATGTTTCTGCTCATTATTCTAAGCACAGCTAAACAAACATGCAAATGACAGATCATCAGTTCAGACTAAGGAAAATCCAAAACGTGGACAGCATCTCCCTTCTGCTGGAAGCCTTCAAGTTCACCACTGCAGTCTGCAGCCTACACAGATCATCTGAGTATTGTAAAAGTTCTCCAAGGAAGAACAAGAACAAGGCTAATGCATGCACACAAACGCTGATCAAAAGCACTTGATGCTCTTGGACAAAAAGATGTAACCTTCACTTTTGGAAAGACAAGGTGTCTATGGTTGTCTCCACAGTACTCGTAGGAAAAAATCCCTGAAGTTTTGTAAAACCTCTTTTCAGGGCTTTGTTAACTTCATTTTTGTTAAGAATTGGGGAACACAGAGAGACCTGTCACTTTTTTTGCAGAATGCCATAGAAACTGCTACACTCACCTCAACAACAGTCCAAATAACCTTCTCTGCAAATACTGACCATATGCAGTTCTGGTTGATACAAACCCCCATTACCTAAGAAAAGGAACAACTCGGCAAGCAGTTTGCAAAGATGAACAACAGCACGACTGCGGCTGATGACATGCCCTGACTTTTTTTACCTTCAGCTGTGGGTGCCGTACCTTCCTACCCTCACACATGCCACTCAAAGCTGCTTGCGTGGAGCTCTCGCACCACCTATGCCAGCAACTGTGCCCAGCCGCCACTCTTCTTCAGCACCATCGCACCTACCACAAGGTAGCTGAATCAGAGGGAAAAGGAGGTCGCCAGTGGAGGGAAGTTGTTTCCCCTGACAGCTAAGCTCCAACTTTGGTGTCCCTTGTGTCCTCCCCAGGACTTGCGGGAAAACGCCTCGGCGGAGCGCAGCGCTGGGCGGGAGCGGCCGGCAGAGCACCGAGCGCGCTCCCCACTCCCTCCCGCCCGCGCCGCTGCGGAGACCCCGGCTTCGCCGGAATCGGCCACGTGCTGCACGGAGGGCAGCGCGGCAAAGGCGGTCGCCCCTCGTTACCCTAGGAAGGCCGGCCTCGGATCCCCGCTCTCTCCACCGGCACGGGCAGTGCCAGCAGACTGTCGCTGCGGCCGCCGCTGGCCGAAAGCCTCGCCGCGCACCGCCCGGCCGGCCCCGCCGCTCCGCGGGGTCACACGGCACCTGCCGTGGGCGGCAGCCGAGCGACAGCAAGCAGAAGCGCTCACCGCCGCGCCACTCGCCGCCCCGCCCGGGCGCTCCTCTCCTCGCGCTACCACCATGGCGCCGGCCCGCCCCGCCTTCCCCGTCGCCTGCGGCGCAACGCGGGTGCTCCGAGCCACGCAGCACGCGTGCGGCCGGGCCCTGCCGAGCCGCAGGCGGAGCCGGGGCACGGCCCGCGCGGGAGAGCTTCCGGCGAGGCTGGGCGGGCGGCGAGCGCGGCCGAGCGTGAACGCGCCAGGCGGGGTCGGCCGGCGGCGCGATGGGGAGCTAGATGGAGGCGGCAGCACCGCGCGGCATAAAAGAGCTGATCGTCCCGCAGCCGCCCGCTCCGCAGCCCCTCGGCTGCTGTCGAGAAGGGCCCCGGCCCTGGCCGCGCCGGTGGCGAGGTGGCTCCGCAGACCTCAGGCAGCCCTGGCGGGGCAGGGGAGCAATGCGAGCAGCCCCGGCGCCGCGCAGCCGTCTGTAACGCGCGGTGGGAGCCGCCGGCAACTATTTGACACCTCCCGGGGGGCTGGGGAGGAGCACGGAGACCACGCAGCAGGTCGCTGCCGTTAGGGAAAATTAATCCACCATGCCTGAGGTTGATGTCCGAAAAGGAGACAGAGGAGTCCTGCAACATTCTTCGACTACAGGGAGAGTCCATGGGGCTTTTCCCATGGGGTCTGTCAAACGGTTGTGGGATGCAGCCCCTTTTTTATGCCAAGTTCCCGGCCACAGCACCCTCTTCCTTTTCTCCACTGGCTGAGGTATTAGGGGGATACAGACTTCCGGAACTGCCTACTCTATGCCCTCCTCTAATATGCACCCCCCTTTTGGCATCGAAAAGAAAGAAAAAGAAACCATTCCTAATTCTATTAAGTCTTTGTTGCCTTGCTCTAGGTTCAGGAATTTAACACGGCCCTGATTAATCAACAGTCTCTGATGATTAGTAACAGTTCTAGAGAACTAATCGTTTTTTCTGTTACTTCACTCCCCATAAGTTCCTAGCCTTGTCTACAGGCCGATTCACACGGTCTGTTTGTAAAGACTCATCCATCTCATTCCTTTTAATCCCTCCTCTTTTTATTTGATCTGTATTTGTCTTTACAAACCTTAATTACCATTGATTTAATTTTTTCTTCTTGAGTCTTCTGGGCTTTTGCTATTATTTGCAGTGACATCCTCTTCTGTCATTTTGTAGTCGTTTCTGGATCAGGTAGGCATGGCTGCTACCTGCTGAAAGAGCTGCACCCAGCATGGTGTCACGTATGGTCAAAAGATTAGAGTTGCTATAGCATAGAAGAGGAGAAATGGCATTCAGTTAGTGTTGGGGTCTCCCCCCCTCCCATGGAGCCCTGGGCGATGGGCCCTGGGGGGTAGACACGGGGTTTCCCTGCCCCTGGTCAGCTTCATTCCCCCTTGGTTGGTTTGTGTTCCCCGGTGTGGCCAAGGACCCTCGGGTCCCGTGACTGGGGGAGTTCCTGAGCAGAGCCCCGGCCATGGGGCTGGAGAAATAAAGACCTCTGAAACATCTACCACCAATCTGTCCATATCTACTTCTTTTCCACGGGATTCCTGGTTTGATATAGGCGTGTTACAGTAATCCCTGCTGTAACAATTTAGCCCATAGCTGGCCAGTTAGCCAGGAAAACATGTCCCATTACCATCCTTCCAACACTTGGACAGGTCCATGAGCTGAGGTTATTTCCTCTGTTATTTGTTTGACCATTTTCCGCTGTCATCTGCTTGCAAACAGCAGCTCGAGTCATTTAATTTCCCACAAACTCCTCCTTCTTCTGCTAACAGATAATCTAATACCATCCAATGTTGAAATACCGCTTTCCTCATTGAAGTGGGTTGCTCAGCAAGACGGTCAAGAGCTGTGGCTGGCTGGTTGGTAATTATTTCTGAGACAGCGTGTACCCTAATTATCTCATTCAAATGATAAATGGGTTCCCAGGCATCTGGGATGAATTCCTTAGGTTTCCAAGTGGCTGGTCCATCATGTTGCGTAACTTGTTCTGGTGGCCATTCATCTTTTCCCCGTTTTGGGGTGTTCCCTGCAGCCAAGGCTGCATCAGCTGACTGCTTTTCTCTAATTAAATCATCACAGATTTGGATTCCTAAGCGATTTCCCTGAATTTGTAGTAGCAAAAAGAACAATGGTCTAAGATATACACCATATCCCTGACCAGTTTGGAGGTAACCTGAGCTAAGCATGTTGGCCACAAATCCAATCATGTCCTTTCAAAGCCCGTGTTCCATTAGCAAAGGGGCCTTCCTACCCTTGGTCATCAATTGGTGGGTCAAAATACAGCAGGATTCCCGGGCCTAACGGTCCTCCAACAATAGCTGCCCCACCATAAGGGTCACAGCATTTGCATTTCCAAGCTCCCACACAGGGTTCCCATCTACATTTACATCTGCAAGTTGCTTGCTTGGATTTGGAGCAGAACTCACTAAAAGGCTTTGAGTTCCAATCCGCTGTTGCCATTCCCACTGATAATCACAAACAACATGTCTTCTACTTGTGGAATTTTTGTGGGGACACCTTAAAAATAGGTGGTCCAAAAAACCCCTTGTCCCTCCCCATTGCTTTACAGGCTTCCAAATGTTTTTGGTAAGAACACCTTACGCAGCTACCATTAGTGAGCTGAACAGCTCTTTGATTGCAATTGTCTTGATATTTGGAACACTGGTAAGGAGGGCAATTGTGGGTCCAAACCCAATTGTTTAAAGCCAGAGGGAAAGTCAATTGACAAACGCCTTTTCCTACATAGACCCGCCCTGTCCTGTTTAGGCAATAAGTGCCTGTTGGAGAAGAATGAAGTGGCCATGGACTTCCTTCTTTGGCCCCAAATCCCATCCTATTGTGGCCCTCACATTGACCCACCATTTAGGTTCAGCTGGGCTAGCCAACCATGGCCACTCTTCAGATCCTCCTGGCCCTCCACAGAGCCAGCAATTGCTAAGGTGAAAAACTTTTGCTACTTCTTCTGCTAAGGCTGCAAATTGATTCTCCCACTCCTGGCCTAAACTTAGCTGACCATATAAAAGTAGAACTAGTAAGGAAAATGTTTTAATAGTGTGATCTAATTAGCTAGTCTAATTTTCCCGTTGTCTTCTGCAGCACCTGTGGCAATTGAAGACACAGAAACCACTTAACATAAAAGAATCCCGCAAGTATTAGCGCCCCAGTGAGTGGAGATTCTAGAGGAGGGATGCGCATAGAGACTATTTCAGCAGGTGGTCTGTGGGTAGGCACGCAGGGCTTCCTCTGATGTCGAAGCACTGGCTACTGCTCCGGCCCACTCCTGCAGAGTGTCAGTCACAGCCTCCCGGCCTTCTCCTCCAGCTGAGATGTGCAAATCTCTGAGGCTTCAGAGACCTTGACCCGAGAGTGACGGGTCCACCTGTGTCCAGCTGTCTTCATGGCTGTTTCTGTCGTCAGTGACACTTGGAATGGGCCACGCCATTTCAGAACCACTGGCGCTTCTTTCTGCTCCTTAACTAGGACTCAATCTCCTGGTTGGATGTTACAAGCAGCAAAGTCCAAAGGTGGGGCTTGTGCCAGCTGAGCTTCCTGTTGAAGGGGTTTCACAAGAAGCAGTATCCTGGCCACAGATGGTTTTAAATATACATCACTTACCTCTACTCCCCCACTAGGTTGAGACTTAGCCGGGTAATTCATAACAACGACGGAAAGGGGGAGAACGGAATCTCTCTTCTGGCTCGGGCTCTCATTCTCGCCAAAGCCAATGTCCAAAGCCCTAGCCATGGCATCTTGGTTTCTATTACCAGCTTCAAAAGGTGTTTATTTCTCTATTCATTGTTTTCTACCCGAGCCGAGCTCTGGGGGTGCCAGGGCCTATGGAGGTGCCATTGTGTTCCTAAAGAAGCCAAAACCCCTTGAAGGATCTTTCCTGTCAAATAAGTTCCCCTATCTGAGTCTATTGCTTCTACAATGCTGTATCTTGGAATGATTTGTTCCAAAAATGCCTTAATATCTGATGCTGTCGTTGCTGAAGCAGTTGGAAATGCTTCTGGCCACCTTGCTAGCTGACATACCATTACCAGAAGACATGAAGCCTTCCCACTTGGGGCATCTCAGGAAAATCCACCTGGCATCTTTGGAAGGGACCTGCAGCCCAAGGCCTCCCTCCCCTGGCAAGTTCCTTTGTAACTTGGCTGTTTGCTTTAGCACAGATCAAGCAACCTTCAACAGCTCGTTCTGCCAGTCTAAAAAGACCCCCAGCACCATACAGCATGAGGAAGGCTTCTGCCAATCCTCAGGAGGTGCAAGGACTCTCTTCACGGAGTTCTTTTAAGATTGGTAGGGCCAAAGCTTCTGGTATCTCTTGTTTGCCATCCCTTGTAAACCAAGTATTGCCTTTTTTCTCTGCCACACGGCTTTTAACTGTATCTCGAACTCCTCTGGGAGAAAAGACAGCTTCCCGGCCAGTGATGGAGTCACTGGGAGCAAAGGGGGCATCTTGGAGAGTTCTGGCAGAAGTGTTGCTTTCTGACTTTCTTCATCCACCAAAAAGGAGACAGAGGAGGCCTGTAACATTCTTCAACTACAGGGAGAGGCCATGGGGCTTTTGCCATGGAGTCTCTCAACTGATTGCGGGACTCAGCCCCCTTTTGATGCGAAGTTCCTGGCAACAGCACCCTCGGAGGTACTCGGGAATTACAGACTTCCGGAACTGCCTACTCTAGGCTCCCCTCTAATATGCACCCCCCTCTTGGTATGGAAAAAGAAGAAAACGAAACTATTCCTAATGCTATGAAGTCTTTGCTGCCTTGCTCTAGGTTCAGCAATTTAACACGGCCTTGGCTGAGCAACAGTCTCTGTCGATTAGTAACAGTTTCTAGAACTAAGACTTTCTTCTGTTACTCCCCTACCAGTAAATTCCTAGCCTTGTCTAAGGACAGATTCACACGGTCTCTTTGTAAAGACACATCTATGTTACTCCTTTCACTCCCACACCTTCTTGGCGGTGGGACGGCTCCCCCCGGCACAGCACCTGGCACAAAACCCCCCTATGCACATGCACACACACCTGCACTTACCCTGCACTCCGCTGCACACACACACCCCCACCTCCCGCACACTAACACCCCCCTCCACATCCCCGCCATGCTACTTGCAGTGGCCCCGCCCCTGCCATCCCGGCCGGCTGGCAGCACTCACTCCTCACGTGCTTCCCCATGCCTTGCATTTCCTTGCTGCCCTCTCTGTAGCCTTCCCTCAACCTGCCTTTTCTCCCCTGCCTTGCATTGACTTGCTCACCCATCCCCCACCTGACTTCCTTTCAAATTCGTCTAGGTCTGGCCTCACCTTTCCTTTTCCTTCTAGGACCCTCATTGCCCTGCCTCGCCTCGCCAAGCAAGGCCACACAGAGCAGTTGGTCCTGGCCGCTTTTGTGTACCAGCAGTCCTCGAATGTACTTCTCACCTGCCTTGCCTATCCTTGCCTTGCCTTGGCAACACAACAGTTTCCTTGTCTTGCCCTGCTAGCTCTCTGGAGCCTTGCATTCCTTTGCACGTCCATGCCCCGCCCTTGACCTGCCTACTGCTTTCCTCCAGGGCCTTGGATTGCCGAGCCCTTCTTGTTTCTGCCTGGCCTACCCATCAGTGGACTACCCTTCCTACGGCCAGCCTTGCCTCTAACGTCTGGGCCTTCTCTTGCCTACCACTCCATTTGCTTTCCCCTCACTGCTCTGGCCTTGCTTACCTCTCCCTTGACTTGCCCACAATTGCCTGCACTTGCTTTGCAGCGCCTTGCCTGCATGGAAGGCGAGGGCAAGAGTAGTAGGCAGGGCAAAGCAAAGCCAGCAAGTTGTAGGTAGTGCAAGGCAAGGCAGCAGAGGCAAAGGAAGCAGAGCAAGGGTAGCTTAAGAAGAACTAGACAAGGTACTGAAGGCAAGGCAAGGCCAAGAGACTCGGAGTGCCTTTCCTTGCGAAGGCAAGGACATAGTGCCAGTGTTGCTGGAGCAGATGTTAAGGTAGCATGGGGAGGAATAGTCCAGCAAGACATTTCTCTTCTGGCCCCTGGGCGTGTAGGGGCAACTGTTGGATCTATTCTATACTGGAGGTGGATCAGTGGATGGATGTGTTGTATTTTGGAGGAGGGGATGCCGTTTCTTTGGAGATGGGCTTGTAGTTGCTCTCTTTGGCAAGGAAAGCAGGTTTGGATGTGCACATCAGGTGCTCTTAGGGATTTTAAAGGCTTTTCCCAAGAGGCAGAGCTCTCTCTGGCTTAGAGCTGTTGAGCTGTCCGTGGGAATGCAAAGGCCAAGCTTGTAGGCCTTTTGTCCTGGTGCCTTTAGTGTGTGAGCAGTCCGTGGGGCCGTTGTCTTGGGATCCTGACTCTGGGAGAGGGAAGGCTTAGGATGGTACCGAGAGCTGAGAAGGAAAGTGCTGAGAACAGCGTGTGTGCTGCTAGTTTGAGGGGTGCAGTTGAAGTTGCAGGCAGCAAGATCTTCCTCAGCCCGCACTGTTTTGAGCTCTGTTTTTGCCAGATGGTTTGAAGTTGGTGGGCAGAATCTGCGAGAGGGCAAAGATTGGTTTGGGCCAAAGAGGTTTGTCTGCCTCTTGGAGTGCGGTAGAAAGAAGAGTCCGCTCTTGGAAGGGGAAGATGAGGGAAATCTTTTTGTCCTGATGTGCTGTTGATTTGAGTGCAGGGACGTTTGCAACTTGCCTCTGCCCTTGGGGTGCTTTCGAGCAGCGCCAGGCGCTTGGCCTTCTTTTGCAAGTTGTCAGCGCCATCGTGTGCTTGTTTCGAGGAGCGCTGACAGTGCCGGGGAAAAAGCCAAGCGCTTCGCTGGCGCCGCCCCAAGTCGTGTGCGAGCAGTTGCTGGAAGAGCTCCGCTGTGCATCCTGCCTCTTGGAGACACAAAAGAATGTGATCCTGCGCGTAGCGGGGAAGCAAGAGGAATCTTTTCATTGTTGGCTGTGCAGTTACTAAGCGGCAAAAGTCAAGGCAGCTGCAGCACGGCCTCTTTCTTTCAGAACCTTTTCTGTGCCATCATGAACATGCTCAACATGCAACTCGCACCCACTGAACTGCATCAAAGGTCCTGGAGAGACGCACTTTCCTTCAAGCTCTAGCTACCATCCTACCCTCCACCTCTCGCCGATCCCAAAGCCCTTCCGAACATCCAGCAGCTGCACGCAGAGGACAAGTGCTAGAAGAAGGCGTTGGCCTTCAGAGTCCCTCTAAAGTCTGTAAACTAGGCGAAACATTGCAGTGACCAGCACTTTCTTTCGCAACTATCTACAGAGCGTCATCACATTCTCTCAGAGTGGCTAAGTCCACCCTTGCAGCACAGCAGCGTTTCCAGCCATAGTTCGGACTGAGAGATGGGCCAGGTGAGAAAGCATTTGTTGACTATCCCTCGTCTCTGGAAGACTTGATACTCGCAGCGCAATCACGTCCACACACCTTCAGTGTGGCCAAGTTCAAGCAGCTAGAGCTCACAGAGACGGGAAAGTCAGGAGAGAAGCCGTTCCAAAAGTACCGTGTACTTACAGCAGCATTCAAACTGTGCACAGCACTCTACAGCACTGTAGACCGTGGCTTCTCTGACAAGACGTGCCATCCCCATTGTTGGCTCTTGCAGCTCGCTTGCTAGCTGCTCTCCTGAAGAAAAGAACTAGGAGAAAAAGCCAATGCTGGGCTGCACCTTCCCCTTGCCTCACGTAAAGCCACTTCAACTCCCCGCTGCACTCTCTACTTCCCCTCTCCTTGGCATCGACCGCTGTGTTTTCTGCATCTCGGAGCCCAAAGGTAAGCGCCAGTGTTCCCAGGGATGCTTGGAAGAGGGAGAAGTAGTAGCACAAGTAGCTGCCGTTGAACTTCCTCCTTCTCAATGCTAACGTGAAGTCGGCAGGCAGGCGAGCGCCAGCCACGCTCCTTTCTCAGTTTGGACGCTGCGGACACGAGCCCGGTGCTCGGCGCCTTCGTTCGGCCTCTTTAGTAGCCATGTCGCGCTTTCATTCTGCCGGAGTCGAAGCGTCGTCTACTTGTGGCACAAAGAGCACCGTGCCGGCAGCCAAATGCTCCAGCCGACTGCTTCTGCCGACACACGCCTGGGCTATGCACTTTGCCTCTCAGCGACATACAGCTCTAAATGTAAAGGGAAAGATTCTCGGCTACGTCTGGCATAGAGAACAGCTTTAGTTCAACAGGCTTACCCAGAGCATGCCCCCGACGCGTGGCAACTTGTATTTGCACCACATTCCAGTCGCAGTCCTCTTTCCTTTACAGGCTGCACAACGCCGGCAGATGGCCCGTGCGCTCTGCACCTGCCTTCTCACTTCCAAGTAGCACCGCGCACATTCGAGCCTTGCAGGGAGAGAAGACGCGGCTAGGCGTCTCGCCCAGAAGAACGTGGCAGGGCGAAAAGGTGTTCTTCTTTTGTCTTCCTCGTCGCCCAGAGTGTGCTGCTGTGTTGAAAGTCTTGGCCAGCGAAAAGCTACACCAGCAAGTATTTCTCTCCTGATGCATTGCGCTGAGCGAGAGCTGAGGAAAATCCTTGCACAGCACACTGTGGATGCGTGCAGTACACACGCTGAAGAGCGGCACGGCTAAAAGTCATCTCTGGGCTTCAGTTCTGTCCAGAGCACAGAAGGCGAAGAACGAAGCACCTGGGCACCGGCTGCACGTACATAGTGGAGCGAATTTCATATGTCCAGCCAAGAGCTGCTTCACAAGCAGATTCAGCTGAGAATGCTCTGGCTGCTTCACAAAGGAAGGTGCTGTGTTGCACTCCTGGACACTACCTGGCCAGAAGCAGGTTCTTACACCTTCAATGCTGCAGAGTCCATGCAGCTGGAGCTCACCCAGAAGGACGCGTCCAGCTAGAAGGCGTTCTTCAAGTACCCCCCTCTTCCAAGTAGCCTTGAAACTGAGCACAACACACTGCGGCTCGGCAGCTTCCTTCGCAGATAGACGTGCCGTCACACTATTCACTCTCGCAGCTCCGTTGCCCACTTGCAGCAGCTGCTCCCAAAGATAAAAACTCCAGAAGGAAAAGCCACTGCTGGACTGCCCTTTCCCCTTGCCTCACGTCAAGCACCAGAAACTGTCCGCTGCACTCTCGATTTCCATTCTCCGTCGCATCTACCACTGTTATCTCTGCATCTCGAAGAATAAACCCCGGCACAATTCTTTCCTGGGAAAGCTGGAAGAGAAATAGGTAGCAGCACATGTAGCTGCAAGTTTCCGACTGCTAACATGAATCCGAAAACAAGCACTCGAGGCAGCCACGCTTCCTCTTGCAGCCTGTGCGATGCCCACACCAGCTCCGTGCTCTGCCTTCGTTCTTACGCTCGTCGTAGCAGGTCGCGCTTTCGTTTTGCTGGAGACGACCCGTCGTCTACATCTCGCGCAGAGGGCACGGTGCCGGCAGCCAAATGCTGCAGGCTGCTGCTTCTGCCGAAACACGCCTGGGCTATGCAATTTCTCTCTAGCGCTAGGTAGCACAACATTCTGTCTGCGTTGTGGTCTTTATCTTTGCGGAAAGCTTCTCGGCCTCGGCTCGCCCAGAGAACTGTTCCGGGACAATACATGTGTTTTATTACCCCTTCTCGCAAGAAGACTGTGGTGCTGCGTTGGAACTGTTGGCCAGTGAAAGGCTAATCCATCATGTGCTTCCCTCCTGATGCATTTTGCTGAGCGAGAGCTGAGGAAAATCCGTGCACTGCGCACTGTGGATGCGTGCAGTATACACGCAGAAGAGCGGCAAAGCTCCTAGTCATCGCACACACCAGCCCAGTGGCCTGGGGCTGCGTTCTTCTCCCTTACCGGCGCTGGACAGAACTGAAGCATTCAGCTTTGGCTCTCTTCAGTGTGTGTACTGCACGCGTCCACAGTGCGCAGTGCACGGATTTTCCTCAGCGCTACGTGCAAGTACAGCCTTTCTGCTTCGCAGAGCCCAACTGTCCGCACAAGCTCTCGCTCAGAGAAATGTGTCAGGAGAGAAGCACTTGCTGCATTAGCCTTCCGCTGGCCAACAGTTGCAACGCAGCACATAGTCTTACTGCGAGAAGGGGTAATAAAACGCACGCTTTCAGCACAGCAGCACAATCTGGGCGACGAGGAGGACAAAAGAAGACCATCTTTTCGTCTTTGCACGATTTTCTCTGCCACACATCTATCCACGTCTTTGCTCCCTGCAAGGCTCGAATGTGCGCGGTGCTACTTGGAAGTGAGAAGGCAGGTGCAGAGAAGCACTGCCATCTGCCGGCGCTGTGCAGGCTGTAAAGGAAAGAAAGACTACCCCTGGAATGTGGTGCAAATACAAGTTCCCACGCGTCGGGGTAAGCGCCGGGTAAACCCGTTGAACTAGAGCTGTTCTCGGTGCCAGACGTAGCTGAGACTCTTTCCCTTTACATTCAGGCTACAAAGCAAAGAGAATGTGGTGCTACCAAGGGCAGCGAAGGAAAGTGCACAGCCCAGGTGTGTTTCGGAAGAGACAGCAACCTGGAGCGTTTCTCTGGAGGGTTTCTCTGCCGGCGTGCCCTCTGTGCGACAAGATGACGACGGTTCGACGCCGGCAGAATGAAAAGAACGAAATGGTACGAAGAGCATAAGAATGAAGGCAGAAGCACGGAGCTGGTGTGTGCATAGCACAGGCTGCAAGAGGAAGCGTGGCTGCCACTCGCTTGTTTTCAGATTCGAATTAGCAGTTGAAAACAGAAAGTTCAACTTGCAGCTACATGTGCTGCTAACTATTTCTCTTCCAGCTTTCCCAGGAAAGAATTGTGCCGGGGTTTATGCTTCGAGATGCAGACATTACAGTGGTAGATGCGACGGAGAATGGGAATAGAGAGTGCAGCGGACAGTTTCAGGTGCTTCACGTGAGGCAAGGGGAAAGGGCAGTCCAGCAGTGGCTTTTACTTCTGGAGTTTTTATCTTTGGGAGCAGCTGCTGCAAGTGGGCAACGGAGCTGCGAGAGTGAATAGTGTGAGAGAAGAAAGCTGCCGAGCCGCAGTGTGTTGTGCTCAGTTTCAAGGCTACTTGGAAGAGGGGGGTACTTGAAGAACGCCTTCCAGCTGGACGAGTCCTTCTGGGGGTGCTCCAGCTGCATGGACTCTGCAGCATTGAAGGTGTAAGAACCTGCTTCTGACCAGGTAGTGTCCAGGAGTGCAACACAGCACCTACCTTTGTGAAGCAGCCAGAGCATTCTCAGCTGAATCTGCTTGTGAAGCAGCTCTTGGCTGGACATGTGAAATTCGCTCCACTGAGTACATGCAGCCGGTGCCCAGCTGCTTCGTTCTTCGCCTTCTGCTGTCTGGACAGAACTGAAGCCCAGCGATGCCTTTGAGCTTTGCCGCTCTTCAGCGCGAACACTGCACGCGGCCATAGTGCGCTCTGCACGGATTTTCCTCAGCTCGACGTGCAATCATTTCCTTGCTGTTTCACAGGGTCCAAATTGTCCGCGTAGCTCTCGCTCAGCGAAATGCGTCAGGAGAGAAACACTTGCTGGAGTAGCTTTTCACTGGCCAAGACTTTCAACACAGCAGCACAATTCGGGCAAGAAGAAAGAGAAAGGAAGAATATATTTTCCCCCTGCCACGTTCTTCTGTGCGAGACGCCTAGCCGCGTCTTCTCTCCCTGCAAGGCTCTGATTGCGCGGTGCTACTTGGAAGTGAGAAGGCAGGTGCAGAGCGCACCGCGATCTGACGGCGCTGTGCAGCCTGTAAAGGAAAGAGGACTGCGACTGGAATGTGGTGCAAATACAAGTTCCCACGCGTTGGGGACAAGCTCCGGTTAAGCCGGTTAAAATAAAGCTGTTCTCTGTGCCAGACGTAGCCGAGAATCTTTCCGTAAAGATGCTGGCTACAAAGCAAAGAGAATGTGGTGTTATTTCAGCGCTAGAGAGAAATTGCATAGCCCAGGCGTGTTTCGGCAGAAGCAGCAGCCTGCAGCATCTGGCTGCCGGCACCATGCTCTCTGGGCGAGAAGTAGACGACGGTTCGTCTCCAGCAAAACGAAAGCGCGACCTGCTACGAAGGGCGTAAGAACGAAGGCAGAGCACGGAGCTGGTGTGTGCATCGCACAGGCTGCAAGAGGAAGCGTGGCTGCCTCGAGTGCTTGTTTTCGGATTCACGTTAGCAGCTCGAAACTTAAAGTTCAACTTGCAGCTACCTGTGCTGCTACCTATTCCTCTTCCAGCTTTGCCCTGGAAACAATTGCGGTTAGGTTTATGCTTCGCCATACGGCGGAGAAAGGAGAGTGCAGCGGACAGTTTCAGGTGCTTCACGTGAGGCAAGGGGAAAGGGCAGCCCAGCAGTGGCTTTTCCTTCTGGAGTTTTTATCTTTGGGAGCAGCTGCTGCAAGTGGGCAACGGAGCTGCGAGAGTGAATAGTGTGACGGCACGTCTATCTGAGAAGGAAGCTGCCGAGCCGCAGTGTGTTGTGCTCAGTTTCAAGGCTACTTGGAAGAGGGGGGTACTTGAAGAACGCCTTCTAGCTGGACGCGTCCTTCTGGGTGAGCTCCAGCTGCATGGACTCTGCAGCATTGAAGGTGTAAGAACCTGCTACTGGCCAGGTAGTGTCCAGGAGTGCAACACAGCACCTTCCTTTGTGAAGCAGCCAGAGCATTCTCAGCTGAATCTGCTTGTGAAGCAGCTCTTGGCTGGACATGTGAAATTCGCTCCACTATGTACGTGCAGCAGGTGCCCAGCTGCTTCGTTCTTCGCCTTCTGCGCTCTGGACAGAACTGAAGCCCAGCGATGACTTTTAGCCGTGCCGCTCTTCAGCGTGTGTACTGCACGCATCCACAGTGTGCTGTGCAAGGATTTTCCTCAGCTCTCGCTCAGCGCAATGCATCAGGAGAGAAACACTTGCTGGTGTAGCTTTTCGCTGGCCAAGACTTTCAACACAGCAGCACACTCTGGGCGACGAGGAAGACAAAAGAAGAACACCTTTTCGCCCTGCCACGTTCTTCTGGGCGAGACGCCTAGCCGCGTCTTCTCTCCCTGCAAGGCTCGAATGTGCGCGGTGCTACTTGGAAGTGAGAAGGCAGGTGCAGAGAAGCACTGCCATCTGCCGGCGTTGTGCAGCCTGTAAAGGAAAGAGGACTGCCACTGGAATGTGGTGCAAATACAAGTTGCCACGCGTCGGGGCAAGCTCCGGCTAAGCCGGTTAAAATAAAGCTGTTCCCTGTGCCAGACGTAGCCGAGAATCTTTCCGTAAAGATGCTGGCTACAAAGCAAAGAGAATGTTTCACTACTTCAGCGCTAGAGAGAAATTGCATAGCCCAAGGTGTGTTTCGGCAGAAGCAGCAGCCTGCAGCATTTGGCTGCCGGCACCGTGCTCTCTGGGCGAGAAGTAGACGACGGGTCGTCTCCAGCAAAACGAAAGCGCGACCTGCTACGAAGGGCGTAAGAATGAAGGCAGAGCACGGAGCTGGTGTGTGCATCGCACAGGCTGCAAGAGGAAGCGTGGCTGCCTCGAGTGCTTGTTTTCGGATTCACGTTAGCAGCTCGAAACTTAAAGTTCAACTTGCAGCTACTTGTGCTGCTACCTATTTCTCTTCCAGCTTTGCCCTGGAAAGAATTGTGCCGGGGTTTATTCTTCGAGATGCAGAGATAACAGTGGTAGATGCGACGGAGAATGGAAATAGAGAGTGCATCGGACAGTTTCTGGTGCTTGACGTGAGGCAAGGGGAAAGGGCAGTCCAGCAGTGGCTTTTACTTCTGGAGTTTTTATCTTTGGGAGCAGCTGCTGCAAGTGGGCAACTGAGCTGCGAGAGTGAATAGTGTGACGGCACGTCTATCTGCGAAGGAAGCTGCCGAGCCGCAGTGTGTTGTGCTCAGTTTCAAGGCTACTTGGAAGAGGGTGGTACTTGAGGAGCGCCTTCCAGCTGGACGCGTCCTTCTGGGGGTGCTCCAGCTGCATGGACTCTGCAGCACTGAAGGTGTAAGAAACTGCTTCTTGCCAGGTAGTGTCCAGGAGTGCAACACAGCACCTTCCTTTGTGAAGCAGCCAGAGCATTCTCAGCTGAATCTGCTTGTGAAGCAGCTCTTGGCTGGACATGTGAAATTCGCTCCACTGAGTACATGCAGCCGGTGCTCAGCTGCTTCGTTCTTCTCCTTCTGCGGTCTGGTCAGAACTGAAGCCCAGCGATGACTTTTAGCCGTGCCGCTCTTCAGCGTGTGTACTGCACGCATCCACAGTGTGCTGTGCAAGGATTTTCCTCAGCTCTCGCTCAGCGCAATGCATCAGGAGAGAAACACTTGCTGGTGTAGCTTTTCGCTGGCCAAGACTTTCAACACAGCAGCACGCTCTGGGCGACGAGGAAGACAAAAGAAGAACATCTTTTCGCCCTGCCACGTTCTTCTGTGCGAGACGCCTATCCGCGTCTTCTCTCCCTGCAAGGCTCGAATGTGCGCGGTGCTACTTGGAAGTGAGAAGGCAGGTGCAGAGCGCACGGGCGATCTGCCGGCGCTGTGCAGCCTGTAAAGGAAAGAGGACTGCGACTGGAATGTGGTGCAAATACAGGTTTCCACGCGTCCGGGGGCATGCTCTGGGTAAGCCCGTTGAACTAAAGCTGTTCTCTGTGCCAGACGTAGCCGAGAATCTTTCCCTTTACATTTAGAGCGAATGTGCTGCTGTATGTCGCTGAGAGGCAAAGTGCATAGCCCAGGCGTGTGTCGGCAGAAGCAGTCGGCTGGAGCATTTGGCTGCCGGCACCGTGCTCTCTGTGCCACAAGTAGACTACGCTTCGACTCCGGCAGAATGAAAGCGCGACATGGCTACTAAAGAGGCCGAACGAAGGCGCCGAGCACCGGGCTCGTGTCCGCAGCGTCCAAACTGAGAAAGGAGCGTGGCTGGCGCTCGCCTGCCTGCCGACTTCACGTTAGCATTGAGAAGGAGGAAGTTCAACGGCAGCTACTTGTGCTACTACTTCTCCCTCTTCCAAGCATCCCTGGGAACACTGGCGCTTACCTTTGGGCTCCGAGATGCAGAAAACACAGTGGTCGATGCCAAGGAGAGGGGAAGTAGAGAGTGCAGCGGGGAGTTGAAGTGGCTTTACGTGAGGCAAGGGGAAGGTGCAGCCCAGCATTGGCTTTTCCTCCTAGTTCTTTTCTTCAGGAGAGCAGCTAGCAAGCGAGCTGCGAGAGCCAACAATGGGATGGCACGTCTTGTCAGAGAAGCCACGGTCTACAGTGCTGTAGAGTGCTGTGCACAGTTTGAATGCTGCCCTAAGTACACGGTACTTTTGGAACGGCTTCTCCCCTGACTCTCCCGTCTCTGTGAGCTCTAGCTGCTTGAACTTGGCCACACTGAAGGTGTGTGGACGTGATTGCGCTGCGAGTATCAAGTCTTCCAGAGACGAGGGATAGTCAACAAATGCTTTCTCACCTGGCCCATCTCTCAGTCCGAACTGTGGCCGGAAACGCTGCTGTGCTGCAAGGGTGGACTTAGCCACTCTGAGAGAATGTGATGACGCTCTGTAGATAGTTGCAAAAGAAAGTGCTGGTCACTGCAATGTTTCGCCTAGTTTACAGACTTTAGAGGGACTCTGAAGGCCAACGCCTTCTTCTAGCACTTGTCCTCTGCGTGCAGCTGCTGGATGTTCGGAAGGGCTTTGCGATCGGCGAGAGGTGGAGGGTAGGATGGTAGCTAGAGCTTGAAGGAAAGTGCGTCTCTCCAGGACCTTTGATGCAGTTCAGTGGGTGCGAGTTGCATGTTGAGCATGTTCATGATGGCACAGAAAAGGTTCTGAAAGATAGAGGCCGTGCTGGAGCTGCCTTGACTTTTGCCGCTTAGTAACTGCACAGCCAACAATGAAAAGATTCCTCTTGCTTCCCCGCTACGCGCAGGATCACATTCTTTTGTGTCTCCAAGAGGCAGGATGCACAGCGGAGCTCTTCCAGCAACTGCTCGCACACGACTGGGGCCGCGACGGCGAAGCGCTTGGCTTTTTCCCCGGCACTGTCAGCGCTCCTCGAAACAAGCACACGATGGCGCTGACGACTTGCAAAAGAAGGCCAAGCGCCTGGCGCTGCTCGAAAGCACCCCAAGGGCAGAGGCAAGTTGCAAACGTCCCTGCACTCAAATCAACAGCACATCAGGACAAAAAGATTTCCCTCATCTTCCCCTTCCAAGAGCGGACTCTTCTTTATACCGCAGTCCAAGAAGCAGACAAACCTCTTTGGCCCAAACCAATCTTTGCCCTCTCGCAGATTCTGCCCACCAACTTGAAACCATCTGGCAAAAACAGAGCTCAAAACAGTGCGGGCTGAGGAAGATCTTGCTGCCTGCAACTTCAACTGCACCCCTCAAACTAGCAGCACACACGCTGTTCTCAGCACTTTCCTTCTCAGCTCTAGCTACCATCCTAAGCCTTCCCTCTGCCAGAGTCAGCATCCAAAGACAACGGCACCACGGACTGCTCACACACTAAAGGCACCAGGACAAAAGGCCTACAAGCTTGGCCTTTGCATTCCCACGGACAGCTCAACAGCTCTAAGCCAGAGAGAGCTCTGCCTCTTGGGAAAAGCCTTTAAAATCCCTAAGAGCACCTGATGTGCACATCCAAACCTGCTTTCCTTGCCAAAGAGAGCAACTACAAGCCCATCTCCAAAGAAACGGCATCCCCTCCTCCAAAATACAACACATCCATCCACTGATCCACCTCCAGTATTGAATAGATCCAACAATTGCCCCTACACGCCCAGGGGCCAGAAGAGAAATGTCTTGCTGGACTATTCCTCCCCATGCTACCTTAACATCTGCTCCAGCAACACTGGCACTATGTCCTTGCCTTCGCAAGGAAAGGCACTCCGAGTCTCTTGGCCTTGCCTTGCCTTCAGTACCTTGTCTAGTTCTTCTTAAGCTACCCTTGCTCTGCTTCCTTTGCCTCTGCTGCCTTGCCTTGCACTACCTACAACTTGCTGGCTTTGCTTTGCCCTGCCTACCACTCTTGCCCTCGCCTTCCATGCAGGCAAGGCGCTGCAAAGCAAGTGCAGGCAATTGTGGGCAAGTCAAGGGAGAGGTAAGCAAGGCCAGAGCAGTGAGGGGAAAGCAAATGGAGTGGTAGGCAAGAGAAGGCCCAGACGTTAGAGGCAAGGCTGGCCGTAGGAAGGGTAGTCCACTGATGGGTAGGCCAGGCAGAAACAAGAAGGGCTCGGCAATCCAAGGCCTTGGAGGAAAGCAGTAGGCAGGTCAAGGGTGGGGCATGGACGTGCAAAGGAATGCAAGGCTCCAGAGAGCTAGCAGGGCAAGACAAGGAAACTGTTGTGTTGCCAAGGCAAGGCAAGGATAGGCAAGGCAGGTGAGAAGTACATTCGAGGACTGCTGGTACACAAAAGCGGCCAGGACCAAGTGCTCTGTGTGGCCTTGCTTGGCGAGGCGAGGCAGGGCAATGAGGGTCCTAGAAGGAAAAGGAAAGGTGAGGCCAGACCTAGACGAATTTGAAAGGAAGTCAGGTGGGGGATGGGTGAGCAAGTCAATGCAAGGCAGGGGAGAAAAGGCAGGTTGAGGGAAGGCTACAGAGAGGGCAGCAAGGAAATGCAAGGCATGGGGAAGCACGTGAGGAGTGAGTGCTGCCAGCCGGCCGGGATGGCAGGGGCGGGGCAACTGCAAGTAGCATGGCGGGGATGTGGAGGGGGGTGTTAGTGTGCGGGAGGTGTGTGTGTGTGTGTGCAGCGGAGTGCAGGGTAAGTGCAGGTGTGTGTGTATGTGCATAGGGGGGTTTTGTGCCAGGTGCTGTGCCGGGGGGAGCCGTCCCACCGCCAAGAAGGTGTGGGAGTGAAAGGAGTAACATAGATGTGTCTTTACAAAGAGACCGTGTGAATCTGTCCTTAGACAAGGCTAGGAATTTACTGGTAGGGGAGTAACAGAAGAAAGTCTTAGTTCTAGAAACTGTTACTAATCGACAGAGACTGTTGCTCAGCCAAGGCCGTGTTAAATTGCTGAACCTAGAGCAAGGCAGCAAAGACTTAATAGCATTAGGAATAGTTTCGTTTTCTTCCTTTTCCATACCAAGAGGGGGGTGCATATTAGAGGGGAGCCTAGAGTAGGCAGTTCCGGAAGTCTGTAATTCCCGAGTACCTCCGAGGGTGCTGTTGCCAGGAACTTCGCATCAAAAGGGGGCTGAGTCCCGCAATCAGTTGAGAGACTCCATGGCAAAAGCCCCATGGCCTCTCCCTGTAGTTGAAGAATGTTACAGGCCTCCTCTGTCTCCTTTTTGGTGGATGAAGAAAGTCAGAAAGCAACACTTCTGCCAGAACTCTCCAAGATGCCCCCTTTGCTGGCAGTGACTCCATCACTGGCCGGGAAGCTGTCTTTTCTCCCAGAGGAGTTCGAGATACAGTTAAAAGCCGTGTGGCAGAGAAAAAAGGCAATACTTGGTTTACAAGGGATGGCAAACAAGAGATACCAGAAGCTTTGGCCCTACCAATCTTAAAAGAACTCCGTGAAGAGAGTCCTTGCACCTCCTGAGGATTGGCAGAAGCCTTCCTCATGCTGGATGGTGCTGGGGGTCTTTTTAGACTGGCAGAACGAGCTGTTGAAGGTTGCTTGATCTGTGCTAAAGCAAACAGCCAAGTTACAAAGGAACTTGCCAGGGGAGGGAGGCCTTGGGCTGCAGGTCCCTTCCAAAGATGCCAGGTGGATTTTCCTGAGATGCCCCAAGTGGGAAGGCTTCATGTCTTCTGGTAATGGTATGTCAGCTAGCAAGGTGGCCAGAAGCATTTCCAACTGCTTCAGCAACGACAGCATCAGGTATTAAGGCATTTTGGAACAAATCATTCCAAGATACAGCATGGTAGAAGCAATAGACTCAGATAGGGGAACTCATTTGACAGGAAAGATCCTTCAAGGGGTTTTGGCTTCTTTAGGAACACAATGGCACCTCCATAGGCCCTGGCACCCCCAGAGCTCGGCTCGGGTAGAAAACAATGAATAGAGAAATAAACACCTTTTGAAGCTGGTAATAGAAACCAAGATGCCATGGCTAGGGCTTTGGACATTGGCTTTGGCGAGAATGAGAGCCCGAGCCAGAAGAGAGATTCCGTTCTCCCCCTTTCCGTCGTTGTTATGAATTACCCGGCTAAGTCTCAACCTAGTGGGGGAGTAGAGGTAAGTGATGTATATTTAAAACCATCTGTGGCCAGGATACTGCTTCTTGTGAAACCCCTTCAACAGGAAGCTCAGCTGGCACAAGCCCCACCTTTGGACTTTGCTGCTTGTAACATCCAACCAGGAGATTGAGTCCTAGGTAAGGAGTAGAAAGAAGCGCCAGTGGTTCTGAAATGGCGTGGCCCATTCCAAGTGTCACTGACGACAGAAACAGCCATGAAGACAGCTGGACACAGGTGGACCTGTCACTCTCGGGTCAAGGTCTCTGAAGCCTCAGAGATTTGCACATCTCAGCTGGAGGAGAAGGCCGGGAGGCTGTGACTGACACTCTGCAGGAGTGGGCCGGAGCAGTAGCCAGTGCTTCGACATCAGAGGAAGCCCTGCGTGCCTACCCACAGACCACCTGCTGAAATAGTCTCTATGGGTATCCCTCCTCTAGAATCTCCACTCACTGGGGCGCTAATACTTGCAGCCATTGTTTCACGTTAACTAGTTTCTGTGTCTTCAATTGCCACAGGTGCTGCAGAAGACAACGGGGAAATTAGACTAGCTAATTAGATCACACTATTAAAACATTTTCCTTAATAACTCTACTTTTATATGGTCAGCTAAGTTTAGGCCAGGAGTGGGAGAATCAATTTGCAGCCTTAGCAGAAGAAGTAGCAAAAGTTTTTAACCTTAGCAATTGCTGGCTCTGTGGAGCGCCAGGAGGATCTGAAGAGTGCCTATGGTTGGCTAGCCCAGCTGAACCTAAGTGGTGGCTCAACACCTGACATGAGGTCCATACTAGGACGGGATTTTGGGCCAAAGAAGGAAGTCCATGGCTATAGGAGAAGGTTCCACGAAGGATGTCTGGACTTCAGGTGGCTCTCTTGAAAGCTGTTTATTGCATAGGCGAAGTTCCAGCATTTCAGGGAGTGGCTATCCAGAGCCAGCCCTACAGCTGCCAGCTCCAGCTGTAGGCATACCTGAAGCCGCTTGCTGTTCAAGTTACAGAGCATTCTATACTTTTCTTTGCAGAGTATCTTAGCACGTAACAACCAATAAGCACCATACACAATACCTTGACATTGGCCTATAGCCTATCATAGCTACTACCATCACCATATTATAGTCATTATTATCCAATCACAAGAGTAAGTTACAATTTAAGCTTCCAGTGGAAAATTCTTAGACCTTTCTTCTTCTTGCTACATCAACATTTCTTGTTTGCCTGCCATATCTTTCTTTTTGGGAAAGACACCTTTTCTATTCACTTATGCTCTTCTTGAGACTTACTTACTTGGTGAAAAACATGTCTTTGTTTGTAATCACATACCTTTGTCCTGCTCCTAAAAATCTCCTTCCAACTCATCTCCAACCTTTGCCTTCTCAGTTACTCAGCGATCACTGTTTCAGCAAAACATCTTTTCTTCTATATCAAAACTTGCTTTCATTTCTACCTCATCCCCAGCTTCTACATTCTCAGACCTTGCTGCCAAGCCTACATACCTGTGAAACTTTCTTACCAAACTTTCATCCTCCCCAACACATGGCCACTTCATTCTTCTCCAACAGGCACTTATTGCCTAAACAGGACAGGGCGGGTCTATGTAGGAAAAGGCGTTTGTCAATTGACTTTCCCTCTGGCTTTAAACAATTGGGTTTGGACCCACAGTTGCCCTCCTTACAATTGTTCCAAATATCAAGACAATTGCAATCAAAGAGCTGTTCAGCTCACTAATGGTAGCTGCGTAAGGTGTTCTTACCACACTTACCAAAAACATTTGGAAGCCTGTAAAGCAATGCGGAGGGACAAGGGGTTTTTTTGACCACCTATTTTTAAGCTGTCCCCACAAAAATCCCACAAGTAGAAGACATGTTGTTTGTGATTATCAGTGGGAATGGCAACAGCGGATTGGAACTCAAAGCCTTTTAGTGAGTTCTGCTCCAAATCCAAGCAAGCAACTTGCAGATGTAAATGTAGATGGGAACCCTGTGTGGGAGCTTGGAAATGCAAATGCTGTGACCCTTATGGTGGGGCAGCTATTGTTGGAGGACCGTTAGGCCCGGGAATCCTGCTGTATTTTGACCCACCAATTGATGACCAAGGGTAGGAAGGCCCCTTTGCTAATGGAACACGGGCTTTGAAAGGACATGATTGGATTTGTGGCCAACATGCTTAGCTCAGGTTACCTCCAAACTGGTCAGGGATATGGTATATCCCTGGGGTATATTAGACCGTTGTTCTTTTTGCTACTACAAAGTCAGGGAAATCGCTTAGGAATCCAAATCTGTGATGATTTAATTAGAGAAAAGCAGTCAGCTGATGCAGCCTTGGCTGCAGGGAGCACCCCAAAACGGGGAAAAGATGAATGGCCACCAGAACAAGTTACGCAACATGATGGACCAGCCACTTGGAAACCTAAGGAATTCATCCCAGATGCCTGGCAACCCATTTATCATTTGAATGAGATAATTAGGGTACACGCTGTCTCAGAAATAATTACCAACCAGCCAGCCACAGCTCTTGACCGTCTTGCTGAGCAACCCACTTCAATGAGGAAAGTGGCATTTTCAACATTGGATGGTATTAGATTATCTGTTAGCAGAAGAAGGAGGAGTTTGTGGGAAATTAAATGACTCGAGCTGCTGTTTGCAAGCAGATGACAGCGGAAAAGTGGTCAAATAACAGAGGAAATAACCTCAGCTCATGGACCTGTCCAAGTGTTGAAAAGATGGTAATGGGACATGTTTTCATGGTTAACTGGCCAGCTATGGGCTAAATGAATACCATTTCTCCTCTTCTATGCTATAGCAACTCTAATCTTTTGACCATGCGTGACACCATGCTGGGTGCAGCTCTTTCAGCAGGTGGTCAAGGGGATGCTGCTAGCAGCCATGCCTACCTGATCCAGAAATGACTACAAAAGGACAGAAGAGGATGTCACTGCAAATAATAGCAAAAGCCCAGAAGACTCAAGAAGAAAAAATTAAATCAATGGTAATTAAGGTTTGTAAAGACAACTACAGATTAAATAAAAAAAGGAGGGATTAAAAGGAATGAGATGGATGAGTCTTTACAAACAGACCGTGTGAATTGGCCTGTAGACAAGGCTAGGAACTTACGGGAAGTGAAGTAACAGAAGAAAGTATTAGTTCTCTAGAACTGTTACTAATCATCAGAGACTGTTGATTAATCAAGGCCGTGTTAAATTCCTGAACCTAGAGCAAGGCAACAAAGACTTAATAGCATTAGAAATGTTTTTTTTTCTTCCTTTTCGATGCCAAAAGGGGGGTGCATATTAGAGGGGGACATAGAGTAGGCAGTTCTGGAAGTCTGTATCTCCCGAATACCTCAGCCAGTGGGGAAAAGGAAGAGGGTGCTGTGGCTGGGAACTTGACATCAAAAGGGGGCTGCATCCCGCAACCGTTTGACAGACCCCATGGGAAAAGCCCCAGGGACTCTCCCTGTAGTCGAAGAATGTTGCAGGACTCCTCTGTCTCCTTTTCGGACATCAACCTCAGGCATGGTGGATTAATTTTCCCTAACGGCAGCGACCTGCTGCGTGGTCTCCGTGCTCCTCCCCAGCCCCCCGGGAGGTGTCAAATAGTTGCCGGCGGCTCCCACCGCGCGTTACAGACGGCTGCGCGGCGCCGGGGCTGCTCGCAGTGCTCCCCTGCCCCGCCAGGGCTGCCTGAGGTCTGCGGAGCCACCTCGCCACCGGCGCGGCCAGGGCCGGGGCCCTTCTCGACAGCAGCCGAGGGGCTGCGGAGCGGGCGGCTGCGGGACGATCAGCTCTTTTATGCCGCGCGGTGCTGCCGCCTCCATCTAGCTCCCCATCGCGCCGCCGGCCGACCCCGCCTGGCGCGTTCACGCTCGGCCGCGCTCGCCGCCCGCCCAGCCTCGCCGGAAGCTCTCCCGCGCGGGCCGTGCCCCGGCTCCGCCTGCGGCTCGGCAGGGCCCGGCCGCACGCGTGCTGCGTGGCTCGGAGCACCCGCGTTGCGCCGCAGGCGACGGGGAAGGCGGGGCGGGCCGGCGCCATGGTGGTAGCGCGAGGAGAGGAGCGCCCGGGCGGGGCGGCGAGTGGCGCGGCGGTGAGCGCTTCTGCTTGCTGTCGCTCGGCTGCCGCCCACGGCAGGTGCCGTGTGACCCCGCGGAGCGGCGGGGCCGGCCGGGCGGTGCGCGGCGAGGCTTTCGGCCAGCGGCGGCCGCAGCGACAGTCTGCTGGCACTGCCCGTGCCGGTGGAGAGAGCGGGGATCCGAGGCCGGCCTTCCTAGGGTAACGAGGGGCGACCGCCTTTGCCGCGCTGTCCTCCGTGCAGCACGTGGCCGATTCCGGCGAAGCCGGGGTCTCCGCAGCGGCGCGGGCGGGAGGGAGTGGGGAGCGCGCTCGGTGCTCTGCCGGCCGCTCCCGCCCAGCGCTGCGCTCCGCCGAGGCGTTTTCCTGCCTATCCTGGGAAGGACATAAGGGACCCCGGAGTTGGAGCTTAGCTGTCAGGGGGAACAACTTCCCTCCATTGGCGACCTTCTTTTCCCTCTGATTCAGCTACCTTGTGGTAGGTGCGATGGTGCTGAAGAAGGGTGGCGGCTTGGCACAGTTGCTGGCATAGGTGGTGCGAGAGCTCCACGCAAGCAGCTTTGAGTGGCATGTGTGAGGGTAGGAAGGTACGGCACCCACAGCTGAAGGTAAAAAAAGTCAGGGCATGTCATCAGCCGCAATCGTGCTAAGTTGTTCATCTTTGCAAACTGCTTGCCGAGTTGTTCCTTTTCTTAGGTAATGGGGGTTTGTATCAACCAGAACTGCATATGGTCAGTATTTGCAGAGAAGGTTACGTGAACTGTTGTTGAAGTGAGTGTAGCAGTTTCTATGGCATTCTGCAAAAAAAGTGACAGGTCTCTCTGTGTTCCCCAATTCTTAACAAAAATGAAGTTCACAAAGCCCTGAAAAGAGGTTTTACAAAACTTCAGGGATTTTTTCCTACGAGTACTGTGGAGACAACCATAGTCACCTTGTCTTTCCAAAAGTGAAGGTTACATCTTTTTGTCCAAGAGCATCAAGTGCTTTTGATCAGCGTTTGTGTGCATGCATTAGCCTTGTTCTTGTTCTTCCTTGGAGAACTTTTACAATCCTCAGATGATCTGTGTAGGCTGCAGACTGCAGTGGTGAACTTGAAGGCTTCCAGCAGAAGGGAGATGCTGTCCACGTTTTGGATTTTCCTTAGTCTGAACCTTCAATGTCCAAGGCTTCACTTTTCAAGCAGTTGGAAGAGCTCCAAATGAAGATATGAACAGGTCTTAATTGACCTTGTCACCGCCTCAGTTGGTCAGGTAATGCTGCGCACTGGATTTAATTGCCTAGTGCAAGATGTGCTAAAAATATGTAAGAGTATCTCCTCGATTACCCTCCCAGAAGGGTTTGAATGGAGAACAAGGAGTTCCGAAGACAGGTATTTGGTGTACGAGAAGTAGAACTTAGTGGATTGCAGGGCACTGCATGCACAAATGTCTAAGGAGGATCCATCTTTTTATGCCCCATCTATGCTTGTTCTCATTTGAACTCCTGAACATTCTAGAGGTTGGTTTTGTTAGGGTTGTGGCTGGGGAAGGGGTGGTGGTGGGGGAGGGGTGGGTGTTGTTTCTGATCTTTTTAATTTCCAGGATAGTGTACAAAGAACTTGTGCCCACAACCAGCAGTATGAAGCAATGCAGGTATAAAAGAAGGTCACCGAAATGTCGGATAATATGAATCTGAAAGCGCTTCAGTATTTTACCCAGGAGTTTCACTGCAACAAGGTGATTGTCCTTGACAGAAATGTAGTGGCAGGCTTATGCCATGCTAGAAGTGATGACCTTTCTCTGCCCCAAATTGACCAGCAAGATCTTTTGGCTCTTGATTGAAACCCCTGAGCCAGCTGTGTTTCAGGCTGCAGAAGCTGCAGGTGTTGTGGCAGACGCGGGGTGCAGCCCTGCCTGCCGGTCCCGACCTGGCGCACGCCGGTGGCAGCCGTCAGCGCCTGGGGTCCCCTGGAAGGGGGATTTAATCATTTCTTCTCTAGCATTTGCTTGTGTTTTGTCAAGATTCTTTAATTCACTAAATAGTAAATTTAAAAAATTAGCTGAATGGTAATAATTTTGAAGTCTTCTGAGGCAGAACTGGGAAGGTTAGAACATATTTGTATGATTTCAAATATGTATAAATTCTTAAATGACAAACGTTAACAAACTGACAATGCAAGCAATTATGGTGACACTTTACATTTCATTGGTTTTCATGCAGCTCCATCCCATGTGTTGGTAGGTTCTTAAAAAGTGAAAATTTGGCCCACTAGACCGATTATTAAAAAGAAGTACAACTCCTTGGGGCTAACACAAAGGGACAGCGTCCACGTGAGTAAATGGTTATCACATTTAGATGTGATTCTGCTGCTTGCACTTTCTCTGCCCTCAAACTGCTTTCTTTATCGTCAATGCAGGGATGTTTGACATTCTTAGAAAAGAGAAAAGAAACAGATTTCCTCAAAAAAAAAAAAAAAAAAAAAAAAAAAAAAAAAAAGCCAGGTGAAATTAATGCAATGTTAATTGCATTAATTTATTCAGGTGGAGTTTTAGTTTTTATTCTATGAAGTGCTTGTTGCACCACTTTTGTTGTTTCCCACAGATTTGGAGTGGGATTTCCTCCAGTTGATTGTTCAGCAGAGGGAGTGAGACTGCCTTCAAAAGTTTTGCAGGAGTTGCATCTGTGAATCGGGCACGTGAGTTGCCTTTTTTTTTCCCCCCAGATTTTCGTAGGCTTCTGTTTTTCACCGTGGATCAGTTCACCTTGGATCAGTTTGCTCTTTTTGTTCCAGTGATTTTTTCTTTTGGACATGTGTCACGATCCGTTAATACAAGTAAGGGTCGTGATGGTTTGTTTACAGATCTCCGAGTGCAAAAGGACACAAGGGATTTCAGTTTTAATCACCTTTTCACCTTTGTTAAGTACCCACAACACAGTAATGCGATAGAGGAGAGAAAGAGAGAGAGAGATAAAGAAAAACAAAGTAAAAGAGTAGAGAGGAAGAAAGGGGGGGTAATGGCTACCAACGGATGAGATGAAGTCCTCGTGCTCTGCTGCCAATAGATTTGTCTTCTTTCCGTGGGGAGATCTCATCTCAGTTATTTCAGAAAGTCCCTTTATAGGCCTTTTTTGAAACGAGGGCCAACTGGCCAAGACCATATCTGTGTTTCGTAATAACATTGCAAAACTTAAAGCTAGCCCTAACTATCCCAGGTACATAGCAAGCATGCCTTTCTCCTATGCTAACTATACTGCCTGCTATGGTTTGCGGCCTAGCAGCGTTAGCGCGTCTACTTCTGGCATGAGTTTAGCAGTGCTCTCGCTTCTGCTTTCTAGCTGTATCCCCACATCTCGCCCTTTTCCCCAAGAGGTGGGGCAAATCTACAGCCGTTGTTATGAGGCCCGTTGCTTTGGGAAACAGGTACAGGACAGGTGTAGAGGACAGGTCATTCCTTTCCGCTTCAGCGCAGTCCTTCCCGCCTGGGCAGCAAGAACGGCGCAGTCCACTGTGACCTGCACAAATTTCCTCAGGAATGCGTACCAGTTCCCAGCGAGCACACCTGCAGGCAACAGTTGGCAGACATCCCACCTTAGGCAGGTCGGAACTCCTGTGTTTAGCCTCTGTTCTCGGCGATGATCGTGAGGCAGATGAGGGATCTTCAGACCGTCTCTTACACCACCCCATGACTCACGATTGTCATCAGGAGAGCTCCATCAGCACGATTTCGTAGTGTTGTTGCGAAGTCTTCAGGACTCGTTAATGTTGGTAGCATATCCCAGAAAAGGGTAGAGAAAATAAGAAAAGAGAAAGAAAAGGAAAAAGAAGGAATAAGTAATTTTTAATCAAAATACACATGTAATTTTTAATCATGTCTTATCTTATTTTAATACTCATGTAGTTCATCTTGTGTCAATAACCTTAGGGGTGTCCACAGTGGATGGGATAGTGTCCAAATTGTGCACATCTATTACAGATGTCAACCGTTTCATCATTCTGCAATTCATGATGTGTAAGATTGCTGATGAAACAAACCCAATCAAAACTAAAATCAAGAGAACAAGGATGGGATGACACAATTTGTTCAGGACACCTGTAGCAGTAGGTGAGCACCCAAAAGGAGTATCCCACCAGCTGTGTCCAGCATCTTTCTTTCCTCTGTCTAGAAAACAATGTGTTTCTTTCCCATTGTGATCAACAGTTACCAAGGTTTTCTGTCTGTTTTTCTTGATCTTTTCCAAAATTCCAATGAAATCCTGGTGAAGCAACAAGTGCTTTACCTAAGTAAGGTTCATCCCAGTGGGGGTAGGCAATAATTGGTGGATCACTGTGTAATTGGACTGTAAAATACAATAAGAAGTAAGTGGGGCTAAATAAGAGAAATCACATCCTGTGCTTTTAGTCAAGTTACAAACACAAGAATTTGAATGAGTTTTAGTATCTACAACTAAATTTTCTAGAAATACCTTATCACATGCAGTTCTTAAGCATGCACATCCATTGCCTATATACACAAGCAGTGTTTCAGGAATCTTGTTAGGATGAATTTCAAAAGGACAGCTATTTTGTTCTGTGTCCAAACAAATGTCTTGAGGTCTAATTGCACTGCTTTCACAGATAAACCCTTGTTGTTCTCGGACAATACAAGTGTCCAAATTAACAGTTTGCCACTTCTTCCCAGTTTGACGGGCCCATTCTCTGTGCTGGAAAGGGTAGAGAATAGCTGCATCATGGTTCAGCCCTAATGCAATGATAGGGACTATCCAATGCACTGAAGCATTACGTATGGTTAGTACAAAGGCTGTGGCTGTGTTTGTGATGGGATTGTAGGTAAAATTCACTAAATTCCACCAGGATTGGAATTCTCTTTCAAAATCAGTGGCACCGTCCCAGATTATGTTCCGAATTTCAGTAGGAAAAGTGCCTTCTTTGCCTTCTCTTACAATTGAGGCAGCAACGGACTGCATCCACAATTGAGCCTGGACGCAGCTGAGAGCCAAAGAAATGTTGTTTTGCGTAGCACGGAGCATGCCAATTATCAATTTGTGGTCATTCACATTTACCTTTTCTCAATTTGGTAATATGTTTGATAACAACCGCTGATGGCTTGTTGTATTTTAGTCAAATCTGTAGTTGTGGCAGCCAATTTATTCATTAGCACTTCTGAATCAATACTATTTAAGATTCCCAATCCTGTTCCCACAACGCCGGTTATGTCTCCTTGCGTCCGTTTCTTAGAAGGGTTCCGCTTTTGCAACCCGGTTGTCTGCCCCTTGAAGGAAGTCTGCAGAAAAGGTGAACAAGCTGGCTGAATTTCTGAGACATTGTTTTGCACCAGCAACTTGACTTGTTTAAGGGACCATGCCGGATTGAGCAATAGTTGTTGTTGGCCTGTTTTTGTGATTATACGTGGTCCAATTTCAAAAATTCTCGGGCTTAGCATGACCGGTGGTTGGGTGGTAGGTATTGCAACATCGACTTTGAGTTCCCCCCAGTATTTTGTATTGTTTTTACCACACGTGACTTTATGGGGAAATTGTACAGCAATTAAGGTTTAGCCAACAATCTTGATTTTGAATTTCACCAAACAAAACACGGCCATGAGGTCCAATGCTATAACTGTGTACAGGTTCGGTAAAAAATTCAGCAATTAATCCACATCGTATTGTAACATCGTCACCTCGGGTTACCATAAAGGGTGGAAAAACTTTATTCTTGTCATCTAACACAAGGGGAGTACTTATACCGTGGTATGTGATTACTGCACTCAGTATGGGCTTTGCTGCGGCGTTTATTTTGAATTTATAAGTTAAACCTGTCAGACTTGGCTGATCTGCCGGGTTATTTTGCCAATTGCATGTTGCATAGGTTGGTTTGGTTAGAGGAAAGTTATACCAGCAGTCAGTTAGTTTGTTTCTGCGAAGCTTTGTGATTTCCACATTGTTGGTACTGGGGCCTAAGGTGTAGTTACCGACATTCTTCTGACAACCACACAGGATGAAGGGGGTTTGTTTGTCACACACCCACTCCGTTGTAGGGCAGAGTTTGGCCGTAATGTTGGGGTGCAAATCACTTTTCCCATCTGGTTTTAGAACATTTCCAGCGATTGCAATGGTGGAAGCTTTCTTGTAAAGAGATCCTTCTACTTTTCTGCATCCTACCTTAATTTGTTCACCTCTTGTTCCTTTTAAGATTCTAGTCCAATCCTTCAAGTCCCATCCCCATTCACTTGGACGGTATACCCCAGAGTCGTGCAGTGCTACAGTGGCTAGGTTTGGGCAACGATCTCTGGGATAGGATCCTTGAGCACTAGTGTACCTAATGGTAGCTTCAGACCATGGCCACTCAGCTGGTTTTTGGCCCTGGTGTTGTGGTAGGATGCAGAAAAGTATCACTAGTCTTATCATGGTTTATGTGCTCTTCTTCATGTCCCTCGGAGTTCTTCTGTGAAAAGTGAACACAACAGAGTCTGCCACCAAAAGGCAGAAAATTAGAATGATGGAATTATGCAGCGTGTATGTATCCGATGCTCTCTCCCTAGGGCATCAGAGGCTAGCCATGCATATTTATTCAGAGGGCGTTTTAGCACTAGTGGTACTTCTCCTACGGTAGGGAGATCTACCGAAACAGGTTGTCCAGGGTAGTGTGCAGGATTCTTAGGATCATTTGGTCCCTGCAGTGAGAGAATTATGCTTGGAGCTGTTGGGAAAAAGACAGTGATTTTGGGACACCCGTTTACCCCCCATCTATCATTCACACCTTTCACAGCTTCCCATAGCCGAACATCCCAATTTCCCTCCTGTGGTTTCAAAAGTCCTTTCAAGAGACCATTGGTCCTTTCTACAATGCCGTTAGCTTGAGGGTAGTAAGGAGTGTGAAAAGTCCGTTTAATCCCTTCACCTTTTGCCCAGTCCTGTACAACTTTGGCAGTAAAGTGAGACCCGTGATCAGATTGAATTTCTTGTGGTTTTGGGAAAGTTCCAAACCATGCCTGCAATGCTTGAACAGTATGATCTCCTGTAGCTCTTTTAAAAGCATTGGCCTGGACTAACCCAGATATCATCTCTACTCCTACCAGCCCAAAGTGTTTACTTCCTGACTTTTTAAAGGGGCCGATATAATCTACCTGCCACGCTTCCCGTAAGCCTTTACCCTTTCTTAAATGCAGAGGGTCATCTTCCAAAGGGTGTCTTTCTAGCCGTCTGCGACGTTGTTCACAGGCTGACATGCATGTTTTACACATTTCTCTGGTAACAGACCAACCACGAGCAAGGGCTTCTTTGTACAAATCTTTTGCACCTGTGCGTTGTCTTTTTACATGCAACCATTCTAAGAAGTGCTCCCAGTCCTCTGTAATTTGATCTTTTTTCACAGGACTTAGTCTTGCTAATTCGTCAGCTCTAGTGTTCCACTCTCCTGCTGGATTTCCATCTGTCTGGTGAGAGGCTACCCACTCCACGGCAAAATTCCCTGGACTTGCAATACTGAGAATTTCTTGCTACTTTTCCTTTTGCCATACTGGGATTCTGTTAACTTCACAATCCTTTTGCTGCCAAAAAGGAAGCCACTCAGTCCATCCCTTAAACACAGCATAGGAATAATCGGTGTAGATACAGACAGGAGAAGTATTCTGTGCCTCACGTTGGAAAACACTCCAAACAGCTATCAGCTTGCCAACTTGGGCACTGCCTTCCCCCTCTGTGATAATTCCTTCACCTGAGGAAGTGTGGAGGGCTACAGCCTTATGTTTCCACACCTTTCCTTCTCGCTTGGCAGAAGCATCCGTAAGCCAAGAATTTGCTGACCGTTTGGGGGAAAAAGGAGGGGCTACTTTAATGACTGAGGCAGGTTTGTCCTGGCTGCTACCCAAGTCTTCAGTTTCTTGGATTGCCAGATTTTTTACAGCTCCTTCAGTTCTTGAGAAGACGCTACAATCATGTTCAATCTGAGCATACCACTTCCTTACTGAGGTCCTCTGGGCCACCCCGTCAGGTGGGGGTGGTGCCAGTAGAGACAGCCTTAATAACTTTGAAAGGGCCTCTCAAAACAATTGGTTGTTGTTGTGCAATCTTCTCCGCTTCTAGGAGAGCTAAGCTAACCACAAACAATCCTTTCTCCCAGGTAGTGCACCTTTTTTCAGCATCTTTAAAGCCACGGGAGTAAAAACCAACAGGCTTCGTCGGACCCTCAGGACCCCGCTGCCATATGTGTACTGACAACCCTGAGGAGACCTGAAAAGCATCTGTGGGATGAATAGGGCCCAGGGCTTGGTGAGGCTGTTGCTTCAAAAACCAACAATTTCAGTGCTTCTTCTTGGGAAGCACTCCATTCCCATTTTGTCCCTTTTCTTAACAAGTTGTAAAGAGGTCTGGCAATTATGGAAAATCTGGGATGTGTTTTCTCCGGAGCACTAATACACATCCTAAAGCATGTTGGAGATCTTTTTTGGATTCAGGCATTTTAATCTGATCTGAAGAGGTTAGGGTATCAGGTGGGATACGTGTCATACCTCCTTTCCACCAAATTCCCAACAATTTCACTTCATGTGAAGGGGTTTGGGTTTTTTCTGAGGGAATTTGCAAATCAAGGCTTTCTAAGTGGGAGGTTATTTTCTGTTGGGTATCTCTCACTTCTTCTATTTCATCTCCTCCCACAAGGGTCTCATCAGTGTGTTGATGAACAGCTAGATTGTCCGCTTTGGGTACTTTTTCGAACTCTTGGGCTAAAGCGTGATGAGCCAGGGTAGGAGAATGTTTGTACCCTTGGCGAAGCCTAGTGAAAGTGTGTTGCTGTCCTTGCCATGCGAAAGCAAAACGGTCCATATCTTCTGGCTGTAAAGGTGTCGTAAAAAACATGTCTTTGACATCTACAGGTGGCATGATTGAATGAGCCTTTTCTTGAATCAATGTTATGAATTCTGCTAGATTTGGGACTGCTGCTGTAAGAGGGTCTGTGTTAGCATTTAGCCTACGAAAATCTATTGTCAGCCTCCACTTCCCATTAGGATTTTGCACTGGCCACACCGGAGAATTGAAAGGAGAATGGGTATGAAGTATTACTCCTTGTTGTGGTAGCTCCTGTATCACTGGCTTGATACCCTCTTTGGCACCCAGGGGAAGGAGGTATTGTTTCACATTAGTTACTTTGCTGAATGGTAGGGAGGCTGCAGCTTGGAGCAGTCTGATGTTAAAATGTGGTGTGCCAAAAGACCACAGAAGACCCTCTGAGTCCTCCCACTGCCTCCTAGCAAGGGCATTCAGCCCTAATACATTGGTTGGAATATCTCCAATCACCCCATGGATGGAGAGTTGGTTTTCCTCTCCAGGCAAAGGGAGCTTGACTAAGGCCCCATTCATAGATTCTGTTTAAGTGCCCAAGGCACTTAAAACACCATATCGGTTCTTTGTTGGAACAATTCCACACCTCTGGGCATCTTTCTTTGTCAGCGCAGAAATTTGTGCCCCAGTGTCAATCAGAAAAGTTACAGGTGCCCGTTTAGGACTTGTAATAGCTGTGATCGTTATATCTCCCGTTTTATTTTTAGTGAGCATTCTCAGGTATACCTATGCTCCGTTTCTTTGCCCACTGACAAGAAACAGAGGGTCTAGTTTCCCTGGTTTTGAGGAAGAATCTGTTCTGGCTCATTGGCCGGACTTTGAGGGAGAAGTGGCTTTGACTCACTGCCCAGATTCTGAGGGAGGAGGGGTGCACTGGGTTGAAGTGACGGATTCGGTAGAAGGGGCTTTTGGCAGTGCCAGTTAGACACTACCTTACTCAACTGATCAAGGGCTAAGCCATCCATCGCATTTCTGGGGACCCCCTTTTTGATACCTAATAAGCACCAATGCTGACGGTTAGGGATCTCTGGTTACATTCTTTGGTTTTTCACTATGAGGAGCCCTAATGTACCTGACACCTTTTGTTTTTTCTGATTTTTCCTCTGGGATTTTTATCGGTCCATATTTCCTACTGTAATTAATCAGATCTTCTTCAACCTCACTCCATGTCCAAACTTTGCAATCACCGGCAGGTGAATTTGATTGTGAACCTGGCGGCTGAGAGGGGGTTGAATATGGAGTAAACCCAGGATCGGTAGACGCAGTTTGGTCACTCGGGTTTCCAAGGAATCTGTCCAACCTCTCTACAGGACCTGCAGCAGCTATGGTGTTTTGAAGGACAGCTGCTGTAGATTTGAGTGATTCTGGAAGGCCTCGAATTAAAGGGGTCATCAGTTCAGGTTTCACAGGTAATTGCGTGGGGGATTCATATCCAGGAGTTAATTTCCTTTCATGGATCATTTGCAGACAGGCGGCTTTGTGGACGCTTTCTAGAAGTTGATCAGGGGTACCAACTGTAGCGAAAGGGTCTCCCCTTTCTAAAGGATTGAGTCCCCCGGCCCAGAAAGCTGCGCGCTGAGTCAGCGACCATGTGTTACGTTTGTCTCCTGTTGTTAAGAGAACTCCATGTCCCCAGTATCCACTGGCCTCCTGTTCAGTGAATTGAATTTGGTCTCCTCCGGTGAGAGACACTTGGAAGACATATTCCGTCTCAGCTTCGTGGGGAAGCCGCCCGTACTCCTTTTTTAACTTCGCCAACTCAGGAGCAGTGTATGGTATTTGTTTAGTGGTGATATGCGGTTCAAAATCTTCATCATTGATATAATTATATTCTGTTTTAATTAGAGGTCTCATAGGAGGGCAGCAGTTTTCCCCACAATTTTTCACTAGCACTGGTTCTTCCTGGGGGTATATTTGGTTAATGTGAGGAGTTTTCTTTTCCTCTTTCTCTTTTGGTGAGTCAGCATTCTTTGAATTCTTAAAATATTCCTCCCTCAAAGCAGCCCGCAGCAAATGATTTTCATTCCTTTCTTCATCTGATTGTTCCTGTAAAATTTCCACTAGCTTTTGAAGGGAATCTGTGATTGCTTTCTCTTCACTACATCGCTTAAAGCAGTGATCTATAGCTGCTGTAAGGCATGCTCCTGAAACAGATTTAGGAGCAGATTATGGTTTTATTTTGGCCAAATTTAAACTTTGTCTCATGTTGGAATGAACATCTTCTATCAGTCACACTCTCCAAATTAAACCAGTTATTTTGAGCCCATTCTTCCCCTCCCGGAGAGGGCCGGGCATTATGTTTTGCTAGCAGAGCATAAAATGCAGCTTTATGATTTGCACTAGGGTTTTCAGTCATTTTATAAAGGGATCAAAACCACTACAGGGAGGTAAAACCTAATTACACATTGCCACACAAACAGCTTCGCCGTGTCGCCCTTCGCTTCCCTGGGTGGGTGAAGAGACCAAAATCTGCCTGGGAGATACTCCTTAAGTTACTTACGGTTGTCTCTTCCCTACACCAAGCAGTCCAAATTCACACACGCCCACCAAAACAGTTCCCCCTTTTACACTAAGAGATCTTTTTGTGAAAAATCTGAAGACAGAGCCCTCAGTTGAGTATGGGGTGCTTTTCACCTAGGCGTGTGCAGTTTGCGGGAAATTCGAGTCGCCCCCCTTGCTTTCTAGACACCGCTCACCCTTTGCGGGGTGTCGGGCTAGGTGCGGCTGGAGTGAAACGTCCTTCCCCTATTAGAGACTACACACAACCTTGCAACCCCTTCTGTCTGTCAGAAATCCTGTCCGTGATGCCAGTTTAATGTCACGATCTGCTAATAGAAGTGAGGGTCGTGATGGTTTGTTTACAGATCTCCGAGTGCAAAAGGACACAAGGGATTTCAGTTTTAATCACCTTTTCACCTTTGTTAAGTACCCACAACATGGTAATGTGATAGAGGAGAGAAAGAGAGAGAGAGAGAGAAAGAAAAACAAAGTAAAAGAGTAGAGAGGAAGAAAGGGGGGGCAATGGCTACCAACAGATGAGACGAAGTCCTCGTGCTCTGCTGCCAATAGATTTGTCTTCTTTCCGTGGGGAGATCTCATCTCAGTTATTTCAGAAAGTCCCTTTATAGCCCTTTTTCGAAACGAGGGGCAACTGGCCAAGACCGTATCGATGTTTCGTAATAACATTGCAGAACTAAAAGCTAGCCCTAACTATCACAGGTACATACCAAGCATGCCTTTCTCCTATGCTAACTATGATTTACCAAAATATGAATATCGATTTAATATCGATATCCAACTGAGATGGACAAAAACTCTTAACAGTTTAGAGTTAGAAAGTGTATGTTTTATTTTTGCGTGGGATAGCTCCCTAAGTCGCAGGCCCTGATACAAGCAAACATGATACCTTTTATTTCCACGTATTATGAATATCCAAAATACAAAATGCGTATTCATAGTGTTGACACCTCCCATTCTCCGCTTTGTATGGAAATGAGCTTACATGTCATTAAGCATGCGTAGCGTGTGATCTGAATGGAGTCGGTGGTCTTGAATTGGGTCAGTGGTCCTAAGGAAGATGAAGTAACTCATCTTCCTCACTCTGACCTTTATGCCTTTCTGAGTTTTAACAATTCTAATTACTTTAGTGACCTCTAAGTTTCTTCTTGCGTGACTTTTGGATGGGCTCCCACAAAGGGAGGAAATTGGTAATTGTCTTTATTCTATACACCTACTTATCAATGTTTCTGCTCATTATTCTAAGCACAGCTAAACAAACATGCAAATGACAGATCATCAGTTCAGACTAAGGAAAATCCAAAACGTGGACAGCATCTCCCTTCTGCTGGAAGCCTTCAAGTTCACCACTGCAGTCTGCAGCCTACACAGATCATCTGAGGATTGTAAAAGTTCTCCAAGGAAGAACAAGAACAAGGCTAATGCATGCACACAAACGCTGATCAAAAGCACTTGATGCTCTTGGACAAAAAGATGTAACCTTCACTTTTGGAAAGACAAGGTGTCTATGGTTGTCTCCACAGTACTCGTAGGAAAAAATCCCTGAAGTTTTGTAAAACCTCTTTTCAGGGCTTTGTGAACTTCATTTTTGTTAAGAATTGGGGAACACAGAGAGACCTGTCACTTTTTTTGCAGAATGCCATAGAAACTGCTACACTCACCTCAACAACAGTCCAAATAACCTTCTCTGCAAATACTGACCATATGCAGTTCTGGTTGATACAAACCCCCATTACCTAAGAAAAGGAACAACTCGGCAAGCAGTTTGCAAAGATGAACAACTTAGCACGACTGCGGCTGATGACATGCCCTGACTTTTTTTACCTTCAGCTGTGGGTGCCGTACCTTCCTACCCTCACACATGCCACTCAAAGCTGCTTGCGTGGAGCTCTCGCACCACCTATGCCAGCAACTGTGCCCAGCCGCCACTCTTCTTCAGCACCATCGCACCTACCACAAGGTAGCTGAATCAGAGGGAAAAGGAGGTCGCCAGTGGAGGGAAGTTGTTCCCCCTGACAGCTAAGCTCCAACTTTGGTGTCCCTTGTGTCCTCCCCAGGACTTGCGATAAAACGCCTCGGCGGAGCGCAGCGCTGGGCGGGAGCGGCCGGCAGAGCACCGAGCGCGCTCCCCACTCCCTCCCGCCCGCGCCGCTGCGGAGACCCCGGCTTCGCCGGAATCGGCCACGTGCTGCACGGAGGACAGCGCGGCAAAGGCGGTCGCCCCTCGTTACCCTAGGAAGGCCGGCCTCGGATCCCCGCTCTCTCCACCGGCACGGGCAGTGCCAGCAGACTGTCGCTGCGGCCGCCGCTGGCCGAAAGCCTCGCCGCGCACCGCCCGGCCGGCCCCGCCGCTCCGCGGGGTCACACGGCACCTGCCGTGGGCGGCAGCCGAGCGACAGCAAGCAGAAGCGCTCACCGCCGCGCCACTCGCCGCCCCGCCCGGGCGCTCCTCTCCTCGCGCTACCACCATGGCGCCGGCCCGCCCCGCCTTCCCCGTCGCCTGCGGCGCAACGCGGGTGCTCCGAGCCACGCAGCACGCGTGCGGCCGGGCCCTGCCGAGCCGCAGGCGGAGCCGGGGCACGGCCCGCGCGGGAGAGCTTCCGGCGAGGCTGGGCGGGCGGCGAGCGCGGCCGAGCGTGAACGCGCCAGGCGGGGTCGGCCGGCGGCGCGATGGGGAGCTAGATGGAGGCGGCAGCACCGCGCGGCATAAAAGAGCTGATCGTCCCGCAGCCGCCCGCTCCGCAGCCCCTCGGCTGCTGTCGAGAAGGGCCCCGGCCCTGGCCGCGCCGGTGGCGAGGTGGCTCCGCAGACCTCAGGCAGCCCTGGCGGGGCAGGGGAGCAATGCGAGCAGCCCTGGCGCCGCGCAGCCGTCTGTAACGCGCGGTGGGAGCCGCCGGCAACTATTTGACACCTCCCGGGGGGCTGGGGAGGAGCACGGAGACCACGCAGCAGGTCGCTGCCGTTAGGGAAAATTAATCCACCATGCCTGAGGTTGATGTCCGAAAAGGAGACAGAGGAGTCCTGCAACATTCTTCGACTACAGGGAGAGTCCATGGGGCTTTTCCCATGGGGTCTGTCAAACGGTTGTGGGATGCAGCCCCTTTTTTATGCCAAGTTCCCGGCCACAGCACCCTCTTCCTTTTCTCCACTGGCTGAGGTATTAGGGGGATACAGACTTCCGGAACTGCCTACTCTATGCCCTCCTCTAATATGCACCCCCCTTTTGGCATCGAAAAGAAAGAAAAAGAAACCATTCCTAATTCTATTAAGTCTTTGTTGCCTTGCTCTAGGTTCAGGAATTTAACACGGCCCTGATTAATCAACAGTCTCTGATGATTAGTAACAGTTCTAGAGAACTAATCGTTTTTTCTGTTACTTCACTCCCCATAAGTTCCTAGCCTTGTCTACAGGCCGATTCACACGGTCTGTTTGTAAAGACTCATCCATCTCATTCCTTTTAATCCCTCCTCTTTTTATTTGATCTGTATTTGTCTTTACAAACCTTAATTACCATTGATTTAATTTTTTCTTCTTGAGTCTTCTGGGCTTTTGCTATTATTTGCAGTGACATCCTCTTCTGTCATTTTGTAGTCGTTTCTGGATCAGGTAGGCATGGCTGCTACCTGCTGAAAGAGCTGCACCCAGCATGGTGTCACGTATGGTCAAAAGATTAGAGTTGCTATAGCATAGAAGAGGAGAAATGGCATTCAGTTAGTGTTGGGGTCTCCCCCCCTCCCATGGAGCCCTGGGCGATGGGCCCTGGGGGGTGGACACGGGGTTTCCCTGCCCCTGGTCAGCTTCATTCCCCCTTGGTTGGTTTGTGTTCCCCGGTGTGGCCAAGGACCCTCGGGTCCCGTGACTGGGGGAGTTCCTGAGCAGAGCCCCGGCCATGGGGCTGGAGAAATAAAGACCTCTGAAACATCTACCACCAATCTGTCCATATCTACTTCTTTTCCACGGGATTCCTGGTTTGATATAGGCGTGTTACAGTAATCCCTGCTGTAACAATTTAGCCCATAGCTGGCCAGTTAGCCAGGAAAACATGTCCCATTACCATCCTTCCAACACTTGGACAGGTCCATGAGCTGAGGTTATTTCCTCTGTTATTTGTTTGACCATTTTCCGCTGTCATCTGCTTGCAAACAGCAGCTCGAGTCATTTAATTTCCCACAAACTCCTCCTTCTTCTGCTAACAGATAATCTAATACCATCCAATGTTGAAATACCGCTTTCCTCATTGAAGTGGGTTGCTCAGCAAGACGGTCAAGAGCTGTGGCTGGCTGGTTGGTAATTATTTCTGAGACAGCGTGTACCCTAATTATCTCATTCAAATGATAAATGGGTTCCCAGGCATCTGGGATGAATTCCTTAGGTTTCCAAGTGGCTGGTCCATCATGTTGCGTAACTTGTTCTGGTGGCCATTCATCTTTTCCCCGTTTTGGGGTGTTCCCTGCAGCCAAGGCTGCATCAGCTGACTGCTTTTCTCTAATTAAATCATCACAGATTTGGATTCCTAAGCGATTTCCCTGAATTTGTAGTAGCAAAAAGAACAATGGTCTAAGATATACACCATATCCCTGACCAGTTTGGAGGTAACCTGAGCTAAGCATGTTGGCCACAAATCCAATCATGTCCTTTCAAAGCCCGTGTTCCATTAGCAAAGGGGCCTTCCTACCCTTGGTCATCAATTGGTGGGTCAAAATACAGCAGGATTCCCGGGCCTAACGGTCCTCCAACAATAGCTGCCCCACCATAAGGGTCACAGCATTTGCATTTCCAAGCTCCCACACAGGGTTCCCATCTACATTTACATCTGCAAGTTGCTTGCTTGGATTTGGAGCAGAACTCACTAAAAGGCTTTGAGTTCCAATCCGCTGTTGCCATTCCCACTGATAATCACAAACAACATGTCTTCTACTTGTGGAATTTTTGTGGGGACACCTTAAAAATAGGTGGTCCAAAAAACCCCTTGTCCCTCCCCATTGCTTTACAGGCTTCCAAATGTTTTTGGTAAGAACACCTTACGCAGCTACCATTAGTGAGCTGAACAGCTCTTTGATTGCAATTGTCTTGATATTTGGAACACTGGTAAGGAGGGCAATTGTGGGTCCAAACCCAATTGTTTAAAGCCAGAGGGAAAGTCAATTGACAAACGCCTTTTCCTACATAGACCCGCCCTGTCCTGTTTAGGCAATAAGTGCCTGTTGGAGAAGAATGAAGTGGCCATGGACTTCCTTCTTTGGCCCCAAATCCCATCCTATTGTGGCCCTCACATTGACCCACCATTTAGGTTCAGCTGGGCTAGCCAACCATGGCCACTCTTCAGATCCTCCTGGCCCTCCACAGAGCCAGCAATTGCTAAGGTGAAAAACTTTTGCTACTTCTTCTGCTCAGGCTGCAAATTGATTCTCCCACTCCTGGCCTAAACTTAGCTGACCATATAAAAGTAGAACTAGTAAGGAAAATGTTTTAATAGTGTGATCTAATTAGCTAGTCTAATTTTCCCGTTGTCTTCTGCAGCACCTGTGGCAATTGAAGACACAGAAACCACTTAACATAAAAGAATCCCGCAAGTATTAGCGCCCCAGTGAGTGGAGATTCTAGAGGAGGGATGCGCATAGAGACTATTTCAGCAGGTGGTCTGTGGGTAGGCACGCAGGGCTTCCTCTGATGTCGAAGCACTGGCTACTGCTCCGGCCCACTCCTGCAGAGTGTCAGTCACAGCCTCCCGGCCTTCTCCTCCAGCTGAGATGTGCAAATCTCTGAGGCTTCAGAGACCTTGACCCGAGAGTGACGGGTCCACCTGTGTCCAGCTGTCTTCATGGCTGTTTCTGTCGTCAGTGACACTTGGAATGGGCCACGCCATTTCAGAACCACTGGCGCTTCTTTCTACTCCTTACCTAGGACTCAATCTCCTGGTTGGATGTTACAAGCAGCAAAGTCCAAAGGTGGGGCTTGTGCCAGCTGAGCTTCCTGTTGAAGGGGTTTCACAAGAAGCAGTATCCTGGCCACAGATGGTTTTAAATATACATCACTTACCTCTACTCCCCCACTAGGTTGAGACTTAGCCGGGTAATTCATAACAACGACGGAAAGGGGGAGAACGGAATCTCTCTTCTGGCTCGGGCTCTCATTCTCGCCAAAGCCAATGTCCAAAGCCCTAGCCATGGCATCTTGGTTTCTATTACCAGCTTCAAAAGGTGTTTATTTCTCTATTCATTGTTTTCTACCCGAGCCGAGCTCTGGGGGTGCCAGGGCCTATGGAGGTGCCATTGTGTTCCTAAAGAAGCCAAAACCCCTTGAAGGATCTTTCCTGTCAAATAAGTTCCCCTATCTGAGTCTATTGCTTCTACAATGCTGTATCTTGGAATGATTTGTTCCAAAAATGCCTTAATATCTGATGCTGTCGTTGCTGAAGCAGTTGGAAATGCTTCTGGCCACCTTGCTAGCTGACATACCATTACCAGAAGACATGAAGCCTTCCCACTTGGGGCATCTCAGGAAAATCCACCTGGCATCTTTGGAAGGGACCTGCAGCCCAAGGCCTCCCTCCCCTGGCAAGTTCCTTTGTAACTTGGCTGTTTGCTTTAGCACAGATCAAGCAACCTTCAACAGCTCGTTCTGCCAGTCTAAAAAGACCCCCAGCACCATACAGCATGAGGAAGGCTTCTGCCAATCCTCAGGAGGTGCAAGGACTCTCTTCACGGAGTTCTTTTAAGATTGGTAGGGCCAAAGCTTCTGGTATCTCTTGTTTGCCATCCCTTGTAAACCAAGTATTGCCTTTTTTCTCTGCCACACGGCTTTTAACTGTATCTCGAACTCCTCTGGGAGAAAAGACAGCTTCCCGGCCAGTGATGGAGTCACTGGGAGCAAAGGGGGCATCTTGGAGAGTTCTGGCAGAAGTGTTGCTTTCTGACTTTCTTCATCCACCAAAAAGGAGACAGAGGAGGCCTGTAACATTCTTCAACTACAGGGAGAGGCCATGGGGCTTTTGCCATGGAGTCTCTCAACTGATTGCGGGACGCAGCCCCCTTTTGATGCGAAGTTCCTGGCAACAGCACCCTCGGAGGTACTCGGGAATTACAGACTTCCGGAACTGCCTACTCTAGGCTCCCCTCTAATATGCACCCCCCTCTTGGTATGGAAAAGGAAGAAAACGAAACTATTCCTAATGCTATTAAGTCTTTGCTGCCTTGCTCTAGGTTCAGCAATTTAACACGGCCTTGGCTGAGCAACAGTCTCTGTCGATTAGTAACAGTTTCTAGAACTAAGACTTTCTTCTGTTACTCCCCTACCAGTAAATTCCTAGCCTTGTCTAAGGACAGATTCACACGGTCTCTTTGTAAAGACACATCTATGTTACTCCTTTCACTCCCACACCTTCTTGGCGGTGGGACGGCTCCCCCCGGCACAGCACCTGGCACAAAACCCCCCTATGCACATACACACACACCTGCACTTACCCTGCACTCCGCTGCACACACACACACACACCTCCTGCACACTAACACCCCCCTCCACATCCCTGCCATGCTACTTGCAGTTGCCCCGCCCCTGCCATCCCAGCCGGCTGGCAGCACTCACTCCTCACATGCTTCCCCATGCCTTGCGTTTCCTTGCTGCCCTCTCTGTAGCCTTCCCTCAACCTGCCTTTTCTCCCCTGCCTTGCATTGACTTGCTCACCCATCCCCCACCTGACTTCCTTTCACATTCGTCTAGGTCTGGACTCACCTTTCCTTTTCCTTCTAGGACCCTCATTGCCCTGCCTCGCCTCGCCAAGCAAGGCCACACAGAGCAGTTGGTCCTGGCCGCTTTTGTGTACCAGCAGTCCTCGAATGTACTTCTCACCTGCCTTGCCTATCCTTGCCTGGCCTTGGCAACACAACAGTTTCCTTGTCTTGCCCTGCTAGCTCTCTGGAGCCTTGCATTCCTTTGCACGTCCATGCCCCGCCCTTGACCTGCCTACTGCTTTCCTCCAAGGCCTTGGATTGCTGAGCCCTTCTTGTTTCTGCCTGGCCTTCCCATCAGTGGACTTCCCTTCCTACGGCCAGCCTTGCCTCTAACGTCTGGGCCTTCTCTTGCCTACCACTCCATTTGCTTTCCCCTCACTGCTCTGGCCTTGCTTACCTCTCCCTTGACTTGCCCACAATTGCCTGCACTTGCTTTGCAGCGCCTTGCCTGCATGGAAGGCGAGGGCAAGAGTAGTAGGCAGGGCAAAGCAAAGCCAGCAAGTTGTAGGTAGTGCAAGGCAAGGCAGCAGAGGCAAAGGAAGCAGAGCAAGGGTAGCTTAAGAAGAACTAGACAAGGTACTGAAGGCAAGGCAAGGCCAAGAGACTCGGAGTGCCTTTCCTTGCGAAGGCAAGGACATAGTGCCAGTGTTGCTGGAGCAGATGTTAAGGTAGCATGGGGAGGAATAGTCCAGCAAGACATTTCTCTTCTGGCCCCTGGGCGTGTAGGGGCAACTGTTGGATCTATTCTATACTGGAGGTGGATCAGTGGATGGATGTGTTGTATTTTGGAGGAGGGGATGCCGTTTCTTTGGAGATGGGCTTGTAGTTGCTCTCTTTGGCAAGGAAAGCAGGTTTGGATGTGCACATCAGGTGCTCTTAGGGATTTTAAAGGCTTTTCCCAAGAGGCAGAGCTCTCTCTGGCTTAGAGCTGTTGAGCTGTCCGTGGGAATGCAAAGGCCAAGCTTGTAGGCCTTTTGTCCTGGTGCCTTTAGTGTGTGAGCAGTCCGTGGTGCCGTTGTCTTTGGATGCTGACTCTGGCAGAGGGAAGGCTTAGGATGGTAGCTAGAGCTGAGAAGGAAAGTGCTGAGAACAGCGTGTGTGCTGCTAGTTTGAGGGGTGCAGTTGAAGTTGCAGGCAGCAAGATCTTCCTCAGCCCGCACTGTTTTGAGCTCTGTTTTTGCCAGATGGTTTGAAGTTGGTGGGCAGAATCTGCGAGAGGGCAAAGATTGGTTTGGGCCAAAGAGGTTTGTCTGCCTCTTGGAGTGCGGTAGAAAGAAGAGTCCGCTCTTGGAAGGGGAAGATGAGGGAAATCTTTTTGTCCTGATGTGCTGTTGATTTGAGTGCAGGGACGTTTGCAACTTGCCTCTGCCCTTGGGGTGCTTTCGAGCAGCGCCAGGCGCTTGGCCTTCTTTTGCAAGTTGTCAGCGCCATCGTGTGCTTGTTTCGAGGAGCGCTGACAGTGCCGGGGAAAAAGCCAAGCGCTTCGCTGGCGCCGCCCCAAGTCGTGTGCGAGCAGTTGCTGGAAGAGCTCCGCTGTGCATCCTGCCTCTTGGAGACACAAAAGAATGTGATCCTGCGCGTAGCGGGGAAGCAAGAGGAATCTTTTCATTGTTGGCTGTGCAGGTTCTAAGCGGCAAAAGTCAAGGCAGCTGCAGCACGGCCTCTTTCTTTCAGAACCTTTTCTGTGCCATCATGAACATGCTCAACATGCAACTCGCACCCACTGAACTGCATCAAAGGTCCTGGAGAGACGCACTTTCCTTCAAGCTCTAGGTACCATCCTACCCTCCACCTCTCGCCGATCGCAAAGCCCTTCCGAACATGCAGCAGCTGCACGCAGAGAACAAGTGCTAGAAGAAGGCGTTGGCCTTCAGAGTCCCTCTGAAGTCTGTAAACTAGGCGAAACATTGCAGTGACCAGCACTTTCTTTCGCAACTATCTATAGAGCGTCATCACATTCTCTCAGAGTGGCTAAGTCCACCCTTGCAGCACAGCAGCGTTTCCGGCCACAGTTCGGACTGAGAGATGGGCCAGGTGAGAAAGCATTTGTTGACTATCCCTCGTCTCTGGAAGACTTGATACTCGCAGCGCAATCACGTCCACACACCTTCAGCGTGGCCAAGTTCAAGCAGCTAGAGCTCACAGAGACGGGAAAGTCAGGAGAGAAGCCGTTCCAAAAGTACCGTGTACTTACAGCAGCATTCAAACTGTGCACAGCACTCTACAGCACTGTAGACCGTGGCTTCTCTGACAAGACGTGCCATCCCATTGTTGACTCTTGCAGCTCGCTTGCTAGCTGCTCTCCTGAAGAAAAGAACTAGGAGAAAAAGCCAATGCTGGGCTGCACCTTCCCCTTGCCTCACGTAAAGCCACTTCAACTCCCCGCTGCACTCTCTACTTCCCCTCTCCTTGGCATCGACCACTGGGTTTTCTGCATCTCGGAGCCCAAAGGTAAGCGCCAGTGTTCCCAGGGATGCTTGGAAGAGGGAGAAGTAGTAGCACAAGTAGCTGCCGTTGAACTTCCTCCTTCTCAATGCTAACGTGAAGTCGGCAGGCAGGCGAGCGCCAGCCACGCTCCTTTCTCAGTTTGTACGCTGCGGACACGAGCCTGGTGCTCGGCGCCTTCGTTCGGCCTCTTTAGTAGCCATGTGGCGCTTTCATTCTGCCGGAGTCGAAGCGTCGTCTACTTGTGGCACAAAGAGCACCGTGCCGGCAGCCAAATGCTCCAGCCGACTGCTTCTGCCGACACACGCCTGGGCTATGCACTTTGCCTCTCAGCGACATACAGCTCTAAATGTAAAGGGAAAGATTCTCGGCTACGTCTGGCATAGAGAACAGCTTTAGTTCAACAGGCTTACCCAGTGCATGCCCCCGACGCGTGGCAACTTGTATTTGCACCACATTCCAGTCGCAGTCCTCTTTCCTTTACAGGCTGCACAACGCCGGCAGATGGCCCGTGCGCTCTGCACCTGCCTTCTCACTTCCAAGTAGCACCACGCACATTCGAGCCTTGCAGGGAGAGAAGACGCGGCTAGGCGTCTCGCCCAGAAGAACGTGGCAGGGCGAAAAGATGTTCTTCTTTTGTCTTCCTCGTCGCCCAGAGTGTGCTGCTGTGTTGAAAGTCTTGGCCAGCGAAAAGCTACACCAGCAAGTATTTCTCTCCTGATGCATTGCGCTGAGCGAGAGCTGAGGAAAATCCTTGCACAGCACACTGTGGATGCGTGCAGTATACACGCTGAAGAGCGGCACGGCTAAAAGTCATCTCTGGGCTTCAGTTCTGTCCAGAGCACAGAAGGCGAAGAACGAAGCAGCTGGGCACCGGCTGCACGTACATAGTGGAGCGAATTTCATATGTCCAGCCAAGAGCTGCTTCACAAGCAGATTCAGCTGAGAATGCTCTGGCTGCTTCACAAAGGAAGGTGCTGTGTTGCACTCCTGGACACTACCTGGCCAGAAGCAGGTTCTTACACCTTCAATGCTGCAGAGTCCATGCAGCTGGAGCTCACTCAGAAGGACGCGTCCAGCTAGAAGGCGTTCTTCAAGTACCCCCCTCTTCCAAGTAGCCTTGAAACTGAGCACAACACACTGCGGCTCGGCAGCTTCCTTCGCAGATAGACGTGCCGTCACACTATTCACTCTCGCAGCTCAGTTGCCCACTTGCAGCAGCTGCTCCCAAAGATAAAAACTCCAGAAGTAAAAGCCACTGCTGGACTGCCCTTTCCCCTTGCCTCACGTCAAGCACCAGAAACTGTCCGCTGCACTCTCGATTTCCATTCTCCGTCGCATCTACCACTGTTATCTCTGCATCTCGAAGAATAAACCCCGGCACAATTCTTTCCTGGGAAAGCTGGAAGAGAAATAGGTAGCAGCACAGGTAGCTGCAAGTTTCCGACTGCTAACATGAATCCGAAAACAAGCACTCGAGGCAGCCACGCTTCCTCTTGCAGCCTGTGCGATGCCCACACCAGCTCCGTGCTCTGCCTTCGTTCTTACGCTCGTCGTAGCAGGTCGCGCTTTCGTTTTGCTGGAGACGACCCGTCGTCTACATCTCGCGCAGAGGGCACGGTGCCGGCAGCCAAATGCTGCAGGCTGCTGCTTCTGCCGAAACACGCCTGGGCTATGCAATTTCTCTCTAGCGCTAGGTAGCACAACATTCTGTCTGCGTTGTGGTCTTTATCTTTGCGGAAAGCTTCTCGGCTACGGCTCGCCCAGAGAACTGTTCCGGGACAATACATGTGTTTTATTACCCCTTCTCGCAAGAAGACTGTGGTGCTGCGTTGGAACTGTTGGCCAGTGAAAGGCTAATCCACCATGTGCTTCCCTCCTGATGCATTTTGCTGAGCGAGAGCTGAGGAAAATCCGTGCACTGCGCACTGTGGATGCGTGCAGTATACACGCAGAAGAGCGGCAAAGCTCCTAGTCATCGCACACACCAGCCCAGTGGCCTGGGGCTGCGTTCTTCTCCCTTACCGGCGCTGGACAGAACTGAAGCATTCAGCTTTGGCTCTCTTCAGTGTGTGTACTGCACGCGTCCACAGTGCGCAGTGCACGGATTTTCCTCAGCGCTACGTGCAAGTACAGCCTTTCTGCTTCGCAGAGCCCAACTGTCCGCACAAGCTCTCGCTCAGAGAAATGTGTCAGGAGAGAAGCACTTGCTGCATTAGCCTTCCGCTGGCCAACAGTTGCAACGCAGCACATAGTCTTACTGCGAGAAGGGGTAATAAAACGCACGCTTTCAGCACAGCAGCACAATCTGGGCGACGAGGAGGACAAAAGAAGACCATCTTTTCGTCTTTGCACGATTTTCTCTGCCACACATCTATCCACGTCTTTGCTCCCTGCAAGGCTCGAATGTGCGCGGTGCTACTTGGAAGTGAGAAGGCAGGTGCAGAGAAGCACTGCCATCTGCCGGCGCTGTGCAGGCTGTAAAGGAAAGAAAGACTACCCCTGGAATGTGGTGCAAATACAAGTTCCCACGCGTCGGGGTAAGCGCCGGGTAAACCCGTTGAACTAGAGCTGTTCTCGGTGCCAGACGTAGCTGAGACTCTTTCCCTTTACATTCAGGCTACAAAGCAAAGAGAATGTGGTGCTACCAAGGGCAGCGAAGGAAAGTGCACAGCCCAGGTGTGTTTCGGAAGAGACAGCAACCTGGAGCGTTTCTCTGGAGGGTTTCTCTGCCGGCGTGCCCTCTGTGCGACAAGATGACGACGGTTCGACGCCGGCAGAATGAAAAGAACGAAATGGTACGAAGAGCATAAGAATGAAGGCAGAAGCACGGAGCTGGTGTGTGCATAGCACAGGCTGCAAGAGGAAGCGTGGCTGCCACTCGCTTGTTTTCAGATTCGAATTAGCAGTTGAAAACAGAAAGTTCAACTTGCAGCTACATGTGCTGCTAACTATTTCTCTTCCAGCTTTCCCAGGAAAGAATTGTGCCGGGGTTTATGCTTCGAGATGCAGACATTACAGTGGTAGATGCGACGGAGAATGGGAATAGAGAGTGCAGCGGACAGTTTCTGGTGCTTGACGTGAGGCAAGGGGAAAGGGCAGTCCAGCAGTGGCTTTTACTTCTGGAGTTTTTATCTTTGGGAGCAGCTGCTGCAAGTGGGCAACGGAGCTGCGAGAGTGAATAGTGTGAGAGAAGAAAGCTGCCGAGCCGCAGTGTGTTGTGCTCAGTTTCAAGGCTACTTGGAAGAGGGGGGTACTTGAAGAACGCCTTCCAGCTGGACGAGTCCTTCTGGGGGTGCTCCAGCTGCATGGACTCTGCAGCATTGAAGGTGTAAGAACCTGCTTCTGACCAGGTAGTGTCCAGGAGTGCAACACAGCACCTTCCTTTGTGAAGCAGCCAGAGCATTCTCAGCTGAATCTGCTTGTGAAGCAGCTCTTGGCTGGACATGTGAAATTCGCTCCACTGAGTACATGCAGCCGGTGCCCAGCTGCTTCGTTCTTCGCCTTCTGCTGTCTGGACAGAACTGAAGCCCAGCGATGCCTTTGAGCTTTGCCGCTCTTCAGCGCGAACACTGCACGCGGCCATAGTGCGCTCTGCACGGATTTTCCTCAGCTCGACGTGCAATCATTTCCTTGCTGTTTCACAGGGTCCAAATTGTCCGCGTAGCTCTCGCTCAGCGAAATGCGTCAGGAGAGAAACACTTGCTGGAGTAGCTTTTCACTGGCCAAGACTTTCAACACAGCAGCACAATTCGGGCAAGAAGAAAGAGAAAGGAAGAATATATTTTCCCCCTGCCACGTTCTTCTGTGCGAGACGCCTATCCGCGTCTTCTCTCCCTGCAAGGCTCTGATTGCGCGGTGCTACTTGGAAGTGAGAAGGCAGGTGCAGAGCGCACCGCGATCTGACGGCGCTGTGCAGCCTGTAAAGGAAAGAGGACTGCGACTGGAATGTGGTGCAAATACAAGTTCCCACGCGTTGGGGACAAGCTCCGGTTAAGCCGGTTAAAATAAAGCTGTTCTCTGTGCCAGACGTAGCCGAGAATCTTTCCGTAAAGATGTTGGCTACAAAGCAAAGAGAATGTGGTGTTACTTCAGCGCTAGAGAGAAATTGCATAGCCCAGGCGTGTTTCGGCAGAAGCAGCAGCCTGCAGCATCTGGCTGCCGGCACCATGCTCTCTGGGCGAGAAGTAGACGACGGGTCGTCTCCAGCAAAACGAAAGCGCGACCTGCTACGAAGGGCGTAAGAACGAAGGCAGAGCACGGAGCTGGTGTGTGCATCGCACAGGCTGCAAGAGGAAGCGTGGCTGCCTCGAGTGCTTGTTTTCGGATTCACGTTAGCAGCTCGAAACTTAAAGTTCAACTTGCAGCTACCTGTGCTGCTACCTATTCCTCTTCCAGCTTTGCCCTGCAAACAATTGCGGTTAGGTTTATGCTTCGCCATACGGCGGAGAAAGGAGAGTGCAGCGGACAGTTTCAGGTGCTTCACGTGAGGCAAGGGGAAAGGGCAGCCCAGCAGTGGCTTTTACTTCTGGAGTTTTTATCTTTGGGAGCAGCTGCTGCAAGTGGGCAACTGAGCTGCGAGAGTGAATAGTGTGACGGCACGTCTATCTGAGAAGGAAGCTGCCGAGCCGCAGTGTGTTGTGCTCAGTTTCAAGGCTACTTGGAAGAGGGTGGTACTTGAGGAGCGCCTTCCAGCTGGACGCGTCCTTCTGGGGGTGCTCCAGCTGCATGGACTCTGCAGCACTGAAGGTGTAAGAAACTGCTTCTTGCCAGGTAGTGTCCAGGAGTGCAACACAGCACCTACCTTTGTGAAGCAGCCAGAGCATTCTCAGCTGAATCTGCTTGTGAAGCAGCTCTTGGCTGGACATGTGAAATTCGCTCCACTGAGTACATGCAGCCGGTGCTCAGCTGCTTCGTTCTTCTCCTTCTGCGGTCTGGTCAGAACTGAAGCCCAGCGATGACTTTTAGCCGTGCCGCTCTTCAGCGTGTGTACTGCACGCATCCACAGTGTGCTGTGCAAGGATTTTCCTCAGCTCTCGCTCAGCGCAATGCATCAGGAGAGAAATACTTGCTGGTGTAGCTTTTCGCTGGCCAAGACTTTCAACACAGCAGCACACTCTGGGCGACGAGGAAGACAAAAGAAGAACACCTTTTCGCCCTGCCACGTTCTTCTGGGCGAGACGCCTAGCCGCGTCTTCTCTCCCTGCAAGGCTCGAATGTGCGCGGTGCTACTTGGAAGTGAGAAGGCAGGTGCAGAGAAGCACTGCCATCTGCCGGCGTTGTGCAGCCTGTAAAGGAAAGAGGACTGCCACTGGAATGTGGTGCAAATACAAGTTGCCACGCGTCGGGGCAAGCTCCGGCTAAGCCGGTTAAAATAAAGCTGTTCCCTGTGCCAGACGTAGCCGAGAATCTTTCCGTAAAGATGCTGGCTACAAAGCAAAGAGAATGTTTCACTACTTCAGCGCTAGAGAGAAATTGCATAGCCCAGGCGTGTTTCGGCAGAAGCAGCAGCCTGCAGCATCTGGCTGCCGGCACCATGCTCTCTGGGCGAGAAGTAGACGACGGGTCGTCTCCAGCAAAACGAAAGCGCGACCTGCTACGAAGGGCGTAAGAACGAAGGCAGAGCACGGAGCTGGTGTGTGCATCGCACAGGCTGCAAGAGGAAGCGTGGCTGCCTCGAGTGCTTGTTTTCGGATTCACGTTAGCAGCTCGAAACTTAAAGTTCAACTTGCAGCTACTTGTGCTGCTACCTATTTCTCTTCCAGCTTTGCCCTGGAAAGAATTGTGCCGGGGTTTATTCTTCGAGATGCAGAGATAACAGTGGTAGATGCGACGGAGAATGGAAATAGAGAGTGCATCGGACAGTTTCTGGTGCTTGACGTGAGGCAAGGGGAAAGGGCAGTCCAGCAGTGGCTTTTACTTCTGGAGTTTTTATCTTTGGGAGCAGCTGCTGCAAGTGGGCAACTGAGCTGCGAGAGTGAATAGTGTGACGGCACGTCTATCTGAGAAGGAAGCTGCCGAGCCGCAGTGTGTTGTGCTCAGTTTCAAGGCTACTTGGAAGAGGGTGGTACTTGAGGAGCGCCTTCCAGCTGGACGCGTCCTTCTGGGGGTGCTCCAGCTGCATGGACTCTGCAGCACTGAAGGTGTAAGAAACTGCTTCTTGCCAGGTAGTGTCCAGGAGTGCAACACAGCACCTTCCTTTGTGAAGCAGCCAGAGCATTCTCAGCTGAATCTGCTTGTGAAGCAGCTCTTGGCTGGACATGTGAAATTCGCTCCACTGAGTACATGCAGCCGGTGCTCAGCTGCTTCGTTCTTCTCCTTCTGCGGTCTGGTCAGAACTGAAGCCCAGCGATGACTTTTAGCCGTGCCGCTCTTCAGCGTGTGTACTGCACGCATCCACAGTGTGCTGTGCAAGGATTTTCCTCAGCTCTCGCTCAGCGCAATGCATCAGGAGAGAAACACTTGCTGGTGTAGCTTTTCGCTGGCCAAGACTTTCAACACAGCAGCACGCTCTGGGCGACGAGGAAGACAAAAGAAGAACATCTTTTCGCCCTGCCACGTTCTTCTGTGCGAGACGCCTATCCGCGTCTTCTCTCCCTGCAAGGCTCGAATGTGCGCGGTGCTACTTGGAAGTGAGAAGGCAGGTGCAGAGCGCACGGGCGATCTGCCGGCGCTGTGCAGCCTGTAAAGGAAAGAGGACTGCGACTGGAATGTGGTGCAAATACAGGTTTCCACGCGTCCGGGGGCATGCTCTGGGTAAGCCCGTTGAACTAAAGCTGTTCTCTGTGCCAGACGTAGCCGAGAATCTTTCCCTTTACATTTAGAGCGAATGTGCTGCTGTATGTCGCTGAGAGGCAAAGTGCATAGCCCAGGCGTGTGTCGGCAGAAGCAGTCGGCTGGAGCATTTGGCTGCCGGCACCGTGCTCTCTGTGCCACAAGTAGACGACGCTTCGACTCCGGCAGAATGAAAGCGCGACATGGCTACTAAAGAGGCCGAACGAAGGCGCCGAGCACCGGGCTCGTGTCCGCAGCGTCCAAACTGAGAAAGGAGCGTGGCTGGCGCTCGCCTGCCTGCCGACTTCACGTTAGCATTGAGAAGGAGGAAGTTCAACGGCAGCTACTTGTGCTACTACTTCTCCCTCTTCCAAGCATCCCTGGGAACACTGGCGCTTACCTTTGGGCTCCGAGATGCAGAAAACCCAGTGGTCGATGCCAAGGAGAGGGGAAGTAGAGAGTGCAGCGGGGAGTTGAAGTGGCTTTACGTGAGGCAAGGGGAAGGTGCAGCCCAGCATTGGCTTTTCCTCCTAGTTCTTTTCTTCAGGAGAGCAGCTAGCAAGCGAGCTGCGAGAGCCAACAATGGGATGGCACGTCTTGTCAGAGAAGCCACGGTCTACAGTGCTGTAGAGTGCTGTGCACAGTTTGAATGCTGCCCTAAGTACACGGTACTTTTGGAACGGCTTCTCCCCTGACTCTCCCGTCTCTGTGAGCTCTAGCTGCTTGAACTTGGCCACACTGAAGGTGTGTGGACGTGATTGCGCTGCGAGTATCAAGTCTTCCAGAGACGAGGGATAGTCAACAAATGCTTTCTCACCTGGCCCATCTCTCAGTCCGAACTGTGGCCGGAAACGCTGCTGTGCTGCAAGGGTGGACTTAGCCACTCTGAGAGAATGTGATGACGCTCTGTAGATAGTTGCGAAAGAAAGTGCTGGTCACTGCAATGTTTCGCCTAGTTTACAGACTTTAGAGGGACTCTGAAGGCCAACGCCTTCTTCTAGCACTTGTCCTCTGCGTGCAGCTGCTGGATGTTCGGAAGGGCTTTGGGATCGGCGAGAGGTGGAGGGTAGGATGGTAGCTAGAGCTTGAAGGAAAGTGCGTCTCTCCAGGACCTTTGATGCAGTTCAGTGGGTGCGAGTTGCATGTTGAGCATGTTCATGATGGCACAGAAAAGGTTCTGAAAGATAGAGGCCGTGCTGGAGCTGCCTTGACTTTTGCCGCTTAGTAACTGCACAGCCAACAATGAAAAGATTCCTCTTGCTTCCCCGCTACGCGCAGGATCACATTCTTTTGTGTCTCCAAGAGGCAGGATGCACAGCGGAGCTCTTCCAGCAACTGCTCGCACACGACTGGGGCCGCGACGGCGAAGCGCTTGGCTTTTTCCCCGGCACTGTCAGCGCTCCTCGAAACAAGCACACGATGGCGCTGACGACTTGCAAAAGAAGGCCAAGCGCCTGGCGCTGCTCGAAAGCACCCCAAGGGCAGAGGCAAGTTGCAAACGTCCCTGCACTCAAATCAACAGCACATCAGGACAAAAAGATTTCCCTCATCTTCCCCTTCCAAGAGCGGACTCTTCTTTCTACCGCAGTCCAAGAAGCAGACAAACCTCTTTGGCCCAAACCAATCTTTGCCCTCTCGCAGATTCTGCCCACCAACTTGAAACCATCTGGCAAAAACAGAGCTCAAAACAGTGCGGGCTGAGGAAGATCTTGCTGCCTGCAACTTCAACTGCACCCCTCAAACTAGCAGCACACACGCTGTTCTCAGCACTTTCCTTCTCAGCTCTAGCTACCATCCTAAGCCTTCCCTCTGCCAGGGTCAGCATCCAAAGACAACGGCACCACGGACTGCTCACACACTAAAGGCACCAGGACAAAAGGCTCACAAGCTTGGCCTTTGCATTCCCACGGACAGCTCAACAGCTCTAAGCCAGAGAGAGCTCTGCCTCTTGGGAAAAGCCTTTAAAATCCCTAAGAGCACCTGATGTGCATATCCAAACCTGCTTTCCTTGCCAAAGAGAGCAACTACAAGCCCATCTCCAAAGAAACGGCATCCCCTCCTCCAAAATACAACACATCCATCCACTGATCCACCTCCAGTATTGAATAGATCCAACAATTGCCCCTACACGCCCAGGGGCCAGAAGAGAAATGTCTTGCTGGACTATTCCTCCCCATGCTACCTTAACATCTGCTCCAGCAACACTGGCACTATGTCCTTGCCTTCGCAAGGAAAGGCACTCTGAGTCTCTTGGCCTTGCCTTGCCTTCAGTACCTTGTCTAGTTCTTCTTAAGCTACCCTTGCTCTGCTTCCTTTGCCTCTGCTGCCTTGCCTTGCACTACCTACAACTTGCTGGCTTTGCTTTGCCCTGCCTACCACTCTTGCCCTCGCCTTCCATGCAGGCAAGGCACTGCAAAGCAAGTGCAGGCAATTGTGGGCAAGTCAAGGGAGAGGTAAGCAAGGCCAGAGCAGTGAGGGGAAAGCAAATGGAGTGGTAGGCAAGAGAAGGCCCAGACGTTAGAGGCAAGGCTGGCCGTAGGAAGGGTAGTCCACTGATGGGTAGGCCAGGCAGAAACAAGAAGGGCTCGGCAATCCAAGGCCTTGGAGGAAAGCAGTAGGCAGGTCAAGGGCGGGGCATGGACGTGCAAAGGAATGCAAGGCTCCAGAGAGCTAGCAGGGCAAGACAAGGAAACTGTTGTGTTGCCAAGGCAAGGCAAGGATAGGCAAGGCAGGTGAGAAGTACATTCGAGGACTGCTGGTACACAAAAGCGGCCAGGACCAACTGCTCTGTGTGGCCTTGCTTGGCGAGGCGAGGCAGGGCAATGAGGGTCCTAGAAGGAAAAGGAAAGGTGAGGCCAGAGCTAGACGAATGTGAAAGGAAGTCAGGTGGGGGATGGGTGAGCAAGTCAATGCAAGGCAGGGGAGAAAAGGCAGGTTGAGGGAAGGCTACAGAGAGGGCAGCAAGGAAATGCAAGGCATGGGGAAGCACGTGAGGAGTGAGTGCTGCCAGCCGGCCGGGATGGCAGGGGCGGGGCAACTGCAAGTAGCATGGCGGGGATGTGGAGGGGGGTGTTAGTGTGCGGGAGGTGTGTGTGTGTGTGTGCAGCGGAGTGCAGGGTAAGTGCAGGTGTGTGTGTATGTGCATAGGGGGGTTTTGTGCCAGGTGCTGTGCCGGGGGGAGCCGTCCCACCGCCAAGAAGGTGTGGGAGTGAAAGGAGTAACATAGATGTGTCTTTACAAAGAGACCGTGTGAATCTGTCCTTAGACAAGGCTAGGAATTTACTGGTAGGGGAGTAACAGAAGAAAGTCTTAGTTCTAGAAACTGTTACTTAATCGACAGAGACTGTTGCTCAGCCAAGGCCGTGTTAAATTGCTGAACCTAGAGCAAGGCAGCAAAGACTTAATAGCATTAGGAATAGTTTCATTTTCTTCCTTTTCCATACCAAGAGGGGGGTGCATATTAGAGGGGAGCCTAGAGTAGGCAGTTCCGGAAGTCTGTAATTCCCGAGTACCTCCGAGGGTGCTGTTGCCAGGAACTTCGCATCAAAAGGGGGCTGAGTCCCGCAATCAGTTGAGAGACTCCATGGCAAAAGCCCCATGGCCTCTCCCTGTAGTTGAAGAATGTTACAGGCCTCCTCTGTCTCCTTTTTGGTGGATGAAGAAAGTCAGAAAGCAACACTTCTGCCAGAACTCTCCAAGATGCCCCCTTTGCTGGCAGTGACTCCATCACTGGCCGGGAAGCTGTCTTTTCTCCCAGAGGAGTTCGAGATACAGTTAAAAGCCGTGTGGCAGAGAAAAAAGGCAATACTTGGTTTACAAGGGATGGCAAACAAGAGATACCAGAAGCTTTGGCCCTACCAATCTTAAAAGAACTCCGTGAAGAGAGTCCTTGCACCTCCTGAGGATTGGCAGAAGCCTTCCTCATGCTGGATGGTGCTGGGGGTCTTTTTAGACTGGCAGAACGAGCTGTTGAAGGTTGCTTGATCTGTGCTAAAGCAAACAGCCAAGTTACAAAGGAACTTGCCAGGGGAGGGAGGCCTTGGGCTGCAGGTCCCTTCCAAAGATGCCAGGTGGATTTTCCTGAGATGCCCCAAGTGGGAAGGCTTCATGTCTTCTGGTAATGGTATGTCAGCTAGCAAGGTGGCCAGAAGCATTTCCAACTGCTTCAGCAACGACAGCATCAGGTATTAAGGCATTTTGGAACAAATCATTCCAAGATACAGCATGGTAGAAGCAATAGACTCAGATAGGGGAACTCATTTGACAGGAAAGATCCTTCAAGGGGTTTTGGCTTCTTTAGGAACACAATGGCACCTCCATAGGCCCTGGCACCCCCAGAGCTCGGCTCGGGTAGAAAACAATGAATAGAGAAATAAACACCTTTTGAAGCTGGTAATAGAAACCAAGATGCCATGGCTAGGGCTTTGGACATTGGCTTTGGCGAGAATGAGAGCCCGAGCCAGAAGAGAGATTCCGTTCTCCCCCTTTCCGTCGTTGTTATGAATTACCCGGCTAAGTCTCAACCTAGTGGGGGAGTAGAGGTAAGTGATGTATATTTAAAACCATCTGTGGCCAGGATACTGCTTCTTGTGAAACCCCTTCAACAGGAAGCTCAGCTGGCACAAGCCCCACCTTTGGACTTTGCTGCTTGTAACATCCAACCAGGAGATTGAGTCCTAGGTAAGGAGTAGAAAGAAGCGCCAGTGGTTCTGAAATGGCGTGGCCCATTCCAAGTGTCACTGACGACAGAAACAGCCATGAAGACAGCTGGACACAGGTGGACCTGTCACTCTCGGGTCAAGGTCTCTGAAGCCTCAGAGATTTGCACATCTCAGCTGGAGGAGAAGGCCGGGAGGCTGTGACTGACACTCTGCAGGAGTGGGCCGGAGCAGTAGCCAGTGCTTCGACATCAGAGGAAGCCCTGCGTGCCTACCCACAGACCACCTGCTGAAATAGTCTCTATGGGTATCCCTCCTCTAGAATCTCCACTCACTGGGGCGCTAATACTTGCGGGATTCTTTTATGTTAAGTGGTTTCTGTGTCTTCAATTGCCACAGGTGCTGCAGAAGACAACGGGGAAATTAGACTAGCTAATTAGATCACACTATTAAAACATTTTCCTTAATAACTCTACTTTTATATGGTCAGCTAAGTTTAGGCCAGGAGTGGGAGAATCAATTTGCAGCCTTAGCAGAAGAAGTAGCAAAAGTTTTTAACCTTAGCAATTGCTGGCTCTGTGGAGCGCCAGGAGGATCTGAAGAGTGCCTATGGTTGGCTAGCCCAGCTGAACCTAAGTGGTGGCTCAACACCTGACATGAGGTCCATACTAGGACGGGATTTTGGGCCAAAGAAGGAAGTCCATGGCTATAGGAGAAGGTTCCACGAAGGATGTCTGGACTTCAGGTGGCTCTCTTGAAAGCTGTTTATTGCATAGGCGAAGTTCCAGCATTTCAGGGAGTGGCTATCCAGAGCCAGCCCTACAGCTGCCAGCTCCAGCTGTAGGCATACCTGAAGCCGCTTGCTGTTCAAGTTACAGAGCATTCTATACTTTTCTTTGCAGAGTATCTTAGCACGTAACAACCAATAAGCACCATACACAATACCTTGACATTGGCCTATAGCCTATCATAGCTACTACCATCACCATATTATAGTCATTATTATCCAATCACAAGAGTAAGTTACAATTTAAGCTTCCAGTGGAAAATTCTTAGACCTTTCTTCTTCTTGCTACATCAACATTTCTTGTTTGCCTGCCATATCTTTCTTTTTGGGAAAGACACCTTTTCTATTCACTTATGCTCTTCTTGAGACTTACTTACTTGGTGAAAAACATGTCTTTGTTTGTAATCACATACCTTTGTCCTGCTCCTAAAAATCTCCTTCCAACTCATCTCCAACCTTTGCCTTCTCAGTTACTCAGCGATCACTGTTTCAGCAAAACATCTTTTCTTCTATATCAAAACTTGCTTTCATTTCTACCTCATCCCCAGCTTCTACATTCTCAGACCTTGCTGCCAAGCCTACATACCTGTGAAACTTTCTTACCAAACTTTCATCCTCCCCAACACATGGCCACTTCATTCTTCTCCAACAGGCACTTATTGCCTAAACAGGACAGGGCGGGTCTATGTAGGAAAAGGCGTTTGTCAATTGACTTTCCCTCTGGCTTTAAACAATTGGGTTTGGACCCACAGTTGCCCTCCTTACAATTGTTCCAAATATCAAGACAATTGCAATCAAAGAGCTGTTCAGCTCACTAATGGTAGCTGCGTAAGGTGTTCTTACCACACTTACCAAAAACATTTGGAAGCCTGTAAAGCAATGCGGAGGGACAAGGGGTTTTTTTGACCACCTATTTTTAAGCTGTCCCCACAAAAATCCCACAAGTAGAAGACATGTTGTTTGTGATTATCAGTGGGAATGGCAACAGCGGATTGGATCTCAAAGCCTTTTAGTGAGTTCTGCTCCAAATCCAAGCAAGCAACTTGCAGATGTAAATGTAGATGGGAACCCTGTGTGGGAGCTTGGAAATGCAAATGCTGTGACCCTTATGGTGGGGCAGCTATTGTTGGAGGACCGTTAGGCCCGGGAATCCTGCTGTATTTTGACCCACCAATTGATGACCAAGGGTAGGAAGGCCCCTTTGCTAATGGAACACGGGCTTTGAAAGGACATGATTGGATTTGTGGCCAACATGCTTAGCTCAGGTTACCTCCAAACTGGTCAGGGATATGGTATATCCCTGGGGTATATTAGACCGTTGTTCTTTTTGCTACTACAAAGTCAGGGAAATCGCTTAGGAATCAAAATCTGTGATGATTTAATTAGAGAAAAGCAGTCAGCTGATGCAGCCTTGGCTGCAGGGAGCACCCCAAAACGGGGAAAAGATGAATGGCCACCAGAACAAGTTACGCAACATGATGGACCAGCCACTTGGAAACCTAAGGAATTCATCCCAGATGCCTGGGAACCCATTTATCATTTGAATGAGATAATTAGGGTACACGCTGTCTCAGAAATAATTACCAACCAGCCAGCCACAGCTCTTGACCGTCTTGCTGAGCAACCCACTTCAATGAGGAAAGTGGCATTTTCAACATTGGATGGTATTAGATTATCTGTTAGCAGAAGAAGGAGGAGTTTGTGGGAAATTAAATGACTCGAGCTGCTGTTTGCAAGCAGATGACAGCGGAAAAGTGGTCAAATAACAGAGGAAATAACCTCAGCTCATGGACCTGTCCAAGTGTTGAAAAGATGGTAATGGGACATGTTTTCATGGTTAACTGGCCAGCTATGGGCTAAATGAATACCATTTCTCCTCTTCTATGCTATAGCAACTCTAATCTTTTGACCATGCGTGACACCATGCTGGGTGCAGCTCTTTCAGCAGGTGGTCAAGGGGATGCTGCTAGCAGCCATGCCTACCTGATCCAGAAATGACTACAAAAGGACAGAAGAGGATGTCACTGCAAATAATAGCAAAAGCCCAGAAGACTCAAGAAGAAAAAATTAAATCAATGGTAATTAAGGTTTGTAAAGACAACTACAGATTAAATAAAAAAAGGAGGGATTAAAAGGAATGAGATGGATGAGTCTTTACAAACAGACCGTGTGAATTGGCCTGTAGACAAGGCTAGGAACTTACGGGAAGTGAAGTAACAGAAGAAAGTATTAGTTCTCTAGAACTGTTACTAATCATCAGAGACTGTTGATTAATCAAGGCCGTGTTAAATTCCTGAACCTAGAGCAAGGCAACAAAGACTTAATAGCATTAGAAATGTTTTTTTTTCTTCCTTTTCGATGCCAAAAGGGGGGTGCATATTAGAGGGGGACATAGAGTAGGCAGTTCTGGAAGTCTGTATCTCCCGAATACCTCAGCCAGTGGGGAAAAGGAAGAGGGTGCTGTGGCTGGGAACTTGACATCAAAAGGGGGCTGCATCCCGCAACCGTTTGACAGACCCCATGGGAAAAGCCCCATGGACTCTCCCTGTAGTCGAAGAATGTTGCAGGACTCCTCTGTCTCCTTTTCGGACATCAACCTCAGGCATGGTGGATTAATTTTCCCTAACGGCAGCGACCTGCTGCGTGGTCTCCGTGCTCCTCCCCAGCCCCCCGGGAGGTGTCAAATAGTTGCCGGCGGCTCCCACCGCGCGTTACAGACGGCTGCGCGGCGCCGGGGCTGCTCGCAGTGCTCCCCTGCCCCGCCAGGGCTGCCTGAGGTCTGCGGAGCCACCTCGCCACCGGCGCGGCCAGGGCCGGGGCCCTTCTCGACAGCAGCCGAGGGGCTGCGGAGCGGGCGGCTGCGGGACGATCAGCTCTTTTATGCCGCGCGGTGCTGCCGCCTCCATCTAGCTCCCCATCGCGCCGCCGGCCGAGCCCGCCTGGCGCGTTCACGCTCGGCCGCGCTCGCCGCCCGCCCAGCCTCGCCGGAAGCTCTCCCGCGCGGGCCGTGCCCCGGCTCCGCCTGCGGCTCGGCAGGGCCCGGCCGCACGCGTGCTGCGTGGCTCGGAGCACCCGCGTTGCGCCGCAGGCGACGGGGAAGGCGGGGCGGGCCGGCGCCATGGTGGTAGCGCGAGGAGAGGAGCGCCCGGGCGGGGCGGCGAGTGGCGCGGCGGTGAGCGCTTCTGCTTGCTGTCGCTCGGCTGCCGCCCACGGCAGGTGCCGTGTGACCCCGCGGAGCGGCGGGGCCGGCCGGGCGGTGCGCGGCGAGGCTTTCGGCCAGCGGCGGCCGCAGCGACAGTCTGCTGGCACTGCCCGTGCCGGTGGAGAGAGCGGGGATCCGAGGCCGGCCTTCCTAGGGTAACGAGGGGCGACCGCCTTTGCCGCGCTGCCCTCCGTGCAGCACGTGGCCGATTCCGGCGAAGCCGGGGTCTCCGCAGCGGCGCGGGCGGGAGGGAGTGGGGAGCGCGCTCGGTGCTCTGCCGGCCGCTCCCGCCCAGCGCTGCGCTCCGCCGAGGCGTTTTCCTGCCTATCCTGGGAAGGACATAAGGGACCCCGGAGTTGGAGCTTAGCTGTCAGGGGGAACAACTTCCCTCCATTGGCGACCTTCTTTTCCCTCTGATTCAGCTACCTTGTGGTAGGTGCGATGGTGCTGAAGAAGGGTGGCGGCTTGGCACAGTTGCTGGCATAGGTGGTGCGAGAGCTCCACGCAAGCAGCTTTGAGTGGCATGTGTGAGGGTAGGAAGGTACGGCACCCACAGCTGAAGGTAAAAAAAGTCAGGGCATGTCATCAGCCGCAATCGTGCTAAGTTGTTCATCTTTGCAAACTGCTTGCCGAGTTGTTCCTTTTCTTAGGTAATGGGGGTTTGTATCAACCAGAACTGCATATGGTCAGTATTTGCAGAGAAGGTTACGTGAACTGTTGTTGAAGTGAGTGTAGCAGTTTCTATGGCATTCTGCAAAAAAAGTGACAGGTCTCTCTGTGTTCCCCAATTCTTAACAAAAATGAAGTTCACAAAGCCCTGAAAAGAGGTTTTACAAAACTTCAGGGATTTTTTCCTACGAGTACTGTGGAGACAACCATAGTCACCTTGTCTTTCCAAAAGTGAAGGTTACATCTTTTTGTCCAAGAGCATCAAGTGCTTTTGATCAGCGTTTGTGTGCATGCATTAGCCTTGTTCTTGTTCTTCCTTGGAGAACTTTTACAATCCTCAGATGATCTGTGTAGGCTGCAGACTGCAGTGGTGAACTTGAAGGCTTCCAGCAGAAGGGAGATGCTGTCCACGTTTTGGATTTTCCTTAGTCTGAACCTTCAATGTCCAAGGCTTCACTTTTCAAGCAGTTGGAAGAGCTCCAAATGAAGATATGAACAGGTCTTAATTGACCTTGTCACCGCCTCAGTTAGTCAGGTAATGCTGCGCACTGGATTTAATTGCCTAGTGCAAGATGTGCTAAAAATATGTAAGAGTATCTCCTCGATTACCCTCCCAGAAGGGTTTGAATGGAGAACAAGGAGTTCCGAAGACAGGTATTTGGTGTACGAGAAGTAGAACTTAGTGGATTGCAGGGCACTGCATGCACAAATGTCTAAGGAGGATCCATCTTTTTATGCCCCATCTATGCTTGTTCTCATTTGAACTCCTGAACATTCTAGAGGTTGGTTTTGTTAGGGTTGTGGCTGGGGAAGGGGTGGTGGTGGGGGAGGGGTGGGTGTTGTTTCTGATCTTTTTAATTTCCAGGATAGTGTACAAAGAACTTGTGCCCACAACCAGCAGTATGAAGCAATGCAGGTATAAAAGAAGGTCACCGAAATGTCGGATAATATGAATCTGAAAGCGCTTCAGTATTTTACCCAGGAGTTTCACTGCAACAAGGTGATTGTCCTTGACAGAAATGTAGTGGCAGGCTTATGCCATGCTAGAAGTGATGACCTTTCTCTGCCCCAAATTGACCAGCAAGATCTTTTGGCTCTTGATTGAAACCCCTGAGCCAGCTGTGTTTCAGGCTGCAGAAGCTGCAGGTGTTGTGGCAGACGCGGGGTGCAGCCCTGCCTGCCGGTCCCGACCTGGCGCACGCCGGTGGCAGCCGTCAGCGCCTGGGGTCCCCTGGAAGGGGGATTTAATCATTTCTTCTCTAGCATTTGCTTGTGTTTTGTCAAGATTCTTTAATTCACTAAATAGTAAATTTAAAAAATTAGCTGAATGGTAATAATTTTGAAGTCTTCTGAGGCAGAACTGGGAAGGTTAGAACATATTTGTATGATTTCAAATATGTATAAATTCTTAAATGACAAACGTTAACAAACTGACAATGCAAGCAATTATGGTGACACTTTACATTTCATTGGTTTTCATGCAGCTCCATCCCATGTGTTGGTAGGTTCTTAAAAAGTGAAAATTTGGCCCACTAGACCGATTATTAAAAAGAAGTACAACTCCTTGGGGCTAACACAAAGGGACAGCGTCCACGTGAGTAAATGGTTATCACATTTAGATGTGATTCTGCTGCTTGCACTTTCTCTGCCCTCAAACTGCTTTCTTTATCGTCAATGCAGGGATGTTTGACATTCTTAGAAAAGAGAAAAGAAACAGATTTCCTCAAAAAAAAAAAAAAAAAAAAAAAAAAAAAAAAAAAAGCCAGGTGAAATTAATGCAATGTTAATTGCATTAATTTATTCAGGTGGAGTTTTAGTTTTTATTCTATGAAGTGCTTGTTGCACCACTTTTGTTGTTTCCCACAGATTTGGAGTGGGATTTCCTCCAGTTGATTGTTCAGCAGAGGGAGTGAGACTGCCTTCAAAAGTTTTGCAGGAGTTGCATCTGTGAATCGGGCACGTGAGTTGCCTTTTTTTTTCCCCCCAGATTTTCGTAGGCTTCTGTTTTTCACCGTGGATCAGTTCACCTTGGATCAGTTTGCTCTTTTTGTTCCAGTGATTTTTTCTTTTGGACATGTGTCACGATCCGTTAATACAAGTAAGGGTCGTGATGGTTTGTTTACAGATCTCCGAGTGCAAAAGGACACAAGGGATTTCAGTTTTAATCACCTTTTCACCTTTGTTAAGTACCCACAACACAGTAATGTGATAGAGGAGAGAAAGAGAGAGAGAGATAAAGAAAAACAAAGTAAAAGAGTAGAGAGGAAGAAAGGGGGGGTAATGGCTACCAACGGATGAGATGAAGTCCTCGTGCTCTGCTGCCAATAGATTTGTCTTCTTTCCGTGGGGAGATCTCATCTCAGTTATTTCAGAAAGTCCCTTTATAGGCCTTTTTTGAAACGAGGGCCAACTGGCCAAGACCATATCTGTGTTTCGTAATAACATTGCAAAACTTAAAGCTAGCCCTAACTATCCCAGGTACATAGCAAGCATGCCTTTCTCCTATGCTAACTATACTGCCTGCTATGGTTTGCGGCCTAGCAGCGTTAGCGCGTCTACTTCTGGCATGAGTTTAGCAGTGCTCTCGCTTCTGCTTTCTAGCTGTATCCCCACATCTCGCCCTTTTCCCCAAGAGGTGGGGCAAATCTACAGCCGTTGTTATGAGGCCCGTTGCTTTGGGAAACAGGTACAGGACAGGTGTAGAGGACAGGTCATTCCTTTCCGCTTCAGCGCAGTCCTTCCCGCCTGGGCAGCAAGAACGGCGCAGTCCACTGTGACCTGCACAAATTTCCTCAGGAATGCGTACCAGTTCCCAGCGAGCACACCTGCAGGCAACAGTTGGCAGACATCCCACCTTAGGCAGGTCGGAACTCCTGTGTTTAGCCTCTGTTCTCGGCGATGATCGTGAGGCAGATGAGGGATCTTCAGACCGTCTCTTACACCACCCCATGACTCACGATTGTCATCAGGAGAGCTCCATCAGCACGATTTCGTAGTGTTGTTGCGAAGTCTTCAGGACTCGTTAATGTTGGTAGCATATCCCAGAAAAGGGTAGAGAAAATAAGAAAAGAGAAAGAAAAGGAAAAAGAAGGAATAAGTAATTTTTAATCAAAATACACATGTAATTTTTAATCATGTCTTATCTTATTTTAATACTCATGTAGTTCATCTTGTGTCAATAACCTTAGGGGTGTCCACAGTGGATGGGATAGTGTCCAAATTGTGCACATCTATTACAGATGTCAACCGTTTCATCATTCTGCAATTCATGATGTGTAAGATTGCTGATGAAACAAACCCAATCAAAACTAAAATCAAGAGAACAAGGATGGGATGACACAATTTGTTCAGGACACCTGTAGCAGTAGGTGAGCACCCAAAAGGAGTATCCCACCAGCTGTGTCCAGCATCTTGCTTTCCTCTGTCTAGAAAACAATGTGTTTCTTTCCCATTGTGATCAACAGTTACCAAGGTTTTCTGTCTGTTTTTCTTGATCTTTTCCAAAATTCCAATGAAATCCTGGTGAAGCAACAAGTGCTTTACCTAAGTAAGGTTCATCCCAGTGGGGGTAGGCAATAATTGGTGGATCACTGTGTAATTGGACTGTAAAATACAATAAGAAGTAAGTGGGGCTAAATAAGAGAAATCACATCCTGTGCTTTTAGTCAAGTTACAAACACAAGAATTTGAATGAGTTTTAGTATCTACAACTAAATTTTCTAGAAATACCTTATCACATGCAGTTCTTAAGCATGCACATCCATTGCCTATATACACAAGCAGTGTTTCAGGAATCTTGTTAGGATGAATTTCAAAAGGACAGCTATTTTGTTCTGTGTCCAAACAAATGTCTTGAGGTCTAATTGCACTGCTTTCACAGATAAACCCTTGTTGTTCTCGGACAATACAAGTGTCCAAATTAACAGTTTGCCACTTCTTCCCAGTTTGACGGGCCCATTCTCTGTGCTGGAAAGGGTAGAGAATAGCTGCATCATGGTTCAGCCCTAATGCAATGATAGGGACTATCCAATGCACTGAAGCATTACGTATGGTTAGTACAAAGGCTGTGGCTGTGTTTGTGATGGGATTGTAGGTAAAATTCACTAAATTCCACCAGGATTGGAATTCTCTTTCAAAATCAGTGGCACCGTCCCAGATTATGTTCCGAATTTCAGTAGGAAAAGTGCCTTCTTTGCCTTCTCTTACAATTGAGGCAGCAACGGACTGCATCCACAATTGAGCCTGGACGCAGCTGAGAGCCAAAGAAATGTTGTTTTGCGTAGCACGGAGCATGCCAATTATCAATTTGTGGTCATTCACATTTACCTTTTCTCAATTTGGTAATATGTTTGATAACAACCGCTGATGGCTTGTTGTATTTTAGTCAAATCTGTAGTTGTGGCAGCCAATTTATTCATTAGCACTTCTGAATCAATACTATTTAAGATTCCCAATCCTGTTCCCACAACGCCGGTTATGTCTCCTTGCGTCCGTTTCTTAGAAGGGTTCCGCTTTTGCAACCCGGTTGTCTGCCCCTTGAAGGAAGTCTGCAGAAAAGGTGAACAAGCTGGCTGAATTTCTGAGACATTGTTTTGCACCAGCAACTTGACTTGTTTAAGGGACCATGCCGGATTGAGCAATAGTTGTTGTTGGCCTGTTTTTGTGATTATACGTGGTCCAATTTCAAAAATTCTCGGGCTTAGCATGACCGGTGGTTGGGTGGTAGGTATTGCAACATCGACTTTGAGTTCCCCCCAGTATTTTGTATTGTTTTTACCACACGTGACTTTATGGGGAAATTGTACAGCAATTAAGGTTTAGCCAACAATCTTGATTTTGAATTTCACCAAACAAAACACGGCCATGAGGTCCAATGCTATAACTGTGTACAGGTTCGGTAAAAAATTCAGCAATTAATCCACATCGTATTGTAACATCGTCACCTCGGGTTACCATAAAGGGTGGAAAAACTTTATTCTTGTCATCTAACACAAGGGGAGTACTTATACCGTGGTATGTGATTACTGCACTCAGTATGGGCTTTGCTGCGGCGTTTATTTTGAATTTATAAGTTAAACCTGTCAGACTTGGCTGATCTGCCGGGTTATTTTGCCAATTGCATGTTGCATAGGTTGGTTTGGTTAGAGGAAAGTTATACCAGCAGTCAGTTAGTTTGTTTCTGCGAAGCTTTGTGATTTCCACATTGTTGGTACTGGGGCCTAAGGTGTAGTTACCGACATTCTTCTGACAACCACACAGGATGAAGGGGGTTTGTTTGTCACACACCCACTCCGTTGTAGGGCAGAGTTTGGCCGTAATGTTGGGGTGCAAATCACTTTTCCCATCTGGTTTTAGAACATTTCCAGCGATTGCAATGGTGGAAGCTTTCTTGTAAAGAGATCCTTCTACTTTTCTGCATCCTACCTTAATTTGTTCACCTCTTGTTCCTTTTAAGATTCTAGTCCAATCCTTCAAGTCCCATCCCCATTCACTTGGACGGTATACCCCAGAGTCGTGCAGTGCTACAGTGGCTAGGTTTGGGCAACGATCTCTGGGATAGGATCCTTGAGCACTAGTGTACCTAATGGTAGCTTCAGACCATGGCCACTCAGCTGGTTTTTGGCCCTGGTGTTGTGGTAGGATGCAGAAAAGTATCACTAGTCTTATCATGGTTTATGTGCTCTTCTTCATGTCCCTCGGAGTTCTTCTGTGAAAAGTGAACACAACAGAGTCTGCCACCAAAAGGCAGAAAATTAGAATGATGGAATTATGCAGCGTGTATGTATCCGATGCTCTCTCCCTAGGGCATCAGAGGCTAGCCATGCATATTTATTCAGAGGGCGTTTTAGCACTAGTGGTACTTCTCCTACGGTAGGGAGATCTACCGAAACAGGTTGTCCAGGGTAGTGTGCAGGATTCTTAGGATCATTTGGTCCCTGCAGTGAGAGAATTATGCTTGGAGCTGTTGGGAAAAAGACAGTGATTTTGGGACACCCGTTTACCCCCCATCTATCATTCACACCTTTCACAGCTTCCCATAGCCGAACATCCCAATTTCCCTCCTGTGGTTTCAAAAGTCCTTTCAAGAGACCATTGGTCCTTTCTACAATGCCGTTAGCTTGAGGGTAGTAAGGAGTGTGAAAAGTCCGTTTAATCCCTTCACCTTTTGCCCAGTCCTGTACAACTTTGGCAGTAAAGTGAGACCCGTGATCAGATTGAATTTCTTGTGGTTTTGGGAAAGTTCCAAACCATGCCTGCAATGCTTGAACAGTATGATCTCCTGTAGCTCTTTTAAAAGCATTGGCCTGGACTAACCCAGATATCATCTCTACTCCTACCAGCCCAAAGTGTTTACTTCCTGACTTTTTAAAGGGGCCGATATAATCTACCTGCCACGCTTCCCGTAAGCCTTTACCCTTTCTTAAATGCAGAGGGTCATCTTCCAAAGGGTGTCTTTCTAGCCGTCTGCGACGTTGTTCACAGGCTGACATGCATGTTTTACACATTTCTCTGGTAACAGACCAACCACGAGCAAGGGCTTCTTTGTACAAATCTTTTGCACCTGTGCGTTGTCTTTTTACATGCAACCATTCTAAGAAGTGCTCCCAGTCCTCTGTAATTTGATCTTTTTTCACAGGACTTAGTCTTGCTAATTCGTCAGCTCTAGTGTTCCACTCTCCTGCTGGATTTCCATCTGTCTGGTGAGAGGCTACCCACTCCACGGCAAAATTCCCTGGACTTGCAATACTGAGAATTTCTTGCTACTTTTCCTTTTGCCATACTGGGATTCTGTTAACTTCACAATCCTTTTGCTGCCAAAAAGGAAGCCACTCAGTCCATCCCTTAAACACAGCATAGGAATAATCGGTGTAGATACAGACAGGAGAAGTATTCTGTGCCTCACGTTGGAAAACACTCCAAACAGCTATCAGCTTGCCAACTTGGGCACTGCCTTCCCCCTCTGTGATAATTCCTTCACCTGAGGAAGTGTGGAGGGCTACAGCCTTATGTTTCCACACCTTTCCTTCTCGCTTGGCAGAAGCATCCGTAAGCCAAGAATTTGCTGACCGTTTGGGGGAAAAAGGAGGGGCTACTTTAATGACTGAGGCAGGTTTGTCCTGGCTGCTACCCAAGTCTTCAGTTTCTTGGATTGCCAGATTTTTTACAGCTCCTTCAGTTCTTGAGAAGACGCTACAATCATGTTCAATCTGAGCATACCACTTCCTTACTGAGGTCCTCTGGGCCACCCCGTCAGGTGGGGGTGGTGCCAGTAGAGACAGCCTTAATAACTTTGAAAGGGCCTCTCAAAACAATTGGTTGTTGTTGTGCAATCTTCTCCGCTTCTAGGAGAGCTAAGCTAACCACAAACAATCCTTTCTCCCAGGTAGTGCACCTTTTTTCAGCATCTTTAAAGCCACGGGAGTAAAAACCAAGAGGCTTCGTCGGACCCTCAGGACCCCGCTGCCATATGTGTACTGACAACCCTGAGGAGACCTGAAAAGCATCTGTGGGATGAATAGGGCCCAGGGCTTGGTGAGGCTGTTGCTTCAAAAACCAACAATTTCAGTGCTTCTTCTTGGGAAGCACTCCATTCCCATTTTGTCCCTTTTCTTAACAAGTTGTAAAGAGGTCTGGCAATTATGGAAAATCTGGGATGTGTTTTCTCCGGAGCACTAATACACATCCTAAAGCATGTTGGAGATCTTTTTTGGATTCAGGCATTTTAATCTGATCTGAAGAGGTTAGGGTATCAGGTGGGATACGTGTCATACCTCCTTTCCACCAAATTCCCAACAATTTCACTTCATGTGAAGGGGTTTGGGTTTTTTCTGAGGGAATTTGCAAATCAAGGCTTTCTAAGTGGGAGGTTATTTTCTGTTGGGTATCTCTCACTTCTTCTATTTCATCTCCTCCCACAAGGGTCTCATCAGTGTGTTGATGAACAGCTAGATTGTCCGCTTTGGGTACTTTTTCGAACTCTTGGGCTAAAGCGTGATGAGCCAGGGTAGGAGAATGTTTGTACCCTTGGCGAAGCCTAGTGAAAGTGTGTTGCTGTCCTTGCCATGCGAAAGCAAAACGGTCCATATCTTCTGGCTGTAAAGGTGTCGTAAAAAACATGTCTTTGACATCTACAGGTGGCATGATTGAATGAGCCTTTTCTTGAATCAATGTTATGAATTCTGCTAGATTTGGGACTGCTGCTGTAAGAGGGTCTGTGTTAGCATTTAGCCTACGAAAATCTATTGTCAGCCTCCACTTCCCATTAGGATTTTGCACTGGCAACACCGGAGAATTGAAAGGAGAATGGGTATGAAGTATTACTCCTTGTTGTGGTAGCTCCTGTATCACTGGCTTGATACCCTCTTTGGCACCCAGGGGAAGGAGGTATTGTTTCACATTAGTTACTTTGCTGAATGGTAGGGAGGCTGCAGCTTGGAGCAGTCTGATGTTAAAATGTGGTGTGCCAAAAGACCACAGAAGACCCTCTGAATCCTCCCACTGCCTCCTAGCAAGGGCATTCAGCCCTAATACATTGGTTGGAATATCTCCAATCACCCCATGGATGGAGAGTTGGTTTTCCTCTCCAGGCAAAGGGAGCTTGACTAAGGCCCCATTCATAGATTCTGTTTAAGTGCCCAAGGCACTTAAAACACCATATCGGTTCTTTGTTGGAACAATTCCACACCTCTGGGCATCTTTCTTTGTCAGCGCAGAAATTTGTGCCCCAGTGTCAATCAGAAAAGTTACAGGTGCCCGTTTAGGACTTGTAATAGCTGTGATCGTTATATCTCCCGTTTTATTTTTAGTGAGCATTCTCAGGTATACCTATGCTCCGTTTCTTTGCCCACTGACAAGAAACAGAGGGTCTAGTTTCCCTGGTTTTGAGGAAGAATCTGTTCTGGCTCATTGGCCGGACTTTGAGGGAGAAGTGGCTTTGACTCACTGCCCAGATTCTGAGGGAGGAGGGGTGCACTGGGTTGAAGTGACGGATTCGGTAGAAGGGGCTTTTGGCAGTGCCAGTTAGACACTACCTTACTCAACTGATCAAGGGCTAAGCCATCCATCGCATTTCTGGGGACCCCCTTTTTGATACCTAATAAGCACCAATGCTGACGGTTAGGGATCTCTGGTTACATTCTTTGGTTTTTCACTATGAGGAGCCCTAATGTACCTGACACCTTTTGTTTTTTCTGATTTTTCCTCTGGGATTTTTATCGGTCCATATTTCCTACTGTAATTAATCAGATCTTCTTCAACCTCACTCCATGTCCAAACTTTGCAATCACCGGCAGGTGAATTTGATTGTGAACCTGGCGGCTGAGAGGGGGTTGAATATGGAGTAAACCCAGGATCGGTAGACGCAGTTTGGTCACTCGGGTTTCCAAGGAATCTGTCCAACCTCTCTACAGGACCTGCAGCAGCTATGGTGTTTTGAAGGACAGCTGCTGTAGATTTGAGTGATTCTGGAAGGCCTCGAATTAAAGGGGTCATCAGTTCAGGTTTCACAGGTAATTGCGTGGGGGATTCATATCCAGGAGTTAATTTCCTTTCATGGATCATTTGCAGACAGGCGGCTTTGTGGACGCTTTCTAGAAGTTGATCAGGGGTACCAACTGTAGCGAAAGGGTCTCCCCTTTCTAAAGGATTGAGTCCCCCGGCCCAGAAAGCTGCGCGCTGAGTCAGCGACCATGTGTTACGTTTGTCTCCTGTTGTTAAGAGAACTCCATGTCCCCAGTATCCACTGGCCTCCTGTTCAGTGAATTGAATTTGGTCTCCTCCGGTGAGAGACACTTGGAAGACATATTCCGTCTCAGCTTCGTGGGGAAGCCGCCCGTGCTCCTTTTTTAACTTCGCCAACTCAGGAGCAGTGTATGGTATTTGTTTAGTGGTGATATGCGGTTCAAAATCTTCATCATTGATATAATTATATTCTGTTTTAATTAGAGGTCTCATAGGAGGGCAGCAGTTTTCCCCACAATTTTTCACTAGCACTGGTTCTTCCTGGGGGTATATTTGGTTAATGTGAGGAGTTTTCTTTTCCTCTTTCTCTTTTGGTGAGTCAGCATTCTTTGAATTCTTAAAATATTCCTCCCTCAAAGCAGCCCGCAGCAAATGATTTTCATTCCTTTCTTCATCTGATTGTTCCTGTAAAATTTCCACTAGCTTTTGAAGGGAATCTGTGATTGCTTTCTCTTCACTACATCGCTTAAAGCAGTGATCTATAGCTGCTGTAAGGCATGCTCCTGAAACAGATTTAGGAGCAGATTATGGTTTTATTTTGGCCAAATTTAAACTTTGTCTCATGTTGGAATGAACATCTTCTATCAGTCACACTCTCCAAATTAAACCAGTTATTTTGAGCCCATTCTTCCCCTCCCGGAGAGGGCCGGGCATTATGTTTTGCTAGCAGAGCATAAAATGCAGCTTTATGATTTGCACTAGGGTTTTCAGTCATTTTATAAAGGGATCAAAACCACTACAGGGAGGTAAAAACCTAATTACACATTGCCACACAAACAGCTTCGCCGTGTCGCCCTTCGCTTCCCTGGGTGGGTGAAGAGACCAAAATCTGCCTGGGAGATACTCCTTAAGTTACTTACGGTTGTCTCTTCCCTACACCAAGCAGTCCAAATTCACACACGCCCACCAAAACAGTTCCCCCTTTTACACTAAGAGATCTTTTTGTGAAAAATCTGAAGACAGAGCCCTCAGTTGAGTATGGGGTGCTTTTCACCTAGGCGTGTGCAGTTTGCGGGAAATTCGAGTCGCCCCCCTTGCTTTCTAGACACCGCTCACCCTTTGCGGGGTGTCGGGCTAGGTGCGGCTGGAGTGAAACGTCCTTCCCCTATTAGAGACTACACACAACCTTGCAACCCCTTCTGTCTGTCAGAAATCCTGTCCGTGATGCCAGTTTAATGTCACGATCTGCTAATAGAAGTGAGGGTCGTGATGGTTTGTTTACAGATCTCCGAGTGCAAAAGGACACAAGGGATTTCAGTTTTAATCACCTTTTCACCTTTGTTAAGTACCCACAACATGGTAATGTGATAGAGGAGAGAAAGAGAGAGAGAGAGAGAAAGAAAAACAAAGTAAAAGAGTAGAGAGGAAGAAAGGGGGGGTAATGGCTACCAACGGATGAGATGAAGTCCTCGTGCTCTGCTGCCAATAGATTTGTCTTCTTTCCGTGGGGAGATCTCATCTCAGTTATTTCAGAAAGTCCCTTTATAGGCCTTTTTTGAAACGAGGGCCAACTGGCCAAGACCATATCTGTGTTTCGTAATAACATTGCAAAACTTAAAGCTAGCCCTAACTATCCCAGGTACATAGCAAGCATGCCTTTCTCCTATGCTAACTATACTGCCTGCTATGGTTTGCGGCCTAGCAGCGTTAGCGCGTCTACTTCTGGCATGAGTTTAGCAGTGCTCTCGCTTCTGCTTTCTAGCTGTATCCCCACATCTCGCCCTTTTCCCCAAGAGGTGGGGCAAATCTACAGCCGTTGTTATGAGGCCCGTTGCTTTGGGAAACAGGTACAGGACAGGTGTAGAGGACAGGTCATTCCTTTCCGCTTCAGCGCAGTCCTTCCCGCCTGGGCAGCAAGAACGGCGCAGTCCACTGTGACCTGCACAAATTTCCTCAGGAATGCGTACCAGTTCCCAGCGAGCACACCTGCAGGCAACAGTTGGCAGACATCCCACCTTAGGCAGGTCGGAACTCCTGTGTTTAGCCTCTGTTCTCGGCGATGATCGTGAGGCAGATGAGGGATCTTCAGACCGTCTCTTACACCACCCCATGACTCACGATTGTCATCAGGAGAGCTCCATCAGCACGATTTCGTAGTGTTGTTGCGAAGTCTTCAGGACTCGTTAATGTTGGTAGCATATCCCAGAAAAGGGTAGAGAAAATAAGAAAAGAGAAAGAAAAGGAAAAAGAAGGAATAAGTAATTTTTAATCAAAATACACATGTAATTTTTAATCATGTCTTATCTTATTTTAATACTCATGTAGTTCATCTTGTGTCAATAACCTTAGGGGTGTCCACAGTGGATGGGATAGTGTCCAAATTGTGCACATCTATTACAGATGTCAACCGTTTCATCATTCTGCAATTCATGATGTGTAAGATTGCTGATGAAACAAACCCAATCAAAACTAAAATCAAGAGAACAAGGATGGGATGACACAATTTGTTCAGGACACCTGTAGCAGTAGGTGAGCACCCAAAAGGAGTATCCCACCAGCTGTGTCCAGCATCTTGCTTTCCTCTGTCTAGAAAACAATGTGTTTCTTTCCCATTGTGATCAACAGTTACCAAGGTTTTCTGTCTGTTTTTCTTGATCTTTTCCAAAATTCCAATGAAATCCTGGTGAAGCAACAAGTGCTTTACCTAAGTAAGGTTCATCCCAGTGGGGGTAGGCAATAATTGGTGGATCACTGTGTAATTGGACTGTAAAATACAATAAGAAGTAAGTGGGGCTAAATAAGAGAAATCACATCCTGTGCTTTTAGTCAAGTTACAAACACAAGAATTTGAATGAGTTTTAGTATCTACAACTAAATTTTCTAGAAATACCTTATCACATGCAGTTCTTAAGCATGCACATCCATTGCCTATATACACAAGCAGTGTTTCAGGAATCTTGTTAGGATGAATTTCAAAAGGACAGCTATTTTGTTCTGTGTCCAAACAAATGTCTTGAGGTCTAATTGCACTGCTTTCACAGATAAACCCTTGTTGTTCTCGGACAATACAAGTGTCCAAATTAACAGTTTGCCACTTCTTCCCAGTTTGACGGGCCCATTCTCTGTGCTGGAAAGGGTAGAGAATAGCTGCATCATGGTTCAGCCCTAATGCAATGATAGGGACTATCCAATGCACTGAAGCATTACGTATGGTTAGTACAAAGGCTGTGGCTGTGTTTGTGATGGGATTGTAGGTAAAATTCACTAAATTCCACCAGGATTGGAATTCTCTTTCAAAATCAGTGGCACCGTCCCAGATTATGTTCCGAATTTCAGTAGGAAAAGTGCCTTCTTTGCCTTCTCTTACAATTGAGGCAGCAACGGACTGCATCCACAATTGAGCCTGGACGCAGCTGAGAGCCAAAGAAATGTTGTTTTGCGTAGCACGGAGCATGCCAATTATCAATTTGTGGTCATTCACATTTACCTTTTCTCAATTTGGTAATATGTTTGATAACAACCGCTGATGGCTTGTTGTATTTTAGTCAAATCTGTAGTTGTGGCAGCCAATTTATTCATTAGCACTTCTGAATCAATACTATTTAAGATTCCCAATCCTGTTCCCACAACGCCGGTTATGTCTCCTTGCGTCAGTTTCTTAGAAGGGTTCCGCTTTTGCAACCCGGTTGTCTGCCCCTTGAAGGAAGTCTGCAGAAAAGGTGAACAAGCTGGCTGAATTTCTGAGACATTGTTTTGCACCAGCAACTTGACTTGTTTAAGGGACCATGCCGGATTGAGCAATAGTTGTTGTTGGCCTGTTTTTGTGATTATACGTGGTCCAATTTCAAAAATTCTCGGGCTTAGCATGACCGGTGGTTGGGTGGTAGGTATTGCAACATCGACTTTGAGTTCCCCCCAGTATTTTGTATTGTTTTTACCACACGTGACTTTATGGGGAAATTGTACAGCAATTAAGGTTTAGCCAACAATCTTGATTTTGAATTTCACCAAACAAAACACGGCCATGAGGTCCAATGCTATAACTGTGTACAGGTTCGGTAAAAAATTCAGCAATTAATCCACATCGTATTGTAACATCGTCACCTCGGGTTACCATAAAGGGTGGAAAAACTTTATTCTTGTCATCTAACACAAGGGGAGTACTTATACCGTGGTATGTGATTACTGCACTCAGTATGGGCTTTGCTGCGGCGTTTATTTTGAATTTATAAGTTAAACCTGTCAGACTTGGCTGATCTGCCGGGTTATTTTGCCAATTGCATGTTGCATAGGTTGGTTTGGTTAGAGGAAAGTTATACCAGCAGTCAGTTAGTTTGTTTCTGCGAAGCTTTGTGATTTCCACATTGTTGGTACTGGGGCCTAAGGTGTAGTTACCGACATTCTTCTGACAACCACACAGGATGAAGGGGGTTTGTTTGTCACACACCCACTCCGTTGTAGGGCAGAGTTTGGCCGTAATGTTGGGGTGCAAATCACTTTTCCCATCTGGTTTTAGAACATTTCCAGCGATTGCAATGGTGGAAGCTTTCTTGTAAAGAGATCCTTCTACTTTTCTGCATCCTACCTTAATTTGTTCACCTCTTGTTCCTTTTAAGATTCTAGTCCAATCCTTCAAGTCCCATCCCCATTCACTTGGACGGTATACCCCAGAGTCGTGCAGTGCTACAGTGGCTAGGTTTGGGCAACGATCTCTGGGATAGGATCCTTGAGCACTAGTGTACCTAATGGTAGCTTCAGACCATGGCCACTCAGCTGGTTTTTGGCCCTGGTGTTGTGGTAGGATGCAGAAAAGTATCACTAGTCTTATCATGGTTTATGTGCTCTTCTTCATGTCCCTCGGAGTTCTTCTGTGAAAAGTGAACACAACAGAGTCTGCCACCAAAAGGCAGAAAATTAGAATGATGGAATTATGCAGCGTGTATGTATCCGATGCTCTCTCCCTAGGGCATCAGAGGCTAGCCATGCATATTTATTCAGAGGGCGTTTTAGCACTAGTGGTACTTCTCCTACGGTAGGGAGATCTACCGAAACAGGTTGTCCAGGGTAGTGTGCAGGATTCTTAGGATCATTTGGTCCCTGCAGTGAGAGAATTATGCTTGGAGCTGTTGGGAAAAAGACAGTGATTTTGGGACACCCGTTTACCCCCCATCTATCATTCACACCTTTCACAGCTTCCCATAGCCGAACATCCCAATTTCCCTCCTGTGGTTTCAAAAGTCCTTTCAAGAGACCATTGGTCCTTTCTACAATGCCGTTAGCTTGAGGGTAGTAAGGAGTGTGAAAAGTCCGTTTAATCCCTTCACCTTTTGCCCAGTCCTGTACAACTTTGGCAGTAAAGTGAGACCCGTGATCAGATTGAATTTCTTGTGGTTTTGGGAAAGTTCCAAACCATGCCTGCAATGCTTGAACAGTATGATCTCCTGTAGCTCTTTTAAAAGCATTGGCCTGGACTAACCCAGATATCATCTCTACTCCTACCAGCCCAAAGTGTTTACTTCCTGACTTTTTAAAGGGGCCGATATAATCTACCTGCCACGCTTCCCGTAAGCCTTTACCCTTTCTTAAATGCAGAGGGTCATCTTCCAAAGGGTGTCTTTCTAGCCGTCTGCGACGTTGTTCACAGGCTGACATGCATGTTTTACACATTTCTCTGGTAACAGACCAACCGCGAGCAAGGGCTTCTTTGTACAAATCTTTTGCACCTGTGCGTTGTCTTTTTACATGCAACCATTCTAAGAAGTGCTCCCAGTCCTCTGTAATTTGATCTTTTTTCACAGGACTTAGTCTTGCTAATTCGTCAGCTCTAGTGTTCCACTCTCCTGCTGGATTTCCATCTGTCTGGTGAGAGGCTACCCACTCCACGGCAAAATTCCCTGGACTTGCAATACTGAGAATTTCTTGCTACTTTTCCTTTTGCCATACTGGGATTCTGTTAACTTCACAATCCTTTTGCTGCCAAAAAGGAAGCCACTCAGTCCATCCCTTAAACACAGCATAGGAATAATCGGTGTAGATACAGACAGGAGAAGTATTCTGTGCCTCACGTTGGAAAACACTCCAAACAGCTATCAGCTTGCCAACTTGGGCACTGCCTTCCCCCTCTGTGATAATTCCTTCACCTGAGGAAGTGTGGAGGGCTACAGCCTTATGTTTCCACACCTTTCCTTCTCGCTTGGCAGAAGCATCCGTAAGCCAAGAATTTGCTGACCGTTTGGGGGAAAAAGGAGGGGCTACTTTAATGACTGAGGCAGGTTTGTCCTGGCTGCTACCCAAGTCTTCAGTTTCTTGGATTGCCAGATTTTTTACAGCTCCTTCAGTTCTTGAGAAGACGCTACAATCATGTTCAATCTGAGCATACCACTTCCTTACTGAGGTCCTCTGGGCCACCCCGTCAGGTGGGGGTGGTGCCAGTAGAGACAGCCTTAATAACTTTGAAAGGGCCTCTCAAAACAATTGGTTGTTGTTGTGCAATCTTCTCCGCTTCTAGGAGAGCTAAGCTAACCACAAACAATCCTTTCTCCCAGGTAGTGCACCTTTTTTCAGCATCTTTAAAGCCACGGGAGTAAAAACCAAGAGGCTTCGTCGGACCCTCAGGACCCCGCTGCCATATGTGTACTGACAACCCTGAGGAGACCTGAAAAGCATCTGTGGGATGAATAGGGCCCAGGGCTTGGTGAGGCTGTTGCTTCAAAAACCAACAATTTCAGTGCTTCTTCTTGGGAAGCACTCCATTCCCATTTTGTCCCTTTTCTTAACAAGTTGTAAAGAGGTCTGGCAATTATGGAAAATCTGGGATGTGTTTTCTCCGGAGCACTAATACACATCCTAAAGCATGTTGGAGATCTTTTTTGGATTCAGGCATTTTAATCTGATCTGAAGAGGTTAGGGTATCAGGTGGGATACGTGTCATACCTCCTTTCCACCAAATTCCCAACAATTTCACTTCATGTGAAGGGGTTTGGGTTTTTTCTGAGGGAATTTGCAAATCAAGGCTTTCTAAGTGGGAGGTTATTTTCTGTTGGGTATCTCTCACTTCTTCTATTTCATCTCCTCCCACAAGGGTCTCATCAGTGTGTTGATGAACAGCTAGATTGTCCGCTTTGGGTACTTTTTCGAACTCTTGGGCTAAAGCGTGATGAGCCAGGGTAGGAGAATGTTTGTACCCTTGGCGAAGCCTAGTGAAAGTGTGTTGCTGTCCTTGCCATGCGAAAGCAAAACGGTCCATATCTTCTGGCTGCAAAGGTGTCGTAAAAAACATGTCTTTGACATCTACAGGTGGCATGATTGAATGAGCCTTTTCTTGAATCAATGTTATGAATTCTGCTAGATTTGGGACTGCTGCTGTAAGAGGGTCTGTGTTAGCATTTAGCCTACGAAAATCTATTGTCAGCCTCCACTTCCCATTAGGATTTTGCACTGGCCACACCGGAGAATTGAAAGGAGAATGGGTATGAAGTATTACTCCTTGTTGTGGTAGCTCCTGTATCACTGGCTTGATACCCTCTTTGGCACCCAGGGGAAGGAGGTATTGTTTCACATTAGTTACTTTGCTGAATGGTAGGGAGGCTGCAGCTTGGAGCAGTCTGATGTTAAAATGTGGTGTGCCAAAAGACCACAGAAGACCCTCTGAGTCCTCCCACTGCCTCCTAGCAAGGGCATTCAGCCCTAATACATTGGTTGGAATATCTCCAATCACCCCATGGATGGAGAGTTGGTTTTCCTCTCCAGGCAAAGGGAGCTTGACTAAGGCCCCATTCATAGATTCTGTTTAAGTGCCCAAGGCACTTAAAACACCATATCGGTTCTTTGTTGGAACAATTCCACACCTCTGGGCATCTTTCTTTGTCAGCGCAGAAATTTGTGCCCCAGTGTCAATCAGAAAAGTTACAGGTGCCCGTTTAGGACTTGTAATAGCTGTGATCGTTATATCTCCCGTTTTATTTTTAGTGAGCATTCTCAGGTATACCTATGCTCCGTTTCTTTGCCCACTGACAAGAAACAGAGGGTCTAGTTTCCCTGGTTTTGAGGAAGAATCTGTTCTGGCTCATTGGCCGGACTTTGAGGGAGAAGTGGCTTTGACTCACTGCCCAGATTCTGAGGGAGGAGGGGTGCACTGGGTTGAAGTGACGGATTCGGTAGAAGGGGCTTTTGGCAGTGCCAGTTAGACACTACCTTACTCAACTGATCAAGGGCTAAGCCATCCATCGCATTTCTGGGGACCCCCTTTTTGATACCTAATAAGCACCAATGCTGACGGTTAGGGATCTCTGGTTACATTCTTTGGTTTTTCACTATGAGGAGCCCTAATGTACCTGACACCTTTTGTTTTTTCTGATTTTTCCTCTGGGATTTTTATCGGTCCATATTTCCTACTGTAATTAATCAGATCTTCTTCAACCTCACTCCATGTCCAAACTTTGCAATCACCGGCAGGTGAATTTGATTGTGAACCTGGCGGCTGAGAGGGGGTTGAATATGGAGTAAACCCAGGATCGGTAGACGCAGTTTGGTCACTCGGGTTTCCAAGGAATCTGTCCAACCTCTCTACAGGACCTGCAGCAGCTATGGTGTTTTGAAGGACAGCTGCTGTAGATTTGAGTGATTCTGGAAGGCCTCGAATTAAAGGGGTCATCAGTTCAGGTTTCACAGGTAATTGCGTGGGGGATTCATATCCAGGAGTTAATTTCCTTTCATGGATCATTTGCAGACAGGCGGCTTTGTGGACGCTTTCTAGAAGTTGATCAGGGGTACCAACTGTAGCGAAAGGGTCTCCCCTTTCTAAAGGATTGAGTCCCCCGGCCCAGAAAGCTGCGCGCTGAGTCAGCGACCATGTGTTACGTTTGTCTCCTGTTGTTAAGAGAACTCCATGTCCCCAGTATCCACTGGCCTCCTGTTCAGTGAATTGAATTTGGTCTCCTCCGGTGAGAGACACTTGGAAGACATATTCCGTCTCAGCTTCGTGGGGAAGCCGCCCGTACTCCTTTTTTAACTTCGCCAACTCAGGAGCAGTGTATGGTATTTGTTTAGTGGTGATATGCGGTTCAAAATCTTCATCATTGATATAATTATATTCTGTTTTAATTAGAGGTCTCATAGGAGGGCAGCAGTTTTCCCCACAATTTTTCACTAGCACTGGTTCTTCCTGGGGGTATATTTGGTTAATGTGAGGAGTTTTCTTTTCCTCTTTCTCTTTTGGTGAGTCAGCATTCTTTGAATTCTTAAAATATTCCTCCCTCAAAGCAGCCCGCAGCAAATGATTTTCATTCCTTTCTTCATCTGATTGTTCCTGTAAAATTTCCACTAGGTTTTGAAGGGAATCTGTGATTGCTTTCTCTTCACTACATCGCTTAAAGCAGTGATCTATAGCTGCTGTAAGGCATGCTCCTGAAACAGATTTAGGAGCAGATTATGGTTTTATTTTGGCCAAATTTAAACTTTGTCTCATGTTGGAATGAACATCTTCTATCAGTCACACTCTCCAAATTAAACCAGTTATTTTGAGCCCATTCTTCCCCTCCCGGAGAGGGCCGGGCATTATGTTTTGCTAGCAGAGCATAAAATGCAGCTTTATGATTTGCACTAGGGTTTTCAGTCATTTTATAAAGGGATCAAAACCACTACAGGGAGGTAAAAACCTAATTACACATTGCCACACAAACAGCTTCGCCGTGTCGCCCTTCGCTTCCCTGGGTGGGTGAAGAGACCAAAATCTGCCTGGGAGATACTCCTTAAGTTACTTACGGTTGTCTCTTCCCTACACCAAGCAGTCCAAATTCACACACGCCCACCAAAACAGTTCCCCCTTTTACACTAAGAGATCTTTTTGTGAAAAATCTGAAGACAGAGCCCTCAGTTGAGTATGGGGTGCTTTTCACCTAGGCGTGTGCAGTTTGCGGGAAATTCGAGTCGCCCCCCTTGCTTTCTAGACACCGCTCACCCTTTGCGGGGTGTCGGGCTAGGTGCGGCTGGAGTGAAACGTCCTTCCCCTATTAGAGACTACACACAACCTTGCAACCCCTTCTGTCTGTCAGAAATCCTGTCCGTGATGCCAGTTTAATGTCACGATCTGCTAATAGAAGTGAGGGTCGTGATGGTTTGTTTACAGATCTCCGAGTGCAAAAGGACACAAGGGATTTCAGTTTTAATCACCTTTTCACCTTTGTTAAGTACCCACAACATGGTAATGTGATAGAGGAGAGAAAGAGAGAGAGAGAGAGAAAGAAAAACAAAGTAAAAGAGTAGAGAGGAAGAAAGGGGGGGCAATGGCTACCAACAGATGAGACGAAGTCCTCGTGCTCTGCTGCCAATAGATTTGTCTTCTTTCCGTGGGGAGATCTCATCTCAGTTATTTCAGAAAGTCCCTTTATAGCCCTTTTTCGAAACGAGGGGCAACTGGCCAAGACCGTATCTATGTTTCGTAATAACATTGCAGAACTAAAAGCTAGCCCTAACTATCACAGGTACATACCAAGCATGCCTTTCTCCTATGCTAACTATGATTTACCAAAATATGAATATCGATTTAATATCGATATCCAACTGAGATGGACAAAAACTCTTAACAGTTTAGAGTTAGAAAGTGTATGTTTTATTTTTGCGTGGGATAGCTCCCTAAGTCGCAGGCCCTGATACAAGCAAACATGATACCTTTTATTTCCACGTATTATGAATATCCAAAATACAAAATGCGTATTCATAGTGTTGACACCTCCCATTCTCCGCTTTGTATGGAAATGAGCTTACATGTCATTAAGCATGCGTAGCGTGTGATCTGAATGGAGTCGGTGGTCTTGAATTGGGTCAGTGGTCCTAAGGAAGATGAAGTAACTCATCTTCCTCACTCTGACCTTTATGCCTTTCTGAGTTTTAACAATTCTAATTACTTTAGTGACCTCTAAGTTTCTTCTTGCGTGACTTTTGGATGGGCTCCCACAAAGGGAGGAAATTGGTAATTGTCTTTATTCTATACACCTACTTATCAATGTTTCTGCTCATTATTCTAAGCACAGCTAAACAAACATGCAAATGACAGATCATCAGTTCAGACTAAGGAAAATCCAAAACGTGGACAGCATCTCCCTTCTGCTGGAAGCCTTCAAGTTCACCACTGCAGTCTGCAGCCTACACAGATCATCTGAGTATTGTAAAAGTTCTCCAAGGAAGAACAAGAACAAGGCTAATGCATGCACACAAACGCTGATCAAAAGCACTTGATGCTCTTGGACAAAAAGATGTAACCTTCACTTTTGGAAAGACAAGGTGTCTATGGTTGTCTCCACAGTACTCGTAGGAAAAAATCCCTGAAGTTTTGTAAAACCTCTTTTCAGGGCTTTGTTAACTTCATTTTTGTTAAGAATTGGGGAACACAGAGAGACCTGTCACTTTTTTTGCAGAATGCCATAGAAACTGCTACACTCACCTCAACAACAGTCCAAATAACCTTCTCTGCAAATACTGACCATATGCAGTTCTGGTTGATACAAACCCCCATTACCTAAGAAAAGGAACAACTCGGCAAGCAGTTTGCAAAGATGAACAACTTAGCACGACTGCGGCTGATGACATGCCCTGACTTTTTTTACCTTCAGCTGTGGGTGCCGTACCTTCCTACCCTCACACATGCCACTCAAAGCTGCTTGCGTGGAGCTCTCGCACCACCTATGCCAGCAACTGTGCCCAGCCGCCACTCTTCTTCAGCACCATCGCACCTACCACAAGGTAGCTGAATCAGAGGGAAAAGGAGGTCGCCAGTGGAGGGAAGTTGTTCCCCCTGACAGCTAAGCTCCAACTTTGGTGTCCCTTGTGTCCTCCCCAGGACTTGCGATAAAACGCCTCGGCGGAGCGCAGCGCTGGGCGGGAGCGGCCGGCAGAGCACCGAGCGCGCTCCCCACTCCCTCCCGCCCGCGCCGCTGCGGAGACCCCGGCTTCGCCGGAATCGGCCACGTGCTGCACGGAGGGCAGCGCGGCAAAGGCGGTCGCCCCTCGTTACCCTAGGAAGGCCGGCCTCGGATCCCCGCTCTCTCCACCGGCACGGGCAGTGCCAGCAGACTGTCGCTGCGGCCGCCGCTGGCCGAAAGCCTCGCCGCGCACCGCCCGGCCGGCCCCGCCGCTCCGCGGGGTCACACGGCACCTGCCGTGGGCGGCAGCCGAGCGACAGCAAGCAGAAGCGCTCACCGCCGCGCCACTCGCCGCCCCGCCCGGGCGCTCCTCTCCTCGCGCTACCACCATGGCGCCGGCCCGCCCCGCCTTCCCCGTCGCCTGCGGCGCAACGCGGGTGCTCCGAGCCACGCAGCACGCGTGCGGCCGGGCCCTGCCGAGCCGCAGGCGGAGCCGGGGCACGGCCCGCGCGGGAGAGCTTCCGGCGAGGCTGGGCGGGCGGCGAGCGCGGCCGAGCGTGAACGCGCCAGGCGGGCTCGGCCGGCGGCGCGATGGGGAGCTAGATGGAGGCGGCAGCACCGCGCGGCATAAAAGAGCTGATCGTCCCGCAGCCGCCCGCTCCGCAGCCCCTCGGCTGCTGTCGAGAAGGGCCCCGGCCCTGGCCGCGCCGGTGGCGAGGTGGCTCCGCAGACCTCAGGCAGCCCTGGCGGGGCAGGGGAGCACTGCGAGCAGCCCCGGCGCCGCGCAGCCGTCTGTAACGCGCGGTGGGAGCCGCCGGCAACTATTTGACACCTCCCGGGGGGCTGGGGAGGAGCACGGAGACCACGCAGCAGGTCGCTGCCGTTAGGGAAAATTAATCCACCATGCCTGAGGTTGATGTCCGAAAAGGAGACAGAGGAGTCCTGCAACATTCTTCGACTACAGGGAGAGTCCATGGGGCTTTTCCCATGGGGTCTGTCAAACGGTTGTGGGATGCAGCCCCTTTTTTATGCCAAGTTCCCGGCCACAGCACCCTCTTCCTTTTCTCCACTGGCTGAGGTATTAGGGGGATACAGACTTCCGGAACTGCCTACTCTATGCCCTCCTCTAATATGCACCCCCCTTTTGGCATCGAAAAGAAAGAAAAAGAAACCATTCCTAATTCTATTAAGTCTTTGTTGCCTTGCTCTAGGTTCAGGAATTTAACACGGCCCTGATTAATCAACAGTCTCTGATGATTAGTAACAGTTCTAGAGAACTAATCGTTTTTTCTGTTACTTCACTCCCCATAAGTTCCTAGCCTTGTCTACAGGCCGATTCACACGGTCTGTTTGTAAAGACTCATCCATCTCATTCCTTTTAATCCCTCCTCTTTTTATTTGATCTGTATTTGTCTTTACAAACCTTAATTACCATTGATTTAATTTTTTCTTCTTGAGTCTTCTGGGCTTTTGCTATTATTTGCAGTGACATCCTCTTCTGTCATTTTGTAGTCGTTTCTGGATCAGGTAGGCATGGCTGCTACCTGCTGAAAGAGCTGCACCCAGCATGGTGTCACGTATGGTCAAAAGATTAGAGTTGCTATAGCATAGAAGAGGAGAAATGGCATTCAGTTAGTGTTGGGGTCTCCCCCCCTCCCATGGAGCCCTGGGCGATGGGCCCTGGGGGGTGGACACGGGGTTTCCCTGCCCCTGGTCAGCTTCATTCCCCCTTGGTTGGTTTGTGTTCCCCGGTGTGGCCAAGGACCCTCGGGTCCCGTGACTGGGGGAGTTCCTGAGCAGAGCCCCGGCCATGGGGCTGGAGAAATAAAGACCTCTGAAACATCTACCACCAATCTGTCCATATCTACTTCTTTTCCACGGGATTCCTGGTTTGATATAGGCGTGTTACAGTAATCCCTGCTGTAACAATTTAGCCCATAGCTGGCCAGTTAGCCAGGAAAACATGTCCCATTACCATCCTTCCAACACTTGGACAGGTCCATGAGCTGAGGTTATTTCCTCTGTTATTTGTTTGACCATTTTCCGCTGTCATCTGCTTGCAAACAGCAGCTCGAGTCATTTAATTTCCCACAAACTCCTCCTTCTTCTGCTAACAGATAATCTAATACCATCCAATGTTGAAATACCGCTTTCCTCATTGAAGTGGGTTGCTCAGCAAGACGGTCAAGAGCTGTGGCTGGCTGGTTGGTAATTATTTCTGAGACAGCGTGTACCCTAATTATCTCATTCAAATGATAAATGGGTTCCCAGGCATCTGGGATGAATTCCTTAGGTTTCCAAGTGGCTGGTCCATCATGTTGCGTAACTTGTTCTGGTGGCCATTCATCTTTTCCCCGTTTTGGGGTGTTCCCTGCAGCCAAGGCTGCATCAGCTGACTGCTTTTCTCTAATTAAATCATCACAGATTTGGATTCCTAAGCGATTTCCCTGAATTTGTAGTAGCAAAAAGAACAATGGTCTAAGATATACACCATATCCCTGACCAGTTTGGAGGTAACCTGAGCTAAGCATGTTGGCCACAAATCCAATCATGTCCTTTCAAAGCCCGTGTTCCATTAGCAAAGGGGCCTTCCTACCCTTGGTCATCAATTGGTGGGTCAAAATACAGCAGGATTCCCGGGCCTAACGGTCCTCCAACAATAGCTGCCCCACCATAAGGGTCACAGCATTTGCATTTCCAAGCTCCCACACAGGGTTCCCATCTACATTTACATCTGCAAGTTGCTTGCTTGGATTTGGAGCAGAACTCACTAAAAGGCTTTGAGTTCCAATCCGCTGTTGCCATTCCCACTGATAATCACAAACAACATGTCTTCTACTTGTGGGATTTTTGTGGGGACACCTTAAAAATAGGTGGTCCAAAAAACCCCTTGTCCCTCCCCATTGCTTTACAGGCTTCCAAATGTTTTTGGTAAGAACACCTTACGCAGCTACCATTAGTGAGCTGAACAGCTCTTTGATTGCAATTGTCTTGATATTTGGAACACTGGTAAGGAGGGCAATTGTGGGTCCAAACCCAATTGTTTAAAGCCAGAGGGAAAGTCAATTGACAAACGCCTTTTCCTACATAGACCCGCCCTGTCCTGTTTAGGCAATAAGTGCCTGTTGGAGAAGAATGAAGTGGCCATGGACTTCCTTCTTTGGCCCCAAATCCCATCCTATTGTGGCCCTCACATTGACCCACCATTTAGGTTCAGCTGGGCTAGCCAACCATGGCCACTCTTCAGATCCTCCTGGCCCTCCACAGAGCCAGCAATTGCTAAGGTGAAAAACTTTTGCTACTTCTTCTGCTCAGGCTGCAAATTGATTCTCCCACTCCTGGCCTAAACTTAGCTGACCATATAAAAGTAGAACTAGTAAGGAAAATGTTTTAATAGTGTGATCTAATTAGCTAGTCTAATTTTCCCGTTGTCTTCTGCAGCACCTGTGGCAATTGAAGACACAGAAACCACTTAACATAAAAGAATCCCGCAAGTATTAGCGCCCCAGTGAGTGGAGATTCTAGAGGAGGGATGCGCATAGAGACTATTTCAGCAGGTGGTCTGTGGGTAGGCACGCAGGGCTTCCTCTGATGTCGAAGCACTGGCTACTGCTCCGGCCCACTCCTGCAGAGTGTCAGTCACAGCCTCCCGGCCTTCTCCTCCAGCTGAGATGTGCAAATCTCTGAGGCTTCAGAGACCTTGACCCGAGAGTGACGGGTCCACCTGTGTCCAGCTGTCTTCATGGCTGTTTCTGTCGTCAGTGACACTTGGAATGGGCCACGCCATTTCAGAACCACTGGCGCTTCTTTCTACTCCTTACCTAGGACTCAATCTCCTGGTTGGATGTTACAAGCAGCAAAGTCCAAAGGTGGGGCTTGTGCCAGCTGAGCTTCCTGTTGAAGGGGTTTCACAAGAAGCAGTATCCTGGCCACAGATGGTTTTAAATATACATCACTTACCTCTACTCCCCCACTAGGTTGAGACTTAGCCGGGTAATTCATAACAACGACGGAAAGGGGGAGAACGGAATCTCTCTTCTGGCTCGGGCTCTCATTCTCGCCAAAGCCAATGTCCAAAGCCCTAGCCATGGCATCTTGGTTTCTATTACCAGCTTCAAAAGGTGTTTATTTCTCTATTCATTGTTTTCTACCCGAGCCGAGCTCTGGGGGTGCCAGGGCCTATGGAGGTGCCATTGTGTTCCTAAAGAAGCCAAAACCCCTTGAAGGATCTTTCCTGTCAAATAAGTTCCCCTATCTGAGTCTATTGCTTCTACAATGCTGTATCTTGGAATGATTTGTTCCAAAAATGCCTTAATATCTGATGCTGTCGTTGCTGAAGCAGTTGGAAATGCTTCTGGCCACCTTGCTAGCTGACATACCATTACCAGAAGACATGAAGCCTTCCCACTTGGGGCATCTCAGGAAAATCCACCTGGCATCTTTGGAAGGGACCTGCAGCCCAAGGCCTCCCTCCCCTGGCAAGTTCCTTTGTAACTTGGCTGTTTGCTTTAGCACAGATCAAGCAACCTTCAACAGCTCGTTCTGCCAGTCTAAAAAGACCCCCAGCACCATCCAGCATGAGGAAGGCTTCTGCCAATCCTCAGGAGGTGCAAGGACTCTCTTCACGGAGTTCTTTTAAGATTGGTAGGGCCAAAGCTTCTGGTATCTCTTGTTTGCCATCCCTTGTAAACCAAGTATTGCCTTTTTTCTCTGCCACACGGCTTTTAACTGTATCTCGAACTCCTCTGGGAGAAAAGACAGCTTCCCGGCCAGTGATGGAGTCACTGGGAGCAAAGGGGGCATCTTGGAGAGTTCTGGCAGAAGTGTTGCTTTCTGACTTTCTTCATCCACCAAAAAGGAGACAGAGGAGGCCTGTAACATTCTTCAACTACAGGGAGAGGCCATGGGGCTTTTGCCATGGAGTCTCTCAACTGATTGCGGGACTCAGCCCCCTTTTGATGCGAAGTTCCTGGCAACAGCACCCTCGGAGGTACTCGGGAATTACAGACTTCCGGAACTGCCTACTCTAGGCTCCCCTCTAATATGCACCCCCCTCTTGGTATGGAAAAGGAAGAAAACGAAACTATTCCTAATGCTATTAAGTCTTTGCTGCCTTGCTCTAGGTTCAGCAATTTAACACGGCCTTGGCTGAGCAACAGTCTCTGTCGATTAGTAACAGTTTCTAGAACTAAGACTTTCTTCTGTTACTCCCCTACCAGTAAATTCCTAGCCTTGTCTAAGGACAGATTCACACGGTCTCTTTGTAAAGACACATCTATGTTACTCCTTTCACTCCCACACCTTCTTGGCGGTGGGACGGCTCCCCCCGGCACAGCACCTGGCACAAAACCCCCCTATGCACATACACACACACCTGCACTTACCCTGCACTCCGCTGCACACACACACACACACCTCCTGCACACTAACACCCCCCTCCACATCCCTGCCATGCTACTTGCAGTTGCCCCGCCCCTGCCATCCCAGCCGGCTGGCAGCACTCACTCCTCACATGCTTCCCCATGCCTTGCGTTTCCTTGCTGCCCTCTCTGTAGCCTTCCCTCAACCTGCCTTTTCTCCCCTGCCTTGCATTGACTTGCTCACCCATCCCCCACCTGACTTCCTTTCACATTCGTCTAGGTCTGGACTCACCTTTCCTTTTCCTTCTAGGACCCTCATTGCCCTGCCTCGCCTCGCCAAGCAAGGCCACACAGAGCACTTGGTCCTGGCCGCTTTTGTGTACCAGCAGTCCTCGAATGTACTTCTCACCTGCCTTGCCTATCCTTGCCTGGCCTTGGCAACACAACAGTTTCCTTGTCTTGCCCTGCTAGCTCTCTGGAGCCTTGCATTCCTTTGCACGTCCATGCCCCGCCCTTGACCTGCCTACTGCTTTCCTCCAAGGCCTTGGATTGCTGAGCCCTTCTTGTTTCTGCCTGGCCTTCCCATCAGTGGACTTCCCTTCCTACGGCCAGCCTTGCCTCTAACGTCTGGGCCTTCTCTTGCCTACCACTCCATTTGCTTTCCCCTCACTGCTCTGGCCTTGCTTACCTCTCCCTTGACTTGCCCACAATTGCCTGCACTTGCTTTGCAGCGCCTTGCCTGCATGGAAGGCGAGGGCAAGAGTAGTAGGCAGGGCAAAGCAAAGCCAGCAAGTTGTAGGTAGTGCAAGGCAAGGCAGCAGAGGCAAAGGAAGCAGAGCAAGGGTAGCTTAAGAAGAACTAGACAAGGTACTGAAGGCAAGGCAAGGCCAAGAGACTCGGAGTGCCTTTCCTTGCGAAGGCAAGGACATAGTGCCAGTGTTGCTGGAGCAGATGTTAAGGTAGCATGGGGAGGAATAGTCCAGCAAGACATTTCTCTTCTGGCCCCTGGGCGTGTAGGGGCAACTGTTGGATCTATTCTATACTGGAGGTGGATCAGTGGATGGATGTGTTGTATTTTGGAGGAGGGGATGCCGTTTCTTTGGAGATGGGCTTGTAGTTGCTCTCTTTGGCAAGGAAAGCAGGTTTGGATGTGCACATCAGGTGCTCTTAGGGATTTTAAAGGCTTTTCCCAAGAGGCAGAGCTCTCTCTGGCTTAGAGCTGTTGAGCTGTCCGTGGGAATGCAAAGGCCAAGCTTGTAGGCCTTTTGTCCTGGTGCCTTTAGTGTGTGAGCAGTCCGTGGTGCCGTTGTCTTTGGATGCTGACTCTGGCAGAGGGAAGGCTTAGGATGGTAGCTAGAGCTGAGAAGGAAAGTGCTGAGAACAGCGTGTGTGCTGCTAGTTTGAGGGGTGCAGTTGAAGTTGCAGGCAGCAAGATCTTCCTCAGCCCGCACTGTTTTGAGCTCTGTTTTTGCCAGATGGTTTGAAGTTGGTGGGCAGAATCTGCGAGAGGGCAAAGATTGGTTTGGGCCAAAGAGGTTTGTCTGCCTCTTGGAGTGCGGTATAAAGAAGAGTCCGCTCTTGGAAGGGGAAGATGAGGGAAATCTTTTTGTCCTGATGTGCTGTTGATTTGAGTGCAGGGACGTTTGCAACTTGCCTCTGCCCTTGGGGTGCTTTCGAGCAGCGCCAGGCGCTTGGCCTTCTTTTGCAAGTTGTCAGCGCCATCGTGTGCTTGTTTCGAGGAGCGCTGACAGTGCCGGGGAAAAAGCCAAGCGCTTCGCTGGCGCCGCCCCAAGTCGTGTGCGAGCAGTTGCTGGAAGAGCTCCGCTGTGCATCCTGCCTCTTGGAGACACAAAAGAATGTGATCCTGCGCGTAGCGGGGAAGCAAGAGGAATCTTTTCATTGTTGGCTGTGCAGGTTCTAAGCGGCAAAAGTCAAGGCAGCTGCAGCACGGCCTCTTTCTTTCAGAACCTTTTCTGTGCCATCATGAACATGCTCAACATGCAACTCGCACCCACTGAACTGCATCAAAGGTCCTGGAGAGACGCACTTTCCTTCAAGCTCTAGGTACCATCCTACCCTCCACCTCTCGCCGATCGCAAAGCCCTTCCGAACATGCAGCAGCTGCACGCAGAGAACAAGTGCTAGAAGAAGGCGTTGGCCTTCAGAGTCCCTCTGAAGTCTGTAAACTAGGCGAAACATTGCAGTGACCAGCACTTTCTTTCGCAACTATCTATAGAGCGTCATCACATTCTCTCAGAGTGGCTAAGTCCACCCTTGCAGCACAGCAGCGTTTCCGGCCACAGTTCGGACTGAGAGATGGGCCAGGTGAGAAAGCATTTGTTGACTATCCCTCGTCTCTGGAAGACTTGATACTCGCAGCGCAATCACGTCCACACACCTTCAGCGTGGCCAAGTTCAAGCAGCTAGAGCTCACAGAGACGGGAAAGTCAGGAGAGAAGCCGTTCCAAAAGTACCGTGTACTTACAGCAGCATTCAAACTGTGCACAGCACTCTACAGCACTGTAGACCGTGGCTTCTCTGACAAGACGTGCCATCCCATTGTTGACTCTTGCAGCTCGCTTGCTAGCTGCTCTCCTGAAGAAAAGAACTAGGAGAAAAAGCCAATGCTGGGCTGCACCTTCCCCTTGCCTCACGTAAAGCCACTTCAACTCCCCGCTGCACTCTCTACTTCCCCTCTCCTTGGCATCGACCGCTGTGTTTTCTGCATCTCGGAGCCCAAAGGTAAGCGCCAGTGTTCCCAGGGATGCTTGGAAGAGGGAGAAGTAGTAGCACAAGTAGCTGCCGTTGAACTTCCTCCTTCTCAATGCTAACGTGAAGTCGGCAGGCAGGCGAGCGCCAGCCACGCTCCTTTCTCAGTTTGGACGCTGCGGACACGAGCCTGGTGCTCGGCGCCTTCGTTCGGCCTCTTTAGTAGCCATGTGGCGCTTTCATTCTGCCGGAGTCGAAGCGTCGTCTACTTGTGGCACAAAGAGCACCGTGCCGGCAGCCAAATGCTCCAGCCGACTGCTTCTGCCGACACACGCCTGGGCTATGCACTTTGCCTCTCAGCGACATACAGCTCTAAATGTAAAGGGAAAGATTCTCGGCTACGTCTGGCATAGAGAACAGCTTTAGTTCAACAGGCTTACCCAGTGCATGCCCCCGACGCGTGGCAACTTGTATTTGCACCACATTCCAGTCGCAGTCCTCTTTCCTTTACAGGCTGCACAACGCCGGCAGATGGCCCGTGCGCTCTGCACCTGCCTTCTCACTTCCAAGTAGCACCACGCACATTCGAGCCTTGCAGGGAGAGAAGACGCGGCTAGGCGTCTCGCCCAGAAGAACGTGGCAGGGCGAAAAGATGTTCTTCTTTTGTCTTCCTCGTCGCCCAGAGTGTGCTGCTGTGTTGAAAGTCTTGGCCAGCGAAAAGCTACACCAGCAAGTATTTCTCTCCTGATGCATTGCGCTGAGCGAGAGCTGAGGAAAATCCTTGCACAGCACACTGTGGATGCGTGCAGTATACACGCTGAAGAGCGGCACGGCTAAAAGTCATCTCTGGGCTTCAGTTCTGTCCAGAGCACAGAAGGCGAAGAACGAAGCACCTGGGCACCGGCTGCACGTACATAGTGGAGCGAATTTCATATGTCCAGCCAAGAGCTGCTTCACAAGCAGATTCAGCTGAGAATGCTCTGGCTGCTTCACAAAGGAAGGTGCTGTGTTGCACTCCTGGACACTACCTGGCCAGAAGCAGGTTCTTACACCTTCAATGCTGCAGAGTCCATGCAGCTGGAGCTCACTCAGAAGGACGCGTCCAGCTAGAAGGCGTTCTTCAAGTACCCCCCTCTTCCAAGTAGCCTTGAAACTGAGCACAACACACTGCGGCTCGGCAGCTTCCTTCGCAGATAGACGTGCCGTCACACTATTCACTCTCGCAGCTCAGTTGCCCACTTGCAGCAGCTGCTCCCAAAGATAAAAACTCCAGAAGTAAAAGCCACTGCTGGACTGCCCTTTCCCCTTGCCTCACGTCAAGCACCAGAAACTGTCCGCTGCACTCTCGATTTCCATTCTCCGTCGCATCTACCACTGTTATCTCTGCATCTCGAAGAATAAACCCCGGCACAATTCTTTCCTGGGAAAGCTGGAAGAGAAATAGGTAGCAGCACATGTAGCTGCAAGTTTCCGACTGCTAACATGAATCCGAAAACAAGCACTCGAGGCAGCCACGCTTCCTCTTGCAGCCTGTGCGATGCCCACACCAGCTCCGTGCTCTGCCTTCGTTCTTACGCTCGTCGTAGCAGGTCGCGCTTTCGTTTTGCTGGAGACGACCCGTCGTCTACATCTCGCGCAGAGGGCACGGTGCCGGCAGCCAAATGCTGCAGGCTGCTGCTTCTGCCGAAACACGCCTGGGCTATGCAATTTCTCTCTAGCGCTAGGTAGCACAACATTCTGTCTGCGTTGTGGTCTTTATCTTTGCGGAAAGCTTCTCGGCTACGGCTCGCCCAGAGAACTGTTCCGGGACAATACATGTGTTTTATTACCCCTTCTCGCAAGAAGACTGTGGTGCTGCGTTGGAACTGTTGGCCAGTGAAAGGCTAATCCACCATGTGCTTCCCTCCTGATGCATTTTGCTGAGCGAGAGCTGAGGAAAATCCGTGCACTGCGCACTGTGGATGCGTGCAGTATACACGCAGAAGAGCGGCAAAGCTCCTAGTCATCGCACACACCAGCCCAGTGGCCTGGGGCTGCGTTCTTCTCCCTTACCGGCGCTGGACAGAACTGAAGCATTCAGCTTTGGCTCTCTTCAGTGTGTGTACTGCACGCGTCCACAGTGCGCAGTGCACGGATTTTCCTCAGCGCTACGTGCAAGTACAGCCTTTCTGCTTCGCAGAGCCCAACTGTCCGCACAAGCTCTCGCTCAGAGAAATGTGTCAGGAGAGAAGCACTTGCTGCATTAGCCTTCCGCTGGCCAACAGTTGCAACGCAGCACATAGTCTTACTGCGAGAAGGGGTAAGAAAACGCACGCTTTCAGCACAGCAGCACAATCTGGGCGACGAGGAGGACAAAAGAAGAACACCTTTTCGTCTTTGCACGATTTTCTCTGCCACACATCTATCCACGTCTTTGCTCCCTGCAAGGCTCGAATGTGCGCGGTGCTACTTGGAAGTGAGAAGGCAGGTGCAGAGAAGCACTGCCATCTGCCGGCGCTGTGCAGGCTGTAAAGGAAAGAAAGACTACCCCTGGAATGTGGTGCAAATACAAGTTCCCACGCGTCGGGGTAAGCGCCGGGTAAACCCGTTGAACTAGAGCTGTTCTCGGTGCCAGACGTAGCTGAGACTCTTTCCCTTTACATTCAGGCTACAAAGCAAAGAGAATGTGGTGCTACCAAGGGCAGCGAAGGAAAGTGCACAGCCCAGGTGTGTTTCGGAAGAGACAGCAACCTGGAGCGTTTCTCTGGAGGGTTTCTCTGCCGGCGTGCCCTCTGTGCGACAAGATGACGACGGTTCGACGCCGGCAGAATGAAAAGAACGAAATGGTACGAAGAGCATAAGAATGAAGGCAGAAGCACGGAGCTGGTGTGTGCATAGCACAGGCTGCAAGAGGAAGCGTGGCTGCCACTCGCTTGTTTTCAGATTCGAATTAGCAGTTGAAAACAGAAAGTTCAACTTGCAGCTACATGTGCTGCTAACTATTTCTCTTCCAGCTTTCCCAGGAAAGAATTGTGCCGGGGTTTATGCTTCGAGATGCAGACATTACAGTGGTAGATGCGACGGAGAATGGGAATAGAGAGTGCAGCGGACAGTTTCTGGTGCTTGACGTGAGGCAAGGGGAAAGGGCAGTCCAGCAGTGGCTTTTACTTCTGGAGTTTTTATCTTTGGGAGCAGCTGCTGCAAGTGGGCAACGGAGCTGCGAGAGTGAATAGTGTGAGAGAAGAAAGCTGCCGAGCCGCAGTGTGTTGTGCTCAGTTTTAAGGCTACTTGGAAGAGGGGGGTACTTGAAGAACGCCTTCCAGCTGGACGAGTCCTTCTGGGGGTGCTCGAGCTGCATGGACTCTGCAGCATTGAAGGTGTAAGAACCTGCTTCTGACCAGGTAGTGTCCAGGAGTGCAACACAGCACCTTCCTTTGTGAAGCAGCCAGAGCATTCTCAGCTGAATCTGCTTGTGAAGCAGCTCTTGGCTGGACATGTGAAATTCGCTCCACTGAGTACATGCAGCCGGTGCCCAGCTGCTTCGTTCTTCGCCTTCTGCTGTCTGGACAGAACTGAAGCCCAGCGATGCCTTTGAGCTTTGCCGCTCTTCAGCGCGAACACTGCACGCGGCCATAGTGCGCTCTGCACGGATTTTCCTCAGCTCGACGTGCAATCATTTCCTTGCTGTTTCACAGGGTCCAAATTGTCCGCGTAGCTCTCGCTCAGCGAAATGCGTCAGGAGAGAAACACTTGCTGGAGTAGCTTTTCACTGGCCAAGACTTTCAACACAGCAGCACAATTCGGGCAAGAAGAAAGAGAAAGGAAGAATATATTTTCCCCCTGCCACGTTCTTCTGTGCGAGACGCCTATCCGCGTCTTCTCTCCCTGCAAGGCTCTGATTGCGCGGTGCTACTTGGAAGTGAGAAGGCAGGTGCAGAGCGCACCGCGATCTGACGGCGCTGTGCAGCCTGTAAAGGAAAGAGGACTGCGACTGGAATGTGGTGCAAATACAAGTTCCCACGCGTTGGGGACAAGCTCCGGTTAAGCCGGTTAAAATAAAGCTGTTCTCTGTGCCAGACGTAGCCGAGAATCTTTCCGTAAAGATGCTGGCTACAAAGCAAAGAGAATGTGGTGTTACTTCAGCGCTAGAGAGAAATTGCATAGCCCAGGCGTGTTTCGGCAGAAGCAGCAGCCTGCAGCATCTGGCTGCCGGCACCATGCTCTCTGGGCGAGAAGTAGACGACGGGTCGTCTCCAGCAAAACGAAAGCGCGACCTGCTACGAAGGGCGTAAGAACGAAGGCAGAGCACGGAGCTGGTGTGTGCATCGCACAGGCTGCAAGAGGAAGCGTGGCTGCCTCGAGTGCTTGTTTTCGGATTCACGTTAGCAGCTCGAAACTTAAAGTTCAACTTGCAGCTACCTGTGCTGCTACCTATTCCTCTTCCAGCTTTGCCCTGCAAACAATTGCGGTTAGGTTTATGCTTCGCCATACGGCGGAGAAAGGAGAGTGCATCGGACAGTTTCTGGTGCTTGACGTGAGGCAAGGGGAAAGGGCAGTCCAGCAGTGGCTTTTACTTCTGGAGTTTTTATCTTTGGGAGCAGCTGCTGCAAGTGGGCAACTGAGCTGCGAGAGTGAATAGTGTGACGGCACGTCTATCTGAGAAGGAAGCTGCCGAGCCGCAGTGTGTTGTGCTCAGTTTCAAGGCTACTTGGAAGAGGGTGGTACTTGAGGAGCGCCTTCCAGCTGGACGCGTCCTTCTGGGGGTGCTCCAGCTGCATGGACTCTGCAGCACTGAAGGTGTAAGAAACTGCTTCTTGCCAGGTAGTGTCCAGGAGTGCAACACAGCACCTACCTTTGTGAAGCAGCCAGAGCATTCTCAGCTGAATCTGCTTGTGAAGCAGCTCTTGGCTGGACATGTGAAATTCGCTCCACTGAGTACATGCAGCCGGTGCTCAGCTGCTTCGTTCTTCTCCTTCTGCGGTCTGGTCAGAACTGAAGCCCAGCGATGACTTTTAGCCGTGCCGCTCTTCAGCGTGTGTACTGCACGCATCCACAGTGTGCTGTGCAAGGATTTTCCTCAGCTCTCGCTCAGCGCAATGCATCAGGAGAGAAATACTTGCTGGTGTAGCTTTTCGCTGGCCAAGACTTTCAACACAGCAGCACACTCTGGGCGACGAGGAAGACAAAAGAAGAACACCTTTTCGCCCTGCCACGTTCTTCTGTGCGAGACGCCTAGCCGCGTCTTCTCTCCCTGCAAGGCTCGAATGTGCGCGGTGCTACTTGGAAGTGAGAAGGCAGGTGCAGAGAAGCACTGCCATCTGCCGGCGTTGTGCAGCCTGTAAAGGAAAGAGGACTGCCACTGGAATGTGGTGCAAATACAAGTTGCCACGCGTCGGGGCAAGCTCCGGCTAAGCCGGTTAAAATAAAGCTGTTCCCTGTGCCAGACGTAGCCGAGAATCTTTCCGTAAAGATGCTGGCTACAAAGCAAAGAGAATGTTTCACTACTTCAGCGCTAGAGAGAAATTGCATAGCCCAAGGTGTGTTTCGGCAGAAGCAGCAGCCTGCAGCATTTGGCTGCCGGCACCGTGCTCTCTGGGCGAGAAGTAGACGACGGTTCGTCTCCAGCAAAACGAAAGCGCGACCTGCTACGAAGGGCGTAAGAATGAAGGCAGAGCACGGAGCTGGTGTGTGCATCGCACAGGCTGCAAGAGGAAGCGTGGCTGCCTCGAGTGCTTGTTTTCGGATTCACGTTAGCAGCTCGAAACTTAAAGTTCAACTTGCAGCTACTTGTGCTGCTACCTATTTCTCTTCCAGCTTTGCCCTGGAAAGAATTGTGCCGGGGTTTATTCTTCGAGATGCAGAGATAACAGTGGTAGATGCGACGGAGAATGGAAATAGAGAGTGCATCGGACAGTTTCTGGTGCTTGACGTGAGGCAAGGGGAAAGGGCAGTCCAGCAGTGGCTTTTACTTCTGGAGTTTTTATCTTTGGGAGCAGCTGCTGCAAGTGGGCAACTGAGCTGCGAGAGTGAATAGTGTGACGGCACGTCTATCTGAGAAGGAAGCTGCCGAGCCGCAGTGTGTTGTGCTCAGTTTCAAGGCTACTTGGAAGAGGGTGGTACTTGAGGAGCGCCTTCCAGCTGGACGCGTCCTTCTGGGGGTGCTCCAGCTGCATGGACTCTGCAGCACTGAAGGTGTAAGAAACTGCTTCTTGCCAGGTAGTGTCCAGGAGTGCAACACAGCACCTTCCTTTGTGAAGCAGCCAGAGCATTCTCAGCTGAATCTGCTTGTGAAGCAGCTCTTGGCTGGACATGTGAAATTCGCTCCACTGAGTACATGCAGCCGGTGCTCAGCTGCTTCGTTCTTCTCCTTCTGCGGTCTGGTCAGAACTGAAGCCCAGCGATGACTTTTAGCCGTGCCGCTCTTCAGCGTGTGTACTGCACGCATCCACAGTGTGCTGTGCAAGGATTTTCCTCAGCTCTCGCTCAGCGCAATGCATCAGGAGAGAAACACTTGCTGGTGTAGCTTTTCGCTGGCCAAGACTTTCAACACAGCAGCACGCTCTGGGCGACGAGGAAGACAAAAGAAGAACATCTTTTCGCCCTGCCACGTTCTTCTGTGCGAGACGCCTATCCGCGTCTTCTCTCCCTGCAAGGCTCTAATGTGCGCGGTGCTACTTGGAAGTGAGAAGGCAGGTGCAGAGCGCACGGGCGATCTGCCGGCGCTGTGCAGCCTGTAAAGGAAAGAGGACTGCGACTGGAATGTGGTGCAAATACAGGTTTCCACGCGTCCGGGGGCATGCTCTGGGTAAGCCCGTTGAACTAAAGCTGTTCTCTGTGCCAGACGTAGCCGAGAATCTTTCCCTTTACATTTAGAGCGAATGTGCTGCTGTATGTCGCTGAGAGGCAAAGTGCATAGCCCAGGCGTGTGTCGGCAGAAGCAGTCGGCTGGAGCATTTGGCTGCCGGCACCGTGCTCTCTGTGCCACAAGTAGACGACGCTTCGACTCCGGCAGAATGAAAGCGCGACATGGCTACTAAAGAGGCCGAACGAAGGCGCCGAGCACCGGGCTCGTGTCCGCAGCGTCCAAACTGAGAAAGGAGCGTGGCTGGCGCTCGCCTGCCTGCCGACTTCACGTTAGCATTGAGAAGGAGGAAGTTCAACGGCAGCTACTTGTGCTACTACTTCTCCCTCTTCCAAGCATCCCTGGGAACACTGGCGCTTACCTTTGGGCTCCGAGATGCAGAAAACCCAGTGGTCGATGCCAAGGAGAGGGGAAGTAGAGAGTGCAGCGGGGAGTTGAAGTGGCTTTACGTGAGGCAAGGGGAAGGTGCAGCCCAGCATTGGCTTTTCCTCCTAGTTCTTTTCTTCAGGAGAGCAGCTAGCAAGCGAGCTGCAAGAGCCAACAATGGGATGGCACGTCTTGTCAGAGAAGCCACGGTCTACAGTGCTGTAGAGTGCTGTGCACAGTTTGAATGCTGCCCTAAGTACACGGTACTTTTGGAACGGCTTCTCCCCTGACTCTCCCGTCTCTGTGAGCTCTAGCTGCTTGAACTTGGCCACACTGAAGGTGTGTGGACGTGATTGCGCTGCGAGTATCAAGTCTTCCAGAGACGAGGGATAGTCAACAAATGCTTTCTCACCTGGCCCATCTCTCAGTCCGAACTGTGGCCGGAAACGCTGCTGTGCTGCAAGGGTGGACTTAGCCACTCTGAGAGAATGTGATGACGCTCTGTAGATAGTTGCGAAAGAAAGTGCTGGTCACTGCAATGTTTCGCCTAGTTTACAGACTTTAGAGGGACTCTGAAGGCCAACGCCTTCTTCTAGCACTTGTTCTCTGCGTGCAGCTGCTGGATGTTCGGAAGGGCTTTGGGATCGGCGAGAGGTGGCGGGTAGGATGGTACCTAGAGCTTGAAGGAAAGTGCGTCTCTCCAGGACCTTTGATGCAGTTCAGTGGGTGCGAGTTGCATGTTGAGCATGTTCATGATGGCACAGAAAAGGTTCTGAAAGATAGAGGCCGTGCTGGAGCTGCCTTGACTTTTGCCGCTTAGTAACTGCACAGCCAACAATGAAAAGATTCCTCTTGCTTCCCCGCTACGCGCAGGATCACATTCTTTTGTGTCTCCAAGAGGCAGGATGCACAGCGGAGCTCTTCCAGCAACTGCTCGCACACGACTGGGGCCGCGACGGCGAAGCGCTTGGCTTTTTCCCCGGCACTGTCAGCGCTCCTCGAAACAAGCACACGATGGCGCTGACGACTTGCAAAAGAAGGCCAAGCGCCTGGCGCTGCTCGAAAGCACCCCAAGGGCAGAGGCAAGTTGCAAACGTCCCTGCACTCAAATCAACAGCACATCAGGACAAAAAGATTTCCCTCATCTTCCCCTTCCAAGAGCGGACTCTTCTTTCTACCGCAGTCCAAGAAGCAGACAAACCTCTTTGGCCCAAACCAATCTTTGCCCTCTCGCAGATTCTGCCCACCAACTTGAAACCATCTGGCAAAAACAGAGCTCAAAACAGTGCGGGCTGAGGAAGATCTTGCTGCCTGCAACTTCAACTGCACCCCTCAAACTAGCAGCACACACGCTGTTCTCAGCACTTTCCTTCTCAGCTCTAGCTACCATCCTAAGCCTTCCCTCTGCCAGGGTCAGCATCCAAAGACAACGGCACCACGGACTGCTCACACACTAAAGGCACCAGGACAAAAGGCTCACAAGCTTGGCCTTTGCATTCCCACGGACAGCTCAACAGCTCTAAGCCAGAGAGAGCTCTGCCTCTTGGGAAAAGCCTTTAAAATCCCTAAGAGCACCTGATGTGCATATCCAAACCTGCTTTCCTTGCCAAAGAGAGCAACTACAAGCCCATCTCCAAAGAAACGGCATCCCCTCCTCCAAAATACAACACATCCATCCACTGATCCACCTCCAGTATTGAATAGATCCAACAATTGCCCCTACACGCCCAGGGGCCAGAAGAGAAATGTCTTGCTGGACTATTCCTCCCCATGCTACCTTAACATCTGCTCCAGCAACACTGGCACTATGTCCTTGCCTTCGCAAGGAAAGGCACTCCGAGTCTCTTGGCCTTGCCTTGCCTTCAGTACCTTGTCTAGTTCTTCTTAAGCTACCCTTGCTCTGCTTCCTTTGCCTCTGCTGCCTTGCCTTGCACTACCTACAACTTGCTGGCTTTGCTTTGCCCTGCCTACCACTCTTGCCCTCGCCTTCCATGCAGGCAAGGCGCTGCAAAGCAAGTGCAGGCAATTGTGGGCAAGTCAAGGGAGAGGTAAGCAAGGCCAGAGCAGTGAGGGGAAAGCAAATGGAGTGGTAGGCAAGAGAAGGCCCAGACGTTAGAGGCAAGGCTGGCCGTAGGAAGGGTAGTCCACTGATGGGTAGGCCAGGCAGAAACAAGAAGGGCTCGGCAATCCAAGGCCTTGGAGGAAAGCAGTAGGCAGGTCAAGGGCGGGGCATGGACGTGCAAAGGAATGCAAGGCTCCAGAGAGCTAGCAGGGCAAGGCAAGGAAACTGTTGTGTTGCCAAGGCAAGGCAAGGATAGGCAAGGCAGGTGAGAAGTACATTCGAGGACTGCTGGTACACAAAAGCGGCCAGGACCAACTGCTCTGTGTGGCCTTGCTTGGCGAGGCGAGGCAGGGCAATGAGGGTCCTAGAAGGAAAAGGAAAGGTGAGGCCAGACCTAGACGAATTTGAAAGGAAGTCAGGTGGGGGATGGGTGAGCAAGTCAATGCAAGGCAGGGGAGAAAAGGCAGGTTGAGGGAAGGCTACAGAGAGGGCAGCAAGGAAATGCAAGGCATGGGGAAGCACGTGAGGAGTGAGTGCTGCCAGCCGGCCGGGATGGCAGGGGCGGGGCCACTGCAAGTAGCATGGCGGGGATGTGGAGGGGGGTGTTAGTGTGCGGGAGGTGGGGGTGTGTGTGTGCAGCGGAGTGCAGGGTAAGTGCAGGTGTGTGTGTATGTGCATAGGGGGGTTTTGTGCCAGGTGCTGTGCCGGGGGGAGCCGTCCCACCGCCAAGAAGGTGTGGGAGTGAAAGGAGTAACATAGATGTGTCTTTACAAAGAGACCGTGTGAATCTGTCCTTAGACAAGGCTAGGAATTTACTGGTAGGGGAGTAACAGAAGAAAGTCTTAGTTCTAGAAACTGTTACTAATCGACAGAGACTGTTGCTCAGCCAAGGCCGTGTTAAATTGCTGAACCTAGAGCAAGGCAGCAAAGACTTAATAGCATTAGGAATAGTTTCGTTTTCTTCCTTTTCCATACCAAGAGGGGGGTGCATATTAGAGGGGAGCCTAGAGTAGGCAGTTCCGGAAGTCTGTAATTCCCGAGTACCTCCGAGGGTGCTGTTGCCAGGAACTTCGCATCAAAAGGGGGCTGAGTCCCGCAATCAGTTGAGAGACTCCATGGCAAAAGCCCCATGGCCTCTCCCTGTAGTTGAAGAATGTTACAGGCCTCCTCTGTCTCCTTTTTGGTGGATGAAGAAAGTCAGAAAGCAACACTTCTGCCAGAACTCTCCAAGATGCCCCCTTTGCTGGCAGTGACTCCATCACTGGCCGGGAAGCTGTCTTTTCTCCCAGAGGAGTTCGAGATACAGTTAAAAGCCGTGTGGCAGAGAAAAAAGGCAATACTTGGTTTACAAGGGATGGCAAACAAGAGATACCAGAAGCTTTGGCCCTACCAATCTTAAAAGAACTCCGTGAAGAGAGTCCTTGCACCTCCTGAGGATTGGCAGAAGCCTTCCTCATGCTGGATGGTGCTGGGGGTCTTTTTAGACTGGCAGAACGAGCTGTTGAAGGTTGCTTGATCTGTGCTAAAGCAAACAGCCAAGTTACAAAGGAACTTGCCAGGGGAGGGAGGCCTTGGGCTGCAGGTCCCTTCCAAAGATGCCAGGTGGATTTTCCTGAGATGCCCCAAGTGGGAAGGCTTCATGTCTTCTGGTAATGGTATGTCAGCTAGCAAGGTGGCCAGAAGCATTTCCAACTGCTTCAGCAACGACAGGATCAGGTATTAAGGCATTTTGGAACAAATCATTCCAAGATACAGCATGGTAGAAGCAATAGACTCAGATAGGGGAACTCATTTGACAGGAAAGATCCTTCAAGGGGTTTTGGCTTCTTTAGGAACACAATGGCACCTCCATAGGCCCTGGCACCCCCAGAGCTCGGCTCGGGTAGAAAACAATGAATAGAGAAATAAACACCTTTTGAAGCTGGTAATAGAAACCAAGATGCCATGGCTAGGGCTTTGGACATTGGCTTTGGCGAGAATGAGAGCCCGAGCCAGAAGAGAGATTCCGTTCTCCCCCTTTCCGTCGTTGTTATGAATTACCCGGCTAAGTCTCAACCTAGTGGGGGAGTAGAGGTAAGTGATGTATATTTAAAACCATCTGTGGCCAGGATACTGCTTCTTGTGAAACCCCTTCAACAGGAAGCTCAGCTGGCACAAGCCCCACCTTTGGACTTTGCTGCTTGTAACATCCAACCAGGAGATTGAGTCCTAGGTAAGGAGTAGAAAGAAGCGCCAGTGGTTCTGAAATGGCGTGGCCCATTCCAAGTGTCACTGACGACAGAAACAGCCATGAAGACAGCTGGACACAGGTGGACCTGTCACTCTCGGGTCAAGGTCTCTGAAGCCTCAGAGATTTGCACATCTCAGCTGGAGGAGAAGGCCGGGAGGCTGTGACTGACACTCTGCAGGAGTGGGCCGGAGCAGTAGCCAGTGCTTCGACATCAGAGGAAGCCCTGCGTGCCTACCCACAGACCACCTGCTGAAATAGTCTCTATGGGTATCCCTCCTCTAGAATCTCCACTCACTGGGGCGCTAATACTTGCGGGATTCTTTTATGTTAAGTGGTTTCTGTGTCTTCAATTGCCACAGGTGCTGCAGAAGACAACGGGGAAATTAGACTAGCTAATTAGATCACACTATTAAAACATTTTCCTTAATAACTCTACTTTTATATGGTCAGCTAAGTTTAGGCCAGGAGTGGGAGAATCAATTTGCAGCCTTAGCAGAAGAAGTAGCAAAAGTTTTTAACCTTAGCAATTGCTGGCTCTGTGGAGCGCCAGGAGGATCTGAAGAGTGCCTATGGTTGGCTAGCCCAGCTGAACCTAAGTGGTGGCTCAACACCTGACATGAGGTCCATACTAGGACGGGATTTTGGGCCAAAGAAGGAAGTCCATGGCTATAGGAGAAGGTTCCACGAAGGATGTCTGGACTTCAGGTGGCTCTCTTGAAAGCTGTTTATTGCATAGGCGAAGTTCCAGCATTTCAGGGAGTGGCTATCCAGAGCCAGCCCTAGAGCTGCCAGCTCCAGCTGTAGGCATACCTGAAGCCGCTTGCTGTTCAAGTTACAGAGCATTCTATACTTTTCTTTGCAGAGTATCTTAGCACGTAACAACCAATAAGCACCATACACAATACCTTGACATTGGCCTATAGCCTATCATAGCTACTACCATCACCATATTATAGTCATTATTATCCAATCACAAGAGTAAGTTACAATTTAAGCTTCCAGTGGAAAATTCTTAGACCTTTCTTCTTCTTGCTACATCAACATTTCTTGTTTGCCTGCCATATCTTTCTTTTTGGGAAAGACACCTTTTCTATTCACTTATGCTCTTCTTGAGACTTACTTACTTGGTGAAAAACATGTCTTTGTTTGTAATCACATACCTTTGTCCTGCTCCTAAAAATCTCCTTCCAACTCATCTCCAACCTTTGCCTTCTCAGTTACTCAGCGATCACTGTTTCAGCAAAACATCTTTTCTTCTATATCAAAACTTGCTTTCATTTCTACCTCATCCCCAGCTTCTACATTCTCAGACCTTGCTGCCAAGCCTACATACCTGTGAAACTTTCTTACCAAACTTTCATCCTCCCCAACACATGGCCACTTCATTCTTCTCCAACAGGCACTTATTGCCTAAACAGGACAGGGCGGGTCTATGTAGGAAAAGGCGTTTGTCAATTGACTTTCCCTCTGGCTTTAAACAATTGGGTTTGGACCCACAGTTGCCCTCCTTACAATTGTTCCAAATATCAAGACAATTGCAATCAAAGAGCTGTTCAGCTCACTAATGGTAGCTGCGTAAGGTGTTCTTACCACACTTACCAAAAACATTTGGAAGCCTGTAAAGCAATGGGGAGGGACAAGGGGTTTTTTTGACCACCTATTTTTAAGCTGTCCCCACAAAAATCCCACAAGTAGAAGACATGTTGTTTGTGATTATCAGTGGGAATGGCAACAGCGGATTGGATCTCAAAGCCTTTTAGTGAGTTCTGCTCCAAATCCAAGCAAGCAACTTGCAGATGTAAATGTAGATGGGAACCCTGTGTGGGAGCTTGGAAATGCAAATGCTGTGACCCTTATGGTAGGGCAGCTATTGTTGGAGGACCGTTAGGCCCGGGAATCCTGCTGTATTTTGACCCACCAATTGATGACCAAGGGTAGGAAGGCCCCTTTGCTAATGGAACACGGGCTTTGAAAGGACATGATTGGATTTGTGGCCAACATGCTTAGCTCAGGTTACCTCCAAACTGGTCAGGGATATGGTATATCCCTGGGGTATATTAGACCGTTGTTCTTTTTGCTACTACAAAGTCAGGGAAATCGCTTAGGAATCAAAATCTGTGATGATTTAATTAGAGAAAAGCAGTCAGCTGATGCAGCCTTGGCTGCAGGGAGCACCCCAAAACGGGGAAAAGATGAATGGCCACCAGAACAAGTTACGCAACATGATGGACCAGCCACTTGGAAACCTAAGGAATTCATCCCAGATGCCTGGGAACCCATTTATCATTTGAATGAGATAATTAGGGTACACGCTGTCTCAGAAATAATTACCAACCAGCCAGCCACAGCTCTTGACCGTCTTGCTGAGCAACCCACTTCAATGAGGAAAGTGGCATTTTCAACATTGGATGGTATTAGATTATCTGTTAGCAGAAGAAGGAGGAGTTTGTGGGAAATTAAATGACTCGAGCTGCTGTTTGCAAGCAGATGACAGCGGAAAAGTGGTCAAATAACAGAGGAAATAACCTCAGCTCATGGACCTGTCCAAGTGTTGAAAAGATGGTAATGGGACATGTTTTCATGGTTAACTGGCCAGCTATGGGCTAAATGAATACCATTTCTCCTCTTCTATGCTATAGCAACTCTAATCTTTTGACCATGCGTGACACCATGCTGGGTGCAGCTCTTTCAGCAGGTGGTCAAGGGGATGCTGCGAGCAGCCATGCCTACCTGATCCAGAAATGACTACAAAAGGACAGAAGAGGATGTCACTGCAAATAATAGCAAAAGCCCAGAAGACTCAAGAAGAAAAAATTAAATCAATGGTAATTAAGGTTTGTAAAGACAAATACAGATCAAATAAAAAAAGGAGGGATTAAAAGGAATGAGATGGATGAGTCTTTACAAACAGACCGTGTGAATTGGCCTGTAGACAAGGCTAGGAACTTACGGGAAGTGAAGTAACAGAAGAAAGTATTAGTTCTCTAGAACTGTTACTAATCATCAGAGACTGTTGATTAATCAAGGCCGTGTTAAATTCCTGAACCTAGAGCAAGGCAACAAAGACTTAATAGCATTAGAAATGTTTTTTTTTCTTCCTTTTCGATGCCAAAAGGGGGGTGCATATTAGAGGGGGACATAGAGTAGGCAGTTCTGGAAGTCTGTATCTCCCGAATACCTCAGCCAGTGGGGAAAAGGAAGAGGGTGCTGTGGCTGGGAACTTGACATCAAAAGGGGGCTGCATCCCGCAACCGTTTGACAGACCCCATGGGAAAAGCCCCAGGGACTCTCCCTGTAGTCGAAGAATGTTGCAGGACTCCTCTGTCTCCTTTTCGGACATCAACCTCAGGCATGGTGGATTAATTTTCCCTAACGGCAGCGACCTGCTGCGTGGTCTCCGTGCTCCTCCCCAGCCCCCCGGGAGGTGTCAAATAGTTGCCGGCGGCTCCCACCGCGCGTTACAGACGGCTGCGCGGCGCCGGGGCTGCTCGCAGTGCTCCCCTGCCCCGCCAGGGCTGCCTGAGGTCTGCGGAGCCACCTCGCCACCGGCGCGGCCAGGGCCGGGGCCCTTCTCGACAGCAGCCGAGGGGCTGCGGAGCGGGCGGCTGCGGGACGATCAGCTCTTTTATGCCGCGCGGTGCTGCCGCCTCCATCTAGCTCCCCATCGCGCCGCCGGCCGACCCCGCCTGGCGCGTTCACGCTCGGCCGCGCTCGCCGCCCGCCCAGCCTCGCCGGAAGCTCTCCCGCGCGGGCCGTGCCCCGGCTCCGCCTGCGGCTCGGCAGGGCCCGGCCGCACGCGTGCTGCGTGGCTCGGAGCACCCGCGTTGCGCCGCAGGCGACGGGGAAGGCGGGGCGGGCCGGCGCCATGGTGGTAGCGCGAGGAGAGGAGCGCCCGGGCGGGGCGGCGAGTGGCGCGGCGGTGAGCGCTTCTGCTTGCTGTCGCTCGGCTGCCGCCCACGGCAGGTGCCGTGTGACCCCGCGGAGCGGCGGGGCCGGCCGGGCGGTGCGCGGCGAGGCTTTCGGCCAGCGGCGGCCGCAGCGACAGTCTGCTGGCACTGCCCGTGCCGGCGGAGAGAGCGGGGATCCGAGGCCGGCCTTCCTAGGGTAACGAGGGGCGACCGCCTTTGCCGCGCTGTCCTCCGTGCAGCACGTGGCCGATTCCGGCGAAGCCGGGGTCTCCGCAGCGGCGCGGGCGGGAGGGAGTGGGGAGCGCGCTCGGTGCTCTGCCGGCCGCTCCCGCCCAGCGCTGCGCTCCGCCGAGGCGTTTTCCTGCCTATCCTGGGAAGGACATAAGGGACCCCGGAGTTGGAGCTTAGCTGTCAGGGGGAACAACTTCCCTCCATTGGCGACCTTCTTTTCCCTCTGATTCAGCTACCTTGTGGTAGGTGCGATGGTGCTGAAGAAGGGTGGCGGCTTGGCACAGTTGCTGGCATAGGTGGTGCGAGAGCTCCACGCAAGCAGCTTTGAGTGGCATGTGTGAGGGTAGGAAGGTACGGCACCCACAGCTGAAGGTAAAAAAAGTCAGGGCATGTCATCAGCCGCAATCGTGCTAAGTTGTTCATCTTTGCAAACTGCTTGCCGAGTTGTTCCTTTTCTTAGGTAATGGGGGTTTGTATCAACCAGAACTGCATATGGTCAGTATTTGCAGAGAAGGTTACGTGAACTGTTGTTGAAGTGAGTGTAGCAGTTTCTATGGCATTCTGCAAAAAAAGTGACAGGTCTCTCTGTGTTCCCCAATTCTTAACAAAAATGAAGTTCACAAAGCCCTGAAAAGAGGTTTTACAAAACTTCAGGGATTTTTTCCTACGAGTACTGTGGAGACAACCATAGTCACCTTGTCTTTCCAAAAGTGAAGGTTACATCTTTTTGTCCAAGAGCATCAAGTGCTTTTGATCAGCGTTTGTGTGCATGCATTAGCCTTGTTCTTGTTCTTCCTTGGAGAACTTTTACAATCCTCAGATGATCTGTGTAGGCTGCAGACTGCAGTGGTGAACTTGAAGGCTTCCAGCAGAAGGGAGATGCTGTCCACGTTTTGGATTTTCCTTAGTCTGAACCTTCAATGTCCAAGGCTTCACTTTTCAAGCAGTTGGAAGAGCTCCAAATGAAGATATGAACAGGTCTTAATTGACCTTGTCACCGCCTCAGTTGGTCAGGTAATGCTGCGCACTGGATTTAATTGCCTAGTGCAAGATGTGCTAAAAATATGTAAGAGTATCTCCTCGATTACCCTCCCAGAAGGGTTTGAATGGAGAACAAGGAGTTCCGAAGACAGGTATTTGGTGTACGAGAAGTAGAACTTAGTGGATTGCAGGGCACTGCATGCACAAATGTCTAAGGAGGATCCATCTTTTTATGCCCCATCTATGCTTGTTCTCATTTGAACTCCTGAACATTCTAGAGGTTGGTTTTGTTAGGGTTGTGGCTGGGGAAGGGGTGGTGGTGGGGGAGGGGTGGGTGTTGTTTCTGATCTTTTTAATTTCCAGGATAGTGTACAAAGAACTTGTGCCCACAACCAGCAGTATGAAGCAATGCAGGTATAAAAGAAGGTCACCGAAATGTCGGATAATATGAATCTGAAAGCGCTTCAGTATTTTACCCAGGAGTTTCACTGCAACAAGGTGATTGTCCTTGACAGAAATGTAGTGGCAGGCTTATGCCATGCTAGAAGTGATGACCTTTCTCTGCCCCAAATTGACCAGCAAGATCTTTTGGCTCTTGATTGAAACCCCTGAGCCAGCTGTGTTTCAGGCTGCAGAAGCTGCAGGTGTTGTGGCAGACGCGGGGTGCAGCCCTGCCTGCCGGTCCCGACCTGGCGCACGCCGGTGGCAGCCGTCAGCGCCTGGGGTCCCCTGGAAGGGGGATTTAATCATTTCTTCTCTAGCATTTGCTTGTGTTTTGTCAAGATTCTTTAATTCACTAAATAGTAAATTTAAAAAATTAGCTGAATGGTAATAATTTTGAAGTCTTCTGAGGCAGAACTGGGAAGGTTAGAACATATTTGTATGATTTCAAATATGTATAAATTCTTAAATGACAAACGTTAACAAACTGACAATGCAAGCAATTATGGTGGCACTTTACATTTCATTGGTTTTCATGCAGCTCCATCCCATGTGTTGGTAGGTTCTTAAAAAGTGAAAATTTGGCCCACTAGACCGATTATTAAAAAGAAGTACAACTCCTTGGGGCTAACACAAAGGGACAGCGTCCACGTGAGTAAATGGTTATCACATTTAGATGTGATTCTGCTGCTTGCACTTTCTCTGCCCTCAAACTGCTTTCTTTATCGTCAATGCAGGGATGTTTGACATTCTTAGAAAAGAGAAAAGAAACAGATTTCCTCAAAAAAAAAAAAAAAAAAAAAAAAAAAAAAAAAAAAAAAAAAGCCAGGTGAAATTAATGCAATGTTAATTGCATTAATTTATTCAGGTGGAGTTTTAGTTTTTATTCTATGAAGTGCTTGTTGCACCACTTTTGTTGTTTCCCACAGATTTGGAGTGGGATTTCCTCCAGTTGATTGTTCAGCAGAGGGAGTGAGACTGCCTTCAAAAGTTTTGCAGGAGTTGCATCTGTGAATCGGGCACGTGAGTTGCCTTTTTTTTTCCCCCCAGATTTTCGTAGGCTTCTGTTTTTCACCGTGGATCAGTTCACCTTGGATCAGTTTGCTCTTTTTGTTCCAGTGATTTTTTCTTTTGGACATGTGTCACGATCCGTTAATACAAGTAAGGGTCGTGATGGTTTGTTTACAGATCTCCGAGTGCAAAAGGACACAAGGGATTTCAGTTTTAATCACCTTTTCACCTTTGTTAAGTACCCACAACACAGTAATGTGATAGAGGAGAGAAAGAGAGAGAGAGATAAAGAAAAACAAAGTAAAAGAGTAGAGAGGAAGAAAGGGGGGGTAATGGCTACCAACGGATGAGATGAAGTCCTCGTGCTCTGCTGCCAATAGATTTGTCTTCTTTCCGTGGGGAGATCTCATCTCAGTTATTTCAGAAAGTCCCTTTATAGGCCTTTTTTGAAACGAGGGCCAACTGGCCAAGACCATATCTGTGTTTCGTAATAACATTGCAAAACTTAAAGCTAGCCCTAACTATCCCAGGTACATAGCAAGCATGCCTTTCTCCTATGCTAACTATACTGCCTGCTATGGTTTGCGGCCTAGCAGCGTTAGCGCGTCTACTTCTGGCATGAGTTTAGCAGTGCTCTCGCTTCTGCTTTCTAGCTGTATCCCCACATCTCGCCCTTTTCCCCAAGAGGTGGGGCAAATCTACAGCCGTTGTTATGAGGCCCGTTGCTTTGGGAAACAGGTACAGGACAGGTGTAGAGGACAGGTCATTCCTTTCCGCTTCAGCGCAGTCCTTCCCGCCTGGGCAGCAAGAACGGCGCAGTCCACTGTGACCTGCACAAATTTCCTCAGGAATGCGTACCAGTTCCCAGCGAGCACACCTGCAGGCAACAGTTGGCAGACATCCCACCTTAGGCAGGTCGGAACTCCTGTGTTTAGCCTCTGTTCTCGGCGATGATCGTGAGGCAGATGAGGGATCTTCAGACCGTCTCTTACACCACCCCATGACTCACGATTGTCATCAGGAGAGCTCCATCAGCACGATTTCGTAGTGTTGTTGCGAAGTCTTCAGGACTCGTTAATGTTGGTAGCATATCCCAGAAAAGGGTAGAGAAAATAAGAAAAGAGAAAGAAAAGGAAAAAGAAGGAATAAGTAATTTTTAATCAAAATACACATGTAATTTTTAATCATGTCTTATCTTATTTTAATACTCATGTAGTTCATCTTGTGTCAATAACCTTAGGGGTGTCCACAGTGGATGGGATAGTGTCCAAATTGTGCACATCTATTACAGATGTCAACCGTTTCATCATTCTGCAATTCATGATGTGTAAGATTGCTGATGAAACAAACCCAATCAAAACTAAAATCAAGAGAACAAGGATGGGATGACACAATTTGTTCAGGACACCTGTAGCAGTAGGTGAGCACCCAAAAGGAGTATCCCACCAGCTGTGTCCAGCATCTTGCTTTCCTCTGTCTAGAAAACAATGTGTTTCTTTCCCATTGTGATCAACAGTTACCAAGGTTTTCTGTCTGTTTTTCTTGATCTTTTCCAAAATTCCAATGAAATCCTGGTGAAGCAACAAGTGCTTTACCTAAGTAAGGTTCATCCCAGTGGGGGTAGGCAATAATTGGTGGATCACTGTGTAATTGGACTGTAAAATACAATAAGAAGTAAGTGGGGCTAAATAAGAGAAATCACATCCTGTGCTTTTAGTCAAGTTACAAACACAAGAATTTGAATGAGTTTTAGTATCTACAACTAAATTTTCTAGAAATACCTTATCACATGCAGTTCTTAAGCATGCACATCCATTGCCTATATACACAAGCAGTGTTTCAGGAATCTTGTTAGGATGAATTTCAAAAGGACAGCTATTTTGTTCTGTGTCCAAACAAATGTCTTGAGGTCTAATTGCACTGCTTTCACAGATAAACCCTTGTTGTTCTCGGACAATACAAGTGTCCAAATTAACAGTTTGCCACTTCTTCCCAGTTTGACGGGCCCATTCTCTGTGCTGGAAAGGGTAGAGAATAGCTGCATCATGGTTCAGCCCTAATGCAATGATAGGGACTATCCAATGCACTGAAGCATTACGTATGGTTAGTACAAAGGCTGTGGCTGTGTTTGTGATGGGATTGTAGGTAAAATTCACTAAATTCCACCAGGATTGGAATTCTCTTTCAAAATCAGTGGCACCGTCCCAGATTATGTTCCGAATTTCAGTAGGAAAAGTGCCTTCTTTGCCTTCTCTTACAATTGAGGCAGCAACGGACTGCATCCACAATTGAGCCTGGACGCAGCTGAGAGCCAAAGAAATGTTGTTTTGCGTAGCACGGAGCATGCCAATTATCAATTTGTGGTCATTCACATTTACCTTTTCTCAATTTGGTAATATGTTTGATAACAACCGCTGATGGCTTGTTGTATTTTAGTCAAATCTGTAGTTGTGGCAGCCAATTTATTCATTAGCACTTCTGAATCAATACTATTTAAGATTCCCAATCCTGTTCCCACAACGCCGGTTATGTCTCCTTGCGTCCGTTTCTTAGAAGGGTTCCGCTTTTGCAACCCGGTTGTCTGCCCCTTGAAGGAAGTCTGCAGAAAAGGTGAACAAGCTGGCTGAATTTCTGAGACATTGTTTTGCACCAGCAACTTGACTTGTTTAAGGGACCATGCCGGATTGAGCAATAGTTGTTGTTGGCCTGTTTTTGTGATTATACGTGGTCCAATTTCAAAAATTCTCGGGCTTAGCATGACCGGTGGTTGGGTGGTAGGTATTGCAACATCGACTTTGAGTTCCCCCCAGTATTTTGTATTGTTTTTACCACACGTGACTTTATGGGGAAATTGTACAGCAATTAAGGTTTAGCCAACAATCTTGATTTTGAATTTCACCAAACAAAACACGGCCATGAGGTCCAATGCTATAACTGTGTACAGGTTCGGTAAAAAATTCAGCAATTAATCCACATCGTATTGTAACATCGTCACCTCGGGTTACCATAAAGGGTGGAAAAACTTTATTCTTGTCATCTAACACAAGGGGAGTACTTATACCGTGGTATGTGATTACTGCACTCAGTATGGGCTTTGCTGCGGCGTTTATTTTGAATTTATAAGTTAAACCTGTCAGACTTGGCTGATCTGCCGGGTTATTTTGCCAATTGCATGTTGCATAGGTTGGTTTGGTTAGAGGAAAGTTATACCAGCAGTCAGTTAGTTTGTTTCTGCGAAGCTTTGTGATTTCCACATTGTTGGTACTGGGGCCTAAGGTGTAGTTACCGACATTCTTCTGACAACCACACAGGATGAAGGGGGTTTGTTTGTCACACACCCACTCCGTTGTAGGGCAGAGTTTGGCCGTAATGTTGGGGTGCAAATCACTTTTCCCATCTGGTTTTAGAACATTTCCAGCGATTGCAATGGTGGAAGCTTTCTTGTAAAGAGATCCTTCTACTTTTCTGCATCCTACCTTAATTTGTTCACCTCTTGTTCCTTTTAAGATTCTAGTCCAATCCTTCAAGTCCCATCCCCATTCACTTGGACGGTATACCCCAGAGTCGTGCAGTGCTACAGTGGCTAGGTTTGGGCAACGATCTCTGGGATAGGATCCTTGAGCACTAGTGTACCTAATGGTAGCTTCAGACCATGGCCACTCAGCTGGTTTTTGGCCCTGGTGTTGTGGTAGGATGCAGAAAAGTATCACTAGTCTTATCATGGTTTATGTGCTCTTCTTCATGTCCCTCGGAGTTCTTCTGTGAAAAGTGAACACAACAGAGTCTGCCACCAAAAGGCAGAAAATTAGAATGATGGAATGATGCAGCGTGTATGTATCCGATGCTCTCTCCCTAGGGCATCAGAGGCTAGCCATGCATATTTATTCAGAGGGCGTTTTAGCACTAGTGGTACTTCTCCTACGGTAGGGAGATCTACCGAAACAGGTTGTCCAGGGTAGTGTGCAGGATTCTTAGGATCATTTGGTCCCTGCAGTGAGAGAATTATGCTTGGAGCTGTTGGGAAAAAGACAGTGATTTTGGGACACCCGTTTACCCCCCATCTATCATTCACACCTTTCACAGCTTCCCATAGCCGAACATCCCAATTTCCCTCCTGTGGTTTCAAAAGTCCTTTCAAGAGACCATTGGTCCTTTCTACAATGCCGTTAGCTTGAGGGTAGTAAGGAGTGTGAAAAGTCCGTTTAATCCCTTCACCTTTTGCCCAGTCCTGTACAACTTTGGCAGTAAAGTGAGACCCGTGATCAGATTGAATTTCTTGTGGTTTTGGGAAAGTTCCAAACCATGCCTGCAATGCTTGAACAGTATGATCTCCTGTAGCTCTTTTAAAAGCATTGGCCTGGACTAACCCAGATATCATCTCTACTCCTACCAGCCCAAAGTGTTTACTTCCTGACTTTTTAAAGGGGCCGATATAATCTACCTGCCACGCTTCCCGTAAGCCTTTACCCTTTCTTAAATGCAGAGGGTCATCTTCCAAAGGGTGTCTTTCTAGCCGTCTGCGACGTTGTTCACAGGCTGACATGCATGTTTTACACATTTCTCTGGTAACAGACCAACCACGAGCAAGGGCTTCTTTGTACAAATCTTTTGCACCTGTGCGTTGTCTTTTTACATGCAACCATTCTAAGAAGTGCTCCCAGTCCTCTGTAATTTGATCTTTTTTCACAGGACTTAGTCTTGCTAATTTGTCAGCTCTAGTGTTCCACTCTCCTGCTGGATTTCCATCTGTCTGGTGAGAGGCTACCCACTCCACGGCAAAATTCCCTGGACTTGCAATACTGAGAATTTCTTGCTACTTTTCCTTTTGCCATACTGGGATTCTGTTAACTTCACAATCCTTTTGCTGCCAAAAAGGAAGCCACTCAGTCCATCCCTTAAACACAGCATAGGAATAATCGGTGTAGATACAGACAGGAGAAGTATTCTGTGCCTCACGTTGGAAAACACTCCAAACAGCTATCAGCTTGCCAACTTGGGCACTGCCTTCCCCCTCTGTGATAATTCCTTCACCTGAGGAAGTGTGGAGGGCTACAGCCTTATGTTTCCACACCTTTCCTTCTCGCTTGGCAGAAGCATCCGTAAGCCAAGAATTTGCTGACCGTTTGGGGGAAAAAGGAGGGGCTACTTTAATGACTGAGGCAGGTTTGTCCTGGCTGCTACCCAAGTCTTCAGTTTCTTGGATTGCCAGATTTTTTACAGCTCCTTCAGTTCTTGAGAAGACGCTACAATCATGTTCAATCTGAGCATACCACTTCCTTACTGAGGTCCTCTGGGCCACCCCGTCAGGTGGGGGTGGTGCCAGTAGAGACAGCCTTAATAACTTTGAAAGGGCCTCTCAAAACAATTGGTTGTTGTTGTGCAATCTTCTCCGCTTCTAGGAGAGCTAAGCTAACCACAAACAATCCTTTCTCCCAGGTAGTGCACCTTTTTTCAGCATCTTTAAAGCCACGGGAGTAAAAACCAAGAGGCTTCGTCGGACCCTCAGGACCCCGCTGCCATATGTGTACTGACAACCCTGAGGAGACCTGAAAAGCATCTGTGGGATGAATAGGGCCCAGGGCTTGGTGAGGCTGTTGCTTCAAAAACCAACAATTTCAGTGCTTCTTCTTGGGAAGCACTCCATTCCCATTTTGTCCCTTTTCTTAACAAGTTGTAAAGAGGTCTGGCAATTATGGAAAATCTGGGATGTGTTTTCTCCGGAGCACTAATACACATCCTAAAGCATGTTGGAGATCTTTTTTGGATTCAGGCATTTTAATCTGATCTGAAGAGGTTAGGGTATCAGGTGGGATACGTGTCATACCTCCTTTCCACCAAATTCCCAACAATTTCACTTCATGTGAAGGGGTTTGGGTTTTTTCTGAGGGAATTTGCAAATCAAGGCTTTCTAAGTGGGAGGTTATTTTCTGTTGGGTATCTCTCACTTCTTCTATTTCATCTCCTCCCACAAGGGTCTCATCAGTGTGTTGATGAACAGCTAGATTGTCCGCTTTGGGTACTTTTTCGAACTCTTGGGCTAAAGCGTGATGAGCCAGGGTAGGAGAATGTTTGTACCCTTGGCGAAGCCTAGTGAAAGTGTGTTGCTGTCCTTGCCATGCGAAAGCAAAACGGTCCATATCTTCTGGCTGTAAAGGTGTCGTAAAAAACATGTCTTTGACATCTACAGGTGGCATGATTGAATGAGCCTTTTCTTGAATCAATGTTATGAATTCTGCTAGATTTGGGACTGCTGCTGTAAGAGGGTCTGTGTTAGCATTTAGCCTACGAAAATCTATTGTCAGCCTCCACTTCCCATTAGGATTTTGCACTGGCCACACCGGAGAATTGAAAGGAGAATGGGTATGAAGTATTACTCCTTGTTGTGGTAGCTCCTGTATCACTGGCTTGATACCCTCTTTGGCACCCAGGGGAAGGAGGTATTGTTTCACATTAGTTACTTTGCTGAATGGTAGGGAGGCTGCAGCTTGGAGCAGTCTGATGTTAAAATGTGGTGTGCCAAAAGACCACAGAAGACCCTCTGAGTCCTCCCACTGCCTCCTAGCAAGGGCATTCAGCCCTAATACATTGGTTGGAATATCTCCAATCACCCCATGGATGGAGAGTTGGTTTTCCTCTCCAGGCAAAGGGAGCTTGACTAAGGCCCCATTCATAGATTCTGTTTAAGTGCCCAAGGCACTTAAAACACCATATCGGTTCTTTGTTGGAACAATTCCACACCTCTGGGCATCTTTCTTTGTCAGCGCAGAAATTTGTGCCCCAGTGTCAATCAGAAAAGTTACAGGTGCCCGTTTAGGACTTGTAATAGCTGTGATCGTTATATCTCCCGTTTTATTTTTAGTGAGCATTCTCAGGTATACCTATGCTCCGTTTCTTTGCCCACTGACAAGAAACAGAGGGTCTAGTTTCCCTGGTTTTGAGGAAGAATCTGTTCTGGCTCATTGGCCGGACTTTGAGGGAGAAGTGGCTTTGACTCACTGCCCAGATTCTGAGGGAGGAGGGGTGCACTGGGTTGAAGTGACGGATTCGGTAGAAGGGGCTTTTGGCAGTGCCAGTTAGACACTACCTTACTCAACTGATCAAGGGCTAAGCCATCCATCGCATTTCTGGGGACCCCCTTTTTGATACCTAATAAGCACCAATGCTGACGGTTAGGGATCTCTGGTTACATTCTTTGGTTTTTCACTATGAGGAGCCCTAATGTACCTGACACCTTTTGTTTTTTCTGATTTTTCCTCTGGGATTTTTATCGGTCCATATTTCCTACTGTAATTAATCAGATCTTCTTCAACCTCACTCCATGTCCAAACTTTGCAATCACCGGCAGGTGAATTTGATTGTGAACCTGGCGGCTGAGAGGGGGTTGAATATGGAGTAAACCCAGGATCGGTAGACGCAGTTTGGTCACTCGGGTTTCCAAGGAATCTGTCCAACCTCTCTACAGGACCTGCAGCAGCTATGGTGTTTTGAAGGACAGCTGCTGTAGATTTGAGTGATTCTGGAAGGCCTCGAATTAAAGGGGTCATCAGTTCAGGTTTCACAGGTAATTGCGTGGGGGATTCATATCCAGGAGTTAATTTCCTTTCATGGATCATTTGCAGACAGGCGGCTTTGTGGACGCTTTCTAGAAGTTGATCAGGGGTACCAACTGTAGCGAAAGGGTCTCCCCTTTCTAAAGGATTGAGTCCCCCGGCCCAGAAAGCTGCGCGCTGAGTCAGCGACCATGTGTTACGTTTGTCTCCTGTTGTTAAGAGAACTCCATGTCCCCAGTATCCACTGGCCTCCTGTTCAGTGAATTGAATTTGGTCTCCTCCGGTGAGAGACACTTGGAAGACATATTCCGTCTCAGCTTCGTGGGGAAGCCGCCCGTACTCCTTTTTTAACTTCGCCAACTCAGGAGCAGTGTATGGTATTTGTTTAGTGGTGATATGCGGTTCAAAATCTTCATCATTGATATAATTATATTCTGTTTTAATTAGAGGTCTCATAGGAGGGCAGCAGTTTTCCCCACAATTTTTCACTAGCACTGGTTCTTCCTGGGGGTATATTTGGTTAATGTGAGGAGTTTTCTTTTCCTCTTTCTCTTTTGGTGAGTCAGCATTCTTTGAATTCTTAAAATATTCCTCCCTCAAAGCAGCCCGCAGCAAATGATTTTCATTCCTTTCTTCATCTGATTGTTCCTGTAAAATTTCCACTAGGTTTTGAAGGGAATCTGTGATTGCTTTCTCTTCACTACATCGCTTAAAGCAGTGATCTATAGCTGCTGTAAGGCATGCTCCTGAAACAGATTTAGGAGCAGATTATGGTTTTATTTTGGCCAAATTTAAACTTTGTCTCATGTTGGAATGAACATCTTCTATCAGTCACACTCTCCAAATTAAACCAGTTATTTTGAGCCCATTCTTCCCCTCCCGGAGAGGGCCGGGCATTATGTTTTGCTAGCAGAGCATAAAATGCAGCTTTATGATTTGCACTAGGGTTTTCAGTCATTTTATAAAGGGATCAAAACCACTACAGGGAGGTAAAACCTAATTACACATTGCCACACAAACAGCTTCGCCGTGTCGCCCTTCGCTTCCCTGGGTGGGTGAAGAGACCAAAATCTGCCTGGGAGATACTCCTTAAGTTACTTACGGTTGTCTCTTCCCTACACCAAGCAGTCCAAATTCACACACGCCCACCAAAACAGTTCCCCCTTTTACACTAAGAGATCTTTTTGTGAAAAATCTGAAGACAGAGCCCTCAGTTGAGTATGGGGTGCTTTTCACCTAGGCGTGTGCAGTTTGCGGGAAATTCGAGTCGCCCCCCTTGCTTTCTAGACACCGCTCACCCTTTGCGGGGTGTCGGGCTAGGTGCGGCTGGAGTGAAACGTCCTTCCCCTATTAGAGACTACACACAACCTTGCAACCCCTTCTGTCTGTCAGAAATCCTGTCCGTGATGCCAGTTTAATGTCACGATCTGCTAATAGAAGTGAGGGTCGTGATGGTTTGTTTACAGATCTCCGAGTGCAAAAGGACACAAGGGATTTCAGTTTTAATCACCTTTTCACCTTTGTTAAGTACCCACAACATGGTAATGTGATAGAGGAGAGAAAGAGAGAGAGAGAGAGAAAGAAAAACAAAGTAAAAGAGTAGAGAGGAAGAAAGGGGGGGCAATGGCTACCAACAGATGAGACGAAGTCCTCGTGCTCTGCTGCCAATAGATTTGTCTTCTTTCCGTGGGGAGATCTCATCTCAGTTATTTCAGAAAGTCCCTTTATAGCCCTTTTTCGAAACGAGGGGCAACTGGCCAAGACCGTATCGATGTTTCGTAATAACATTGCAGAACTAAAAGCTAGCCCTAACTATCACAGGTACATACCAAGCATGCCTTTCTCCTATGCTAACTATGATTTACCAAAATATGAATATCGATTTAATATCGATATCCAACTGAGATGGACAAAAACTCTTAACAGTTTAGAGTTAGAAAGTGTATGTTTTATTTTTGCGTGGGATAGCTCCCTAAGTCGCAGGCCCTGATACAAGCAAACATGATACCTTTTATTTCCACGTATTATGAATATCCAAAATACAAAATGCGTATTCATAGTGTTGACACCTCCCATTCTCCGCTTTGTATGGAAATGAGCTTACATGTCATTAAGCATGCGTAGCGTGTGATCTGAATGGAGTCGGTGGTCTTGAATTGGGTCAGTGGTCCTAAGGAAGATGAAGTAACTCATCTTCCTCACTCTGACCTTTATGCCTTTCTGAGTTTTAACAATTCTAATTACTTTAGTGACCTCTAAGTTTCTTCTTGCGTGACTTTTGGATGGGCTCCCACAAAGGGAGGAAATTGGTAATTGTCTTTATTCTATACACCTACTTATCAATGTTTCTGCTCATTATTCTAAGCACAGCTAAACAAACATGCAAATGACAGATCATCAGTTCAGACTAAGGAAAATCCAAAACGTGGACAGCATCTCCCTTCTGCTGGAAGCCTTCAAGTTCACCACTGCAGTCTGCAGCCTACACAGATCATCTGAGTATTGTAAAAGTTCTCCAAGGAAGAACAAGAACAAGGCTAATGCATGCACACAAACGCTGATCAAAAGCACTTGATGCTCTTGGACAAAAAGATGTAACCTTCACTTTTGGAAAGACAAGGTGTCTATGGTTGTCTCCACAGTACTCGTAGGAAAAAATCCCTGAAGTTTTGTAAAACCTCTTTTCAGGGCTTTGTGAACTTCATTTTTGTTAAGAATTGGGGAACACAGAGAGACCTGTCACTTTTTTTGCAGAATGCCATAGAAACTGCTACACTCACCTCAACAACAGTCCAAATAACCTTCTCTGCAAATACTGACCATATGCAGTTCTGGTTGATACAAACCCCCATTACCTAAGAAAAGGAACAACTCGGCAAGCAGTTTGCAAAGATGAACAACTTAGCACGACTGCGGCTGATGACATGCCCTGACTTTTTTTACCTTCAGCTGTGGGTGCCGTACCTTCCTACCCTCACACATGCCACTCAAAGCTGCTTGCGTGGAGCTCTCGCACCACCTATGCCAGCAACTGTGCCCAGCCGCCACTCTTCTTCAGCACCATCGCACCTACCACAAGGTAGCTGAATCAGAGGGAAAAGGAGGTCGCCAGTGGAGGGAAGTTGTTCCCCCTGACAGCTAAGCTCCAACTTTGGTGTCCCTTGTGTCCTCCCCAGGACTTGCGATAAAACGCCTCGGCGGAGCGCAGCGCTGGGCGGGAGCGGCCGGCAGAGCACCGAGCGCGCTCCCCACTCCCTCCCGCCCGCGCCGCTGCGGAGACCCCGGCTTCGCCGGAATCGGCCACGTGCTGCACGGAGGACAGCGCGGCAAAGGCGGTCGCCCCTCGTTAGCCTAGGAAGGCCGGCCTCGGATCCCCGCTCTCTCCACCGGCACGGGCAGTGCCAGCAGACTGTCGCTGCGGCCGCCGCTGGCCGAAAGCCTCGCCGCGCACCGCCCGGCCGGCCCCGCCGCTCCGCGGGGTCACACGGCACCTGCCGTGGGCGGCAGCCGAGCGACAGCAAGCAGAAGCGCTCACCGCCGCGCCACTCGCCGCCCCGCCCGGGCGCTCCTCTCCTCGCGCTACCACCATGGCGCCGGCCCGCCCCGCCTTCCCCGTCGCCTGCGGCGCAACGCGGGTGCTCCGAGCCACGCAGCACGCGTGCGGCCGGGCCCTGCCGAGCCGCAGGCGGAGCCGGGGCACGGCCCGCGCGGGAGAGCTTCCGGCGAGGCTGGGCGGGCGGCGAGCGCGGCCGAGCGTGAACGCGCCAGGCGGGGTCGGCCGGCGGCGCGATGGGGAGCTAGATGGAGGCGGCAGCACCGCGCGGCATAAAAGAGCTGATCGTCCCGCAGCCGCCCGCTCCGCAGCCCCTCGGCTGCTGTCGAGAAGGGCCCCGGCCCTGGCCGCGCCGGTGGCGAGGTGGCTCCGCAGACCTCAGGCAGCCCTGGCGGGGCAGGGGAGCAATGCGAGCAGCCCTGGCGCCGCGCAGCCGTCTGTAACGCGCGGTGGGAGCCGCCGGCAACTATTTGACACCTCCCGGGGGGCTGGGGAGGAGCACGGAGACCACGCAGCAGGTCGCTGCCGTTAGGGAAAATTAATCCACCATGCCTGAGGTTGATGTCCGAAAAGGAGACAGAGGAGTCCTGCAACATTCTTCGACTACAGGGAGAGTCCATGGGGCTTTTCCCATGGGGTCTGTCAAACGGTTGTGGGATGCAGCCCCTTTTTTATGCCAAGTTCCCGGCCACAGCACCCTCTTCCTTTTCTCCACTGGCTGAGGTATTAGGGGGATACAGACTTCCGGAACTGCCTACTCTATGCCCTCCTCTAATATGCACCCCCCTTTTGGCATCGAAAAGAAAGAAAAAGAAACCATTCCTAATTCTATTAAGTCTTTGTTGCCTTGCTCTAGGTTCAGGAATTTAACACGGCCCTGATTAATCAACAGTCTCTGATGATTAGTAACAGTTCTAGAGAACTAATCGTTTTTTCTGTTACTTCACTCCCCATAAGTTCCTAGCCTTGTCTACAGGCCGATTCACACGGTCTGTTTGTAAAGACTCATCCATCTCATTCCTTTTAATCCCTCCTCTTTTTATTTGATCTGTATTTGTCTTTACAAACCTTAATTACCATTGATTTAATTTTTTCTTCTTGAGTCTTCTGGGCTTTTGCTATTATTTGCAGTGACATCCTCTTCTGTCATTTTGTAGTCGTTTCTGGATCAGGTAGGCATGGCTGCTACCTGCTGAAAGAGCTGCACCCAGCATGGTGTCACGTATGGTCAAAAGATTAGAGTTGCTATAGCATAGAAGAGGAGAAATGGCATTCAGTTAGTGTTGGGGTCTCCCCCCCTCCCATGGAGCCCTGGGCGATGGGCCCTGGGGGGTGGACACGGGGTTTCCCTGCCCCTGGTCAGCTTCATTCCCCCTTGGTTGGTTTGTGTTCCCCGGTGTGGCCAAGGACCCTCGGGTCCCGTGACTGGGGGAGTTCCTGAGCAGAGCCCCGGCCATGGGGCTGGAGAAATAAAGACCTCTGAAACATCTACCACCAATCTGTCCATATCTACTTCTTTTCCACGGGATTCCTGGTTTGATATAGGCGTGTTACAGTAATCCCTGCTGTAACAATTTAGCCCATAGCTGGCCAGTTAGCCAGGAAAACATGTCCCATTACCATCCTTCCAACACTTGGACAGGTCCATGAGCTGAGGTTATTTCCTCTGTTATTTGTTTGACCATTTTCCGCTGTCATCTGCTTGCAAACAGCAGCTCGAGTCATTTAATTTCCCACAAACTCCTCCTTCTTCTGCTAACAGATAATCTAATACCATCCAATGTTGAAATACCGCTTTCCTCATTGAAGTGGGTTGCTCAGCAAGACGGTCAAGAGCTGTGGCTGGCTGGTTGGTAATTATTTCTGAGACAGCGTGTACCCTAATTATCTCATTCAAATGATAAATGGGTTCCCAGGCATCTGGGATGAATTCCTTAGGTTTCCAAGTGGCTGGTCCATCATGTTGCGTAACTTGTTCTGGTGGCCATTCATCTTTTCCCCGTTTTGGGGTGTTCCCTGCAGCCAAGGCTGCATCAGCTGACTGCTTTTCTCTAATTAAATCATCACAGATTTGGATTCCTAAGCGATTTCCCTGAATTTGTAGTAGCAAAAAGAACAATGGTCTAAGATATACACCATATCCCTGACCAGTTTGGAGGTAACCTGAGCTAAGCATGTTGGCCACAAATCCAATCATGTCCTTTCAAAGCCCGTGTTCCATTAGCAAAGGGGCCTTCCTACCCTTGGTCATCAATTGGTGGGTCAAAATACAGCAGGATTCCCGGGCCTAACGGTCCTCCAACAATAGCTGCCCCACCATAAGGGTCACAGCATTTGCATTTCCAAGCTCCCACACAGGGTTCCCATCTACATTTACATCTGCAAGTTGCTTGCTTGGATTTGGAGCAGAACTCACTAAAAGGCTTTGAGTTCCAATCCGCTGTTGCCATTCCCACTGATAATCACAAACAACATGTCTTCTACTTGTGGAATTTTTGTGGGGACACCTTAAAAATAGGTGGTCCAAAAAACCCCTTGTCCCTCCCCATTGCTTTACAGGCTTCCAAATGTTTTTGGTAAGAACACCTTACGCAGCTACCATTAGTGAGCTGAACAGCTCTTTGATTGCAATTGTCTTGATATTTGGAACACTGGTAAGGAGGGCAATTGTGGGTCCAAACCCAATTGTTTAAAGCCAGAGGGAAAGTCAATTGACAAACGCCTTTTCCTACATAGACCCGCCCTGTCCTGTTTAGGCAATAAGTGCCTGTTGGAGAAGAATGAAGTGGCCATGGACTTCCTTCTTTGGCCCCAAATCCCATCCTATTGTGGCCCTCACATTGACCCACCATTTAGGTTCAGCTGGGCTAGCCAACCATGGCCACTCTTCAGATCCTCCTGGCCCTCCACAGAGCCAGCAATTGCTAAGGTGAAAAACTTTTGCTACTTCTTCTGCTCAGGCTGCAAATTGATTCTCCCACTCCTGGCCTAAACTTAGCTGACCATATAAAAGTAGAACTAGTAAGGAAAATGTTTTAATAGTGTGATCTAATTAGCTAGTCTAATTTTCCCGTTGTCTTCTGCAGCACCTGTGGCAATTGAAGACACAGAAACCACTTAACATAAAAGAATCCCGCAAGTATTAGCGCCCCAGTGAGTGGAGATTCTAGAGGAGGGATGCGCATAGAGACTATTTCAGCAGGTGGTCTGTGGGTAGGCACGCAGGGCTTCCTCTGATGTCGAAGCACTGGCTACTGCTCCGGCCCACTCCTGCAGAGTGTCAGTCACAGCCTCCCGGCCTTCTCCTCCAGCTGAGATGTGCAAATCTCTGAGGCTTCAGAGACCTTGACCCGAGAGTGACGGGTCCACCTGTGTCCAGCTGTCTTCATGGCTGTTTCTGTCGTCAGTGACACTTGGAATGGGCCACGCCATTTCAGAACCACTGGCGCTTCTTTCTACTCCTTACCTAGGACTCAATCTCCTGGTTGGATGTTACAAGCAGCAAAGTCCAAAGGTGGGGCTTGTGCCAGCTGAGCTTCCTGTTGAAGGGGTTTCACAAGAAGCAGTATCCTGGCCACAGATGGTTTTAAATATACATCACTTACCTCTACTCCCCCACTAGGTTGAGACTTAGCCGGGTAATTCATAACAACGACGGAAAGGGGGAGAACGGAATCTCTCTTCTGGCTCGGGCTCTCATTCTCGCCAAAGCCAATGTCCAAAGCCCTAGCCATGGCATCTTGGTTTCTATTACCAGCTTCAAAAGGTGTTTATTTCTCTATTCATTGTTTTCTACCCGAGCCGAGCTCTGGGGGTGCCAGGGCCTATGGAGGTGCCATTGTGTTCCTAAAGAAGCCAAAACCCCTTGAAGGATCTTTCCTGTCAAATAAGTTCCCCTATCTGAGTCTATTGCTTCTACAATGCTGTATCTTGGAATGATTTGTTCCAAAAATGCCTTAATATCTGATGCTGTCGTTGCTGAAGCAGTTGGAAATGCTTCTGGCCACCTTGCTAGCTGACATACCATTACCAGAAGACATGAAGCCTTCCCACTTGGGGCATCTCAGGAAAATCCACCTGGCATCTTTGGAAGGGACCTGCAGCCCAAGGCCTCCCTCCCCTGGCAAGTTCCTTTGTAACTTGGCTGTTTGCTTTAGCACAGATCAAGCAACCTTCAACAGCTCGTTCTGCCAGTCTAAAAAGACCCCCAGCACCATACAGCATGAGGAAGGCTTCTGCCAATCCTCAGGAGGTGCAAGGACTCTCTTCACGGAGTTCTTTTAAGATTGGTAGGGCCAAAGCTTCTGGTATCTCTTGTTTGCCATCCCTTGTAAACCAAGTATTGCCTTTTTTCTCTGCCACACGGCTTTTAACTGTATCTCGAACTCCTCTGGGAGAAAAGACAGCTTCCCGGCCAGTGATGGAGTCACTGGGAGCAAAGGGGGCATCTTGGAGAGTTCTGGCAGAAGTGTTGCTTTCTGACTTTCTTCATCCACCAAAAAGGAGACAGAGGAGGCCTGTAACATTCTTCAACTACAGGGAGAGGCCATGGGGCTTTTGCCATGGAGTCTCTCAACTGATTGCGGGACTCAGCCCCCTTTTGATGCGAAGTTCCTGGCAACAGCACCCTCGGAGGTACTCGGGAATTACAGACTTCCGGAACTGCCTACTCTAGGCTCCCCTCTAATATGCACCCCCCTCTTGGTATGGAAAAGGAAGAAAACGAAACTATTCCTAATGCTATTAAGTCTTTGCTGCCTTGCTCTAGGTTCAGCAATTTAACACGGCCTTGGCTGAGCAACAGTCTCTGTCGATTAGTAACAGTTTCTAGAACTAAGACTTTCTTCTGTTACTCCCCTACCAGTAAATTCCTAGCCTTGTCTAAGGACAGATTCACACGGTCTCTTTGTAAAGACACATCTATGTTACTCCTTTCACTCCCACACCTTCTTGGCGGTGGGACGGCTCCCCCCGGCACAGCACCTGGCACAAAACCCCCCTATGCACATACACACACACCTGCACTTACCCTGCACTCCGCTGCACACACACACACACACCTCCTGCACACTAACACCCCCCTCCACATCCCTGCCATGCTACTTGCAGTTGCCCCGCCCCTGCCATCCCAGCCGGCTGGCAGCACTCACTCCTCACATGCTTCCCCATGCCTTGCGTTTCCTTGCTGCCCTCTCTGTAGCCTTCCCTCAACCTGCCTTTTCTCCCCTGCCTTGCATTGACTTGCTCACCCATCCCCCACCTGACTTCCTTTCACATTCGTCTAGGTCTGGACTCACCTTTCCTTTTCCTTCTAGGACCCTCATTGCCCTGCCTCGCCTCGCCAAGCAAGGCCACACAGAGCAGTTGGTCCTGGCCGCTTTTGTGTACCAGCAGTCCTCGAATGTACTTCTCACCTGCCTTGCCTATCCTTGCCTGGCCTTGGCAACACAACAGTTTCCTTGTCTTGCCCTGCTAGCTCTCTGGAGCCTTGCATTCCTTTGCACGTCCATGCCCCGCCCTTGACCTGCCTACTGCTTTCCTCCAAGGCCTTGGATTGCTGAGCCCTTCTTGTTTCTGCCTGGCCTTCCCATCAGTGGACTTCCCTTCCTACGGCCAGCCTTGCCTCTAACGTCTGGGCCTTCTCTTGCCTACCACTCCATTTGCTTTCCCCTCACTGCTCTGGCCTTGCTTACCTCTCCCTTGACTTGCCCACAATTGCCTGCACTTGCTTTGCAGCGCCTTGCCTGCATGGAAGGCGAGGGCAAGAGTAGTAGGCAGGGCAAAGCAAAGCCAGCAAGTTGTAGGTAGTGCAAGGCAAGGCAGCAGAGGCAAAGGAAGCAGAGCAAGGGTAGCTTAAGAAGAACTAGACAAGGTACTGAAGGCAAGGCAAGGCCAAGAGACTCGGAGTGCCTTTCCTTGCGAAGGCAAGGACATAGTGCCAGTGTTGCTGGAGCAGATGTTAAGGTAGCATGGGGAGGAATAGTCCAGCAAGACATTTCTCTTCTGGCCCCTGGGCGTGTAGGGGCAACTGTTGGATCTATTCTATACTGGAGGTGGATCAGTGGATGGATGTGTTGTATTTTGGAGGAGGGGATGCCGTTTCTTTGGAGATGGGCTTGTAGTTGCTCTCTTTGGCAAGGAAAGCAGGTTTGGATGTGCACATCAGGTGCTCTTAGGGATTTTAAAGGCTTTTCCCAAGAGGCAGAGCTCTCTCTGGCTTAGAGCTGTTGAGCTGTCCGTGGGAATGCAAAGGCCAAGCTTGTAGGCCTTTTGTCCTGGTGCCTTTAGTGTGTGAGCAGTCCGTGGTGCCGTTGTCTTTGGATGCTGACTCTGGCAGAGGGAAGGCTTAGGATGGTAGCTAGAGCTGAGAAGGAAAGTGCTGAGAACAGCGTGTGTGCTGCTAGTTTGAGGGGTGCAGTTGAAGTTGCAGGCAGCAAGATCTTCCTCAGCCCGCACTGTTTTGAGCTCTGTTTTTGCCAGATGGTTTGAAGTTGGTGGGCAGAATCTGCGAGAGGGCAAAGATTGGTTTGGGCCAAAGAGGTTTGTCTGCCTCTTGGAGTGCGGTATAAAGAAGAGTCCGCTCTTGGAAGGGGAAGATGAGGGAAATCTTTTTGTCCTGATGTGCTGTTGATTTGAGTGCAGGGACGTTTGCAACTTGCCTCTGCCCTTGGGGTGCTTTCGAGCAGCGCCAGGCGCTTGGCCTTCTTTTGCAAGTTGTCAGCGCCATCGTGTGCTTGTTTCGAGGAGCGCTGACAGTGCCGGGGAAAAAGCCAAGCGCTTCGCTGGCGCCGCCCCAAGTCGTGTGCGAGCAGTTGCTGGAAGAGCTCCGCTGTGCATCCTGCCTCTTGGAGACACAAAAGAATGTGATCCTGCGCGTAGCGGGGAAGCAAGAGGAATCTTTTCATTGTTGGCTGTGCAGGTTCTAAGCGGCAAAAGTCAAGGCAGCTGCAGCACGGCCTCTTTCTTTCAGAACCTTTTCTGTGCCATCATGAACATGCTCAACATGCAACTCGCACCCACTGAACTGCATCAAAGGTCCTGGAGAGACGCACTTTCCTTCAAGCTCTAGGTACCATCCTACCCTCCACCTCTCGCCGATCGCAAAGCCCTTCCGAACATGCAGCAGCTGCACGCAGAGAACAAGTGCTAGAAGAAGGCGTTGGCCTTCAGAGTCCCTCTGAAGTCTGTAAACTAGGCGAAACATTGCAGTGACCAGCACTTTCTTTCGCAACTATCTATAGAGCGTCATCACATTCTCTCAGAGTGGCTAAGTCCACCCTTGCAGCACAGCAGCGTTTCCGGCCACAGTTCGGACTGAGAGATGGGCCAGGTGAGAAAGCATTTGTTGACTATCCCTCGTCTCTGGAAGACTTGATACTCGCAGCGCAATCACGTCCACACACCTTCAGCGTGGCCAAGTTCAAGCAGCTAGAGCTCACAGAGACGGGAAAGTCAGGAGAGAAGCCGTTCCAAAAGTACCGTGTACTTACAGCAGCATTCAAACTGTGCACAGCACTCTACAGCACTGTAGACCGTGGCTTCTCTGACAAGACGTGCCATCCCATTGTTGACTCTTGCAGCTCGCTTGCTAGCTGCTCTCCTGAAGAAAAGAACTAGGAGAAAAAGCCAATGCTGGGCTGCACCTTCCCCTTGCCTCACGTAAAGCCACTTCAACTCCCCGCTGCACTCTCTACTTCCCCTCTCCTTGGCATCGACCACTGGGTTTTCTGCATCTCGGAGCCCAAAGGTAAGCGCCAGTGTTCCCAGGGATGCTTGGAAGAGGGAGAAGTAGTAGCACAAGTAGCTGCCGTTGAACTTCCTCCTTCTCAATGCTAACGTGAAGTCGGCAGGCAGGCGAGCGCCAGCCACGCTCCTTTCTCAGTTTGTACGCTGCGGACACGAGCCTGGTGCTCGGCGCCTTCGTTCGGCCTCTTTAGTAGCCATGTGGCGCTTTCATTCTGCCGGAGTCGAAGCGTCGTCTACTTGTGGCACAAAGAGCACCGTGCCGGCAGCCAAATGCTCCAGCCGACTGCTTCTGCCGACACACGCCTGGGCTATGCACTTTGCCTCTCAGCGACATACAGCTCTAAATGTAAAGGGAAAGATTCTCGGCTACGTCTGGCATAGAGAACAGCTTTAGTTCAACAGGCTTACCCAGTGCATGCCCCCGACGCGTGGCAACTTGTATTTGCACCACATTCCAGTCGCAGTCCTCTTTCCTTTACAGGCTGCACAACGCCGGCAGATGGCCCGTGCGCTCTGCACCTGCCTTCTCACTTCCAAGTAGCACCACGCACATTCGAGCCTTGCAGGGAGAGAAGACGCGGCTAGGCGTCTCGCCCAGAAGAACGTGGCAGGGCGAAAAGATGTTCTTCTTTTGTCTTCCTCGTCGCCCAGAGTGTGCTGCTGTGTTGAAAGTCTTGGCCAGCGAAAAGCTACACCAGCAAGTATTTCTCTCCTGATGCATTGCGCTGAGCGAGAGCTGAGGAAAATCCTTGCACAGCACACTGTGGATGCGTGCAGTATACACGCTGAAGAGCGGCACGGCTAAAAGTCATCTCTGGGCTTCAGTTCTGTCCAGAGCACAGAAGGCGAAGAACGAAGCAGCTGGGCACCGGCTGCACGTACATAGTGGAGCGAATTTCATATGTCCAGCCAAGAGCTGCTTCACAAGCAGATTCAGCTGAGAATGCTCTGGCTGCTTCACAAAGGAAGGTGCTGTGTTGCACTCCTGGACACTACCTGGCCAGAAGCAGGTTCTTACACCTTCAATGCTGCAGAGTCCATGCAGCTGGAGCTCACTCAGAAGGACGCGTCCAGCTAGAAGGCGTTCTTCAAGTACCCCCCTCTTCCAAGTAGCCTTGAAACTGAGCACAACACACTGCGGCTCGGCAGCTTCCTTCGCAGATAGACGTGCCGTCACACTATTCACTCTCGCAGCTCAGTTGCCCACTTGCAGCAGCTGCTCCCAAAGATAAAAACTCCAGAAGTAAAAGCCACTGCTGGACTGCCCTTTCCCCTTGCCTCACGTCAAGCACCAGAAACTGTCCGCTGCACTCTCGATTTCCATTCTCCGTCGCATCTACCACTGTTATCTCTGCATCTCGAAGAATAAACCCCGGCACAATTCTTTCCTGGGAAAGCTGGAAGAGAAATAGGTAGCAGCACATGTAGCTGCAAGTTTCCGACTGCTAACATGAATCCGAAAACAAGCACTCGAGGCAGCCACGCTTCCTCTTGCAGCCTGTGCGATGCCCACACCAGCTCCGTGCTCTGCCTTCGTTCTTACGCTCGTCGTAGCAGGTCGCGCTTTCGTTTTGCTGGAGACGACCCGTCGTCTACATCTCGCGCAGAGGGCACGGTGCCGGCAGCCAAATGCTGCAGGCTGCTGCTTCTGCCGAAACACGCCTGGGCTATGCAATTTCTCTCTAGCGCTAGGTAGCACAACATTCTGTCTGCGTTGTGGTCTTTATCTTTGCGGAAAGCTTCTCGGCTACGGCTCGCCCAGAGAACTGTTCCGGGACAATACATGTGTTTTATTACCCCTTCTCGCAAGAAGACTGTGGTGCTGCGTTGGAACTGTTGGCCAGTGAAAGGCTAATCCACCATGTGCTTCCCTCCTGATGCATTTTGCTGAGCGAGAGCTGAGGAAAATCCGTGCACTGCGCACTGTGGATGCGTGCAGTATACACGCAGAAGAGCGGCAAAGCTCCTAGTCATCGCACACACCAGCCCAGTGGCCTGGGGCTGCGTTCTTCTCCCTTACCGGCGCTGGACAGAACTGAAGCATTCAGCTTTGGCTCTCTTCAGTGTGTGTACTGCACGCGTCCACAGTGCGCAGTGCACGGATTTTCCTCAGCGCTACGTGCAAGTACAGCCTTTCTGCTTCGCAGAGCCCAACTGTCCGCACAAGCTCTCGCTCAGAGAAATGTGTCAGGAGAGAAGCACTTGCTGCATTAGCCTTCCGCTGGCCAACAGTTGCAACGCAGCACATAGTCTTACTGCGAGAAGGGGTAAGAAAACGCACGCTTTCAGCACAGCAGCACAATCTGGGCGACGAGGAGGACAAAAGAAGACCATCTTTTCGTCTTTGCACGATTTTCTCTGCCACACATCTATCCACGTCTTTGCTCCCTGCAAGGCTCGAATGTGCGCGGTGCTACTTGGAAGTGAGAAGGCAGGTGCAGAGAAGCACTGCCATCTGCCGGCGCTGTGCAGGCTGTAAAGGAAAGAAAGACTACCCCTGGAATGTGGTGCAAATACAAGTTCCCACGCGTCGGGGTAAGCGCCGGGTAAACCCGTTGAACTAGAGCTGTTCTCGGTGCCAGACGTAGCTGAGACTCTTTCCCTTTACATTCAGGCTACAAAGCAAAGAGAATGTGGTGCTACCAAGGGCAGCGAAGGAAAGTGCACAGCCCAGGTGTGTTTCGGAAGAGACAGCAACCTGGAGCGTTTCTCTGGAGGGTTTCTCTGCCGGCGTGCCCTCTGTGCGACAAGATGACGACGGTTCGACGCCGGCAGAATGAAAAGAACGAAATGGTACGAAGAGCATAAGAATGAAGGCAGAAGCACGGAGCTGGTGTGTGCATAGCACAGGCTGCAAGAGGAAGCGTGGCTGCCACTCGCTTGTTTTCAGATTCGAATTAGCAGTTGAAAACAGAAAGTTCAACTTGCAGCTACATGTGCTGCTAACTATTTCTCTTCCAGCTTTCCCAGGAAAGAATTGTGCCGGGGTTTATGCTTCGAGATGCAGACATTACAGTGGTAGATGCGACGGAGAATGGGAATAGAGAGTGCAGCGGACAGTTTCTGGTGCTTGACGTGAGGCAAGGGGAAAGGGCAGTCCAGCAGTGGCTTTTACTTCTGGAGTTTTTATCTTTGGGAGCAGCTGCTGCAAGTGGGCAACGGAGCTGCGAGAGTGAATAGTGTGAGAGAAGAAAGCTGCCGAGCCGCAGTGTGTTGTGCTCAGTTTCAAGGCTACTTGGAAGAGGGGGGTACTTGAAGAACGCCTTCCAGCTGGACGAGTCCTTCTGGGGGTGCTCGAGCTGCATGGACTCTGCAGCATTGAAGGTGTAAGAACCTGCTTCTGACCAGGTAGTGTCCAGGAGTGCAACACAGCACCTTCCTTTGTGAAGCAGCCAGAGCATTCTCAGCTGAATCTGCTTGTGAAGCAGCTCTTGGCTGGACATGTGAAATTCGCTCCACTGAGTACATGCAGCCGGTGCCCAGCTGCTTCGTTCTTCGCCTTCTGCTGTCTGGACAGAACTGAAGCCCAGCGATGCCTTTGAGCTTTGCCGCTCTTCAGCGCGAACACTGCACGCGGCCATAGTGCGCTCTGCACGGATTTTCCTCAGCTCGACGTGCAATCATTTCCTTGCTGTTTCACAGGGTCCAAATTGTCCGCGTAGCTCTCGCTCAGCGAAATGCGTCAGGAGAGAAACACTTGCTGGAGTAGCTTTTCACTGGCCAAGACTTTCAACACAGCAGCACAATTCGGGCAAGAAGAAAGAGAAAGGAAGAATATATTTTCCCCCTGCCACGTTCTTCTGTGCGAGACGCCTATCCGCGTCTTCTCTCCCTGCAAGGCTCTGATTGCGCGGTGCTACTTGGAAGTGAGAAGGCAGGTGCAGAGCGCACCGCGATCTGACGGCGCTGTGCAGCCTGTAAAGGAAAGAGGACTGCGACTGGAATGTGGTGCAAATACAAGTTCCCACGCGTTGGGGACAAGCTCCGGTTAAGCCGGTTAAAATAAAGCTGTTCTCTGTGCCAGACGTAGCCGAGAATCTTTCCGTAAAGATGTTGGCTACAAAGCAAAGAGAATGTGGTGTTACTTCAGCGCTAGAGAGAAATTGCATAGCCCAGGCGTGTTTCGGCAGAAGCAGCAGCCTGCAGCATCTGGCTGCCGGCACCATGCTCTCTGGGCGAGAAGTAGACGACGGGTCGTCTCCAGCAAAACGAAAGCGCGACCTGCTACGAAGGGCGTAAGAACGAAGGCAGAGCACGGAGCTGGTGTGTGCATCGCACAGGCTGCAAGAGGAAGCGTGGCTGCCTCGAGTGCTTGTTTTCGGATTCACGTTAGCAGCTCGAAACTTAAAGTTCAACTTGCAGCTACCTGTGCTGCTACCTATTCCTCTTCCAGCTTTGCCCTGCAAACAATTGCGGTTAGGTTTATGCTTCGCCATACGGCGGAGAAAGGAGAGTGCAGCGGACAGTTTCAGGTGCTTCACGTGAGGCAAGGGGAAAGGGCAGCCCAGCAGTGGCTTTTACTTCTGGAGTTTTTATCTTTGGGAGCAGCTGCTGCAAGTGGGCAACTGAGCTGCGAGAGTGAATAGTGTGACGGCACGTCTATCTGAGAAGGAAGCTGCCGAGCCGCAGTGTGTTGTGCTCAGTTTCAAGGCTACTTGGAAGAGGGTGGTACTTGAGGAGCGCCTTCCAGCTGGACGCGTCCTTCTGGGGGTGCTCCAGCTGCATGGACTCTGCAGCACTGAAGGTGTAAGAAACTGCTTCTTGCCAGGTAGTGTCCAGGAGTGCAACACAGCACCTACCTTTGTGAAGCAGCCAGAGCATTCTCAGCTGAATCTGCTTGTGAAGCAGCTCTTGGCTGGACATGTGAAATTCGCTCCACTGAGTACATGCAGCCGGTGCTCAGCTGCTTCGTTCTTCTCCTTCTGCGGTCTGGTCAGAACTGAAGCCCAGCGATGACTTTTAGCCGTGCCGCTCTTCAGCGTGTGTACTGCACGCATCCACAGTGTGCTGTGCAAGGATTTTCCTCAGCTCTCGCTCAGCGCAATGCATCAGGAGAGAAATACTTGCTGGTGTAGCTTTTCGCTGGCCAAGACTTTCAACACAGCAGCACAATTCGGGCAAGAAGAAAGAGAAAGGAAGAATATATTTTCCCCCTGCCACGTTCTTCTGTGCGAGACGCCTATCCGCGTCTTCTCTCCCTGCAAGGCTCTGATTGCGCGGTGCTACTTGGAAGTGAGAAGGCAGGTGCAGAGCGCACCGCGATCTGACGGCGCTGTGCAGCCTGTAAAGGAAAGAGGACTGCGACTGGAATGTGGTGCAAATACAAGTTCCCACGCGTTGGGGACAAGCTCCGGTTAAGCCGGTTAAAATAAAGCTGTTCTCTGTGCCAGACGTAGCCGAGAATCTTTCCGTAAAGATGCTGGCTACAAAGCAAAGAGAATGTGGTGTTACTTCAGCGCTAGAGAGAAATTGCATAGCCCAGGCGTGTTTCGGCAGAAGCAGCAGCCTGCAGCATCTGGCTGCCGGCACCATGCTCTCTGGGCGAGAAGTAGACGACGGGTCGTCTCCAGCAAAACGAAAGCGCGACCTGCTACGAAGGGCGTAAGAACGAAGGCAGAGCACGGAGCTGGTGTGTGCATCGCACAGGCTGCAAGAGGAAGCGTGGCTGCCTCGAGTGCTTGTTTTCGGATTCACGTTAGCAGCTCGAAACTTAAAGTTCAACTTGCAGCTACCTGTGCTGCTACCTATTCCTCTTCCAGCTTTGCCCTGCAAACAATTGCGGTTAGGTTTATGCTTCGCCATACGGCGGAGAAAGGAGAGTGCAGCGGACAGTTTCTGGTGCTTCACGTGAGGCAAGGGGAAAGGGCAGCCCAGCAGTGGCTTTTCCTTCTGGAGTTTTTATCTTTGGGAGCAGCTGCTGCAAGTGGGCAACTGAGCTGCGAGAGTGAATAGTGTGACGGCACGTCTATCTGAGAAGGAAGCTGCCGAGCCGCAGTGTGTTGTGCTCAGTTTCAAGGCTACTTGGAAGAGGGGGGTACTTGAAGAACGCCTTCTAGCTGGACGCGTCCTTCTGGGTGAGCTCCAGCTGCATGGACTCTGCAGCATTGAAGGTGTAAGAACCTGCTACTGGCCAGGTAGTGTCCAGGAGTGCAACACAGCACCTTCCTTTGTGAAGCAGCCAGAGCATTCTCAGCTGAATCTGCTTGTGAAGCAGCTCTTGGCTGGACATGTGAAATTCGCTCCACTATGTACGTGCAGCAGGTGCCCAGCTGCTTCGTTCTTCGCCTTCTGCGCTCTGGACAGAACTGAAGCCCAGCGATGACTTTTAGCCGTGCCGCTCTTCAGCGTGTGTACTGCACGCATCCACAGTGTGCTGTGCAAGGATTTTCCTCAGCTCTCGCTCAGCGCAATGCATCAGGAGAGAAACACTTGCTGGTGTAGCTTTTCGCTGGCCAAGACTTTCAACACAGCAGCACACTCTGGGCGACGAGGAAGACAAAAGAAGAACACCTTTTCGCCCTGCCACGTTCTTCTGGGCGAGAGGCCTAGCCGCGTCTTCTCTCCCTGCAAGGCTCGAATGTGCGCGGTGCTACTTGGAAGTGAGAAGGCAGGTGCAGAGAAGCACTGCCATCTGCCGGCGTTGTGCAGCCTGTAAAGGAAAGAGGACTGCCACTGGAATGTGGTGCAAATACAAGTTGCCACGCGTCGGGGCAAGCTCCGGCTAAGCCGGTTAAAATAAAGCTGTTCCCTGTGCCAGACGTAGCCGAGAATCTTTCCGTAAAGATGCTGGCTACAAAGCAAAGAGAATGTTTCACTACTTCAGCGCTAGAGAGAAATTGCATAGCCCAAGGTGTGTTTCGGCAGAAGCAGCAGCCTGCAGCATTTGGCTGCCGGCACCGTGCTCTCTGGGCGAGAAGTAGACGACGGTTCGTCTCCAGCAAAACGAAAGCGCGACCTGCTACGAAGGGCGTAAGAATGAAGGCAGAGCACGGAGCTGGTGTGTGCATCGCACAGGCTGCAAGAGGAAGCGTGGCTGCCTCGAGTGCTTGTTTTCGGATTCACGTTAGCAGCTCGAAACTTAAAGTTCAACTTGCAGCTACTTGTGCTGCTACCTATTTCTCTTCCAGCTTTGCCCTGGAAAGAATTGTGCCGGGGTTTATTCTTCGAGATGCAGAGATAACAGTGGTAGATGCGACGGAGAATGGAAATAGAGAGTGCATCGGACAGTTTCTGGTGCTTGACGTGAGGCAAGGGGAAAGGGCAGTCCAGCAGTGGCTTTTACTTCTGGAGTTTTTATCTTTGGGAGCAGCTGCTGCAAGTGGGCAACTGAGCTGCGAGAGTGAATAGTGTGACGGCACGTCTATCTGAGAAGGAAGCTGCCGAGCCGCAGTGTGTTGTGCTCAGTTTCAAGGCTACTTGGAAGAGGGTGGTACTTGAGGAGCGCCTTCCAGCTGGACGCGTCCTTCTGGGGGTGCTCCAGCTGCATGGACTCTGCAGCACTGAAGGTGTAAGAAACTGCTTCTTGCCAGGTAGTGTCCAGGAGTGCAACACAGCACCTTCCTTTGTGAAGCAGCCAGAGCATTCTCAGCTGAATCTGCTTGTGAAGCAGCTCTTGGCTGGACATGTGAAATTCGCTCCACTGAGTACATGCAGCCGGTGCTCAGCTGCTTCGTTCTTCTCCTTCTGCGGTCTGGTCAGAACTGAAGCCCAGCGATGACTTTTAGCCGTGCCGCTCTTCAGCGTGTGTACTGCACGCATCCACAGTGTGCTGTGCAAGGATTTTCCTCAGCTCTCGCTCAGCGCAATGCATCAGGAGAGAAACACTTGCTGGTGTAGCTTTTCGCTGGCCAAGACTTTCAACACAGCAGCACGCTCTGGGCGACGAGGAAGACAAAAGAAGAACATCTTTTCGCCCTGCCACGTTCTTCTGTGCGAGACGCCTATCCGCGTCTTCTCTCCCTGCAAGGCTCTAATGTGCGCGGTGCTACTTGGAAGTGAGAAGGCAGGTGCAGAGCGCACGGGCGATCTGCCGGCGCTGTGCAGCCTGTAAAGGAAAGAGGACTGCGACTGGAATGTGGTGCAAATACAGGTTTCCACGCGTCCGGGGGCATGCTCTGGGTAAGCCCGTTGAACTAAAGCTGTTCTCTGTGCCAGACGTAGCCGAGAATCTTTCCCTTTACATTTAGAGCGAATGTGCTGCTGTATGTCGCTGAGAGGCAAAGTGCATAGCCCAGGCGTGTGTCGGCAGAAGCAGTCGGCTGGAGCATTTGGCTGCCGGCACGGTGCTCTTTGTGCCACAAGTAGACGACGCTTCGACTCCGGCAGAATGAAAGCGCGACATGGCTACTAAAGAGGCCGAACGAAGGCGCCGAGCACCGGGCTCGTGTCCGCAGCGTCCAAACTGAGAAAGGAGCGTGGCTGGCGCTCGCCTGCCTGCCGACTTCACGTTAGCATTGAGAAGGAGGAAGTTCAACGGCAGCTACTTGTGCTACTACTTCTCCCTCTTCCAAGCATCCCTGGGAACACTGGCGCTTACCTTTGGGCTCCGAGATGCAGAAAACCCAGTGGTCGATGCCAAGGAGAGGGGAAGTAGAGAGTGCAGCGGGGAGTTGAAGTGGCTTTACGTGAGGCAAGGGGAAGGTGCAGCCCAGCATTGGCTTTTCCTCCTAGTTCTTTTCTTCAGGAGAGCAGCTAGCAAGCGAGCTGCGAGAGCCAACAATGGGATGGCACGTCTTGTCAGAGAAGCCACGGTCTACAGTGCTGTAGAGTGCTGTGCACAGTTTGAATGCTGCCCTAAGTACACGGTACTTTTGGAACGGCTTCTCCCCTGACTCTCCCGTCTCTGTGAGCTCTAGCTGCTTGAACTTGGCCACACTGAAGGTGTGTGGACGTGATTGCGCTGCGAGTATCAAGTCTTCCAGAGACGAGGGATAGTCAACAAATGCTTTCTCACCTGGCCCATCTCTCAGTCCGAACTGTGGCCGGAAACGCTGCTGTGCTGCAAGGGTGGACTTAGCCACTCTGAGAGAATGTGATGACGCTCTGTAGATAGTTGCGAAAGAAAGTGCTGGTCACTGCAATGTTTCGCCTAGTTTACAGACTTTAGAGGGACTCTGAAGGCCAACGCCTTCTTCTAGCACTTGTCCTCTGCGTGCAGCTGCTGGATGTTCGGAAGGGCTTTGGGATCGGCGAGAGGTGGAGGGTAGGATGGTAGCTAGAGCTTGAAGGAAAGTGCGTCTCTCCAGGACCTTTGATGCAGTTCAGTGGGTGCGAGTTGCATGTTGAGCATGTTCATGATGGCACAGAAAAGGTTCTGAAAGATAGAGGCCGTGCTGGAGCTGCCTTGACTTTTGCCGCTTAGTAACTGCACAGCCAACAATGAAAAGATTCCTCTTGCTTCCCCGCTACGCGCAGGATCACATTCTTTTGTGTCTCCAAGAGGCAGGATGCACAGCGGAGCTCTTCCAGCAACTGCTCGCACACGACTGGGGCCGCGACGGCGAAGCGCTTGGCTTTTTCCCCGGCACTGTCAGCGCTCCTCGAAACAAGCACACGATGGCGCTGACGACTTGCAAAAGAAGGCCAAGCGCCTGGCGCTGCTCGAAAGCACCCCAAGGGCAGAGGCAAGTTGCAAACGTCCCTGCACTCAAATCAACAGCACATCAGGACAAAAAGATTTCCCTCATCTTCCCCTTCCAAGAGCGGACTCTTCTTTCTACCGCAGTCCAAGAAGCAGACAAACCTCTTTGGCCCAAACCAATCTTTGCCCTCTCGCAGATTCTGCCCACCAACTTGAAACCATCTGGCAAAAACAGAGCTCAAAACAGTGCGGGCTGAGGAAGATCTTGCTGCCTGCAACTTCAACTGCACCCCTCAAACTAGCAGCACACACGCTGTTCTCAGCACTTTCCTTCTCAGCTCTAGCTACCATCCTAAGCCTTCCCTCTGCCAGGGTCAGCATCCAAAGACAACGGCACCACGGACTGCTCACACACTAAAGGCACCAGGACAAAAGGCTCACAAGCTTGGCCTTTGCATTCCCACGGACAGCTCAACAGCTCTAAGCCAGAGAGAGCTCTGCCTCTTGGGAAAAGCCTTTAAAATCCCTAAGAGCACCTGATGTGCATATCCAAACCTGCTTTCCTTGCCAAAGAGAGCAACTACAAGCCCATCTCCAAAGAAACGGCATCCCCTCCTCCAAAATACAACACATCCATCCACTGATCCACCTCCAGTATTGAATAGATCCAACAATTGCCCCTACACGCCCAGGGGCCAGAAGAGAAATGTCTTGCTGGACTATTCCTCCCCATGCTACCTTAACATCTGCTCCAGCAACACTGGCACTATGTCCTTGCCTTCGCAAGGAAAGGCACTCCGAGTCTCTTGGCCTTGCCTTGCCTTCAGTACCTTGTCTAGTTCTTCTTAAGCTACCCTTGCTCTGCTTCCTTTGCCTCTGCTGCCTTGCCTTGCACTACCTACAACTTGCTGGCTTTGCTTTGCCCTGCCTACCACTCTTGCCCTCGCCTTCCATGCAGGCAAGGCGCTGCAAAGCAAGTGCAGGCAATTGTGGGCAAGTCAAGGGAGAGGTAAGCAAGGCCAGAGCAGTGAGGGGAAAGCAAATGGAGTGGTAGGCAAGAGAAGGCCCAGACGTTAGAGGCAAGGCTGGCCGTAGGAAGGGTAGTCCACTGATGGGTAGGCCAGGCAGAAACAAGAAGGGCTCGGCAATCCAAGGCCTTGGAGGAAAGCAGTAGGCAGGTCAAGGGCGGGGCATGGACGTGCAAAGGAATGCAAGGCTCCAGAGAGCTAGCAGGGCAAGGCAAGGAAACTGTTGTGTTGCCAAGGCAAGGCAAGGATAGGCAAGGCAGGTGAGAAGTACATTCGAGGACTGCTGGTACACAAAAGCGGCCAGGACCAACTGCTCTGTGTGGCCTTGCTTGGCGAGGCGAGGCAGGGCAATGAGGGTCCTAGAAGGAAAAGGAAAGGTGAGGCCAGACCTAGACGAATTTGAAAGGAAGTCAGGTGGGGGATGGGTGAGCAAGTCAATGCAAGGCAGGGGAGAAAAGGCAGGTTGAGGGAAGGCTACAGAGAGGGCAGCAAGGAAATGCAAGGCATGGGGAAGCACGTGAGGAGTGAGTGCTGCCAGCCGGCCGGGATGGCAGGGGCGGGGCCACTGCAAGTAGCATGGCGGGGATGTGGAGGGGGGTGTTAGTGTGCGGGAGGTGGGGGTGTGTGTGTGCAGCGGAGTGCAGGGTAAGTGCAGGTGTGTGTGTATGTGCATAGGGGGGTTTTGTGCCAGGTGCTGTGCCGGGGGGAGCCGTCCCACCGCCAAGAAGGTGTGGGAGTGAAAGGAGTAACATAGATGTGTCTTTACAAAGAGACCGTGTGAATCTGTCCTTAGACAAGGCTAGGAATTTACTGGTAGGGGAGTAACAGAAGAAAGTCTTAGTTCTAGAAACTGTTACTAATCGACAGAGACTGTTGCTCAGCCAAGGCCGTGTTAAATTGCTGAACCTAGAGCAAGGCAGCAAAGACTTCATAGCATTAGGAATAGTTTCGTTTTCTTCCTTTTCCATACCAAGAGGGGGGTGCATATTAGAGGGGAGCCTAGAGTAGGCAGTTCCGGAAGTCTGTAATTCCCGAGTACCTCCGAGGGTGCTGTTGCCAGGAACTTCGCATCAAAAGGGGGCTGAGTCCCGCAATCAGTTGAGAGACTCCATGGCAAAAGCCCCATGGCCTCTCCCTGTAGTTGAAGAATGTTACAGGCCTCCTCTGTCTCCTTTTTGGTGGATGAAGAAAGTCAGAAAGCAACACTTCTGCCAGAACTCTCCAAGATGCCCCCTTTGCTCCCAGTGACTCCATCACTGGCCGGGAAGCTGTCTTTTCTCCCAGAGGAGTTCGAGATACAGTTAAAAGCCGTGTGGCAGAGAAAAAAGGCAATACTTGGTTTACAAGGGATGGCAAACAAGAGATACCAGAAGCTTTGGCCCTACCAATCTTAAAAGAACTCCGTGAAGAGAGTCCTTGCACCTCCTGAGGATTGGCAGAAGCCTTCCTCATGCTGGATGGTGCTGGGGGTCTTTTTAGACTGGCAGAACGAGCTGTTGAAGGTTGCTTGATCTGTGCTAAAGCAAACAGCCAAGTTACAAAGGAACTTGCCAGGGGAGGGAGGCCTTGGGCTGCAGGTCCCTTCCAAAGATGCCAGGTGGATTTTCCTGAGATGCCCCAAGTGGGAAGGCTTCATGTCTTCTGGTAATGGTATGTCAGCTAGCAAGGTGGCCAGAAGCATTTCCAACTGCTTCAGCAACGACAGCATCAGGTATTAAGGCATTTTGGAACAAATCATTCCAAGATACAGCATGGTAGAAGCAATAGACTCAGATAGGGGAACTCATTTGACAGGAAAGATCCTTCAAGGGGTTTTGGCTTCTTTAGGAACACAATGGCACCTCCATAGGCCCTGGCACCCCCAGAGCTCGGCTCGGGTAGAAAACAATGAATAGAGAAATAAACACCTTTTGAAGCTGGTAATAGAAACCAAGATGCCATGGCTAGGGCTTTGGACATTGGCTTTGGCGAGAATGAGAGCCCGAGCCAGAAGAGAGATTCCGTTCTCCCCCTTTCCGTCGTTGTTATGAATTACCCGGCTAAGTCTCAACCTAGTGGGGGAGTAGAGGTAAGTGATGTATATTTAAAACCATCTGTGGCCAGGATACTGCTTCTTGTGAAACCCCTTCAACAGGAAGCTCAGCTGGCACAAGCCCCACCTTTGGACTTTGCTGCTTGTAACATCCAACCAGGAGATTGAGTCCTAGGTAAGGAGTAGAAAGAAGCGCCAGTGGTTCTGAAATGGCGTGGCCCATTCCAAGTGTCACTGACGACAGAAACAGCCATGAAGACAGCTGGACACAGGTGGACCTGTCACTCTCGGGTCAAGGTCTCTGAAGCCTCAGAGATTTGCACATCTCAGCTGGAGGAGAAGGCCGGGAGGCTGTGACTGACACTCTGCAGGAGTGGGCCGGAGCAGTAGCCAGTGCTTCGACATCAGAGGAAGCCCTGCGTGCCTACCCACAGACCACCTGCTGAAATAGTCTCTATGGGTATCCCTCCTCTAGAATCTCCACTCACTGGGGCGCTAATACTTGCGGGATTCTTTTATGTTAAGTGGTTTCTGTGTCTTCAATTGCCACAGGTGCTGCAGAAGACAACGGGGAAATTAGACTAGCTAATTAGATCACACTATTAAAACATTTTCCTTAATAACTCTACTTTTATATGGTCAGCTAAGTTTAGGCCAGGAGTGGGAGAATCAATTTGCAGCCTTAGCAGAAGAAGTAGCAAAAGTTTTTAACCTTAGCAATTGCTGGCTCTGTGGAGGGCCAGGAGGATCTGAAGAGTGGCCATGGTTGGCTAGCCCAGCTGAACCTAAGTGGTGGCTCAACACCTGACATGAGGTCCATACTAGGACGGGATTTTGGGCCAAAGAAGGAAGTCCATGGCTATAGGAGAAGGTTCCACGAAGGATGTCTGGACTTCAGGTGGCTCTCTTGAAAGCTGTTTATTGCATAGGCAAAGTTCCAGCATTTCAGGGAGTGGCTATCCAGAGCCAGCCCTAGAGCTGCCAGCTCCAGCTGTAGGCATACCTGAAGCCGCTTGCTGTTCAAGTTACAGAGCATTCTATACTTTTCTTTGCAGAGTATCTTAGCACGTAACAACCAATAAGCACCATACACAATACCTTGACATTGGCCTATAGCCTATCATAGCTACTACCATCACCATATTATAGTCATTATTATCCAATCACAAGAGTAAGTTACAATTTAAGCTTCCAGTGGAAAATTCTTAGACCTTTCTTCTTCTTGCTACATCAACATTTCTTGTTTGCCTGCCATATCTTTCTTTTTGGGAAAGACACCTTTTCTATTCACTTATGCTCTTCTTGAGACTTACTTACTTGGTGAAAAACATGTCTTTGTTTGTAATCACATACCTTTGTCCTGCTCCTAAAAATCTCCTTCCAACTCATCTCCAACCTTTGCCTTCTCAGTTACTCAGCGATCACTGTTTCAGCAAAACATCTTTTCTTCTATATCAAAACTTGCTTTCATTTCTACCTCATCCCCAGCTTCTACATTCTCACACCTTGCTGCCAAGCCTACATACCTGTGAAACTTTCTTACCAAACTTTCATCCTCCCCAACACATGGCCACTTCATTCTTCTCCAACAGGCACTTATTGCCTAAACAGGACAGGGCGGGTCTATGTCGGAAAAGGCGTTTGTCAATTGACTTTCCCTCTGGCTTTAAACAATTGGGTTTGGACCCACAGTTGCCCTCCTTACAATTGTTCCAAATATCAAGACAATTGCAATCAAAGAGCTGTTCAGCTCACTAATGGTAGCTGCGTAAGGTGTTCTTACCACACTTACCAAAAACATTTGGAAGCCTGTAAAGCAATGGGGAGGGACAAGGGGTTTTTTGGACCACCTATTTTTAAGCTGTCCCCACAAAAATTCCACAAGTAGAAGACATGTTGTTTGTGATTATCAGTGGGAATGGCAACAGCGGATTGGAACTCAAAGCCTTTTAGTGAGTTCTGCTCCAAATCCAAGCAAGCAACTTGCAGATGTAAATGTAGATGGGAACCCTGTGTGGGAGCTTGGAAATGCAAATGCTGTGACCCTTATGGTGGGGCAGCTATTGTTGGAGGACCGTTAGGCCCGGGAATCCTGCTGTATTTTGACCCACCAATTGATGACCAAGGGTAGAAAGGCCCCTTTGCTAATGGAACACGGGCTTTGAAAGGACATGATTGGATTTGTGGCCAACATGCTTAGCTCAGGTTACCTCCAAACTGGTCAGGGATATGGTATATCCCTGGGGTATATTAGACCGTTGTTCTTTTTGCTACTACAAAGTCAGGGAAATCGCTTAGGAATCAAAATCTGTGATGATTTAATTAGAGAAAAGCAGTCAGCTGATGCAGCCTTGGCTGCAGGGAGCACCCCAAAACGGGGAAAAGATGAATGGCCACCAGAACAAGTTACGCAACATGATGGACCAGCCACTTGGAAACCTAAGGAATTCATCCCAGATGCCTGGGAACCCATTTATCATTTGAATGAGATAATTAGGGTACACGCTGTCTCAGAAATAATTACCAACCAGCCAGCCACAGCTCTTGACCGTCTTGCTGAGCAACCCACTTCAATGAGGAAAGTGGCATTTTCAACATTGGATGGTATTAGATTATCTGTTAGCAGAAGAAGGAGGAGTTTGTGGGAAATTAAATGACTCGAGCTGCTGTTTGCAAGCAGATGACAGCGGAAAAGTGGTCAAATAACAGAGGAAATAACCTCAGCTCATGGACCTGTCCAAGTGTTGAAAAGATGGTAATGGGACATATTTTCATGGTTAACTGGCCAGCTATGGGCTAAATGAATACCATTTCTCCTCTTCTATGCTATAGCAACTCTAATCTTTTGACCATGCGTGACACCATGCTGGGTGCAGCTCTTTCAGCAGGTGGTCAAGGGGATGCTGCTAGCAGCCATGCCTACCTGATCCAGAAATGACTACAAAAGGACAGAAGAGGATGTCACTGCAAATAATAGCAAAAGCCCAGAAGACTCAAGAAGAAAAAATTAAATCAATGGTAATTAAGGTTTGTAAAGACAACTACAGATTAAATAAAAAAAGGAGGGATTAAAAGGAATGAGATGGATGAGTCTTTACAAACAGACCGTGTGAATTGGCCTGTAGACAAGGCTAGGAACTTACGGGAAGTGAAGTAACAGAAGAAAGTATTAGTTCTCTAGAACTGTTACTAATCATCAGAGACTGTTGATTAATCAAGGCCGTGTTAAATTCCTGAACCTAGAGCAAGGCAACAAAGACTTAATAGCATTAGAAATGTTTTTTTTTCTTCCTTTTCGATGCCAAAAGGGGGGTGCATATTAGAGGGGGACATAGAGTAGGCAGTTCTGGAAGTCTGTATCTCCCGAATACCTCAGCCAGTGGGGAAAAGGAAGAGGGTGCTGTGGCTGGGAACTTGACATCAAAAGGGGGCTGCATCCCGCAACCGTTTGACAGACCCCATGGGAAAAGCCCCAGGGACTCTCCCTGTAGTCGAAGAATGTTGCAGGACTCCTCTGTCTCCTTTTCGGACATCAACCTCAGGCATGGTGGATTAATTTTCCCTAACGGCAGCGACCTGCTGCGTGGTCTCCGTGCTCCTCCCCAGCCCCCCGGGAGGTGTCAAATAGTTGCCGGCGGCTCCCACCGCGCGTTACAGACGGCTGCGCGGCGCCGGGGCTGCTCGCAGTGCTCCCCTGCCCCGCCAGGGCTGCCTGAGGTCTGCGGAGCCACCTCGCCACCGGCGCGGCCAGGGCCGGGGCCCTTCTCGACAGCAGCCGAGGGGCTGCGGAGCGGGCGGCTGCGGGACGATCAGCTCTTTTATGCCGCGCGGTGCTGCCGCCTCCATCTAGCTCCCCATCGCGCCGCCGGCCGACCCCGCCTGGCGCGTTCACGCTCGGCCGCGCTCGCCGCCCGCCCAGCCTCGCCGGAAGCTCTCCCGCGCGGGCCGTGCCCCGGCTCCGCCTGCGGCTCGGCAGGGCCCGGCCGCACGCGTGCTGCGTGGCTCGGAGCACCCGCGTTGCGCCGCAGGCGACGGGGAAGGCGGGGCGGGCCGGCGCCATGGTGGTAGCGCGAGGAGAGGAGCGCCCGGGCGGGGCGGCGAGTGGCGCGGCGGTGAGCGCTTCTGCTTGCTGTCGCTCGGCTGCCGCCCACGGCAGGTGCCGTGTGACCCCGCGGAGCGGCGGGGCCGGCCGGGCGGTGCGCGGCGAGGCTTTCGGCCAGCGGCGGCCGCAGCGACAGTCTGCTGGCACTGCCCGTGCCGGTGGAGAGAGCGGGGATCCGAGGCCGGCCTTCCTAGGGTAACGAGGGGCGACCGCCTTTGCCGCGCTGCCCTCCGTGCAGCACGTGGCCGATTCCGGCGAAGCCGGGGTCTCCGCAGCGGCGCTGGCGGGAGGGAGTGGGGAGCGCGCTCGGTGCTCTGCCGGCCGCTCCCGCCCAGCGCTGCGCTCCGCCGAGGCGTTTTCCCGCAAGTCCTGGGGAGGACATAAGGGACCCCGGAGTTGGAGCTTAGCTGTCAGGGGGAACAACTTCCCTCCATTGGCGACCTCCTTTTCCCTCTGATTCAGCTACCTTGTGGTAGGTGCGATGGTGCTGAAGAAGGGTGGCGGCTGGGCACAGTTGCTGGCATAGGTGGTGCGAGAGCTCCACGCAAGCAGCTTGGAGTGGCATGTGTGAGGGTAGGCAGGTACGGCACCCACAGCTGAAGGTAAAAAAAGTCAGGGCATGTCATCAGCCGCAATCGTGCTAAGTTGTTCATCTTTGCAAACTGCTTGCCGAGTTGTTCCTTTTCTTAGGTAATGGGGGTTTGTATCAACCAGAACTGCATATGGTCAGTATTTGCAGAGAAGGTTACGTGAACTGTTGTTGAAGTGAGTGTAGCAGTTTCTATGGCATTCTGCAAAAAAAGTGACAGGTCTCTCTGTGTTCCCCAATTCTTAACAAAAATGAAGTTCACAAAGCCCTGAAAAGAGGTTTTACAAAACTTCAGGGATTTTTTCCTACGAGTACTGTGGAGACAACCATAGTCACCTTGTCTTTCCAAAAGTGAAGGTTACATCTTTTTGTCCAAGAGCATCAAGTGCTTTTGATCAGCGTTTGTGTGCATGCATTAGCCTTGTTCTTGTTCTTCCTTGGAGAACTTTTACAATCCTCAGATGATCTGTGTAGGCTGCAGACTGCAGTGGTGAACTTGAAGGCTTCCAGCAGAAGGGAGATGCTGTCCACGTTTTGGATTTTCCTTAGTCTGAACCTTCAATGTCCAAGGCTTCACTTTTCAAGCAGTTGGAAGAGCTCCAAATGAAGATATGAACAGGTCTTAATTGACCTTGTCACCGCCTCAGTTGGTCAGGTAATGCTGCGCACTGGATTTAATTGCCTAGTGCAAGATGTGCTAAAAATATGTAAGAGTATCTCCTCGATTACCCTCCCAGAAGGGTTTGAATGGAGAACAAGGAGTTCCGAAGACAGGTATTTGGTGTACGAGAAGTAGAACTTAGTGGATTGCAGGGCACTGCATGTACAAATGTCTAAGGAGGATCCATCTTTTTATGCCCCATCTATGCTTGTTCTCATTTGAACTCCTGAACATTCTAGAGGTTGGTTTTGTTAGGGTTGTGGCTGGGGAAGGGGTGGTGGTGGGGGAGGGGTGGGTGTTGTTTCTGATCTTTTTAATTTCCAGGATAGTGTACAAAGAACTTGTGCCCACAACCAGCAGTATGAAGCAATGCAGGTATAAAAGAAGGTCACCGAAATGTCGGATAATATGAATCTGAAAGCGCTTCAGTATTTTACCCAGGAGTTTCACTGCAACAAGGTGATTGTCCTTGACAGAAATGTAGTGGCAGGCTTATGCCATGCTAGAAGTGATGACCTTTCTCTGCCCCAAATTGACCAGCAAGATCTTTTGGCTCTTGATTGAAACCCCTGAGCCAGCTGTGTTTCAGGCTGCAGAAGCTGCAGGTGTTGTGGCAGACGCGGGGTGCAGCCCTGCCTGCCGGTCCCGACCTGGCGCACGCCGGTGGCAGCCGTCAGCGCCTGGGGTCCCCTGGAAGGGGGATTTAATCATTTCTTCTCTAGCATTTGCTTGTGTTTTGTCAAGATTCTTTAATTCACTAAATAGTAAATTTAAAAAATTAGCTGAATGGTAATAATTTTGAAGTCTTCTGAGGCAGAACTGGGAAGGTTAGAACATATTTGTATGATTTCAAATATGTAGAAATTCTTAAATGACAAACGTTAACAAACTGACAATGCAAGCAATTATGGTGGCACTTTACATTTCATTGGTTTTCATGCAGCTCCATCCCATGTGTTGGTAGGTTCTTAAAAAGTGAAAATTTGGCCCACTAGACCGATTATTAAAAAGAAGTACAACTCCTTGGGGCTAACACAAAGGGACAGCGTCCACGTGAGTAAATGGTTATCACATTTAGATGTGATTCTGCTGCTTGCACTTTCTCTGCCCTCAAACTGCTTTCTTTATCGTCAATGCAGGGATGTTTGACATTCTTAGAAAAGAGAAAAGAAACAGATTTCCTCAAAAAAAAAAAAAAAAAAAAAAAAAAAAAGCCAGGTGAAATTAATGCAATGTTAATTGCATTAATTTATTCAGGTGGAGTTTTAGTTTTTATTCTATGAAGTGCTTGTTGCACCACTTTTGTTGTTTCCCACAGATTTGGAGTGGGATTTCCTCCAGTTGATTGTTCAGCAGAGGGAGTGAGACTGCCTTCAAAAGTTTTGCAGGAGTTGCATCTGTGAATCGGGCACGTGAGTTGCCTTTTTTTTTCCCCCCAGATTTTCGTAGGCTTCTGTTTTTCACCGTGGATCAGTTCACCTTGGATCAGTTTGCTCTTTTTGTTCCAGTGATTTTTTCTTTTGGACATGTGTCACGATCCGTTAATACAAGTAAGGGTCGTGATGGTTTGTTTACAGATCTCCGAGTGCAAAAGGACACAAGGGATTTCAGTTTTAATCACCTTTTCACCTTTGTTAAGTACCCACAACACAGTAATGCGATAGAGGAGAGAAAGAGAGAGAGAGAGAAAGAAAAACAAAGTAAAAGAGTAGAGAGGAAGAAAGGGGGGGTAATGGCTACCAACGGATGAGATGAAGTCCTCGTGCTCTGCTGCCAATAGATTTGTCTTCTTTCCGTGGGGAGATCTCATCTCAGTTATTTCAGAAAGTCCCTTTATAGGCCTTTTTTGAAACGAGGGCCAACTGGCCAAGACCATATCTGTGTTTCGTAATAACATTGCAAAACTTAAAGCTAGCCCTAACTATCCCAGGTACATAGCAAGCATGCCTTTCTCCTATGCTAACTATACTGCCTGCTATGGTTTGCGGCCTAGCAGCGTTAGCGCGTCTACTTCTGGCATGAGTTTAGCAGTGCTCTCGCTTCTGCTTTCTAGCTGTATCCCCACATCTCGCCCTTTTCCCCAAGAGGTGGGGCAAATCTACAGCCGTTGTTATGAGGCCCGTTGCTTTGGGAAACAGGTACAGGACAGGTGTAGAGGACAGGTCATTCCTTTCCGCTTCAGCGCAGTCCTTCCCGCCTGGGCAGCAAGAACGGCGCAGTCCACTGTGACCTGCACAAATTTCCTCAGGAATGCGTACCAGTTCCCAGCGAGCACACCTGCAGGCAACAGTTGGCAGACATCCCACCTTAGGCAGGTCGGAACTCCTGTGTTTAGCCTCTGTTCTCGGCGATGATCGTGAGGCAGATGAGGGATCTTCAGACCGTCTCTTACACCACCCCATGACTCACGATTGTCATCAGGAGAGCTCCATCAGCACGATTTCGTAGTGTTGTTGCGAAGTCTTCAGGACTCGTTAATGTTGGTAGCATATCCCAGAAAAGGGTAGAGAAAATAAGAAAAGAGAAAGAAAAGGAAAAAGAAGGAATAAGTAATTTTTAATCAAAATACACCTGTAATTTTTAATCATGTCTTATCTTATTTTAATACTCATGTAGTTCATCTTGTGTCAATAACCTTAGGGGTGTCCACAGTGGATGGGATAGTGTCCAAATTGTGCACATCTATTACAGATGTCAACCGTTTCATCATTCTGCAATTCATGATGTGTAAGATTGCTGATAAAACAAACCCAATCAAAACTAAAATCAAGAGAACAAGGATGGGATGACACAATTTGTTCAGGACACCTGTAGCAGTAGGTGAGCACCCAAAAGGAGTATCCCACCAGCTGTGTCCAGCATCTTTCTTTCCTCTGTCTAGAAAACAATGTGTTTCTTTCCCATTGTGATCAACAGTTACCAAGGTTTTCTGTCTGTTTTTCTTGATCTTTTCCAAAATTCCAATGAAATCCTGGTGAAGCAACAAGTGCTTTACCTAAGTAAGGTTCATCCCAGTGGGGGTAGGCAATAATTGGTGGATCACTGTGTAATTGGACTGTAAAATACAATAAGAAGTAAGTGGGGCTAAATAAGAGAAATCACATCCTGTGCTTTTAGTCAAGTTACAAACACAAGAATTTGAATGAGTTTTAGTATCTACAACTAAATTTTCTAGAAATACCTTATCACATGCAGTTCTTAAGCATGCACATCCATTGCCTATATACACAAGCAGTGTTTCAGGAATCTTGTTAGGATGAATTTCAAAAGGACAGATATTTTGTTCTGTGTCCAAACAAATGTCTTGAGGTCTAATTGCACTGCTTTCACAGATAAACCCTTGTTGTTCTCGGACAATACAAGTGTCCAAATTAACAGTTTGCCACTTCTTCCCAGTTTGACGGGCCCATTCTCTGTGCTGGAAAGGGTAGAGAATAGCTGCATCATGGTTCAGCCCTAATGCAATGATAGGGACTATCCAATGCACTGAAGCATTACGTATGGTTAGTACAAAGGCTGTGGCTGTGTTTGTGATGGGATTGTAGGTAAAATTCACTAAATTCCACCAGGATTGGAATTCTCTTTCAAAATCAGTGGCACCGTCCCAGATTATGTTCCGAATTTCAGTAGGAAAAGTGCCTTCTTTGCCTTCTCTTGAAGTTGAGGCAGCAACGGACTGCATCCACAATTGAGCCTGGACGCAGCTGAGAGCCAAAGAAATGTTGTTTTGCGTAGCACGGAGCATGCCAATTATCAATTTGTGGTCATTCACATTTACCTTTTCTCAATTTGGTAATATGTTTGATAACAACCGCTGATGGCTTGTTGTATTTTAGTCAAATCTGTAGTTGTGGCAGCCAATTTATTCATTAGCACTTCTGAATCGATACTATTTAAGATTCCCAATCCTGTTCCCACAACGCCGGTTATGTCTCTTTGCGTCCGTTTCTTAGAAGGGTTCCGCTTTTGCAACCCGGTTGTCTGCCCCTTGAAGGAAGTCTGCAGAAAAGGTGAACAAGCTGTCTGAATTTCTGAAACATTGTTTTGCACCAGCAACTTGACTTGTTTAAGGGACCATGCCAGATTGAGCAATAGTTGTTGTTGGCCTGTTTTTGTGATTATACGTGGTCCAATTTCAAAAATTCTCGGGCTTAGCATGACCGGTGGTTGGGTGGTAGGTATTGCAACATCGACTTTGAGTTCCCCCCAGTATTTTGTATTGTTTTTACCACACGTGACTTTATGGGGAAATTGTACAGCAATTAAGGTTTAGCCAACAATCTTGATTTTGAATTTCACCAAACAAAACACGGCCATGAGGTCCAATGCTATAACTGTGTACAGGTTCGGTAAAAAATTCAGCAATTAATCCACATCGTATTGTAACATCGTCACCTCGGGTTACCATAAAGGGTGGAAAAACTTTATTCTTGTCATCTAACACAAGGGGGGTACTTATACCGTGGTATGTGATTACTGCACTCAGTATGGGCTTTGCTGCGGCGTTTATTTTGAATTTATAAGTTAAACCTGTCAGACTTGGCTGATCTGCCGGGTTATTTTGCCAATTGCATGTTGCATAGGTTGGTTTGGTTAGAGGAAAGTTATACCAGCAGTCAGTTAGTTTGTTTCTGCGAAGCTTTGTGATTTCCACATTGTTGGTACTGGGGCCTAAGGTGTAGTTACCGACATTCTTCTGACAACCACACAGGATGAAGGGGGTTTGTTTGTCACACACCCACTCCGTTGTAGGGCAGAGTTTGGCCGTAATGTTGGGGTGCAAATCACTTTTCCCATCTGGTTTTAGAACATTTCCAGCGATTGCAATGGTGGAAGCTTTCTGGTAAAGAGATCCTTCTACTTTTCTGCATCCTACCTTAATTTGTTCACCTCTTGTTCCTTTTAGGATTCTAGTCCAATCCTTCAAGTCCCATCCCCATTCACTTGGACGGTATACCTCAGAGTCGTGCAGTGCTACAGTGGCTAGGTTCGGGCAACCATCTCTGGGATAGGATCCTAGAGCACTAGTGTACCTAATGGTAGCTTCAGACCATGGCCACTCAGCTGGTTTTTGGCCCTGGTGTTGTGGTAGGATGCAGAAAAGTATCACTAGTCTTATCATGGTTTATGTGCTCTTCTTCATGTCCCTCGGAGTTCTTCTGTGAAAAGTGAACACAACAGAGTCTGCCACCAAAAGGCAGAAAATTAGAATGATGGAATGATGCAGCGTGTATGTATCCGATGCTCTCTCCCTAGGGCATCAGAGGCTACCCATACATATTTATTCAGAGGGCGTTTTAGCACTAGTGGTACTTCTCCTACGGTAGGGAGATCTACCGAAACAGGTTGTCCAGGGTAGTGTGCAGGATTCTTAGGATCATTTGGTCCCTGCAGTGAGAGAATTATGCTTGGAGCTGTTGGGAAAAAGACAGTGATTTTGGGACACCCGTTTACCCCCCATCTATCATTCACACCTTTCACAGCTTCCCATAGCCGAACATCCCAATTTCCCTCCTGTGGTTTCAAAAGTCCTTTCAAGAGACCATTGGTCCTTTCTACAATGCCGTTAGCTTGAGGGTAGTAAGGAGTGTGAAAAGTCCGTTTAATCCCTTCACCTTTTGCCCAGTCCTGTACAACTTTGGCAGTAAAGTGAGACCCGTGATCAGATTGAATTTCTTGTGGTTTTGGGAAAGTTCCAAACCATGCCTGCAATGCTTGAACAGTATGATCTCCTGTAGCTCTTTTAAAAGCATTGGCCTGGACTAACCCAGATATCATCTCTACTCCTACCAGCCCAAAGTGTTTACTTCCTGACTTTTTAAAGGGGCCGATATAATCTACCTGCCACGCTTCCCGTAAGCCTTTACCCTTTCTTAAATGCAGAGGGTCATCTTCCAAAGGGTGTCTTTCTAGCCGTCTGCGACGTTGTTCACAGGCTGACATGCATGTTTTACACATTTCTCTGGTAACAGACCAACCGCGAGCAAGGGCTTCTTTGTACAAATCTTTTGCACCTGTGCGTTGTCTTTTTACATGCAACCATTCTAAGAAGTGCTCCCAGTCCTCTGTAATTTGATCTTTTTTCACAGGACTTAGTCTTGCTAATTCGTCAGCTCTAGTGTTCCACTCTCCTGCTGGATTTCCATCTGTCTGGTGAGAGGCTACCCACTCCACGGCAAAATTCCCTGGACTTGCAATACTGAGAATTTCTTGCTACTTTTCCTTTTGCCATACTGGGATTCTGTTAACTTCACAATCCTTTTGCTGCCAAAAAGGAAGCCACTCAGTCCATCCCTTAAACACAGCATAGGAATAATCGGTGTAGATACAGACAGGAGAAGTATTCTGTGCCTCACGTTGGAAAACACTCCAAACAGCTATCAGCTTGCCAACTTGGGCACTGCCTTCCCCCTCTGTGATAATTCCTTCACCTGAGGAAGTGTGGAGGGCTACAGCCTTATGTTTCCACACCTTTCCTTCTCGCTTGGCAGAAGCATCCGTAAGCCAAGAATTTGCTGACCGTTTGGGGGAAAAAGGAGGGGCTACTCTAATGACTGAGGCAGGTTTGTCCTGGCTGCTACCCAAGTTTTCAGTTTCTTGGATTGCCAGATTTTGTACAGCTCCTTCAGTTCTTGAGAAGACGCTACAATCATGTTCAATCTGAGCATACCACTTCCTTACTGAGGTCCTCTGGGCCACCCCGTCACGTGGGGGTGGTGCCAGTAGAGACAGCCTTAATAACTTTGAAAGGGCCTCTCAAAACAATTGGTTGTTGTTGTGCAATCTTCTCCGCTTCTAGGAGAGCTAAGCTAACCACAAACAATCCTTTCTCCCAGGTAGTGTACCTTTTTTCAGCATCTTTAAAGCCACGGGAGTAAAAACCAACAGGCTTCGTCGGACCCTCAGGACCCCGCTGCCATATGTGTACTGACAACCCTGAGGAGACCTGAAAAGCATCTGTGGGATGAATAGGGCCCAGGGCTTGGTGAGGCTGTTGCTTCAAAAACCAACAATTTCAGTGCTTCTTCTTGGGAAGCACTCCATTCCCATTTTGTCCCTTTTCTTAACAAGTTGTAAAGAGGTCTGGCAATTATGGAAAATCTGGGATGTGTTTTCTCCGGAGCACTAATACACATCCTAAAGCATGTTGGAGATCTTTTTTGGATTCAGGCATTTTAATCTGATCTGAAGAGGTTAGGGTATCAGGTGGGATACGTGTCATACCTCCTTTCCACCAAATTCCCAACAATTTCACTTCATGTGAAGGGGTTTGGGTTTTTTCTGAGGGAATTTGCAAATCAAGGCTTTCTAAGTGGGAGGTTATTTTCTGTTGGGTATCTCTCACTTCTTCTATTTCATCTCCTCCCACAAGGGTCTCATCAGTGTGTTGATGAACAGCTAGATTGTCCGCTTTGGGTACTTTTTCGAACTCTTGGGCTAAAGCGTGATGAGCCAGGGTAGGAGAATGTTTGTACCCTTGGCGAAGCCTAGTGAAAGTGTGTTGCTGTCCTTGCCATGCGAAAGCAAAACGGTCCATATCTTCTGGCTGTAAAGGTGTCGTAAAAAACATGTCTTTGACATCTACAGGTGGCATGATTGAATGAGCCTTTTCTTGAATCAATGTTATGAATTCTGCTAGATTTGGGACTGCTGCTGTAAGAGGGTCTGTGTTAGCATTTAGCCTACGAAAATCTATTGTCAGCCTCCACTTCCCATTAGGATTTTGCACTGGCCACACCGGAGAATTGAAAGGAGAATGGGTATGAAGTATTACTCCTTGTTGTGGTAGCTCCTGTATCACTGGCTTGATACCCTCTTTGGCACCCAGGGGAAGGAGGTATTGTTTCACATTAGTTACTTTGCTGAATGGTAGGGAGGCTGCAGCTTGGAGCAGTCTGATGTTAAAATGTGGTGTGCCAAAAGACCACAGAAGACCCTCTGAGTCCTCCCACTGCCTCCTAGCAAGGGCATTCAGCCCTAATACATTGGTTGGAATATCTCCAATCACCCCATGGATGGAGAGTTGGTTTTCCTCTCCAGGCAAAGGGAGCTTGACTAAGGCCCCATTCATAGATTCTGTTGTTGTGCCCAAGGCACTTAAAACACCATATCGGTTCTTTGTTGGAACAATTCCACACCTCTGGGCATCTTTCTTTGTCAGCGCAGAAATTTGTGCCCCAGTGTCAATCAGAAAAGTTACAGGTGCCCGTTTAGGACTTGTAATAGCTGTGATCGTTATATCTCCCGTTTTATTTTTAGTGAGCATTCTCAGGTATACCTATGCTCCGTTTCTTTGCCCACTGACAAGAAACAGAGGGTCTAGTTTCCCTGGTTTTGAGGAAGAATCTGTTCTGGCTCATTGGCCGGACTTTGAGGGAGAAGTGGCTTTGACTCACTGCCCAGATTCTGAGGGAGGAGGGGTGCACTGGGTTGAAGTGACGGATTCGGTAGAAGGGGCTTTTGGCAGTGCCAGTTAGACACTACCTTACTCAACTGATCAAGGGCTAAGCCATCCATCGCATTTCTGGGGACCCCCTTTTTGATACCTAATAAGCACCAATGCTGACGGTTAGGGATCTCTGGTTACATTCTTTGGTTTTTCACTATGAGGAGCCCTAATGTACCTGACACCTTTTGTTTTTTCTGATTTTTCCTCTGGGATTTTTATCGGTCCATATTTCCTACTGTAATTAATCAGATCTTCTTCAACCTCACTCCATGTCCAAACTTTGCAATCACCGGCAGGTGAATTTGATTGTGAACCTGGCGGCTGAGAGGGGGCTGAATATGGAGTAAACCCAGGATCGGTAGATGCAGTTTGGTCGCTCGGGTTTCCAAGGAATCTGTCCAACCTCTCTACAGGACCTGCAGCAGCTATGGTTTTTTGAAGGACAGCTGCTGTAGATTGGAGTGATTCTGGAAGGCCTCGAATTAAAGGGGTCATCAGTTCAGGTTTCACAGGTAATTGCGTGGGGGATTCATATCCAGGAGTTAATTTCCTTTCATGGATCATTTGCAGACAGGCGGCTTTGTGGACGCTTTCTAGAAGTTGATCAGGGGTACCAACTGTAGCGAAAGGGTCTCCCCTTTCTAAAGGATTGAGTCCCCCGGCCCAGAAAGCTGCGCGCTGAGTCAGCGACCATGTGTTACGTTTGTCTCCTGTTGTTAAGAGAACTCCATGTCCCCAATATCCACTGGCCTCCTGTTCAGTGAATTGAATTTGGTCTCCTCCGGTGAGAGACACTTGGAAGGCATATTCCGTCTCAGCTTCGTGGGGAAGCCGCCCGTACTCCTTTTTTAACTTCGCCAACTCAGGAGCAGTGTATGGTATTTGTTTAGTGGTGATATGCGGTTCAAAATCTTCATCATTGATATAATTATATTCTGTTTTAATTAGAGGTCCCATAGGAGGGCAGCAGTTTTCCCCACAATTTTTCACTAGCACTAGTTCTTCCTGGGGGTATATTTGGTTAATGTGAGGAGTTTTCTTTTCCTCTTTCTCTTTTGGTGAGTCAGCATTCTTTGAATTCTTAAAATATTCCTCCCTCAAAGCAGCCCGCAGCAAATGATTTTCATTCCTTTCTTCATCTGATTGTTCCCGTAAAATTTCCACTAGGTTTTGAAGGGAATCTGTGATTGCTTTCTCTTCACTACATCGCTTAAAGCAGTGATCTATAGCTGCTGTAAGGCATGCTCCTGAAACAGATTTAGGAGCAGATTATGGTTTTATTTTGGCCAAATTTAAACTTTGTCTCATGTTGGAATGAACATATTCTATCGGTCACACTCTCCAAATTAAACCAGTTATTTTGAGCCCATTCTTCCCCTCCCGGAGAGGGCCGGGCATTATGTTTTGCTAGCAGAGCATAAAATGCAGCTTTATGATTTGCACTAGGGTTTTCAGTCATTTTATAAAGGGATCAAAACCACTACAGGGAGGTAAAACCTAATTACACATTGCCACACAAACAGCTTCGCCGTGTCGCCCTTCGCTTCCCTGGGTGGGTGAAGAGACCAAAATCTGCCTGGGAGGTACTCCTTAAGTTACTTACGGTTGTCTCTTCCCTACACCAAGCAGTCCAAATTCACACACGCCCACCAAAACAGTTCCCCCTTTTACACTAAGAGATCTTTTTGTGAAAAATCTGAAGACAGAGCCCTCAGTTGAGTATGGGGTGCTTTTCACCTAGGCGTGTGCAGTTTGCGGGAAATTCGAGTCGCCCCCCTTGCTTTCTAGACACCGCTCACCCTTTGCGGGGTGTCGGGCTAGGTGCGGCTGGAGTGAAACGTCCTTCCCCTATTAGAGACTACACACAACCTTGCAACCCCTTCTGTCTGTCAGAAATCCTGTCCGTGATGCCAGTTTAATGTCACCATCTGCTAATAGAAGTGAGGGTCGTGATGGTTTGTTTACAGGTCTCCGAGTGCAAAAGGACACAAGGGATTTCAGTTTTAATCACCTTTTCACCTTTGTTAAGTACCCACAACATGGTAATGTGATAGAGGAGAGAAAGAGAGAGAGAGAGAGAGAAAGAAAAACAAAGTAAAAGAGTAGAGAGGAAGAAAGGGGGGGCAATGGCTACCAACAGATGAGACGAAGTCCTCGTGCTCTGCTGCCAATAGATTTGTCTTCTTTCCGTGGGGAGATCTCATCTCAGTTATTTCAGAAAGTCCCTTTATAGCCCTTTTTCGAAACGAGGGGCAACTGGCCAAGACCGTATCGATGTTTCGTAATAACATTGCAGAACTAAAAGCTAGCCCTAACTATCACAGGTACATACCAAGCATGCCTTTCTCCTATGCTAACTATGATTTACCAAAATATGAATATCGATCTAATATCGATATCCAACTGAGATGGACAAAAACTCTTAACAGTTTAGAGTTAGAAAGTGTATGTTTTATTTTTGCGTGGGATAGCTCCCTAAGTCGCAGGCCCTGATACAAGCAAACATGATACCTTTTATTTCCACGTATTATGAATATCCAAAATACAAAATGCGTATTCATGGTGTTGACACCTCCCATTCTCCGCTTTGTATGGAAATGAGCTTACATGTCATTAAGCATGCGTAGCGTGTGATCTGAATGGAGTCGGTGGTCTTGAATTGGGTCAGTGGTCCTAAGGAAGATGAAGTAACTCATCTTCCTCACTCTGACCTTTATGCCTTTCTGAGTTTTAACAATTCTAATTACTTTAGTGACCTCTAAGTTTCTTCTTGCGTGACTTTTGGATGGGCTCCCACAAAGGGAGGAAATTGGTAATTGTCTTTATTCTATACACCAACTTATCAATGTTTCTGCTCATTATTCTAAGCACAGCTAAACAAACATGCAAATGACAGATCATCAGTTCAGACTAAGGAAAATCCAATCATGGACAGCATCTCCCTTCTGCTGGAAGCCTTCAAGTTCACCACTGCAGTCTGCAGCCTACACAGATCATCTGAGTATTGTAAAAGTTCTCCAAGGAAGAACAAGAACAAGGCTAATGCATGCACACAAACGCTGATCAAAAGCACTTGATGCTCTTGGACAAAAAGATGTAACCTTCACTTTTGGAAAGACAAGGTGACTATGGTTGTCTCCACAGTACTCGTAGGAAAAAATCCCTGAAGTTTTGTAAAACCTCTTTTCAGGGCTTTGTTAACTTCATTTTTGTTAAGAATTGGGGAACGCAGAGAGACCTGTCACTTTTTTTGCAGAATGCCATAGAAACTGCTACACTCACCTCAACAACAGTCCAAATAACCTTCTCTGCAAATACTGACCATATGCAGTTCTGGTTGATACAAACCCCCATTACCTAAGAAAAGGAACAACTCGGCAAGCAGTTTGCAAAGATGAACAACTTAGCACGACTGCGGCTGATGACATGCCCTGACTTTTTTTACCTTCAGCTGTGGGTGCCGTACCTTCCTACCCTCACACATGCCACTCAAAGCTGCTTGCGTGGAGCTCTCGCACCACCTATGCCAGCAACTGTGCCCAGCCGCCACTCTTCTTCAGCACCATCGCACCTACCACAAGGTAGCTGAATCAGAGGGAAAAGGAGGTCGCCAGTGGAGGGAAGTTGTTTCCCCTGACAGCTAAGCTCCAACTTTGGTGTCCCTTATGTCCTCCCCAGGACTTGCGGGAAAACGCCTCGGCGGAGCGCAGCGCTGGGCGGGAGCGGCCGGCAGAGCACCGAGCGCGCTCCCCACTCCCTCCCGCCCGCGCCGCTGCGGAGACCCCGGCTTCGCCGGAATCGGCCACGTGCTGCACGGAGGGCAGCGCGGCAAAGGCGGTCGCCCCTCGTTACCCTAGGAAGGCCGGCCTCGGATCCCCGCTCTCTCCACCGGCACGGGCAGTGCCAGCAGACTGTCGCTGCGGCCGCCGCTGGCCGAAAGCCTCGCCGCGCACCGCCCGGCCGGCCCCGCCGCTCCGCGGGGTCACACGGCACCTGCCGTGGGCGGCAGCCGAGCGACAGCAAGCAGAAGCGCTCACCGCCGCGCCACTCGCCGCCCCGCCCGGGCGCTCCTCTCCTCGCGCTACCACCATGGCGCCGGCCCGCCCCGCCTTCCCCGTCGCCTGCGGCGCAACGCGGGTGCTCCGAGCCACGCAGCACGCGTGCGGCCGGGCCCTGCCGAGCCGCAGGCGGAGCCGGGGCACGGCCCGCGCGGGAGAGCTTCCGGCGAGGCTGGGCGGGCGGCGAGCGCGGCCGAGCGTGAACGCGCCAGGCGGGGTCGGCCGGCGGCGCGATGGGGAGCTAGATGGAGGCGGCAGCACCGCGCGGCATAAAAGAGCTGATCGTCCCGCAGCCGCCCGCTCCTCAGCCCCTCGGCTGCTGTCGAGAAGGGCCCCGGCCCTGGCCGCGCCGGTGGCGAGGTGGCTCCGCAGCCCGCGGCCAGCCCTGGCGGGGCAGGGGAGCACTGCGAGCAGCCCCGGCGCCGCGCAGCCGTCTGTAACGCGCGGTGGGAGCCGCCGGCAACTATTTGACACCTCCCGGGGGGCTGGGGAGGAGCACGGAGACCACGCAGCAGGTCGCTGCCGTTAGGGAAAATTAATCCACCATGCCTGAGGTTGATGTCCGAAAAGGAGACAGAGGAGTCCTGCAACATTCTTCGACTACAGGGAGAGTCCATGGGGCTTTTCCCATGGGGTCTGTCAAACGGTTGCGGGATGCAGCCCCTTTTGATGTCAAGTTCCCAGCCACAGCACCCTCTTCCTTTTCTCCACTGGCTGAGGTATTAGGGGGATACAGACTTCCGGAACTGCCTACTCTATGCCCTCCTCTAATATGCACCCCCCTTTTGGCATCGAAAAGAAAGAAAAAGAAACCATTCCTAATTCTATTAAGTCTTTGTTGCCTTGCTCTAGGTTCAGGAATTTAACACGGCCTTGATTAATCAACAGTCTCTGATGATTAGTAACAGTTCTAGAGAACTAATCGTTTCTTCTGTTACTTCACTCCCCATAAGTTCCTAGCCTTGTCTACAGGCCGATTCACACGGTCTGTTTGTAAAGACTCATCCATCTCATTCCTTTTAATCCCTCCTCTTTTTATTTGATCTGTATTTGTCTTTACAAACCTTAATTACCATTGATTTAATTTTTTCTTCTTGAGTCTTCTGGGCTTTTGCTATTATTTGCAGTGACATCCTCTTCTGTCCTTTTGTAGTCGTTTCTGGATCAGGTAGGCATGGCTGCTACCTGCTGAAAGAGCTGCACCCAGCATGGTGTCACGTATGGTCAAAAGATTAGAGTTGCTATAGCATAGAAGAGGAGAAATGGCATTCATTTAGTGTTGGGGTCTCCCCCCCTGCCATGGAGCCCTGGGCGATGGGCCCTGGGGGGGAGACACGGGGTTTCCCTGCCCCTGGTCAGCTTCATTCGCCCTTGGTTGGTTTGTGTTCCCCGGTGTGGCCAAGGACCCTCGGGTCCCGTGACTGGGGGAGTTCCTGAGCAGAGCCCCGGCCATGGGGCTGGAGAAATAAAGACCTCTGAAACATCTACCCCCAATCTGTCCATATCTACTTCTTTTCCACGGGATTCCTGGTTTGATATAGGCGTGTTACAGTAATCCCTGCTGTAACAATTTAGCCCATAGCTGGCCAGTTAGCCAGGAAAACATGTCCCATTACCATCCTTCCAACACTTGGACAGGTCCATGAGCTGAGGTTATTTCCTCTGTTATTTGTTTGACCATTTTCCGCTGTCATCTGCTTGCAAACAGCAGCTCGAGTCATTTAATTTCCCACAAACTCCTCCTTCTTCTGCTAACAGATAATCTAATACCATCCAATGTTGAAATACCGCTTTCCTCATTGAAGTGGGTTGCTCAGCAAGACGGTCAAGAGCTGTGGCTGGCTGGTTGGTAATTATTTCTGAGACAGCTTGTACCCTAATTATCTCATTCAAATGATAAATGGGTTCCCAAGCATCTGGGATGAATTCCTTAGGTTGCCAAGTGGCTGGTCCATCATGTTGCGTAACTTGTTCTGGTGGCCATTCATCTTTTCCCCGTTTTGGGGTGCTCCCTGCAGCCAAGGCTGCATCAGCTGACTGCTTTTCTCTAATTAAATCATCACAGATTTGGATTCCTAAGCGATTTCCCTGAATTTGTAGTAGCAAAAAGAACAATGGTCTAAGATATACACCATATCCCTGACCAGTTTGGAGGTAACCTGAGCTAAGCATGTTGGCCACAAATCCAATCATGTCCTTTCAAAGCCCGTGTTCCATTAGCAAAGGGGCCTTCCTACCCTTGGTCATCAATTGGTGGGTCAAAATACAGCAGGATTCCCGGGCCTAACGGTCCTCCAACAATAGCTGCCCCACCATAAGGGTCACAGCATTTGCATTTCCAAGCTCCCACACAGGGTTCCCATCTACATTTACATCTGCAAGTTGCTTGCTTGGATTTGGAGCAAAACTCACTAAAAGGCTTTGAGTTCCAATCCGCTGTTGCCATTCCCACTGATAATCACAAACAACATGTCTTCTACTTGTGGAATTTTTGTGGGGACAGCTTAAAAATAGGTGGTCAAAAAACCCCCTTGTCCCTCCCCATTGCTTTACAGGCTTCCAAATGTTTTTGGTAAGAACACCTTACGCAGCTACCATTAGTGAGCTGAACAGCTCTTTGATTGCAATTGTCTTGATATTTGGAACACTGGTAAGGAGGGCAATTGTGGGTCCAAACCCAATTGTTTAAAGCCAGAGGGAAAGTCAATTGATAAACGCCTTTTCCTACATAGACCCACCCTGTCCTGTTTAGGCAATAAGTGCCTGTTGGAGAAGAATGAAGTGGCCATGGACTTCCTTCTTTGGCCCCAAATCCCATCCTATTGTGGCCCTCACATTGACCCACCATTTAGGTTCAGCTGGGCTAGCCAACCATGGCCACTCTTCAGATCCTCCTGGCCCTCCACAGAGCCAGCAATTGCTAAGGTGAAAAACTTTTGCTACTTCTTCTGCTAAGGCTGCAAATTGATTCTCCCACTCCTGGCCTAAACTTAGCTGACCATATAAAAGTAGAGTTATTAAGGAAAATGTTTTAATAGTGTGATCTAATTAGCTAGTCTAATTTTCCCGTTGTCTTCTGCAGCACCTGTGGCAATTGAAGACACAGAAACCACTTAACATAAAAGAATCCCGCAAGTATTAGCGCCCCAGTGAGTGGAGATTCTAGAGGAGGGATGCGCATAGAGACTATTTCAGCAGGTGGTCTGTGGGTAGGCACGCAGGGCTTCCTCTGATGTCGAAGCACTGGCTACTGCTCCGGCCCACTCCTGCAGAGTGTCAGTCACAGCCTCCCGGCCTTCTCCTCCAGCTGAGATGTGCAAATCTCTGAGGCTTCAGAGACCTTGACCCGAGAGTGACGGGTCCACCTGTGTCCAGCTGTCTTCATGGCTGTTTCTGTCATCAGTGACACTTGGAATGGGCCACGCCATTTCAGAACCACTGGCGCTTCTTTCTGCTCCTTAACTAGGACTCAATCTCCTGGTTGGATGTTACAAGCAGCAAAGTCCAAAGGTGGGGCTTGTGCCAGCTGAGCTTCCTGTTGAAGGGGTTTCACAAGAAGCAGTATCCTGGCCACAGATGGTTTTAAATATACATCACTTACCTCTACTCCCCCACTAGGTTGAGACTTAGCCGGGTAATTCATAACAACGACGGAAAGGGGGAGAACGGAATCTCTCTTCTGGCTCGGGCTCTCATTCTCGCCAAAGCCAATGTCCAAAGCCCTAGCCATGGCATCTTGGTTTCTATTACCAGCTTCAAAAGGTGTTTATTTCTCTATTCATTGTTTTCTACCCGAGCCGAGCTCTGGGGGTGCCAGGGCCTATGGAGGTGCCATTGTGTTCCTAAAGAAGCCAAAACCCCTTGAAGGATCTTTCCTGTCAAATGAGTTCCCCTATCTGAGTCTATTGCTTCTACAATGCTGTATCTTGGAATGATTTGTTCCAAAAATGCCTTAATATCTGATGCTGTCGTTGCTGAAGCAGTTGGAAATGCTTCTGGCCACCTTGCTAGCTGACATACCATTACCAGAAGACATGAAGCCTTCCCACTTGGGGCATCTCAGGAAAATCCACCTGGCATCTTTGGAAGGGACCTGCAGCCCAAGGCCTCCCTCCCCTGGCAAGTTCCTTTGTAACTTGGCTGTTTGCTTTAGCACAGATCAAGCAACCTTCAACAGCTCATTCTGCCAGTCTAAAAAGACCCCCAGCAACATCCAGCATGAGGAAGGCTTCTGCCAATCCTCAGGAGGTGCAAGGACTCTCTTCACGGAGTTCTTTTAAGATTGGTAGGGCCAAAGCTTCTGGTATCTCTTGTTTGCCATCCCTTGTAAACCAAGTATTGCCTTTTTTCTCTGCCACACGGCTTTTAACTGTATCTCGAATTCCTCTGGGAGAAAAGACAGCGTCCCGGCCAGTGATGGAGTCACTGGGAGCAAAGGGGGCATCTTGGAGAGTTCTGGCAGAAGTGTTGCTTTCTGACTTTCTTCATCCACCAAAAAGGAGACAGAGGAGGCCTGTAACATTCTTCAACTACAGGGAGAGGCCATGGGGCTTTTGCCATGGAGTCTCTCAACTGATTGCGGGACGCAGCCCCCTTTTGATGCGAAGTTCCTGGCAACAGCACCCTCGGAGGTACTCGGGAATTACAGACTTCCGGAACTGCCTACTCTAGGCTCCCCTCTAATATGCACCCCCCTCTTGGTATGGAAAAGGAAGAAAACGAAACTATTCCTAATGCTATTAAGTCTTTGCTGCCTTGCTCTAGGTTCAGCAATTTAACACGGCCTTGGCTGAGCAACAGTCTCTGTCGATTAGTAACAGTTTCTAGAACTAAGACTTTCTTCTGTTACTCCCCTACCAGTAAATTCCTAGCCTTGTCTAAGGACAGATTCACACGGTCTCTTTGTAAAGACACATCTATGTTACTCCTTTCACTCCCACACCTTCTTGGCGGTGGGACGGCTCCCCCCGGCACAGCACCTGGCACAAAACCCCCCTATGCACATACACACACACCTGCACTTACCCTGCACTCCGCTGCACACACACACCCCCACCTCCCGCACACTAACACCCCCCTCCACATCCCCGCCATGCTACTTGCAGTGGCCCCGCCCCTGCCATCCCGGCCGGCTGGCAGCACTCACTCCTCACGTGCTTCCCCATGCCTTGCATTTCCTTGCTGCCCTCTCTGTAGCCTTCCCTCAACCTGCCTTTTCTCCCCTGCCTTGCATTGACTTGCTCACCCATCCCCCACCTGACTTCCTTTCACATTCGTCTAGGTCTGGCCTCACCTTTCCTTTTCCTTCTAGGACCCTCATTGCCCTGCCTCGCCTCGCCAAGCAAGGCCACACAGAGCAGTTGGTCCTGGCCGCTTTTGTGTACCAGCAGTCCTCGAATGTACTTCTCACCTGCCTTGCCTATCCTTGCCTTGCCTTGGCAACACAACAGTTTCCTTGTCTTGCCCTGCTAGCTCTCTGGAGCCTTGCATTCCTTTGCACGTCCATGCCCCGCCCTTGACCTGCCTACTGCTTTCCTCCAAGGCCTTGGATTGCCGAGCCCTTCTTGTTTCTGCCTGGCCTACCCATCAGTGGACTACCCTTCCTATGGCCAGCCTTGCCTCTAACGTCTGGGCCTTCTCTTGCCTACCACTCCATTTGCTTTCCCCTCACTGCTCTGGCCTTGCTTACCTCTCCCTTGACTTGCCCACAATTGCCTGCACTTGCTTTGCAGCGCCTTGCCTGCATGGAAGGCGAGGGCAAGAGTGGTAGGCAGGGCAAAGCAAAGCCAGCAAGTTGTAGGTAGTGCAAGGCAAGGCAGCAGAGGCAAAGGAAGCAGAGCAAGGGTAGCTTAAGAAGAACTAGACAAGGTACTGAAGGCAAGGCAAGGCCAAGAGACTCGGAGTGCCTTTCCTTGCGAAGGCAAGGACATAGTGCCAGTGTTGCTGGAGCAGATGTTAAGGTAGCATGGGGAGGAATAGTCCAGCAAGACATTTCTCTTCTGGCCCCTGGGCGTGTAGGGGCAATTGTTGGATCTATTCAATACTGGAGGTGGATCAGTGGATGGATGTGTTGTATTTTGGAGGAGGGGATGCCGTTTCTTTGGAGATGGGCTTGTAGTTGCTCTCTTTGGCAAGGAAAGCAGGTTTGGATATGCACATCAGGTGCTCTTAGGGATTTTAAAGGCTTTTCCCAAGAGGCAGAGCTCTCTCTGGCTTAGAGCTGTTGAGCTGTCCGTGGGAATGCAAAGGCCAAGCTTGTGAGCCTTTTGTCCTGGTGCCTTTAGTGTGTGAGCAGTCCGTGGTGCCGTTGTCTTTGGATGCTGACTCTGGCAGAGGGAAGGCTTAGGATGGTAGCTAGAGCTGAGAAGGAAAGTGCTGAGAACAGCGTGTGTGCTGCTAGTTTGAGGGGTGCCGTTGAAGTTGCAGGCAGCAAGATCTTCCTCAGCCCGCACTGTTTTGAGCTCTGTTTTTGCCAGATGGTTTGAAGTTGGTGGGCAGAATCTGCGAGAGGGCAAAGATTGGTTTGGGCCAAAGAGGTTTGTCTGCCTCTTGGACTGCCGTATAAAGAAGAGTCCGCTCTTGGAAGGGGAAGATGAGGGAAATCTTTTTGTCCTGATGTGCTGTTGATTTGAGTGCAGGGACGTTTGCAACTTGCCTCTGCCCTTGGGGTGCTTTCGAGCAGCACCAGGTGCTTGGCCTTCTTTTGCAAGTCGTCAGCGCCATCGTGTGCTTGTTTCGAGGAGCGCTGACAGTGCCGGGGAAAAAGCCAAGCGCTTCGCTGGCGCCGCCCCAAGTCGTGTGCGAGCAGTTGCTGGAAGAGCTCCGCTGTGCATCCTGCCTCTTGGAGACACAAAAGAATGTGATCCTGCGCGTAGCGGGGAAGCAAGAGGAATCTTTTCATTGTTGGCTGTGCAGTTTCTAAGCGGCAAAAGTCAAGGCAGCTGCAGCACGGCCTCTTTCTTTCAGAACCTTTTCTGTGCCATCATGAACATGCTCAACATGCAACTCGCACCCACTGAACTGCATCAAAGGTCCTGGAGAGACGCACTTTCCTTCAAGCTCTAGGTACCATCCTACCCGCCACCTCTCGCCGATCCCAAAGCCCTTCCGAACATCCAGCAGCTGCACGCAGAGAACAAGTGCTAGAAGAAGGCGTTGGCCTTCAGAGTCCCTCTAAAGTCTGTAAACTAGGCGAAACATTGCAGTGACCAGCACTTTCCTTCGCAACTATCTACAGAGCGTCATCACATTCTCTCAGAGTGGCTAAGTCCACCCTTGCAGCACAGCACCGTTTCCAGCCACAGTTCGGACTGAGAGATGGGCCAGGTGAGAAAGCATTTGTTGACTATCCCTCGTCTCTGGAAGACTTGATACTCGCAGCGCAATCACGTGCACACACCTTCAGTGTGGCCAAGTTCAAGCCAGCTAGAGCTCACAGAGACGGGAGAGTCAGGAGAGAAGCCGTTCCAAAAGTACCGTGTACTTACAGCAGCATTCAAACTGTGCACAGCACTCTACAGCACTGTAGACCGTGGCTTCTCTGACAAGACGTGCCATCCCATTGTTGGCTCTCGCAGCTCGCTTGCTAGCTGCTCTCCTGAAGAAAAGAACTAGGAGGAAAAGCCAATGCTGGGCTGCACCTTCCCCTTGCCTCACGTAAAGCCACTTCAACTCCCCGCTGCACTCTCTACTTCCCCTCTCCTTGGCATCGACCACTGGGTTTTCTGCATCTCGGAGCCCAAAGGTAAGCGCCAGTGTTCCCAGGGATGCTTGGAAGAGGGAGAAGTAGTAGCACAAGTAGCTGCTGTTGAACTTCCTCCTTCTCAATGCTAACGTGAAGTCGGCAGGCAGGCGAGCGCCAGCCACGCTCCTTTCTCAGTTTGGACGCTGCGGACACGAGCCCGGTGCTCGGCGCCTTCGTTCGGCCTCTTTAGTAGCCATGTCGCGCTTTCATTCTGCCGGAGTCGAAGCGTCGTCTACTTGTGGCACAAAGAGCACCGTGCCGGCAGCCAAATGCTCCAGCCGACTGCTTCTGCCGACACACGCCTGGGCTATGCACTTTGCCTCTCAGCGACATACAGCAGCACATTCGCTCTAAATGTAAAGGGAAAGATTCTCGGCTACGTCTGGCACAGAGAACAGCTCTAGTTCAACGGGCTTACCCAGAGCATGTCCCCGGATGCGTGGAAACCTGTATTTGCACCACATTCCAGTCGCAGTCCTCTTTCCTTTACAGGCTGCACAGCGCCGGCAGATGGCCGTGCGCTCTGCACCTGCCTTCTCACTTCCAAGTAGCACCGCGCACATTCGAGCCTTGCAGGGAGAGAAGACGCGGATAGGCGTCTCGCACAGAAGAATGTGGCAGGGCGAAAAGGTGTTCTTCTTTTGTCTTCCTCGTCGCCCAGAGTGTGCTGCTGTGTTGAAAGTCTTGGCCAGCGAAAAGCTACACCAGCAAGTGTTTCTCTCCTGATGCATTGCGCTGAGCGAGAGCTGAGGAAAATCCTTGCACAGCACACTGTGGATGCGTGCAGTACACACGCTGAAGAGCGGCACGGCTAAAAGTCATCGCTGGGCTTCAGTTCTGTCCAGACAGCAGAAGGCGAAGAACGAAGCAGCTGGGCACCGGCTGCATGTACTCAGTGGAGCGAATTTCAAATGTCCAGCCAAGAGCTGCTTCACAAGCAGATTCAGCTGAGAATGCTCTGGCTGCTTCACAAAGGAAGGCGCAGCCGTTGCACTCCTGGACACTACCTGGTCAGAAGCAGTTTCTTACACCTTCAATGCTGCAGAGTCCATGCAGCTGGAGCACCCCCAGAAGGACTCGTCCAGCTAGAAGGCGTTCCTCAAGTACCCCCCTCTTCCAAGTAGCCTTGAAACTGAGCACAACACACTGCGGCTCGGCAGCTTCCTTCTCAGATAGACGTGCCGTCACACTATTCACTCTCGCAGCTCCGTTGCCCACTTGCAGCAGCTGCTCCCAAAGAAAAAGGCTCCAGAAGTAAAAGCCACTGCTGGGCTGCCCTTTCCCCTTGCCTCACGTAAAGCACCTGAAACTGTCCGCTGCACTCTCTATTTCCTTTCTCCGCCGTATGGCGAAACATTAACGTAATCGCAGTTCTTTCCTGGGAAAGCTGGAAGAGAAATAGGTAGCAGCACAAGTAGCTGCAAGTTGAACTTTAAGTTTCCGACTGCTAACGTGAATCCGAAAACAAGCACTCGAGGCAGCCACGCTTCCTCTTGCAGCCTGTGCGATGCACACACCAGCTCCGTGCTTTGCCTTCATTCATACGCCCTTCGTAGCAGGTCGCGCTTTCGTTTTGCTGGAGACGAACCATCGTCTACTTCTCGCGCAGAGAGCACGGTGCCGGCAGCCAAATGCTGCAGGCTGCTGCTTCTGCCGAAACACGCCTGGGCTATGCAATTTCTCTCTAGCGCTGAAGTAGCACCACATTCTCTTTGCTTTGTAGCCAGCATCTTTACGGAAAGCTTCTCGGCTACGTCTGGCACAGGGAACAGCTTTATTTTAACCGGCTTAGCCGGAGCTTGTCCCCAACGCGTGGCAACTTGTATTTGCACCACATTGCAGTGGCAGTCCTCTTTCCTTTACAGGCTGCACAGCGCCGGCAGATGGCAGTGCTTCTCTGCACCTGCCTTCTCACTTCCAAGTAGCACCGCGCACATTAGAGCCTTGCAGGGGGAGAAGACGCGGATAGGCGTCTCGCCCAGAAGAACGTGGCAGGGCGAAAAGATGTTCTTTTTTTGTCTTCCTCGTCGGCCAGAGTGTGCTGCTGTGTTGAAAGTCTTGGCCAGCGAAAAGCTACACCAGCAAGTGTTTCTCTCCTGATGCATTGCGCTGAGCGAGAGCTGAGGAAAATCCTTGCACAGCACACTGTGGATGCGTGCAGTACACACGCTGAAGAGCGGCACGGCTAAAAGTCATCGCTGGGCTTCAGTTCTGTCCAGAGCACAGAAGGCGAAGAACGAAGCAGCTGGGCACCGGCTGCATGTACATAGTGGAGCGAATTTCACATGTCCAGCCAAGAGCTGCTTCACAAGCAGATTCAGCTGAGAATGCTCTGGCTGCTTCACAAAGAAAGGTGCTGTGTTGCACTCCTGGACACTACCTGGTCAGAAGCAGTTTCTTACACCTTCAATGCTGCAGAGTCCATGCAGCTGGAGCACCCCCAGAAGGACTCGTCCAGCTAGAAGGCGTTCTTCAAGTACCACCCTCTTCCAAGTAGCCTTGAAACTGAGCACAACACACTGCGGCTCGGCAGCTTCCTTCTCAGATAGACGTGCCGTCACACTATTCACTCTCGCAGCTCAGTTGCCCACTTGCAGCAGCTGCTCCCAAAGATAAAAACTCCAGAAGTAAAAGCCACTGCTGGACTGCCCTTTCCCCTTGCCTCACGTCAAGCACCAGAAACTGTCCGCTGCACTCTCTATTTCCATTCTCCGTCGCATCTACCACTGTAATGTCTGCATCTCGAAGCATAAACCCCGGCACAATTCTTTCCAGGGCAAAGCTGGAGGAGAAATAGGTAGCAGCACAAGTAGCTGCAAGTTGAACTTTAAGTTTCGAGCTGCTAACGTGAATCCGAAAACAAGCGAGTGGCAGCCACGCTTCCTCTTGCAGCCTGTGCCATGCACACACCAGCTCGGTGCTCTGCCTTCATTCTTATGCCCTTCGTAGCTGGTCGCTCTTTCGTTTTGCTGGAGACGACCTGTCGTCTACTTCTCGCCCAGAGAGCACGGTGCCGGCAGCCAAATGCTGCAGGCTGCTGCTTCTGCCGAAACACGCCTGGGCTATGCAATTTCTCTCTAGCGCTGAAGTAGCACCACATTCTCTTTGCTTTGTAGCCAGCATCTTTACGGAAAGATTCTCGGCTACGTCTGTCACCGAGAACAGCTTTATTTTAACCGGCTTACCCTGAGCTTGTCCCCAACGCGTGGGAACTTGTATTTGCACCACATTGCAGTGGCAGTCCTCTTTCCTTTACAGCCTGCACAGCGCCGGCAGATGGCCGTGCGCTCTGCACCTGCCTTCTCACTTCCAAGTAGCACCGCGCACATTAGAGCCTTGCAGGAAGAGAAGACGCAGATAGGCGTCTCGCACAGAAGAACGTGGCAGGGCAAAAAGATATTCTTCCTTTCTCTTTCTTCTTGCCCGAATTGTGCTGCTGTGTTGAAAGTCTTGGCCAGCGAAAAGCTACTCCAGCAAGTGTTTCTCTCCTGACGCATTTCGCTGAGCGAGAGCTACGCGGACAGTTTGGACCCTGTGAAACAGCAAGAAAATTATTATACGTCGAGCTGAGGAAAATCCGTGCAGAGCGCACTGTGGCCGCGTGCAGTGTTCGCGTTGAAGAGCGGCAAAGCTCAAAGGCATCGCTGGGCTTCAGTTCTGTCCAGAGCGCAGAAGGCGAAGAACGAAGCAGCTGGGCACCGGCTGCATGTACTCAGTGGAGCGAATTTCACATGTCCAGCCAAGAGCTGCTTCACAAGCAGATTCAGCTGAGAATGCTCTGGCTGCTTCACAAAGGAAGGTGCTGTGTTGCACTCCTGGACACTACCTGGTCAGAAGCAGGTTCTTACACCTTCAATGCTGCAGAGTCCATGCAGCTGGAGCACCCCCAGAAGGACGCGTCCAGCTAGAAGGCGTTCTTCAAGTACCCCCTTCTTCCAAGTAGCCTTGAAACTGAGCACAACACACTGCGGCTCGGCAGCTTTCTTCTCTCACACTATTCACTCTTGCAGCTCAGTTGCCCACTTGCAGCAGCTGCTCCCAAAGAAAAAGGCTCCAGAAGGAAAAGCCACTGCTGGGCTGCCCTTTCCCCTTGCCTCACGTCAAGCACCAGAAACTGTCCGATGCACTCTCTATTTCCATTCTCCGTCGCATCTACCACTGTAATGTCTGCATCTCGAAGCATAAACCCCGGCACAATTCTTTCCTGGGAAAGCTGGAAGAGAAATAGTTAGCAGCACATGTAGCTGCAAGTTGAACTTTCTGTTTTCAACTGCTAATTCGAATCTGAAAACAAGCGAGTGGCAGCCACGCTTCCTCTTGCAGCCTGTGCTATGCACACACCAGCTCCGTGCTTCTGCCTTCATTCTTATGCTCTTCGTACCATTTCGTTCTTTTCATTCTGCCGGCGTCGAACCGTCGTCATCTTGTCACACAGAGGGCACGCCGGCAGAGAAACCCTCCAGAGAAACGCTCCAGGTTGCTGTCTCTTCCGAAACACACCTGGGCTGTGCACTTTCCTTCGCTGCCCTTGGTAGCACCACATTCTCTTTGCTTTGTAGCCTGAATGTAAAGGGAAAGAGTCTCAGCTACGTCTGGCGCCGAGAACAGCTCTAGTTCAATGGGTTTACCCGGCGCTTACCCCGACGCGTGGGAACTTGTATTTGCACCACATTCCAGGGGTAGTCTTCTTTCCTTTACAGCCTGCACAGCGCCGGCAGATGGCAGTGCTTCTCTGCACCTGCCTTCTCACTTCCAAGTAGCACCGCGCACATTCGAGCCTTGCAGGGAGCAAAGACGTGGATAGATGTGTGGCAGAGAAAATCGTGCAAAGATGAAAAGGTGTTCTTCTTTTGTCCTCCTCGTCGCCCAGATTGTGCTGCTGTGCTGAAAGCGTGCGTTTTATTACCCCTTCTCGCAGTAAGACTATGTGCTGCGTTGCAACTGTTGGCCAGCGGAAGGCTAATGCAGCAAGTGCTTCTCTCCTGACACATTTCTCTGAGCAAGAGCTTGTGCGGACAGTTGGGCTCTGCGAAGCAGAAAGGCTGTACTTGCACGTAGCGCTGAGGAAAATCCGTGCACTGCGCACTGTGGATGCGTGCAGTACACACACTGAAGAGAGCCAAAGCTGAATGCTTCAGTTCTGTCCAGCGCCGGTAAGGGAGAAGAACGCAGCCCCAGGCCACTGGGCTGGTGTGTGCGATGACTAGGAGCTTTGCCGCTCTTCTGCGTGTATACTGCACGCATCCACAGTGCGCAGTGCACGGATTTTCCTCAGCTCTCGCTCAGCAAAATGCATCAGGAGGGAAGCACATGGTGGATTAGCCTTTCACTGGCCAACAGTTCCAACGCAGCACCACAGTCTTCTTGCGAGAAGGGGTAATAAAACACATGTATTGTCCCGGAACAGTTCTCTGGGTGAGCCGTAGCCGAGAAGCTTTCCCTTAAGATAAAGACCACAACGCAGACAGAATGTTGTGCTACCTAGCGCTAGAGAGAAATTGCATAGCCCAGGCGTGTTTCGGCAGAAGCAGCAGCCTGCAGCATTTCGCTGCCGGCACCGTGCTCTCTGCGCGAGAAGTAGACGACGGGTCGTCTCCAGCAAAACGAAAGCGCGACCTGCTACGACGAGCGTAAGAACGAAGGCAGAGCACGGAGCTGGTGTGTGCATCGCACAGGCTGCAAGAGGAAGCGTGGCTGCCACTCGCTTGTTTTCGGATTCATGTTAGCAGTCGGAAACTTGCAGCTACCTGTGCTGCTACCTATTTCTCTTCCAGCTTTCCCAGGAAAGAATTGTGCCGGGGTTTATGCTTCGAGATGCAGACATTACAGTGGTAGATGCGACGGAGAATGGAAATAGAGAGTGCAGCGGACAGTTTCTGGTGCTTCACGTGAGGCAAAGGGAAAGGGCAGCCCAGCAGTTGCTTTTACTTCTGGAGCCTTTTTCTTTGGGAGCAGCTGCTGCAAGTGGGCAACTGAGCTGCGAGAGTGAATAGTGTGACGGCACGTCTAACTGAGAAGGAAGCTGCCGAGCCGCAGTGTGTTGTGCTCAGTTTCAAGGCTACTTGGAAGAAGGGGGTACTTGAAGAACGCCTTCTAGCTGGACGCGTCCTTCTGGGGGTGCTTCAGCTGCATGGACTCTTCAGCATTGAAGGTGTAAGAAACTGCTTCTGACCAGGTAGTGTCCAGGAGTGCAACGGCTGCGCCTTCCTTTGTGAAGCAGCTGAATCTGCTTGTGAAGCAGCTCTTGGCTGGACATGTGAAATTCGCTCCACTATGTACATGCTGCTTCGTTCTTCGCCTTCTGCTGTCTAGACAGAACTGAAGCCCAGTGATGACTTTTAGCCGTGCCGCTCTTCAGCGTGTGTACTGCACGCATCCACAGTGTGCTGTGCAAGGATTTTCCTCAGCTCTCGCTCAGCGCAACGCATCAGGAGAGAAATACTTGCTGGATTAGCCTTTCGCTGGCCAAGGCTCACAGTACAGCGCCACACTCTGGGTGACGAGGAGAACAAAGGAAGAACATCTTTTCGCCTTGCCACGTTCTTCTGTGCGAGACGCCTATCCGCGTCTTCTCTCCCTGCAAGGCTCGAATGTGCGCGGTGCTACTTGGAAGTGAGAAGGCAGGTGCAGAGCGAACGGCCATCTGCCGGCGCTGTGCAGCCTGTAAAGGAAAGAGGACTGCGACTGGAATGTGGTGCAAATACAGGTTTCCACGCATCCGGGGACATGCTCTGGGTAAGCCCGTTGAACTAGAGCTGTTCTCTATGCCAGACGTAGCCGAGAATCTTTCCCTTTACATTTAGAGCGAATGTGCTGCTGTATGTCGCTGAGAGGCAAAGTGCATAGCCCAGGCGTGTGTCGGCAGAAGCAGTCGGCTGGAGCATTTGGCTGCCGGCACCGTGCTCTTTGTGCCACAAGTAGACGACGCTTCGACTCCGGCAGAATGAAAGCGCGACATGGCTACTAAAGAGGCCGAACGAAGGCGCCGAGCACCGGGCTCGTGTCCGCAGCGTCCAAACTGAGAAAGGAGCGTGGCTGGCGCTCGCCTGCCTGCCGACTTCACGTTAGCATTGAGAAGGAGGAAGTTCAACGGCAGCTACTTGTGCTACTACTTCTCCCTCTTCCAAGCATCCCTGGGAACACTGGCGCTTACCTTTGGGCTCCGAGATGCAGAAAACACAGTGGTCGATGCCAAGGAGAGGGGAAGTAGAGAGTGCAGCGGGGAGTTGAAGTGGCTTTACGTGAGGCAAGGGGAAGGTGCAGCCCAGCATTGGCTTTTCCTCCTAGTTCTTTTCTTCAGGAGAGCAGCTAGCAAGCGAGCTGCAAGAGCCAACAATGGGATGGCACGTCTTGTCAGAGAAGCCACGGTCTACAGTGCTGTAGAGTGCTGTGCACAGTTTGAATGCTGCTGTAAGTACACGGTACTTTTGGAACGGCTTCTCTCCTGACTCTCCCGTCTCTGTGAGCTCTAGCTGGCTTGAACTTGGCCACACTGAAGGTGTGTGCACGTGATTGCGCTGCGAGTATCAAGTCTTCCAGAGACGAGGGATAGTCAACAAATGCTTTCTCACCTGGCCCATCTCTCAGTCCGAACTGTGGCTGGAAACGCTGCTGTGCTGCAAGGGTGGACTTAGCCACTCTGAGAGAATGTGATGACGCTCTGTAGATAGTTGCGAAGGAAAGTGCTGGTCACTGCAATGTTTCGCCTAGTTTACAGACTTTAGAGGGACTCTGAAGGCCAACGCCTTCTTCTAGCACTTGTTCTCTGCGTGCAGCTGCTGCATGTTCGGAAGGGCTTTGGGATCGGCGAGAGGTGGAGGGTAGGATGGTACCTAGAGCTTGAAGGAAAGTGCGTCTCTCCAGGACCTTTGATGCAGTTCAGTGGGTGCGAGTTGCATGTTGAGCATGTTCATGATGGCACAGAAAAGGTTCTGAAAGAAAGAGGCCGTGCTGCAGCTGCCTTGACTTTTGCCGCTTAGAAACTGCACAGCCAACAATGAAAAGATTCCTCTTGCTTCCCCGCTACGCGCAGGATCACATTCTTTTGTGTCTCCAAGAGGCAGGATGCACAGCGGAGCTCTTCCAGCAACTGCTCGCACACGACTTGGGGCGGCGCCAGCGAAGCGCTTGGCTTTTTCCCCGGCACTGTCAGCGCTCCTCGAAACAAGCACACGATGGCGCTGACGACTTGCAAAAGAAGGCCAAGCGCCTGGCGCTGCTCGAAAGCACCCCAAGGGCAGAGGCAAGTTGCAAACGTCCCTGCACTCAAATCAACAGCACATCAGGACAAAAAGATTTCCCTCATCTTCCCCTTCCAAGAGCGGACTCTTCTTTATACCGCACTCCAAGAGGCAGACAAACCTCTTTGGCCCAAACCAATCTTTGCCCTCTCGCAGATTCTGCCCACCAACTTGAAACCATCTGGCAAAAACAGAGCTCAAAACAGTGCGGGCTGAGGAAGATCTTGCTGCCTGCAACTTCAACGGCACCCCTCAAACTAGCAGCACACACGCTGTTCTCAGCACTTTCCTTCTCAGCTCTAGCTACCATCCTAAGCCTTCCCTCTCCCAGAGTCAGCATCCAAAGACAACGGCACCACGGACTGCTCACACACTAAAGGCACCAGGACAAAAGGCTCACAAGCTTGGCCTTTGCATTCCCACAGACAGCTCAACAGCTCTAAGCCAGAGAGAGCTCTGCCTCTTGGGAAAAGCCTTTAAAATCCCTAAGAGCACCTGATGTGCATATCCAAACCTGCTTTCCTTGCCAAAGAGAGCAACTACAAGCCCATCTCCAAAGAAACAGCATCCCCTCCTCCAAAATACAACACATCCATCCACGGATCCACCTCCAGTATTGAATAGATCCAACAATTGCCCCTACACGCCCAGGGGCCAGAAGAGAAATGTCTTGCTGGACTATTCCTCCCCATGCTACCTTAACATCTGCTCCAGCAACACTGGCACTATGTCCTTGCCTTCGCAAGGAAAGGCACTCCGAGTCTCTTGGCCTTGCCTTGCCTTCAGTACCTTGTCCAGTTCTTCTTAAGCTACCCTTGCTCTGCTTCCTTTGCCTCTGCTGCCTTGCCTTGCACTACCTACAACTTGCTGGCTTTGCTTTGCCCTGCCTACCACTCTTACCCTCGCCTTCCATGCAGGCAAGGCGTTGCAAAGCAAGTGCAGGCAATTGTGGGCAAGTCAAGGGAGAGGTAAGCAAGGCCAGAGCAGTGAGGGGAAAGCAAATGAAGTGGTAGGCAAGAGAAGGCCCAGACGTTAGAGGCAAGGCTGGCCGTAGGAAGGGTAGTCCACTGATGGGAAGGCCAGGCAGAAACAAGAAGGGCTCGGCAATCCAAGGCCTTGGAGGAAAGCAGTAGGCAGGTCAAGGGCGGGGCATGGACGTGCAAAGGAATGCAAGGCTCCAGAGAGCTAGCAGGGCAAGACAAGGAAACTGTTGTGTTGCCAAGGCAAGGCAAGGATAGGCAAAGCAGGTGAGAAGTACATTCGAGGACTGCTGGTACACAAAAGCGGCCAGGACCAACTGCTCTGTGTGGCCTTGCTTGGCGAGGCGAGGCAGGGCAATGAGGGTCCTAGAAGGAAAAGGAAAGGTGAGGCCAGACCTAGACGAATTTGAAAGGAAGTCAGGTGGGGGATGGGTGAGCAAGTCAATGCAAGGCAGGGGAGAAAAGGCAGGTTGAGGGAAGGCTACAGAGGGAGCAGCAAGGAAACGCAAGGCATGGGGAAGCATGTGAGGAGTGAGTGCTGCCAGCCGGCTGGGATGGCAGGGGCAGGGCAACTGCAAGTAGCATGGCAGGGATGTGGAGGGGGGTGTTAGTGTGCGGGAGGTGTGTGTGTGTGTGTGCAGCGGAGTGCAAGGTAAGTGCAGGTGTGTGTGTATGTGCATAGGGGGGTTTTGTGCCAGGTGCTGTGCCGGGGGGAGCCATCCCACCGCCAAGAAGGTGTGGGAGTGAAAGGAGTAACATAGATGTGTCTTTACAAAGAGACCGTGTGAATCTGTCCTTAGACAAGGCTAGGAATTTACTGGTAGGGGCGTAACAGAAGAAAGTCTTAGTTCTAGAAACTGTTACTAATCGACAGAGACTGTTGCTCAGCCAAGGCCGTGTTAAATTGCTGAACCTAGAGCAAGGCAGCAAAGACTTAATAGCATTAGGAATAGTTTCGTTTTCTTCCTTTTCCATACCAAGAGGGGGGTGCATATTAGAGGGGAGCCTAGAGTAGGCAGTTCCAGAAGTCTGTAATTCCCGAGTACCTCCGAGGGTGCTGTTGCCAGGAACTTCGCATCAAAAGGGGGCTGCGTCCCGCAATCAGTTGAGAGACTCCATGGCAAAAGCCCCATGGCCTCTCCCTGTAGTTGAAGAATGTTACAGGCCTCCTCTGTCTCCTTTTTGGTGGATGAAGAAAGTCAGAAAGCAACACTTCTGCCAGAACTCTCCAAGATGCCCCCTTTGCTCCCAGTGACTCCATCACTGGCCGGGAAGCTGTCTTTTCTCCCAGAGGAGTTCGAGATACAGTTAAAAGCCGTGTGGCAGAGAAAAAAGGCAATACTTGGTTTACAAGGGATGGCAAACAAGAGATACCAGAAGCTTTGGCCCTACCAATCTTAAAAGAACTCCGTGAAGAGAGTCCTTGCACCTCCTGAGGATTGGCAGAAGCCTTCCTCATGCTGGATGTTGCTGGGGGTCTTTTTAGACTGGCAAAACGAGCTGTTGAAGGTTGCTTGATCTGTGCTAAAGCAAACAGCCAAGTTACAAAGGAACTTGCCAGGGGAGGGAGGCCTTGGGCTGCAGGTCCCTTCCAAAGATGCCAGGTGGATTTTCCTGAGATGCCCCAAGTGGGAAGGCTTCATGTCTTCTAGTAATGGTATGTCAGCTAGCAAGGTGGCCAGAAGCATTTCCAACTGCTTCAGCAACGACAGCATCAGGTATTAAGGCATTTTTGGAACAAATCATTCCAAGATACAGCATTGTAGAAGCAATAGACTCAGATAGGGGAACTCATTTGACAGGAAAGATCCTTCAAGGGGTTTTGGCTTCTTTAGGAACACAATGGCACCTCCATAGGCTCTGGCACCCCCAGAGCTCGGCTCGGGTAGAAAACAATGAATAGAGAAATAAACACCTTTTGAAGCTGGTAATAGAAACCAAGATGCCATGGCTAGGGCTTTGGACATTGGCTTTGGTGAGAATGAGAGCCCGAGCCAGAAGAGAGATTCCGTTCTCCCCCTTTCCGTCGTTGTTATGAATTACCCGGCTAAGTCTCAACCTAGTGGGGGAGTAGAGGTAAGTGATGTATATTTAAAACCATCTGTGGCCAGGATACTGCTTCTTGTGGAACCCCTTCAACAGGAAGCTCAGCTGGCACAAGCCCCACCTTTGGACTTTGCTGCTTGTAACATCCAACCAGGAGATTGAGTCCTAGTTAAGGAGCAGAAAGAAGTGCCAGTGGTTCTGAAATGGCGTGGCCCATTCCAAGTGTCACTGACGACAGAAACAGCCATGAAGACAGCTGGACACAGGTGGACCCGTCACTCTCGGGTCAAGGTCTCTGAAGCCTCAGAGATTTGCACATCTCAGCTGGAGGAGAAGGCCGGGAGGCTGTGACTGACACTCTGCAGGAGTGGGCCGGAGCAGTAGCCAGTGCTTCGACATCAGAGGAAGCCCTGCGTGCCTACCCACAGACCACCTGCTGAAATAGTCTCTATGGGTATCCCTCCTCTAGAATCTCCACTCACTGGGGCGCTAATACTTGCAGCCATTGTTTCACGTTAACTAGTTTCTGTGTCTTCAATTGCCACAGGTGCTGCAGAAGACAACGGGAAAATTAGACTAGCTAATTAGATCACACCATTAAAACATTTTCCTGAATAACTCTACTTTTATATGGTCAGCTAAGTTTAGGCCAGGAGTGGGAGAATCAATTTGCAGCCTTAGCAGAAGAAGTAGCAAAAGTTTTTCACCTTAGCAATTGCTGGCTCTGTGGAGGGCCCGGAGGATCTGAAGAGTGCCTATGGTTGGCTAGCCCAGCTGAACCTAAGTGGTGGCTCAACACCTGACATGAGGTCCATACTAGGACGGGATTTTGGGCCAAAGAAGGAAGTCCATGGCTATAGGAGAAGGTTTCACGAAGGATGTCTGGACTTCAGGTGGCTCTCTTGAAAGCTGTTTATTGCATAGGCGAAGTTCCAGCATTTCAGGGAGTGGCTATCCAGAGCCAGCCCTGGAGCTGCCAGCTCCAGCTGTAGGCATACCTGAAGCCGCTTGCTGTTCAAGTTACAGAGCATTCTATACTTTTCTTTGCAGAGTATCTTAGCACGTAACAACCAATAAGCACCATACACAATACCTTGACATTGGCCTATAGCCTATCATAGCTACTACCATCACCATATTATAGTCATTATTATCCAATCACAAGAGTAAGTTACAATTTAAGCTTCCAGTGGAAAATTCTTAGACCTTTCTTCTTCTTGCTACATCAACATTTCTTGTTTGCCTGCCATATCTTTCTTTTTGGGAAAGACACCTTTTCTATTCACTTATGCTCTTCTTGAGACTTACTTACTTGGTGAAAAACATGTCTTTGTTTGTAATCACATACCTTTGTCCTGCTCCTAAAAATCTCCTTCCAACTCATCTCCAACCTTTGCCTTCTCAGTTACTCAGCGATCACTGTTTCAGCAAAACATCTTTTCTTCTATATCAAAACTTGCTTTCATTTCTACCTCATCCCCAGCTTCTACATTCTCACACCTTGCTGCCAAGCCTACATACCTGTGAAACTTTCTTACCAAACTTTCATCCTCCCCAACACATGGCCACTTCATTCTTCTCCAACAGGCACTTATTGCCTAAACAGGACAGGGCGGGTCTATGTAGGAAAAGGCGTTTGTCAATTGACTTTCCCTCTGGCTTTAAACAATTGGGTTTGGACCCACAGTTGCCCTCCTTACAATTGTTCCAAATATCAAGACAATTGCAATCAAAGAGCTGTTCAGCTCACTAATGGTAGCTGCGTAAGGTGTTCTTACCACACTTACCAAAAACATTTGGAAGCCTGTAAAGCAATGGGGAGGGACAAGGGGTTTTTTTGACCACCTATTTTTAAGGTGTCCCCACAAAAATCCCACAAGTAGAAGACATGTTGTTTGTGATTATCAGTGGGAATGGCAACAGCGGATTGGAACTCAAAGCCTTTTAGTGAGTTCTGCTCCAAATCCAAGCAAGCAACTTGCAGATGTAAATGTAGATGGGAACCCTGTGTGGGAGCTTGGAAATGCAAATGCTGTGACCCTTATGGTGGGGCAGCTATTGTTGGAGGACCGTTAGGCCCGGGAATCCTGCTGTATTTTGACCCACCAATTGATGACCAAGGGTAGGAAGGCCCCTTTGCTAATGGAACACGGGCTTTGAAAGGACATGATTGGATTTGTGGCCAACATGCTTAGCTCAGGTTACCTCCAAACTGGTCAGGGATATGGTGTATATCTTAGACCATTGTTCTTTTTGCTACTACAAATTCAGGGAAATCGCTTAGGAATCCAAATCTGTGATGATTTAATTAGAGAAAAGCAGTCAGCTGATGCAGCCTTGGCTGCAGGGAGCACCCCAAAACGGGGAAAAGATGAATGGCCACCAGAACAAGTTACGCAACATGATGGACCAGCCACTTGGAAACCTAAGGAATTCATCCCAGATGCCTGGCAACCCATTTATCATTTGAATGAGATAATTAGGGTACAAGCTGTCTCAGAAATAATTACCAACCAGCCAGCCACAGCTCTTGACCGTCTTGCTGAGCAACCCACTTCAATGAGGAAAGCGGTATTTCAACATTGGATGGTATTAGATTATCTGTTAGCAGAAGAAGGAGGAGTTTGTGGGAAATTAAATGACTCGAGCTGCTGTTTGCAAGCAGATGACAGCGGAAAAGTGGTCAAATAAATAACAGAGGAAATAACCTCAGCTCATGGACCTGTCCAAGTGTTGAAAGGATGGTAATGGGACATGTTTTCCTGGCTAACTGGCCAGCTATGGGCTAAATTGTTACAGCAGGGATTACTGTAACACGCCTATATCAAACCAGGAATCCCGTGGAAAAGAAGTAGATATGGACAGATTGGTGGTAGATGTTTCAGAGGTCTTTATTTCTTCAGCCACATGGCCGGGGCTCTGCTCAGGAACTCCCCCAGTCACGGGACCCGAGGGTCCTTGGCCACACCGGGGAACACAAACCAACCAAGGGGGAATGAAGCTGACCAGAGGCAGGGAAACCCCGTGTCTACCCCCCAGGGCCCATCGCCCAGGGCTCCATGGCAGGGGGGAAGACCCCAACACTAAATGAATGCCATTGCTCCTCTTCTATGTTATAGCAACTCTAATCTTTTGACCATGTGTGACACCATGCTGGGTGCAGCTCTTTCAGCAGGTAGCAGCCATGCCTACCTGATCCAGAAACGACTACAAAAGGACAGAAGAGGATGTCACTGCAAATAATAGCAAAAGCCCAGAAGACTCAAGAAGAAAAAATTAAATCAATGGTAATTAAGGTTTGTAAAGACAAATACAGATTAAATAAAAAAAGGAGGGATTAAAAGGAATGAGATGGATGAGTCTTTACAAACAGACCGTGTGAATCGGCCTGTAGACAAGGCTAGGAACTTATGGGGAGTGAAGTAACAGAAGAAACGATTAGTTCTCTAGAACTGTTACTAATCATCAGAGACTGTTGATTAATCAAGGCCGTGTTAAATTCCTGAACCTAGAGCAAGGCAACAAAGACTTAATAGAATTAGGAATGGTTTCTTTTTCTTTCTTTTCGATGCCAAAAGGGGGGTGCATATTAGAGGAGGGCATAGAGTAGGCAGTTCTGGAAGTCTGTATCTCCCGAATACAGTGGGGAAAAGGAAGAGGGTGCTGTGGCTGGGAACTTGACATCAAAAGGGGGCTGCATCCCGCAACCGTTTGACAGACCCCATGGGAAAAGCCCCATGGACTCTCCCTGTAGTCGAAGAATGTTGCAGGACTCCTCTGTCTCCTTTTCGGACATCAACCTCAGGCATGGTGGATTAATTTTCCCTAACGGCAGCGACCTGCTGCGTGGTCTCCGTGCTCCTCCCCAGCCCCCCGGGAGGTGTCAAATAGTTGCCGGCGGCTCCCACCGCGCGTTACAGACGGCTGCGCGGCGCCGGGGCTGCTCGCAGTGCTCCCCTGCCCCGCCAGGGCTGCCTGAGGTCTGCGGAGCCACCTCGCCACCGGCGCGGCCAGGGCCGGGGCCCTTCTCGACAGCAGCCGAGGGGCTGCGGAGCGGGCGGCTGCGGGACGATCAGCTCTTTTATGCCGCGCGGTGCTGCCGCCTCCATCTAGCTCCCCATCGCGCCGCCGGCCGAGCCCGCCTGGCGCGTTCACGCTCGGCCGCGCTCGCCGCCCGCCCAGCCTCGCCGGAAGCTCTCCCGCGCGGGCCGTGCCCCGGCTCCGCCTGCGGCTCGGCAGGGCCCGGCCGCACGCGTGCTGCGTGGCTCGGAGCACCCGCGTTGCGCCGCAGGCGACGGGGAAGGCGGGGCGGGCCGGCGCCATGGTGGTAGCGCGAGGAGAGGAGCGCCCGGGCGGGGCGGCGAGTGGCGCGGCGGTGAGCGCTTCTGCTTGCTGTCGCTCGGCTGCCGCCCACGGCAGGTGCCGTGTGACCCCGCGGAGCGGCGGGGCCGGCCGGGCGGTGCGCGGCGAGGCTTTCGGCCAGCGGCGGCCGCAGCGACAGTCTGCTGGCACTGCCCGTGCCGGTGGAGAGAGCGGGGATCCGAGGCCGGCCTTCCTAGGGTAACGAGGGGCGACCGCCTTTGCCGCGCTGCCCTCCGTGCAGCACGTGGCCGATTCCGGCGAAGCCGGGGTCTCCGCAGCGGCGCGGGCGGGAGGGAGTGGGGAGCGCGCTCGGTGCTCTGCCGGCCGCTCCCGCCCAGCGCTGCGCTCCGCCGAGGCGTTTTCCTGCCTATCCTGGGAAGGACATAAGGGACCCCGGAGTCGGAGCTTAGCTGTCAGGGGGAACAACTTCCCTCCATTGGCGACCTCCTTTTCCCTCTGATTCAGCTACCTTGTGGTAGGTGCGATGGTGTTGAAGAAGGGTGGCGGCTGGGCACAGTTGCTGGCATAGGTGGTGCGAGAGCTCCACGCAAGCAGCTTTGAGTGGCATGTGCGAGGGTAGGAAGGTACGGCACCCACAGCTGAAGGTAAAAAAAGTCAGGGCATGTCATCAGCCGCAATCGTGCTAAGTTGTTCATCTTTGCAAACTGCTTGCCGAGTTGTTCCTTTTCTTAGGTAATGGGGGTTTGTATCAACCAGAACTGCATATGGTCAGTATTTGCAGAGAAGGTTATTTGGACTGTTGTTGAAGTGAGTGTAGCAGTTTCTATGGCATTTTGCAAAAAAGTGACAGGTCTCTCTGTGTTCCCCAATTCTTAACAAAAATGAAGTTCACAAAGCCCTGAAAAGAGGTTTTACAAAACTTCAGGGATTTTTTCCTACGAGTACTGTGGAGACAACCATAGTCACCTGTTGAGAGTCTTTCTGAAGAATGGCTAAAAAGCAAAGGTCATGATAACACAGCAGGCTTAGTAAAGATGCAGACACTGAGTCCTTGAGCAAGAGGTTGCATAGATAACAGAATGTGCATTCAGATAAGTAAGCAGACAGAAACCATATGGAAGAGGAAGATAAGACCACCGTGTTTGCAGATCCCACGGAATAGCTCCCACCAATGAGGAGCTCGACTTTTGCAATATGTATGAGCTAATTAAAGGTACTATAAGTAAGTGTAGTTTTGAAAAATAAATCGAGACTTGCTGAACATCATGCCTTGAGTGCTTGTCTCCCGCGACTCCACCCAACATCTGGCACCCGAACAGGAGAAGTTGCCCTTGCCTTATGCGATGGGGGAGTTGCGTTGGGGTCGGGTCCCGCAGCTAGACGGACGGCGAAAGAGGTCTCGTATACTGCAGCGATTTCCTCCGCGCCCGAGTGACCGCGCAGGCGGGCTCGCCGATACGTGCTGCCGAAGCCTGGAGGGGCTAGCAACGGTACCGTCGTAAGTATGGAAAGGCAAGCAGCACAGGAAGTTTTTAAGGCTTTTTTGCTTAAGCGTAATTTTAAAGGGATTAATCTTGATAAAGACCTCCCCGCCCTTTTAACGCATGCGCGCTCTTACGGTTTTTTCGCTGACCCCCACTCCATTCATGAATTAAGTCAGTGGCGCGCGTATAGTGACAAACTCTGGGATCTTGTCTTAGATGACGATAAGCCAGCTAAAAAGATAGCTAAACTATGGAGAGTTGTTTATAATGAACTTTTAATGGTAGAGGCAGAAAAGAAAGCCGCAGAAAAGATTAAAGTTGCACAGGACCGTAATCGTCTTTACGGGGAACATGGTCCCTCTCCCTTCTCTGGTCCGCCTAATCCCCCCACCTTTGCTACGGTTCACGTACCCCCTGAGGCTCTTGCCTCTGAGTTGCCTTCCGCGCCTCCCCCCCCCCCCCACCTCCTGCTCCTCCCACGCCTTCCTTGCCGCAGCCTGCTCCTCCGCCCTTGCCTCACCCGTCTCCGCCGGACTGTTCTCGCTCGCGAAACCCCTTTGTTAGCCCTGAGCCTGTCCCTGGGGCAGAGTCTGACCTCGCGGAGGCCATGGCTAGGGGCCATCGAGAACTTTGGGCTGCGGTTGCTCGTGAGGGCTTACAAAAGGGTGATTCTGACATGCTAGCGGCTGCTCAGGACAGCATAGCGTTCCCTGTCTTATTTGTCCCTAATCCGCAAGGGGGCGGCAATATCGCGCAGGTGACTAATCTGGATTGGAAGCTGTTAGCTCAGCTACGAGCAACGGTGGGGAATTACGGTGTCACCAGTGAACCAGTTAAACAGATGCTTGATTATATTTTTAACGCTTTTACCCTTCTTCCTGCTGACATTAAAGGCATTACTAAGCTCATGTATACCCCGCATCAGCGACTGCTTTTTGAGGCTCGCTGGAGGGAGGAGGCAGCTGTTAGTGCAGATCTCGCTAGACCCCAGGGAGATCCGTTAGCAGATATCACTGTAGATGAACTTCTAGGACAGGGTCAACATATGAGGGTTGAGGCTCAGGCTGCACTAGGCCCTGCTAAATTGCGGGAAGCTATGGCAGTTGCTAAGAAAGCTATGGATAAAGTCCGAGCCCCGGGTGGGATCCCTATGTATATGAACATTAAGCAAGGCAGAGAGGAATCTTTAGGCTCTTTTGTTGATAAAGTCATGGAGGCAATCTCAAAAGCTGGGGTGCAAGAGCACATGCACGACCCATTATTAAAACAATGTCTCTTACAAAATGGCAATCAAGCCACCCGTGCCCTTATCACCTCCACCCCAGGGGATTGGACTGTCCAGCAACTTTTAGAGAAAGCTGTGACCATGCCCACTGTCTCGCAACTATTCTTAGCACAAGCCTTAGCAAAATTAGATGAAGGGCTTAAAGAACAGGCTATTAGCTCTCAAAATCAGGTTATGGCAGCCCTTGCTCCTCTCCAAGCGGCAGCAGCACGTCCCCGCCCAGCTCCAGGTGGCCGCATGAAGTGTTATCGCTGTGGGACACCCAGTCATATTCGTCGCGAATGTACAGCCGCAAGAATTTAGTGACCCAGCGCGAACAGCGGCCGCGCGACGACACAAGTAACCGCTCCAGCACCTCTACCTGTCCCCGCCCAGCGACAAGCGGAAGTCTCGGCCTGGACCTGGCAACCTCAGTAGATACCAAGTTGCTAACATCAGAAATCCATCGCATTCCCACTGGTGTCATCGGACCTGTGTACATTAATGGCCAAGCTATGGAAGGACTTATTGTAAGTCGTTCATCTGCAATTACAATGGGACTCCTAGTAGAGACTGGTCTTGTTGATGCTGACTCCGCTAAAGAAATTTTTATTTTAGCACATACCGATTATCCTCCCGTTAAGATCCCGGCAGGACAAAAGCTAGCACAACTAGTACCATTACCACATCTGGCTTCAAGCATTCTGCCTGTTTGTGATGCACCTAGGTGTCAGCCAAGTCCTGGCTCTACTGGATCTCTGACCTTACTCACTATTGATCTCACCTCCCGCCCAAGGAAGCGTTGTCTCCTGCTGCATCAGGCAGAGTCCATCACCTTGGAACCTATCCTCAACCCCCGACGCCCATGCCTTGGGTGCGCTACAAAGACCCCAAGATGGGACTTTGGCAGGATCCTGTAAAAACCTTGTACTGGGGAAGAGGTTACTTATGTGTGTCCACTCCGACAGGTCCCCTATGGGTTCCGGCCAAATGGACTAAGCCTGTTGTCACTGATGAGCAACCCACAACAGAGGAAGAAAAGAAGGGTACAGAGGAAGATCTCACAGATCCTGCAGGAAGTTGAGCAGCGGTTTTGCATTACCTTCCTTGTGGACTCTGAACAGGAGATAGAGGGTTATTTGCAGAGACACTTTTTGCGCTTTTGCCAATCTGCTTGCTTTGCATGTAATTGTAATAATCATAAGGCGTGGGTAAGATTGCTTTGCGGAGGCTGTAATTTACAGTGGTGGGTCCACCAGCAACATCTATCAGAAGGGTTTTGGTGTCAGTCTTGCAGTTTTCACTGGCACCGTGAGACGGCTCAAGGAGCATTAGTACAACTCACAGGCAAAAATATCATTGACAGTTTGCAATTAGTTGAAGACCCAGAACCAGTTCAAAATTATTAGACCATTAAAATCCACAATGAATATTACCGCTGGCCTACTGAAGTATGATAGCTGGGATGATAAACTCCCGGTGGGCCCTGAGCCACAAGAGATAGAACTAGTTGATTCTCTTAACGCTACAGCCTGTATTTATATTAATCGTTCACGTGATTTATGCCAAGAGGGCAGCCTTAATGGCTGTCGACTGAATGAATCCAACCCCACCTTGATTTATCCTATTGGCAATGCTTCACAGTGGGATTTAGAATGGTGCAACATTACCGTGAGAAATAGATCTCTTGCAGCCCCTGGAACGTTTTTCCCTCGAAAGTTACCCAGAGGGTTTTTCCTAATTTGTGGGAATCGTGCCTGGTCAGGTATTCCATCCAGGCCTGTAGGTGGGCCCTGTACCTTTGGCCAACTGAGTCTTGCACTTCCACAGCACCATCCTAATGCTACACACCGAACATGATGGCAGAGGTCTTTAACAGAAACTATAACACCTGAATGTCAGGATGACCTCACGCTATGGAGCAAATCAGAAATGCTTTTTACCTCCCTTTTTGTTCCTGGTGCAGCTGCGGCACGAGCCCATCGTCACTTAGAAAAACTGGCATGTTGGGTAGTTAAACAGGCAAACGGTACCAGCCGAGTGTTGTCTGAACTTGCAGAAGACCTGAGTTCAGTCCAACACGCCCTGCTTCAGAATAGAGCAGCTATAGATTTTCTACTCTTAGCCCACGGCCATGGCTGTGAAGACTTTGAAAGAATGTGCTGTATGGATCTTGAGGATCATTCTAAGTCCATCCATGCCGAAATTAAGAATTTGATTGAACACTCCCAAAAAATAAAAAAAAGACTCCGGATTTTTCGGATTAGAAGGACTTACAGAGTGGATGGGCTTAGAAGGATGGATGAAAAGTGTGATTAAATCCTTAATGCTGTTGCTAATAATTGTTTTGCTTGGTTTACTTATGCTTAGCTGTATAATGTCATGTGTAAAAAATTTAATTTTGAAGTCAGTCAATATGACTATGATCATGCAAAAAGAAAACAGGGGAAGTGTTGAGAGTCTTTCTGAAGAATGGCTAAAAAGCAAAGGTCATGATAACACAGCAGGCTTAGTAAAGATGCAGACACTGAGTCCTTGAGCAAGAGGTTGCATAGATAACAGAATGTGCATTCAGATAAGTAAGCAGACAGAAACCATATGGAAGAGGAAGATAAGACCACCGTGTTTGCAGATCCCACGGAATAGCTCCCACCAATGAGGAGCTCGACTTTTGCAATATGTATGAGCTAATTAAAGGTACTATAAGTAAGTGTAGTTTTGAAAAATAAATCGAGACTTGCTGAACATCATGCCTTGAGTGCTTGTCTCCCGCGACTCCACCCAACAGTCACTTTGTCTTTCCAAAAGTGAAGGTTACATCTTTTTGTCCAAGAGCATCAAGTGCTTTTGATCAGCGTTTGTGTGCATGCATTAGCCTTGTTCTTGTTCTTCCTTGGAGAACTTTTACAATCCTCAGATGATCTGTGTAGGCTGCAGACTGCAGTGGTGAACTTGAAGGCTTCCAGCAGAAGGGAGATGCTGTCCACGTTTTGGATTTTCTTTAGTCTGAACTGATGATCTGTCATTTGCATGTTTGTTTAGCTGTGCTTAGAATAATGAGCAGAAACATTGATAAGTTGGTGTATAGAATAAAGACAATTACCAATTTCCTCCCTTTGTGGGAGCCCATCCAAAAGTCACGCAAGAAGAAACTTAGAGGTCACTAAAGTAATTAGAATTGTTAAAACTCAGAAAGGCATAAAGGTCAGAGTGAGGAAGATGAGTTACTTCATCTTCCTTAGGACCACTGACCCAATTCAAGACCACCGACTCCATTCAGATCACACGCTACGCATGCTTAATGACATGTAAGCTCATTTCCATACAAAGCAGAGAATGGGAGGTGTCAACACTATGAATACGCATTTTGTATTTTGGATATTCATAATACGTGGAAATAAAAGGTATCATGTTTGCTTGTATCAGGGCCTGCGACTTAGGGAGCTATCCCACGCAAAAATAAAACATACACTTTCTAACTCTAAACTGTTAAGAGTTTTTGTCCATCTCAGTTGGATATCGATATTAAATCGATATTCATATTTTGGTAAATCATAGTTAGCATAGGAGAAAGGCATGCTTGTATGTACCTGGGATAGTTAGGGCTAGCTTTTAGTTCTGCAATGTTATTACGAAACATCGATACGGTCTTGGCCAGTTGCCCCTCGTTTCGAAAAAGGGCTATAAAGGGACTTTCTGAAATAACTGAGATGAGATCTCCCCACGGAAAGAAGACAAATCTATTGGCAGCAGAGCACGAGGACTTCGTCTCATCTGTTGGTAGCCATTGCCCCCCCTTTCTTCCTCTCTACTCTTTTACTTTGTTTTTCTTTCTCTCTCTCTCTCTCTTTCTCTCCTCTATCACATTACCATGTTGTGGGTACTTAACAAAGGTGAAAAGGTGATTAAAACTGAAATCCCTTGTGTCCTTTTGCACTCGGAGATCTGTAAACAAACCATCACGACCCTCACTTCTATTAGCAGATCGTGACATTAAACTGGCATCATGGACAGGATTTCTGACAGACAGAAGGGGTTGCAAGGTTGTGTGTAGTCTGTAATAGGGGAAGGACGTTTCACTCCAGCCGCACCTAGCCCGACACCCCGCAAAGGGTGAGCGGTGTCTAGAAAGCAAGGGGGGCGACTTGAATTTCCCACAAACTGCACACGCCTAGGTGAAAAGCACCCCATACTCAACTGAGGGCTCTGTCTTCAGATTTTTCACAAAAAGATCTCTTAGTGTAAAAGGGGGAACTGTTTTGGTGGGCGTGTGTGAATTTGGACTGCTTGGTGTAGGGAAGAGACAACCGTAAGTAACTTAAGGAGTACCTCCCAGGCAGATTTTGGTCTCTTCACCCACCCAGGGAAGCGAAGGGCGACACGGCGAAGCTGTTTGTGTGGCAATGTGTAATTAGGTTTTACCTCCCTGTAGTGGTTTTGATCCCTTTATAAAATGACTGAAAACCCTAGTGCAAATCATAAAGCTGCATTTTATGCTCTGCTAGCAAAACATAATGCCCGGCCCTCTCCGGGAGGGGAAGAATGGGCTCAAAATAACTGGTTTAATTTGGAGAGTGTGACCGATAGAAGATGTTCATTCCAACATGAGACAAAGTTTAAATTTGGCCAAAATAAAACCATAATCTGCTCCTAAATCTGTTTCAGGAGCATGCCTTACAGCAGCTATAGATCACTGCTTTAAGCGATGTAGTGAAGAGAAAGCAATCACAGATTCCCTTCAAAAGCTAGTGGAAATTTTACAGGAACAATCAGATGAAGAAAGGAATGAAAATCATTTGCTGCGGGCTGCTTTGAGGGAGGAATATTTTAAGAATTCAAAGAATGCTGACTCACCAAAAGAGAAAGAGGAAAAGAAAACTCCTCACATTAACCAAATATACCCCCAGGAAGAACTAGTGCTAGTGAAAAATTGTGGGGAAAACTGCTGCCCTCCTATGAGACCCCTAATTAAAACAGAATATAATTATATCAATGATGAAGATTTTGAACCGCATATCACCACTAAACAAATACCATACACTGCTCCTGAGTTGGCGAAGTTAAAAAAGGAGTACGGGCGGCTTCCCCACGAAGCTGAGACGGAATATGTCTTCCAAGTGTCTCTCACCGGAGGAGACCAAATTCAATTCACTGAACAGGAGGCCAGTGGATACTGGGGACATGGAGTTCTCTTAACAACAGGAGACAAACGTAACACATGGTCGCTGACTCAGCGCGCAGCTTTCTGGGCCGGGGGACTCAATCCTTTAGAAAGGGGAGACCCTTTCGCTACAGTTGGTACCCCTGATCAACTTCTAGAAAGCGTCCACAAAGCCGCCTGTCTGCAAATGATCCATGAAAGGAAATTAACTCCTGGATATGAATCCCCCACGCAATTACCTGTGAAACCTGAACTGATGACCCCTTTAATTCGAGGCCTTCCAGAATCACTCAAATCTACAGCAGCTGTCCTTCAAAACACCATAGCTGCTGCAGGTCCTGTAGAGAGGTTGGACAGATTCCTTGGAAACCCGAGCGACCAAACTGCATCTACCGATCCTGGGTTTACTCCATGTTCAACCCCCTCTCAGCCGCCAGGTTCACAATCAAATTCACCTGCCGGTGATTGCAAAGTTTGGACATGGAGTGAGGTTGAAGAAGATCTGATTAATTACAGTAGGAAATATGGACCGATAAAAATCCCAGAGGAAAAATCAGAAAAAACAAAAGGTGTCAGGTACATTAGGGCTCCTCATAGTGAAAACCCAAAGAATGTAACCAGAGATCCCTAACCGTCAGCATTGGTGCTTATTAGGTATCAAAAAGGGGGTCCCCAGAAATGCGATGGATGGCTTAGCCCTTGATCAGTTAAGGTAGTGTCTAACTGGCACTGCCAAAAGCCCCTTCTACCGAATCCGTCACTTCAACCCAGTGCACCCCTCCTCCCTCAGAATCTGGGCAGTGAGTCAAAGCCACTTCTCCCTCAAAGTCCGGCCAATGAGCCAGAACAGATTCTTCCTCAAAACCAGGGAAACTAGACCCTCTGTTTCTTGTCAGTGGGCAAAGAAACGGAGCATAGGTATACCTGAGAATGCTCACTAAAAATAAAACGGGAGATATAACGATCACAGCTATTACAAGTCCTAAACGGGCACCTGTAACTTTTCTGATTGACACTGGGGCACAAATTTCTGCGCTGACAAAGAAAGATGCCCAGAGGTGTGGAATTGTTCCAACAAAGAACCGATATGGTGTTTTAAGTGCCTTGGGCACTTAAACAGAATCTATGAATGGGGCCTTAGTCAAGCTCCCTTTGCCTGGAGAGGAAAACCAACTCTCCATCCATGGGGTGATTGGAGATATTCCAACCAATGTATTAGGGCTGAATGCCCTTGCTAGGAGGCAGTGGGAGGACTCAGAGGGTCTTCTGTGGTCTTTTGGCACACCACATTTTAACATCAGACTGCTCCAAGCTGCAGCCTCCCTACCATTCAGCAAAGTAACTAATGTGAAACAATACCTCCTTCCCCTGGGTGCCAAAGAGGGTATCAAGCCAGTGATACAGGAGCTACCACAACAAGGAGTAATACTTCATACCCATTCTCCTTTCAATTCTCCGGTGTGGCCAGTGCAAAATCCTAATGGGAAGTGGAGGCTGACAATAGATTTTCGTAGGCTAAATGCTAACACAGAGCCTCTTACAGCAGCAGTCCCAAATCTAGCAGAATTCATAACATTGATTCAAGAAAAGGCTCATTCAATCATGCCACCTGTAGATGTCAAAGACATGTTTTTTACGACACCTTTACAGCCAGAAGATATGGACCGTTTTGCTTTCGCATGGCAAGGACAGCAACACACTTTCACTAGGCTTCGCCAAGGGTACAAACATTCTCCTACCCTGGCTCATCACGCTTTAGCCCAAGAGTTCGAAAAAGTACCCAAAGCGGACAATCTAGCTGTTCATCAACACACTGATGAGACCCTTGTGGGAGGAGATGAAATAGAAGAAGTGAGAGATACCCAACAGAAAATAACCTCCCACTTAGAAAGCCTTGATTTGCAAATTCCCTCAGAAAAAACCCAAACCCCTTCACATGAAGTGAAATTGTTGGGAATTTGGTGGAAAGGAGGTATGACACGTATCCCACCTGATACCCTAACCTCTTCAGATCAGATTAAAATGCCTGAATCCAAAAAAGATCTCCAACATGCTTTAGGATGTGTATTAGTGCTCCGGAGAAAACACATCCCAGATTTTCCATAATTGCCAGACCTCTTTACAACTTGTTAAGAAAAGGGACAAAATGGGAATGGAGTGCTTCCCAAGAAGAAGCACTGAAATTGTTGGTTTTTGAAGCAACAGCCTCACCAAGCCCTGGGCCCTATTCATCCCACAGATGCTTTTCCGGTCTCCTCAGGGTTGTCAGTACACATATGGCAGCAGGGTCCTGAAGGTCCGACGAAACCTCTTGGTTTTTACTCCCGTGGCTTTAAAGATGCTGAAAAAAGGTACACTACCTGGGAGAAAGGATTGTTTGTGGTTAGCTTAGCTCTCCTAGAAGCGGAGAAGATTGCACAACAACAACCAATTGTTTTGAGAGGCCCTTTCAAAGTTATTAAGGCTGTCTCTACTGGCACCACCCCCACCTGACGGGGTGGCCCAGAGGACCTCAGTAAGGAAGTGGTATGCTCAGATTGAACATGATTGTAGCATCTTCTCAAGAACTGAAGGAGCTGTAAAAAATCTGGCAATCCAAGAAACTGAAAACTTGGGTAGCAGCCAGGACAAACCTGCCTCAGTCATTAGAGTAGCCCCTCCTTTTTCCCCCAAACGGTCAGCAAATTCTTGGCTTACGGATGCTTCTGCCAAGCGAGAAGGAAAGGTGTGGAAACATAAGGCTGTAGCCCTCCACACTTCCTCAGGTGAAGGAATTATCACAGAGGGGGAAGGCAGTGCCCAAGTTGGCAAGCTGATAGCTGTTTGGAGTGTTTTCCAACGTGAGGCACAGAATACTTCTCCTGTTTGTATCTACACCGATTATTCCTATGCTGTGTTTAAGGGATGGACTGAGTGGCTTCCTTTTTGGCAGCAAAAGGATTGTGAAGTTAACAGAATCCCAGTATGGCAAAAGGAAAAGTAGCAAGAAATTCTCAGTATTGCAAGTCCAGGGAATTTTGCCGTGGAGTGGGTAGCCTCTCACCAGACAGATGGAAATCCAGCAGGAGAGTGGAACACTAGAGCTGACGAATTAGCAAGACTAAGTCCTGTGAAAAAAGATCAAATTACAGAGGACTGGGAGCACTTCTTAGAATGGTTGCATGTAAAAAGACAACGCACAGGTGCAAAAGATTTGTACAAAGAAGCCCTTGCTCGCGGTTGGTCTGTTACCAGAGAAATGTGTAAAACATGCATGTCAGCCTGTGAACAACGTCGCAGACGGCTAGAAAGACACCCTTTGGAAGATGACCCTCTGCATTTAAGAAAGGGTAAAGGCTTACGGGAAGCGTGGCAGGTAGATTATATCGGCCCCTTTAAAAAGTCAGGAAGTAAACACTTTGGGCTGGTAGGAGTAGAGATGATATCTGGGTTAGTCCAGGCCAATGCTTTTAAAAGAGCTACAGGAGATCATACTGTTCAAGCATTGCAGGCATGGTTTGGAACTTTCCCAAAACCACAAGAAATTCAATCTGATCACGGGTCTCACTTTACTGCCAAAGTTGTACAGGACTGGGCAAAAGGTGAAGGGATTAAACGGACTTTTCACACTCCTTACTACCCTCAAGCTAACGGCATTGTAGAAAGGACCAATGGTCTCTTGAAAGGACTTTTGAAACCACAGGAGGGAAATTGGGATGTTCGGCTATGGGAAGCTGTGAAAGGTGTGAATGATAGATGGGGGGTAAACGGGTGTCCCAAAATCACTGTCTTTTTCCCAACAGCTCCAAGCATAATTCTCTCACTGCAGGGACCAAATGATCCTAAGAATCCTGCACACTACCCTGGACAACCTGTTTCGGTAGATCTCCCTACCGTAGGAGAAGTACCACTAGTGCTAAAACGCCCTCTGAATAAATATGCATGGCTAGCCTCTGATGCCCTAGGGAGAGAGCATCGGATACATACACGCTGCATAATTCCATCATTCTAATTTTCTGCCTTTTGGTGGCAGACTCTGTTGTGTTCACTTTTCACAGAAGAACTCCGAGGGACATGAAGAAGAGCACATAAACCATGATAAGACTAGTGATACTTTTCTGCATCCTACCACAACACCAGGGCCAAAAACCAGCTGAGTGGCCATGGTCTGAAGCTACCATTAGGTACACTAGTGCTCTAGGATCCTATCCCAGAGATCATTGCCCAAACCTAGCCACTGTAGCACTGCACGACTCTGAGGTATACCGTCCAAGTGAATGGGGATGGGACTTGAAGGATTGGACTAGAATCCTAAAAGGAACAAGAGGTGAACAAATTAAGGTAGGATGCAGAAAAGTAGAAGGATCTCTTTACCAGAAAGCTTCCACCATTGCAATCGCTGGAAATTTTCTAAAACCAGATGGGAAAAGTGATTTGCACCCCAACATTACGGCCAAACTCTGCCCCACAACGGAGTGGGTGTGTGACAAACAAACCCCCTTCATCCTGTGTGGTTGTCAGAAGAATGTCGGTAACTACACCTTAGGCCCCAGTACCAACAATGTGGAAATCACAAAGCTTCGCAGAAACAAACTAACTGACTGCTGGTATAACTTTCCTCTAACCAAACCAACCTATGCAACATGCAATTGGCAAAATAACCCGGCAGATCAGCCAAGTCTGACAGGTTTAACTCATAAATTCAAAATAAACGCCGCAGCAAAGCCCATACTGAGTGCAGTAATCACATACCACGGTATAAGTACCCCCCTTGTGTTAGATGACAAGAATAAAGTTTTTCCACCCTTTATGGTAACCCGAGGTGACGATGTTACAATACGATGTGGATTAATTGCTGAATTTTTTACCGAACCTGTACACAGTTATAGCATTGGACCTCATGGCCGTGTTTTGTTTGGTGAAATTCAAAATCAAGATTGTTGGCTAAACCTTAATTGCTGTACAATTTCCCCATAAAGTCACGTGTGGTTAAAAACAATACAAAATACTGGGGGGAACTCAAAGTCGATGTTGCAATACCTACCACCCAACCACCGGTCATGCTAAGCCCGAGAATTTTTGAAATTGGACCACGTATAATCACAAAAACAGGCCAACAACAACTATTGCTCAATCCGGCATGGTCCCTTAAACAAGTCAAGTTGCTGATGCAAAACAATGTCTCAGAAATTCAGCCAGCTTGTTCACCTTTTCTGCAGACTTCCTTCAAGGGGCAGACAACCGGGTTGCAAAAGCGGAACCCTTCTAAGAAACGGACGCAAAGAGACATAACCGGCGTTGTGGGAACAGGATTGGGAATCTTAAATAGTATCGATTCAGAAGTGCTAATGAATAAATTGGCTGCCACAACTACAGATTTGACTAAAATACAACAAGCCATCAGCGGTTGTTATCAAACATATTACCAAATTGAGAAAAGGTAAATGTGAATGACCACAAATTGATAATTGGCATGCTCCGTGCTACGCAAAACAACATTTCTTTGGCTCTCAGCTGCGTCCAGGCTCAATTGTGGATGCAGTCCGTTGCTGCCTCAATTGTAAGAGAAGGCAAAGAAGGCACTTTTCCTACTGAAATTCGGAACATAATCTGGGACGGTGCCACTGATTTTGAAAGAGAATTCCAATCCTGGTGGAATTTAGTGAATTTTACCTACAATCCCATCACAAACACAGCCACAGCCTTTGTACTAACCATACGTAATGCTTCAGTGCATTGGATAGTCCCTATCATTGCATTAGGGCTGAACCATGATGCAGCTATTCTCTACCCTTTCCAGCACAGAGAATGGGCCCGTCAAACTGGGAAGAAGTGGCAAACTGTTAATTTGGACACTTGTATTGTCCGAGAACAACAAGGGTTTATCTGTGAAAGCAGTGCAATTAGACCTCAAGACATTTGTTTGGACACAGAACAAAATAGCTGTCCTTTTGAAATTCATCCTAACAAGATTCCTGAAACACTGCTTGTGTATATAGGCAATGGATGTGCATGCTTAAGAACTGCATGTGATAAGGTATTTCTAGAAAATTTAGTTGTAGATACTAAAACTCATTCAAATTCTTGTGTTTGTAACTTGACTAAAAGCACAGGATGTGATTTCTCTTATTTAGCCCCACTTACTTCTTATTGTATTTTACAGTCCAATTACACAGTGATCCACCAATTATTGCCTACCCCCACTGGGATGAACCTTACTTAGGTAAAGCACTTGTTGCTTCACCAGGATTTCATTGGAATTTTGGAAAAGATCAAGAAAAACAGACAGAAAACCTTGGTAACTGTTGATCACAATGGGAAAGAAACACATTGTTTTCTAGACAGAGGAAAGAAAGATGCTGGACACAGCTGGTGGGATACTCCTTTTGGGTGCTCACCTACTGCTACAGGTGTCCTGAACAAATTGTGTCATCCCATCCTTGTTCTCTTGATTTTAGTTTTGATTGGGTTTGTTTCATCAGCAATCTTACACATCATGAATTGCAGAATGATGAAACGGTTGACATCTGTAATAGATGTGCACAATTTGGACACTATCCCATCCACTGTGGACACCCCTAAGGTTATTGACACAAGATGAACTACATGAGTATTAAAATAAGATAAGACATGATTAAAAATTACATGTGTATTTTGATTAAAAATTACTTATTCCTTCTTTTTCCTTTTCTTTCTCTTTTCTTATTTTCTCTACCCTTTTCTGGGATATGCTACTAACATTAACGAGTCCTGAAGACTTTGCAACAACACTACGAAATCGTGCTGATGGAGCTCTCCTGATGACAATCGTGAGTCATGGGGTGGTGTAAGAGACGGTCTGAAGATCCCTCATCTGCCTCACGATCATCGCCGAGAACAGAGGCTAAACACAGGAGTTCCGACCTGCCTAAGGTGGGATGTCTGCCAACTGTTGCCTGCAGGTGTGCTCGCTGGGAACTGGTACGCATTCCTGAGGAAATTTGTGCAGGTCACAGTGGACTGCGCCGTTCTTGCTGCCCAGGCGGGAAGGACTGCGCTGAAGCGGAAAGGAATGACCTGTCCTCTACACCTGTCCTGTACCTGTTTCCCAAAGCAACGGGCCTCATAACAACAGCTGTAGATTTGCCCCACCTCTTGGGGAAAAGGGCGAGATGTGGGGATACAGCTAGAAAGCAGAAGCGAGAGCACTGCTAAACTCATGCCAGAAGTAGACGCGCTAACGCTGCTAGGCCGCAAACCATAGCAGGCAGTATAGTTAGCATAGGAGAAAGGCATGCTTGGTATGTACCTGGGATAGTTAGGGCTAGTTTTTAGTTTTGCAATGTTATTACGAAACACAGATATGGTCTTGGCCAGTTGGCCCTCGTTTCAAAAAAGGCCTGTAAAGGGACTTTCTGAAATAACTGAGATGAGATCTCCCCACGGAAAGAAGACAAATCTATTGGCAGCAGAGCACGAGGACTTCGTCTCATCTGTTGGTAGCCATTACCCCCCCTTTCTTCCTCTCTACTCTTTTACTTTGTTTTTCTTTATCTCTCTCTCTCTTTCTCTCCTCTATCGCATTACCGTGTTGTGGGTACTTAACAAAGGTGCACTGTTTTGATTAAAACTGAAATCCCTTGTGTCCTTTTGCACTCGGAGATCTGTAAACAAACCATCACGACCCTTACTTGTATTAACGGATCGTGACACATGTCCAAAAGAAAAAATCACTGGAACAAAAAGAGCAAACTGATCCAAGGTGAACTGATCCACGGTGAAAAACAGAAGCCTACAAAAATCTGGGGGGAAAAAAAAAGGCAACTCACGTGCCCGATTCACAGATGCAACTCCTGCAAAACTTTTGAAGGCAGTCTCACTCCCTCTGCTGAACAATCAACTGGAGGAAATCCCACTCCAAATCTGTGGGAAACAACAAAAGTGGTGCAACAAGCACTTCATAGAATAAAAACTAAAACTCCACCTGAATAAATTAATGCAATTAACATTGCATTAATTTCACCTGGCTTTTTTTTTTTTTTTGAGGAAATCTGTTTCTTTTCTCTTTTCTAAGAATGTCAAACATCCCTGCATTGACGATAAAGAAAGCAGTTTGAGGGCAGAGAAAGTGCAAGCAGCAGAATCACATCTAAATGTGATAACCATTTACTCACGTGGACGCTGTCCCTTTGTGTTAGCCCCAAGGAGTTGTACTTCTTTTTAATAATCGGTCTAGTGGGCCAAATTTTCACTTTTTAAGAACCTACCAACACATGGGATGGAGCTGCATGAAAACCAATGAAATGTAAAGTGTCACCATAATTGCTTGCATTGTCAGTTTGTTAACGTTTGTCATTTAAGAATTTATACATATTTGAAATCATACAAATGTTCTAACCTTCCCAGTTCTGCCTCAGAAGACTTCAAAATTATTATCATTCAGCTAATTTTTTAAATTTACTATTTAGTGAATTAAAGAATCTTGACAAAACACAAGCAAATGCTAGAGAAGAAATGATTAAATCCCCCTTCCTAAACCAGGAGGGCTTTTTGCAGCCATAGACTGCAAATAGGACATGAATAAAATACAGAAAAGCCTTCTACCAGCTCTCAAACTAAAGTGCTGCTCAATCTCATGCCATATGTCTTAAGAAGGTATTTTAGCTTTGCCTCACTCCACCTATTTATAGCACATTCTGCAATCTCAGACGAGGGTGCAGAATGTGATGAAGGCAATTCAGTCACTAAAATTCAAAGAAAAAAAAAAGGCTACTTGGATTAATGAAACTAATTTTGAAAGAGAATTAATTTCTTTTTAATCCCACCAACAGTAAAGCCCCAGTTTCTAGTTTGTGTCAAGATTACATTACAACAGCGCTATAATTGGTCTCCTAGAAAACAGAGCATAGCCCTGATGGAAAGATATGTTTGCATGAGGACATTTTGCATGGAAATGTTTTGTGTGTTGATTTGTATCCTAAAAACTAATCCTTCATAATGTCTAAAATTATCCAGCAGAGTAAAAATATTAATGGAACAAAAACTGTCTAAAGAAGCTACAACCAAAGAAGCCTCCCCAAAGTTACCTGACTAAGACTTGAAAGTTTAAGTTAAACCACTAAGATTAGAGAAAGGGAAAACCCATTCCTTAATCATCTCAGGCCTAGGAAAACAAACAAACAAACAAACAAACAAGGCTGAAAGAGGAGAAATACCCATAGATAATGAAATAACAGATCAAGTGATCCCATTAGTAGGAGATGTTGAAATTCCAAAGAAATCAAAACGGGCTTCCCCACTGATTATTGAACGCCTGGAAGGGGCACAACCAGTGTCAGTTAAGCGATATCCTCTAAAGCATGGAGCACCAGTAGAAATAAAACCAATAATTGCTACATTTATTGATCAAGAGTTGTTAAGAGAGTATAGGTCTCCCTACAATACCCCAATTCTACCAATACAAAAGCCAAATGGAAATTATCAATTAGTTCAAGACCTGAGAGCGATAAATACAGTATCAAGAACACTGCATCCTGTCGTAGCCAATCCTTGCACTTTACTTACAAAATTACAAAGTGGCTGGGTGTGGTTTTCAGCTCTAGATTTAAAAGATGCTTTCTTTTGTCTGCCATTCGTTGAAAGCAGTCAGGAGATTTATGCCTTTGAATGGGAAAACCCCAAAACAGGGAAAAAAGCCAGCTTACATGGACCCTATTGCCACAAGGATTCCAAAAATAGCCTCACAAGAATTGGAGATCATTAGCTAAAGAACTGGAAGCCTGGAACACCGCCACTCTGGGAAGGTACACTTCTGCAGTACATTGATGACCTACTAATAACAACAAGAACCCATGAAGACTGCAAGGAATGAGCTGTAAGTCTTTTAAATGTTCTGGGACTAAGCGGATATAGGCTCTCCCCTGAAAAGGCTCAGCTAGTCCTCCAAAAAGTGAAATATGAACTGGCAGGAGGAGAGAGAGCCTTGGAAAATAACAAGAAAGAGACCATTTGTCAGGTGCCCCAGACAACTACAAGAAAAGAAAACAAAACTAAGAACTTCTCTGGGAATGACAAGACAGTGTAAGTTACGGATCTACAGCTATGGACTAATTGTGAAACTCTCCTAAAAGAAACGGAGGGCACCCACCTATGCTGGACACCAGAGACTAAAAATGCACTTGTAACTCTGAAACGTGAGTTAATGCAAGCTCCGGCATTGGGCATACTGGATGCCATTAAACCTTTTCTGTTGTTTTCACATGAAAGGCAAGGACCGGTGTTGGGACTTCTGGCACAGAAGCTAGGACCGTACAAAAGGCCGGTGGCTTATTTCTCCAAGCAGCTGGACGTGGTCAGCCAAAGATAGCCCACCTGCCTGTGTGCAGTGGCAGCTGGGACCCTGAACATAGAGGAAGCCCTCGAGTTCACAACGGGCCAGCAGATAACCATTTTTGTCTCACATACAGTGTCAGCAGGGCTCACGCAGAAAGGAAATCACTGGTTAACCCCATCTCGCTTTCTCAAACACCAAGCTGTCCTAACAGAATCGGAGGACGTGACCATCCAAGTAACTAACATCTTCAATCCAGCAGCTTACTTCCAGGGCAAGGCCGCTGAGGAGCCTGTACAGCATGACTGCTTTGAAACCATGGAGGCAGTTTACTCTAGCCACCCAGACTTGAAGGACTCTCCACTAGAAAATGCAGACAACTGGTTCACTGATGAAAGCACCTATGTCAAGAATGGTAAGCGGTTTGCTGGCTATGCAATTACAAGCACAGACGCTGTCCTTGAAGCAAATCTGCTACCTGTGCGGGCATCAGCTCATAAGGCTGAAATAATAGCCCTAACTGGAGCCTTAGTAGCAGCTGAAGGAAAACCTATCAACATTTGGACTGATTCAAAGTATGCTTTTGCAGTAGTACGCGCTCCCAGGGCTGTTTGGAAAGAAAGAAGTTTATTGACCTCACAGAAGAAACAAATCAAGCATGCTACTGAAATTTTACACTTGCTGGAAGCACTGTCAAAACCTTCAAAAGTAGCTATAATGCACTGTAAAAGACACTCCCAAGGTAACACCATCCCTGAACTGACAAATGCTACGGCAGACAAAACAGCAAAGGCAGTGGCTAGTAAGGTTCAAGTTCAAGCCCTAGCTTGAATCCCTTCTAGCATCCTTAGGAATAAAAAACCCCCACCATACAACACTGATGATTTAAATTGGATACAGGAAGAAATGGGACAAGTAAGAACAGAGGGGCGGGCTAAAATCAAAGATCTCATCGTCATACCCAGAAAACCGTTAAAATTATTTATCCAAAGCAAACATTCTAAAACACATTAGGGAGTTGACGCCTTCCATAACCACTTAGAAGACCAAGTAATAGCACTGAAATTAAAGGAGACAAAGGAGGAAAAACAACCCTAATACCACGGTTAGGCTAAGCACAGAGACTATCCCTAAAAGAGTTTGACCGAGAGATACGTGGCAAATTGCCTTCTCGGAATTCCCTAGAAAAGGGACATACAAGTACCTCTTAGTCCTCACAGATACTTCTTCAGGTTGGCCAGAAGCTTTCCCTTGTAGAACAAACGAGGCTAGAGAAATTGTTAAAGCTTTAGTACAAGAAATTCTTCCACAATTTGGGGAAACAAATTCTGATAGGAGATCACACTTTCTAGCCCAGGTAGTGCGAGGAGTGAGTCATCTACGAAGTATACAGTGGCAACTACATACACCATATAGGCCACAAGCAAGTAGACAAGCAAAAAGGATGAATCACTTAATAAAGCAACAATGAGCCAAAATTTGTCAAAAAACTAATTTCTATTGGTATCAGGCTCTGCCCATGGCTTTGCTAAGCATTTACGTCCACAATTACAATCAATACGCGCTACAGCTCTTCATTGTCAACCACCACCACCTGATAAACCCTTCCATAATATGAATCCAAAAGACTGGGTTTATATTAAGTCTCCTTCCGGAAATCCACTCCAGGAAAAATGGGAAGGACCTTACAATTTGGGACAAAACGCAAACCTTGCATCAGATTACCTTAGGTAACGCTTCTTGCAAGTTTATAGAGATAGAAGATAAACTCACAGCATGCTTACCCAACTTATCCTGGCTTAAACAATTGTTTGTAACAGTTACTTGTCTTGTGATGTTCTTATTTACTGACTGTATTAGTAGATATTGTTATATGATATTAGGTACTTAGTATCTCAATGCGTATACACAATGGCAAAAGCACAAACTTAGAAACGAGAAGGGTACTTTCATTCAAGACATGCAAGGTTTGTAAAGAATTACAAACGATCAAGGAAAAGGGGGGATTGAGAAGGGGGATGATCCATAGTTAACTCATGGAAGCACGAAGAAACTAGTAAGAGACAGCAAATGTTAATCACAAAACCTAAGCAGCAGGATTCACCTGAATCTTGTCAAGATAAGAGGAACAGGATCTTTTGAAAACCAGCACAGAGATCGCTGAATCATCCAGCGAAGAACTGCGCATGCGCCAGAAAGAAAGGTAAAAAGTGCATTGTGACAGAGACTACTGATTTTCATCAGAAAGACCCCCGAGGAAGAAGAGGAGCCTTCCTCAGTGCAACCACCTGGGTACACAGCGCATGCGTGGCACGTCTGCTAATGATATCAATGACTTCCGAGAAGTAATTTCTAGAACTACTCCTATCCCAAGGAATGTGATGAATAGTCAAAAATTTTACACATAATGCTGGACTGCATGGAGTGCTCTGCGTGTGTGTGTTAGGAGGAGCGATTCCCCACGCACCCAGCGCCAAATAAAGCAAATACCCGCTTCTCTGACTCTGTCTCTGAAGCATGTCCAGGCCTGGTTTTGGGCAATTCAAAAGAGGTGAATACACATTACAGCTACCCCGGAAGTTGCTGCGTAGGCAGATTGAAGAGGAAAGGATTTCATCTTCATCACTCTCCTTCTTTCTTGTTTTGACAGAATTAAGAACTTGTAAAAAATCTGATATCACTGAGGCTCACCACTCCTCCAATTAGACTACGCTCACTTACACTGTGCTGAGGACAACAAAGCCCAGAGCTTTGGATATCTCCTGCTTCTGCCCTAGGAATTGCTTCCAGTGCTGTACCTTTGCTCCAGCTGCGAAACCAAACCAGCAGAACCAAGGAAGTTCTCTCTGAATGAACCAAGAATTCTCACACAGTGCTAAGCCTAGCCCATTTCTCTTGAAGGCTACAACGGCAGTCATGGCAGTGAACACTGCTCTTCACTGGGCCATTCCTCTGAAAAAAAAACATGCACCACCTCTCAACCTAAACTGTTAAGCCTCCTGGTGATGCTGACTGACAAAGAGTCCAACCGCAGTTAGATTCCAACAGCTACTTCCAATGACCTGTCAACAGAGCTTTGCAGACTTGCAACAGTCCAACAAACTAAAGGGGCTATGTTTCATGGCTGTTTTTCAAACATCATTCATTTATGTCCCTATGCCGGGTTAAGTGAAGGTGGCCCGTCCACCTTGATCAAAGTCAGCAGAATTCTGGCCCAATCTGCTGTTATGCAACACATCATGACACGATCTCTAGGTGTTGATGCAAAATTCCCACTGAAGTGCCAGTCGCTGCATGATTTAAGGCTACCTACTCACAGAGTGCCCACTCCACTGCCACACCCATTTTCTGGCCACCTTTAAATGACTGAGCACTCTTACTTTTTCAAACATTTCTCAGGAGAACGGGACCACCATCTTCTCCTTTCTGAAGTTTAGGAACCTAATTTAAAAGTAGTACTAGCAATACCAGTTTATCCAAAATCCATTTACGCCATCAACAAACTCCGAGCAAGCGCTCAGAATTAGTTTCAAGACTTTTACATATTTTTACAGTGGGCTTTTTGTTTGCTTGTTTGTTTTTAAAGCAGATGGAGTAGTCCGCTGTTTCCCTGAGGCTACCAGGGGTGCGAAGGAGGCAGGCAGAGCCCTGCCGTGGGTGGCACAGGGGACCCCGGGCGCTGAGGGCTGCCACCGGTGTGCGCCAGGTCGGGACCGGCAGGCAGGGCTGCACCCCGCCTCTGCCACAACACCTGCAGCTTCTGCAGCCTGAAACACAGCTGGCTCAGGGGTTTCAATCAAGAGCCAAAAGATCTTGCTGGTCAATTTGGGGCAGAGAAAGGTCATCACTTCTAGCATGGCATAAGCCTGCCACTACATTTCTGTCAAGGACAATCACCTTGTTGCAGTGAAACTCCTGGGTAAAATACTGAAGCGCTTTCAGATTCATATTATCCGACATTTCGGTGACCTTCTTTTATACCTGCATTGCTTCATACTGCTGGTTGTGGGCACAAGTTCTTTGTACACTATCCTGGAAATTAAAAAGATCAGAAACAACACCCACCCCTCCCCCACCACCACCCCTTCCCCAGCCACAACCCTAACAAAACCAACCTCCAGAATGTTCAGGATTTCAAATGAGAACAAGCATAGATGGGGCATAAAAAGATGGATCCTCCTTAGACATTTGTACATGCAGTGCACTGCAATCCACTAAGTTCTACTTCTCGTACACCAAATACCTGTCTTCGGAACTCCTTGTTCTCCATTCAAACCCTTCTGGGAGGGTAATCGAGGAGATACTCTTACATATTTTTAGCACATATTGCACTAGGCAATTAAATCCAGTGCACAGCATTACCTGACGAACTGAGGCGGTGACAAGGTCAATTAAGACCTGTTCATATCTTCATTTGGAGCTCTTCCAACTGCTTGAAAAGGGAAGCCTTGGACATTGAAGGTTCAGACTAAGGAAAATCCAAAACGTGGACAGCATCTGCCTTCTGCTGGAAGCCTTCAAGTTCACCACTGCAGTCTGCAGCCTACACAGATCATCTGAGGATTGTAAAAGTTCTCCAAGGAAGAACAAGAACAAGGCTAATGCATGCACACAAACGCTGATCAAAAGCACTTGATGCTCTTGGACAAAAAGATGTAACCTTCACTTTTGGAAAGACAAGGTGACTATGGTTGTCTCCACAGTACTCGTAGGAAAAAATCCCTGAAGTTTGGTAAAACCTCTTTTCAGGGCTTTGTTAACTTCATTTTTGTTAAGAATTGGGGAACACAGAGAGACCTGTCACTTTTTTTGCAGAATGCCATAGAAACTGCTACACTCACTTCAACAACAGTCCACGTAACCTTCTCTGCAAATACTGACCATATGCAGTTCTGGTTGATACAAACCCCCATTACCTAAGAAAAGGAACAACTCGGCAAGCAGTTTGCAAAGATGAACAACTTAGCACGATTGCGGCTGATGACATGCCCTGACTTTTTTACCTTCAGCTGTGGGTGCCGTACCTTCCTACCCTCACACATGCCACTCAAAGCTGCTTGCGTGGAGCTCTCGCACCACCTATGCCAGCAACTGTGCCCAGCCGCCACCCTTCTTCAGCACCATCGCACCTACCACAAGGTAGCTGAATCAGAGGGAAAAGGAGGTCGCCAATGGAGGGAAGTTGTTCCCCCTGACAGCTAAGCTCCAACTCCGGGGTCCCTTATGTCCTCCCCAGGACTTGCGGGAAAACGCCTCGGCGGAGCGCAGCGCTGGGCGGGAGCGGCCGGCAGAGCACCGAGCGCGCTCCCCACTCCCTCCCGCCAGCGCCGCTGCGGAGACCCCGGCTTCGCCGGAATCGGCCACGTGCTGCACGGAGGGCAGCGCGGCAAAGGCGGTCGCCCCTCGTTACCCTAGGAAGGCCGGCCTCGGATCCCCGCTCTCTCCACCGGCACGGGCAGTGCCAGCAGACTGTCGCTGCGGCCGCCGCTGGCCGAAAGCCTCGCCGCGCACCGCCCGGCCGGCCCCGCCGCTCCGCGGGGTCACACGGCACCTGCCGTGGGCGGCAGCCGAGCGACAGCAAGCAGAAGCGCTCACCGCCGCGCCACTCGCCGCCCCGCCCGGGCGCTCCTCTCCTCGCGCTACCACCATGGCGCCGGCCCGCCCCGCCTTCCCCGTCGCCTGCGGCGCAACGCGGGTGCTCCGAGCCACGCAGCACGCGTGCGGCCGGGCCCTGCCGAGCCGCAGGCGGAGCCGGGGCACGGCCCGCGCGGGAGAGCTTCCGGCGAGGCTGGGCGGGCGGCGAGCGCGGCCGAGCGTGAACGCGCCAGGCGGGGTCGGCCGGCGGCGCGATGGGGAGCTAGATGGAGGCGGCAGCACCGCGCGGCATAAAAGAGCTGATCGTCCCGCAGCCGCCCGCTCCGCAGCCCCTCGGCTGCTGTCGAGAAGGGCCCCGGCCCTGGCCGCGCCCGTGGCGAGGTGGCTCCGCAGCCCGCGGCCAGCCCTGGCGGGGCAGGGGAGCACTGCGAGCAGCCCCGGGGCCGCGCAGCCGTCTGTAACGCGCGGTGGGAGCCGCCGGGAACTATTTTACACCTCCCGGGGGGCTGGGGAGGAGCACGGAGACCACGCGGCAGGTCGCTGCCGTTAGGGAAAATTAATCCACTATGCCTGAGGTTGATGTCCGAAAAGGAGACAGAGGAGTCCTGCAACAACTACAGGGAGAGTCCCTGGGGCTTTTCCCATGGGGTCTGTCAAACGGTTGCGGGATGCAGCCCCTTTTTTATGCTAAGTTCCTGGCCACAACACCCTCTTCCTTTTCTCCACTGGCTGAGGTATTCGGGAGATACAGACTTCCAGAACTGCCTACTCTATGCCCTCCTCTAATATGCACCCCCCATTTGGCATCGAAAAGAAAGAAAAAGAAACCCTTCCTAATTCTATTAAGTCTTTGTTGCCTTGCTCAAGGTTCAGGAATTTAACACGGCCTTGATTAATCAACAGTCCCTGTCATCTGCTTGCGAACAGCAGCTCGAGTCATTTAATTTCCCACAAACTCCTCCTTCTTCTGCTAACAGATAATCTAATACCATCCAATGTTGAAATACTACTTTCCTCATTGAAGTGGGTTGCTCAGCAAGATGGTCAAGAGCTGTGGCTGGCTGATTGGTAATTATTTCCGAGACAGCTTGTACCCTAATTATCTCATTCAAATGATAAATGGGTTTCCATGCATCTGGGATTAATTCCTTAGGTTTCCAAGTGGCTGGTCCATCATGTTGTGTAACTTCTTCTGGTGGCCATTCATCTTTTCCCCGTTTTGGGGTGCTTCCTGCAGCCAAGGCTGCATCAGCTGACTGCTTTTCTCTAATTAAATCATCACAGATTTGGATTCCTAAGTGATTTCCCTGAATTTGTAGTAGCAAAAAGAACAATGGTCTAAGATATGCACCATATCCCTGACCAGTTTGGAGGTAACCTGAGTTAAGCATGTTGGCCACAAATCCAATAATGTCCTTTCAAAGCCCGTGTTCCATTAGCAAAGGGGCCTTCCTACCCTTGGTCATCAATTGGTGGGTCAAAATACAGCAGGATTCCCTGGCCTAACGGTCCTCCAACAATAGCTGCCCCACCATAAGGGTCACAGCATTTGCATTTCCAAGCTCCCACACAGGGTTCCCATCTACATTTACATCTGCAAGTTGCTTGGTTGGATTTGGAGCAGAACTCACTAAAAGGCTTTGAGTTCCAATCCGGTGTTGCCATTCCCATTGATAATCACAAACAACGTGTCTTCTACTTGTGGAATTTTTGTGGGGACAGCTTAAAAATAGGTGGTCCAAAAAACCCCTTGTCCCTCCCCATTGCTTTACAGGCTTCCAAATGTTTTTGGTAAGTGTGGTAAGAACATCTTACGCAGCTACCATTAGTGAGCTGAACAGCTATTTGATTGCATTTTTCTTGATATTTGGAACAATTGTAAGGAGGGCAATTGGAGGGCTAAACCCAATTGTTTAAAGCCAGAGGGAAAGTCAATTGACAAACGCCTTTTCCTACATAGACCCGCCCTGTCCTGTTTAGGCAATAAGTGCCTGTTGGAGAAGAATGAAGTGGCCATGTGTTGGGGAGGATGAAAGTTTGGTAAGAAAGTTTCACGGGTATGTAGGCTTGGCAGCAAGGTCTGAGAATGTAGAAGCTGGGGATGAGGTAGAAATGAAAGCAAGTTTTGATATAGAAGAAAAGATGTTTTGCTGAAACAGCGATCACTGAGTAACTGAGAAGGCAAAGGTTGGAGATGAGTTGGAAGGAGATTTTTAGGAGCAGGACAAAGGTATGTGATTACAAACAAAGACATGTTTTTCACCAAGTAAGTAAGTCTCAAGAAGAGCATAAGTGAATAGAAAAGGTGTCTTTCCCAAAAAGAAAGATATGGCAGGCAAACAAGAAATGTTGATGTAGCAAGAAGAAGAAAGGTCTAAGAATTTTCCACTGAAAGCTTAAATTGTAACTTACTTACTCTTGTGATTGGATAATAATGACTATAATATGGTGATGGTAGTAGCTATGATAGGCTATAGGCCAATGTCAAGGTATTGTGTATGGTGCTTATTGGTTGTTACGTGCTAAGATACTCTGCAAAGAAAAGTATAGAATGCTCTGTAACTTGAACAGCAAGCGGCTTCAGGTATGCCTACAGCTGGAGCTGGCAGCTCTAGGGCTGGCTCTGGATAGCCACTCCCTGAAATGCTGGAACTTCGCCTATGCAATAAACAGCTTTCAAGAGAGCCACCTGAAGTCCAGACATCCTTCGTGAAACCTTCTCCTATAGCCATGGACTTCCTTCTTTGGCCCAAAATCCCGTCCTAGTATGGACCTCATGTCAGGTGTTGAGCCACCACTTAGGTTCAGCTGGGCTAGCCAACCATGGCCACTCTTCAGATCCTCCTGGCCCTCCACAGAGCCAGCAATTGCTAAGGTGAAAAACTTTTGCTACTTCTTCTGCTAAGAAGGCTGCAAACTGATTCTCCCACTCCTGGCCTAAACTTAGCTGACCATATAAAAGTAGAACTAGTAAGGAAAATGTTTTAATAATGTGATCTAATTAGCTAGTCTAATTTTCACGTTGTCTTCTGCACCATCTGTGGCAATTGAAGACACAGAAACTACTTAACATAAAAGAATCCAGCAAGTATTAGCGCCCCAGTGAGTGGAGATTCTAGAGGCGGGATGCGCATAGAGACTATTTCAGCAGATGGTCTGTGGGTAGGCACGCAGGGCTTCCTCTGATGTCGAAGCACTGGCTACTGCTCCGGCCCACTCCTGCAGAGTGTCAGTCACGGCCTCCCAGCTTTCTCCTCCAGCTGAGATGTGCAAATCTCTGAGGCTTCAGAGACCTTGACCCAAGTGTTCAGCTGTCTTGATGGCTGTTTCTGTCATCAGTGACACTTGGAATGGGCCACGCCATTTCAGAACCACTGGCGCTTCTTTCTACTCCTTAACTAGGACTCAATCTCCTGGTTGGATGTTACAAGCAGCAAAGTCCAAAGGTGGGACTTGTGCCAGCTGAGCTTCCTGTTGAAGGGGTTCCACAAGAAGCAGTATCCTGGCCACAGATGGTTTTAAATATACATCACTTACCTCTACTCCCCCACTAGGTTGAGACTTAGCCGGGTAATTCATAACAACGATGGAAAGGGGGAGAACGGAATCTCTCTTCTGGGTCGGGCTCTCATTCTCGCCAAAGCCAATGTCCAAAGCCCTAGCCATGGCATCTTGGTTTCTATTACCAGCTTCAAAAGGTGTTTATTTCTCTAGTCATTGTTTTCTACCCGAGCCGAGCTCTGGGGGTGCCAGGGCCTATGGAGGTGCCATTGTGTTCCTAAAGAAGCCAAAACCCCTTGAAGGATCTTTCCTGTCAAATGAGTTCCCCTATCTGAGTCTATTGCTTCTACAATGCTGTATCTTGGAATGATTTGTTCCAAAAATGCCTTAATACCTGATCCTGTTGTTGCTGAAGCAGTTGGAAATGCTTCTGGCCACCTTGCTAGCTGACATACCATTACCAGAAGATATGAAGCCTTCCCACTTGGGGCATCTCAGGAAAATCCACCTGGCATCTTTGGAAGGGACCTGCAGCCCAAGGCCTCCCTCCCCTGGCAAGTTCCTTTGTAACTTGGCTGTTTGCTTTAGCACAGATCAAGCAACCTTCAACAGCTCGTTTTGCCAGTCTAAAAAGACCCCCAGCAACATCCAGCATGAGGAAGGCTTCTGCCAATCCTCAGGAAGTGCAAGGACTCTCTTCACAGAGTTCTTTTAAGATTGGTAGGGCCAAAGCTTCTGGTATCTCTTGTTTGCCATCCCTTGTAAACCAAGTATTGCCTTTTTTCTCTGCCACACGGCTTTTAACTGTATCTCGAACTCCTCTGGGAGAAAAGACAGCTTCCTGGCCAGTGATGGAGTCACTGGGAGCAAAGGGGGCATCTTGGAGAGTTCTGGCAGAAGTGTTGCTTTCTGACTTTCTTCATCCACCAAAAAGGAGACAGAGGAGGCCTGTAACATTCTTCAACTACAGGGAGAGGCCATGGGGCTTTTGCCATGGAGTCTCTCAACTGATTGCGGGACACAGCCCCCTTTTGATGCGAAGTTCCTGGCAACAGCACCCTCGGAGGTACTCGGGAATTACAGACTTCCGGAACTGCCTACTCTATGCTCCCCTCTAATATGCACCCCCCTCTTGGTATGGAAAAGGAAGAAAATGAAACTATTCCTAATGCTATTAAGTCTTTGCTTGCCTTGCTCTAGGTTCAGCAATTTAACACGGCCTTGGCTGAGCAACAGTCTCTGTCGATTAGTAACAGTTTCTAGAACTAAGACTTTCTTCTGTTACTCCCCTACCAGTAAATTCCTAGCCTTGTCTAAGGACAGATTCACACGGTCTCTTTGTAAAGACACATCTATGTTACTCCTTTCACTCCCACACCTTCTTGGTGGTGGGATGGCTCCCCCCGGCAAAGCACCTGGCACAAAACCCCCCTATGCACCTACACACACACCTGCACTTACCCTGCACTCCGCTGCACACACACACACACACACACACCTCCCGCACACTAACACCCCCCTCCACATCCCTGCCATGCTACTTGCAGTTGCCCCGCCCCTGCCATCCCGGCCAGCTGGCAGCACCCACTCTTCACATGCCTCCCCATGCCTTGCATTTCCTTGCTGCCCTCTCTGTAGCCTTCCCTCAACCTACCTTTTCTCCCCTGTCTTGCATTGACTTGCTCACCCATCCCCCACCTGACTTCCTTTCACATTCGTCTAGGTCTGGCCTCACCTTTCCTTTTCCTTCTAGGTCCCTCATTGCCCTGCCTCGCCTCGTCAAGCAAGGCCACACAGAGCAGTTGGTCCTGGCCACTTTTGTGTACCAGTAGTCCTCGAATGTACTTCTCACCTGCCTTGCCTATCCTTGCCTTGCCTTGGCAACACAACAGTTTCTTGTCTTGCCCTGCTAGCTCTCTGGAGCCTTGCATTGCTTTGCACAGCCATGCCCCACCCTTGACCTGCCTACTGCTTTCCTCCAGGGCCTTGGCTTGCTGAGCCCTTCTTGTTTCTGCCTGGCCTACCCATCAGTGGACTTTCCTTCCTACGGCCAGCCTTGCCTCTAATGTCTGGTCCTTCTCTTGCCTACCACTCCATTTGCTTTCCCCTCACTGCTCTGGCCTTGCTTACCTCTCCCTTGACTTGCCCACAATTGCCTGCACTTGCTTTGCAGCGCCTTGCCTGCATGGAAGGCAAGGGCAAGAGTGGTAGGCAGGGCAAAGCAAAGCCAGCAAGTGGTAAGTAGTGCGAGGCAAGGCAGACGTAGGCAAAGGAAGCAGAGCACGGGTAGCTTAAAAAGAACTAGACAAGGTACTGAAGGCAAGGCAAGACCAAGAGACTCGGAGTGCCTTTCCTTGCGAAGGCAAGGACATAAGTGCCAGTGTTGCTGGAGCAGATGTTAAGGTAGCATGGGGAGGAATAGTCCAGCAAGACATTTCTCTTCTGGCCCCTGGGCGTGTAGGGGCAATTGTTGGACATATTCAATACTGGAGGTGGATCAGTGGATGGATGTGTTGTATTTTGGAGGAGGGGTTGCCGTTTCTTTGGAGATGGGCTTGTAGTTGCTCTCTTTGGCAAGGAAAGCAGGTTTGGATGTGCACATCAGGTGCTCTTAGGGATTTTAAAGGCTTTTCCCAAGAGGCAGTTCTCCGGGTTGGAGCTGTTGAGCTGTCAGTGGGAATGCAAAGGCCAAGCTTGTGAGCCTTTTGTCCTGGTGCCTTTAGTGTGTGAGCAGTCCGTGGTGCCGTTGTCTTTGGATGCTGACTCTGGCAGAGGGAAGGCTTAGGATGGTAGCTAGAGCTGAGAAGGAAAGTGCTGAGAACAGCGTGTGTGCTGCTAGTTTGAGGGGTGCCGTTGAAGTTGCAGGCAGCAAGATCTTCCTCAGCCCGCACTGTTTTGAGCTCTGTTTTTGCCAGATGGTTTCAAGTTGGTGGGCAGAATCTGCGAGAGGGCAAAGATTGGTTTGGGCCAAAGAGGTTTGTCTGCCTCTTGGAGTGTGGTATAAAGAAGAGTCCGCTCTTGGAAGGGGAAGATGAGGGAAATCTTTTTGTCCTGAGGTGCTGTTGATTTGAGTGCAGGGACGTTTGCAACTTGCCTCTGCCCTTGGGGTGGTTTCGAGCAGCGCCAGGTGCTTGGCCTTCTTTTGCAAGTCGTCAGCGCCATCGTGTGCTTGTTTCGAGGAGCGCTGACAGTGCCGGGGAAAAAGCCAAGCGTTTCGCTGGCTCGGCCCCAGTCATGTGCGAGCAGTTGTTGGAAGAGCTCCGCTGTGCATCCTGCCTCTTGGAGACACAAAAGAATGTGATCCTGCGCGTAGCGGGGAAGCAAGAGGAATCTTTTCATTGTTGGCTGTGCAGTTACTAAGCGGCAAAAGTCAAGGCAGCTGCAGCACGGCCTCTTTCTTTCAGAACCTTTTCTGTGCCATCATGAACATGCTCAACATGGAACTCGTACCCACTGAACTGCATCAAAGGCCTTGGAGATATGCACTTTCCTTCAAGCTCTAGGTACCATCTTACCCTCCACCTCTCGCCGATCCCAAAGCCCTTCCAAACATCCAGCAGCTGCACGCAGAGAACAAATGCTAGAAGAAGGCGTTGGCCTTCATAGTGCCTCTAAAGTCTGTAAACTAGGCGAAACATTGCAGTGACCAGCACTTTCCTTCGCAACTATCTATAGAGCGTCATCACATTCTCTCAGAGTGGCTAAGTCCACCCTTGCAGCACAGCAGCGTTTCTGGCCACAGTTCGGACTGAGAGATGGGCCAGGTGAGAAAGCATTTGTTGACTATCCCTCGTCTCTGGAAGACTTGATACTCGCAGCGCAATCACGTTCACACACCTTCAGTGTGGCCAAGTTCAAGCAGCTAGAGCTCAGAGAGACGGGAGAGTCAGGAGAGAAGCCGTTCCAAAAGTACCGTGTACTTACAGCAGCATTAGAACTGTGCACAGCAGTCTACAGCACTGTAGACTGCGGCTTCTCTGACAGATGTGCCATCCCATTGTTGGCTCTTGCAGCTCGGTTGCTAGCTGCTCTCCTGAAGAAAAGAACTAGAAGGAAAAGCCAATGCTGGGCTGCACCTTCCCCTTGCCTCCCGTAAAGCCACTTCAACTCCCCGCTGCACTCTCTACTTCCCCTCTCCTTGGCATCGACCACTGTGTTTTCTGCATCTCGGAGCCCAAAGGTAAGCGCCAGTGTTCCCAGGGATGGTTGGAAGAGGGAGAAGTTGTAGCACAAGTAAGTAGCTGCCGTTGAACTTCCTCCTTCTCAATGCTAACGTGAATTCGGCAGGAGGGGAGCGCCAGCCACGCTCCTTTCTCAGTTTGTACGCTGCAGACACGAGCCCGGTGCTCTTCACCTTCGTTCGGCCTCTTTGGTACCCATTGTCGCGCTTTCATTCTGTCAGAGTCGAGCCGTCACCTACTTGGCACACAGAGCACTGTGCCAGCAGCGAAATGCTCCAGCCGACTGCTTCTGCTGACACACACCTGGGCTATGCACTTTCCCTCTCAGCGACATACAGCAACACATTCGGTCTTTCTTGTTTTCCAAATATAAAGGGAAAGATTCTCGGCTACGTCTGGCATAGAGAACAGTTTTAGGTCAACAAGCTTACCCAGAACTTACCCTCGACACGTGGAAACCTGTATTTGCACCACATTCCAGTGGCAGCTCTCTTTCCTTTACAGGCTGCACAGCGCTGTCAGATCGCGATGCTCTCTGCACCTGCCTTCTCACTTCCAAGTACCACCGTGAACCTTAGAGCCTTGCGGAGAGTGAAGGCATGGATAGTCGTCTCGCACAGAAGAACATGCAAGGATGAAAGGATGTTCTTCCTTTCTCCTCCTTCTTGACCAAATTGTCGTGCTGTGTTGAAAGTCTTGGCCAGCGAAAAGCTACTCCAGCAAGTGTTTCTCTCCTGACGCATTTTGCTGAGCAAAAGCTACACGGACAGTTTGGACTCTGTGAAACAGCAAGAAAATGATTGTACGTCGAGCTGAGGAAAATCCGTGCACAGCACACTGTGGATGCGTGCAGTGTTCGCGCTGAAGAGCGGCAAAGCTCAAAGGCATCGCTGGGCTTCAGTTCTGTCCAGAGCACAGAAGGCAAAGAACGAAGCAACTGGGCACCGGGGTAACGTACTCAGTGGAGCGAATTTCAAATGTCCAGCCAAGAGCTGCTTCACAAGCAGATTCAGCTGAGAATGCTCTGGCTGCTTCACAAAGTAAGGCGCAGCCGTTGCACTCCATCACACAACCTGGCCAGAAGCAGGTTCTTACACCTTCAGTGCTGCAGAGTCCATGCAGCTCGAGCACCCCCAGAAGGACGCGTCCAGCTGGAAGTCGTTCTTCAAGTACCCCCCTCTTCCAAGTAGTCTTGAAACTGAGCACAACACACTGTGGCTCGGCAGCTTCCTTCTCAGATAGATGTGCCGTCACATTATTCACTCTCGCAGCTCAGTTGCCCACTTGCAGCAGCTGCTCCCAAAGAAAAAGGCTCCAGAAGTAAAAGCCACTGTTGGGCTGCCCTTTCCCCTTGCCTCACGTCAAGCACCTGAAACTGTCCACTGCACTCTCTATTTCCATTCTCCGCTGCGTCTACCCCTGTAATCTCTGCATCTCGAAGCCTACACCTCGGCACAGTTCTTTCCAGGGAAAGCTGGAAGAGAAATAGGTGGCAGCACAAGTAGCTGCAAGTTGAACTTTCTGTTTTCAACTGCTACTTTGAATCTGAAAACAAGCGAGTGGCAGCCACGCTTCCTCTTGCAGCCTGTGCGTAAAACCACCTAAACACCACGATGCACTCTGCACTTGCCTTCTCCTCGGCATCGACCACTGTGTTTTCTGCATCTCGAAGCCTAAAGTTAGGCGATATTGTTCCCAGGTAGGGCTGGAAGAGGAACAGGTAGCAGTAGAGCTAAAAGTAGCTATCGTTGATCTTCCATCTTCCCAATGCTAATGTGAATTTGGCAGGCAGACGAGTGGCAGCCACGCTCCTCTCTCAGCGTATACGTTCAGCGCACGAGCCCGGTGATCAGCGCCGTTGTTCAGCCTCTTAAGCACCCATGTCATGCTTTCAATCTGCCGGAGTCAAACCATTGTCTACTTGCACAGAGAGCACGGTGCCGGCAGAGAAACGGTCAAGGCCCCTTCCACTGCCGAAACACGCCTGAGCTATGCACTTTCCCTCGCAGCGCCAGGTAGCACCGCGTTCTGACTGCGTTGTAGCCTGAATCTTAAGGGAAAGATTCTCGGCTACGTCTTGCACAGAGAACAGTTCTAGACCAACAAGCTTACCCAGAGCTTACCCTTGACGCGTGGAAACCCGTGTTTGCACCACATTCCAGTGGCAGGCCTCTTTCATTTACAGCCTACAGAGTGCCATCAGATCGTGGTGCTCTCTGCACCTTCCTTCTCAGTTCCAAGTAACACCGTGAACCGAATAGCCTTGCAGGGAGTGAAGACGTGGATAGGCATTCCACAGAGAAGAATGTGCCAGGATGAAATGATGTTCTTTTTAACCCTAACCCTAACCCTAAACCCAACCCCTAACCCTTAACCTAACCCTAACCCTAACCCGAACCCCAACACTACCCCGAACCTGAATCCGAACCCAAACCCAAACCCTAACCCTAACCCTAACACTAACCCCTAACCCTCACTCTAACCCAACCCTAACCCTAACCTGAACGCTAACTAACTTTAACCCTAACCCTAACCCGAACCCTAACCCTAACCCTAACCCTAACCCCCTAACCCTAACCCCCTAACCCTAACCCCTAACCCTAACCCTAACCCCGGACCCGAACCCGGACCCGAACCCGGACCCGGACCCGGACCCGGACCCGGACCCTAACCCGGACCCGGACCCTAACCCGGACCCGGACCCGGACCCGGACCCGGACCCGGACCCATTTCTCGTTAATGACATCATTTCCGATGTCACTTCCGGGTTCCGCTTCCCCTGACACTTCTGCGTCCCGTTCCAGGTCCGCTTTCACCTTCCCCGTCACTTCCGGGTCCACTTCTGGGTTCATTTCTGGGTTCCATTCGGCTCCCGTGGTCATTTCTGCATTTGTTTCCCATTTAGGGTTGGGTAACACTTCTACTAACAGTACTGCTTCAGGTACTCCTTTGCGTAAGAGTACTAATTATGCTACTATTTAGTGCTAGTGTTGGGGTACTAGTTAGTGTGCTAGTTAGCATACTAGTTAATACAAGTCAGCTAGTAGGGGACTACTCATTGGCATTAGCATTATGGTTAAAGTACTAGTTAGCATACTAGTTAGTACTAGTCAACTAGTTAGGGGACTGGTTAGCCTACTCCTTAGCGTTAGGGTACTAGTTAGCATACTAGTTCGGGTACTAGTCAGCATACTAGTTAGTACTGGTAAACTGGTTAGGGGACTAATTAATCTACTTGTTAGTGTTAGGGTACTAATAAGTGTACTAGTTAGTACTAGTCAACTCGTTAGGGGACTAGTTAGCCTACTCGGTAGTGTTAGGATAGTAGTTAGAATACTAGTTAGGGTACTAGAAGGCATACTAGTTAGTACAAGTCGACTAGTTAGGGGACTATTCAGGGTTAGGGTACTAGTAAGCATACTAGTCAGCTAGTTAGGGGGGCTAGTTAGCCTACTCGTTAGCATTAGGGTACTAGTTAGCATACTAGTTACGGTACTAGTTAGCATACTAGTTAGTACTAATCAACTAGTTAGGGGACTAGGGTTAGGGGACTAGGGTTCAGGGTTCGGGGTTCAGGTTAGGGTTAGGGTTCTGGGTTCGGGGTTCAGGTTAGGGTTCGGGTTCGGATTAGGGCTTGGGTTAGCGTTAGGGTTAGGGTTCGGGTTCGGGTTCGGGTTAAAGTTAGTTAGCGTTCAGGTTCGGGTTAGGGTTGGGTTAGAGTGAGGGTTAGGGGTTAGGGTTAGGGTTAGGGTTAGGGTTAGGGTTAGGGTTAGGGTTAGGGGTTAGGGTTAGGGTTAGGGTTAGGGTTAGGGTTAGGGTTAGGGTTAGGGTTAGGGTTAGGGTTAGGGTTAGGGTTAGGGTTAGGGTTAGGGTTAGGGTTAGGGTTAGGGTTAGGGTTAGGGTTAGGGTTAGGGTTAGGGTTAGGGTTAGGGTTAGGGTTAGGGTTAGGGTTAGGGTTAGGGTTAGGGTTAGGGTTAGGGTTAGGGTTAGGGTTAGGGTTAGGGTTAGGGTTAGGGTTAGGGTTAGGGTTAGGGTTAGGGTTAGGGTTAGGGTTAGGGTTAGGGTTAGGGTTAGGGTTAGGGTTAGGGTTAGGGTTAGGGTTAGGGTTAGGGTTAGGGTTAGGGTTAGGGTTAGGGTTAGGGTTAGGGTTAGGGTTAGGGTTAGGGTTAGGGTTAGGGTTAGGGTTAGGGTTAGGGTTAGGGTTAGGGTTAGGGTTAGGGTTAGGGTTAGGGTTAGGGTTAGGGTTAGGGTTAGGGTTAGGGTTAGGGTTAGGGTTAGGGTTAGGGTTAGGGTTAGGGTTAGGGTTAGGGTTAGGGTTAGGGTTAGGGTTAGGGTTAGGGTTAGGGTTAGGGTTAGGGTTAGGGTTAGGGTTAGGGTTAGGGTTAGGGTTAGGGTTAGGGTTAGGGTTAGGGTTAGGGTTAGGGTTAGGGTTAGGGTTAGGGTTAGGGTTAGGGTTAGGGTTAGGGTTAGGGTTAGGGTTAGGGTTAGGGTTAGGGTTAGGGTTAGGGTTAGGGTTAGGGTTAGGGTTAGGGTTAGGGTTAGGGTTAGGGTTAGGGTTAGGGTTAGGGTTAGGGTTAGGGTTAGGGTTAGGGTTAGGGTTAGGGTTAGGGTTAGGGTTAGGGTTAGGGTTAGGGTTAGGGTTAGGGTTAGGGTTAGGGTTAGGGTTAGGGTTAGGGTTAGGGTTAGGGTTAGGGTTAGGGTTAGGGTTAGGGTTAGGGTTAGGGTTAGGGTTAGGGTTAGGGTTAGGGTTAGGGTTAGGGTTAGGGTTAGGGTTAGGGTTAGGGTTAGGGTTAGGGTTAGGGTTAGGGTTAGGGTTAGGGTTAGGGTTAGGGTTAGGGTTAGGGTTAGGGTTAGGGTTAGGGTTAGGGTTAGGGTTAGGGTTAGGGTTAGGGTTAGGGTTAGGGTTAGGGTTAGGGTTAGGGTTAGGGTTAGGGTTAGGGTTAGGGTTAGGGTTAGGGTTAGGGTTAGGGTTAGGGTTAGGGTTAGGGTTAGGGTTAGGGTTAGGGTTAGGGTTAGGGTTAGGGTTAGGGTTAGGGTTAGGGTTAGGGTTAGGGTTAGGGTTAGGGTTAGGGTTAGGGTTAGGGTTAGGGTTAGGGTTAGGGTTAGGGTTAGGGTTAGGGTTAGGGTTAGGGTTAGGGTTAGGGTTAGGGTTAGGGTTAGGGTTAGGGTTAGGGTTAGGGTTAGGGTTAGGGTTAGGGTTAGGGTTAGGGTTAGGGTTAGGGTTAGGGTTAGGGTTAGGGTTAGGGTTAGGGTTAGGGTTAGGGTTAGGGTTAGGGTTAGGGTTAGGGTTAGGGTTAGGGTTAGGGTTAGGGTTAGGGTTAGGGTTAGGGTTAGGGTTAGGGTTAGGGTTAGGGTTAGGGTTAGGGTTAGGGTTAGGGTTAGGGTTAGGGTTAGGGTTAGGGTTAGGGTTAGGGTTAGGGTTAGGGTTAGGGTTAGGGTTAGGGTTAGGGTTAGGGTTAGGGTTAGGGTTAGGGTTAGGGTTAGGGTTAGGGTTAGGGTTAGGGTTAGGGTTAGGGTTAGGGTTAGGGTTAGGGTTAGGGTTAGGGTTAGGGTTAGGGTTAGGGTTAGGGTTAGGGTTAGGGTTAGGGTTAGGGTTAGGGTTAGGGTTAGGGTTAGGGTTAGGGTTAGGGTTAGGGTTAGGGTTAGGGTTAGGGTTAGGGTTAGGGTTAGGGTTAGGGTTAGGGTTAGGGTTAGGGTTAGGGTTAGGGTTAGGGTTAGGGTTAGGGTTAGGGTTAGGGTTAGGGTTAGGGTTAGGGTTAGGGTTAGGGTTAGGGTTAGGGTTAGGGTTAGGGTTAGGGTTAGGGTTAGGGTTAGGGTTAGGGTTAGGGTTAGGGTTAGGGTTAGGGTTAGGGTTAGGGTTAGGGTTAGGGTTAGGGTTAGGGTTAGGGTTAGGGTTAGGGTTAGGGTTAGGGTTAGGGTTAGGGTTAGGGTTAGGGTTAGGGTTAGGGTTAGGGTTAGGGTTAGGGTTAGGGTTAGGGTTAGGGTTAGGGTTAGGGTTAGGGTTAGGGTTAGGGTTAGGGTTAGGGTTAGGGTTAGGGTTAGGGTTAGGGTTAGGGTTAGGGTTAGGGTTAGGGTTAGGGTTAGGGTTAGGGTTAGGGTTAGGGTTAGGGTTAGGGTTAGGGTTAGGGTTAGGGTTAGGGTTAGGGTTAGGGTTAGGGTTAGGGTTAGGGTTAGGGTTAGGGTTAGGGTTAGGGTTAGGGTTAGGGTTAGGGTTAGGGTTAGGGTTAGGGTTAGGGTTAGGGTTAGGGTTAGGGTTAGGGTTAGGGTTAGGGTTAGGGTTAGGGTTAGGGTTAGGGTTAGGGTTAGGGTTAGGGTTAGGGTTAGGGTTAGGGTTAGGGTTAGGGTTAGGGTTAGGGTTAGGGTTAGGGTTAGGGTTAGGGTTAGGGTTAGGGTTAGGGTTAGGGTTAGGGTTAGGGTTAGGGTTAGGGTTAGGGTTAGGGTTAGGGTTAGGGTTAGGGTTAGGGTTAGGGTTAGGGTTAGGGTTAGGGTTAGGGTTAGGGTTAGGGTTAGGGTTAGGGTTAGGGTTAGGGTTAGGGTTAGGGTTAGGGTTAGGGTTAGGGTTAGGGTTAGGGTTAGGGTTAGGGTTAGGGTTAGGGTTAGGGTTAGGGTTAGGGTTAGGGTTAGGGTTAGGGTTAGGGTTAGGGTTAGGGTTAGGGTTAGGGTTAGGGTTAGGGTTAGGGTTAGGGTTAGGGTTAGGGTTAGGGTTAGGGTTAGGGTTAGGGTTAGGGTTAGGGTTAGGGTTAGGGTTAGGGTTAGGGTTAGGGTTAGGGTTAGGGTTAGGGTTAGGGTTAGGGTTAGGGTTAGGGTTAGGGTTAGGGTTAGGGTTAGGGTTAGGGTTAGGGTTAGGGTTAGGGTTAGGGTTAGGGTTAGGGTTAGGGTTAGGGTTAGGGTTAGGGTTAGGGTTAGGGTTAGGGTTAGGGTTAGGGTTAGGGTTAGGGTTAGGGTTAGGGTTAGGGTTAGGGTTAGGGTTAGGGTTAGGGTTAGGGTTAGGGTTAGGGTTAGGGTTAGGGTTAGGGTTAGGGTTAGGGTTAGGGTTAGGGTTAGGGTTAGGGTTAGGGTTAGGGTTAGGGTTAGGGTTAGGGTTAGGGTTAGGGTTAGGGTTAGGGTTAGGGTTAGGGTTAGGGTTAGGGTTAGGGTTAGGGTTAGGGTTAGGGTTAGGGTTAGGGTTAGGGTTAGGGTTAGGGTTAGGGTTAGGGTTAGGGTTAGGGTTAGGGTTAGGGTTAGGGTTAGGGTTAGGGTTAGGGTTAGGGTTAGGGTTAGGGTTAGGGTTAGGGTTAGGGTTAGGGTTAGGGTTAGGGTTAGGGTTAGGGTTAGGGTTAGGGTTAGGGTTAGGGTTAGGGTTAGGGTTAGGGTTAGGGTTAGGGTTAGGGTTAGGGTTAGGGTTAGGGTTAGGGTTAGGGTTAGGGTTAGGGTTAGGGTTAGGGTTAGGGTTAGGGTTAGGGTTAGGGTTAGGGTTAGGGTTAGGGTTAGGGTTAGGGTTAGGGTTAGGGTTAGGGTTAGGGTTAGGGTTAGGGTTAGGGTTAGGGTTAGGGTTAGGGTTAGGGTTAGGGGTTAGGGTTAGGGTTAGGGTTAGGGTTAGGGTTAGGGTTAGGGTTAGGGTTAGGGTTAGGGTTAGGGTTAGGGTTAGGGTTAGGGTTAGGGTTAGGGTTAGGGTTAGGGTTAGGGTTAGGGTTAGGGTTAGGGTTAGGGTTAGGGTTAGGGTTAGGGTTAGGGTTAGGGTTAGGGTTAGGGTTAGGGTTAGGGTTGGGTTAGGGTTAGGGTTAGGGTTAGGGTTAGGGTTAGGGTTAGGGTTAGGGTTAGGGTTAGGGTTAGGGTTAGGGTTAGGGTTAGGGTTAGGGTTAGGGTTAGGGTTAGGGTTAGGGTTAGGGTTAGGGTTAGGGTTAGGGTTAGGGTTAGGGTTAGGGTTAGGGTTAGGGTTAGGGTTAGGGTTAGGGTTAGGGTTAGGGTTAGGGTTAGGGTTAGGGTTAGGGTTAGGGTTAGGGTTAGGGTTAGGGTTAGGGTTAGGGTTAGGGTTAGGGTTAGGGTTAGGGGTTAGGGTTAGGGTTAGGGTTAGGGTTAGGGTTAGGGTTAGGGTTAGGGTTAGGGTTAGGGTTAGGGTTAGGGTTAGGGTTAGGGTAGGGTTAGGGTTAGGGTTAGGGTTAGGGTAGGGTTAGGGTTAGGGTTAGGGTTAGGGTTAGGGTTAGGGTTAGGGTTAGGGTTAGGGTTAGGGTTAGGGTTAGGGTTAGGGTTAGGGTTAGGGTTAGGGTTAGGGTTAGGGTTAGGGTTAGGGTTAGGGTTAGGGTTAGGGTTAGGGTTAGGGTTAGGGTTAGGGTTAGGGTTAGGGTTAGGGTTAGGGTTAGGGTTAGGGTTAGGGTTAGGGTTAGGGTTAGGGTTAGGGTTAGGGTTAGGGTTAGGGTTAGGGTTAGGGTTAGGGTTAGGGTTAGGGTTAGGGTTAG